>NC_134366.1:33374453-33974889 GCF_035582795.1 Mycteria americana | reverse complement strand
ATATAGTCTGTGGGATATTTTTGTGTGTGTGTGTGAAGTTACATAGACTTCTAAAAACAAAAACAACTTTCATATTTAATGTCTAATGCATTCCATCTGGTGGAGTGTGTATCAATATGTTCCTATTAAGGACCAGATTAGGGACATAGCCAACATGCTGAGTAGTAACTTAGGCTGCAAACAGTGCAATAGCGCTGTTATAATGGGGAAATCATCAGCCTATGAGTTTAAATCTCGCATATCAGTATGTTTAGAAAAGCAGCAACATGCTGCTCCGGGTTTTCTCTTCTGTGCCATACCTATTGGCCTCCCTTTAGCAGGCAGCCTGGGGAACTGTGAAGCTCTGATACTAATTTTTATTCTGCGGTGGGTCTGCTCTGTGTCAGACTACGTGGTCTGTGCTACTCTTGCCAGTGTGGCTTTACTGGAAATTCCGTCCCAGAAGCCACTCTTCCTTTGTGCATCTTAATTTAGCTTAATGGATGATACATCTTCTCATCAGCGGATGCTATGAACATAGAGCAGTGTACCGATGGGTCTTGTGTCTCATTTGGTAATCATGCTCTGATTCAGGTGTCCTGAGTCATCTGTTCATATGCCTTTGCTGACATTCTTTAAATGTCAAAATTTCTGGAGTTTGTGCATTTGTATTTTGTAGACTTTGAAGAGTCTCCTTTGGATATTTGTAGGGCAGTTAAACTCCAGTCCTTGTCCCATCTAACAAACAGTATAGTCTGTGCTGTTCTGTCATTGCTGGTCTTTCAGCTGGTACAGAAACCTGGTGTTTGTAAATGGCCATGTCGTTTTCCTTCTAAAGGGGGGAGGGCACTATGTTTCATGTATTTTCTTCCTTCCTGCATTTCTCCCTGAAATTATTCCTACCAAAGCTATATACTGTTAAATTATAAAGTTTCCCTGTTCCTCCTCCTCTTCTCTGCAGCTGTTGAACAGTTGGCAGCCAGCTGTAGCTTAAAAGGAGAATTTTGAGGGCGTTTGGGATTTTCTGCTGGCATCGTTGCCAGCTCTGCCTGCAGCCCCACTTGGGTTTGCTGGGCTTTGTGCAGCATGTGTGTGCTCTCTCTGCCCTCTCTGCTGTAATTGCTGCGAGCCTGGAGAACACAGCCGTTTCCTACTGTTGTATAAACTACCTGGCCAGCCCGTGTCAGCTGCCTTTCATCCGCAGGCATTGCCTGGCACGGTCTGTGACTGAATGCAGTGCAGGGTACCTAATTTTCTTCACTCAACTTACTGCTCCTTTAGAAAGAGCTGATATCAAATATATGACATAAACTTGCAAAAACCAAATGGTGAAATACTGAGGATTTCCACCTGAAGTCCACAAAATGCTTGTATGCGATGTTGTCGTGGTTTAGCTTCAGTTGGCAATTAAGCACCACGCAGCCGCTCGCTCACCCTCCCCCCCAGAGGGATGGGGGAGAGAATCAGAAGGGCAAAAGTAAGAAAACCCATGGGTTGAGATAAGAAGAGTTTAATAATTGGAACAACAACAACAACAAAATTGTAATAAAAAGGAAAACAGCAAGAGAGCGAGAGGAACAAAAGCCAGAAAAAAACCAAGTGATGCAACCGCTCACCACCCGCCGACCGATGCCCAGCCAGTCCCCCAGCAGCGATCGCTGCCCCCTGGCCAACTCCCCCCAGCTTATACGCTGAGCATGACGCCATATGGTATGGAATAGCCCTTTGGCCACTTGGGGTCAGCTGTCCTGGCTGTGCCCCCTCCCAGCTTCTTGTGCACCCAGCAGAGCATGGGAAGCTGAAAAGTCCTTGACCACTGCAAACATGAATTAGCAACAACTAAAAGTTGTTGCTAACTAACAGTAACTGTGTTAGTGTGTTGCTAACACACTAACTAACTAACTAGTGTGTTATCGATATTATTCTCATGCTAAATCCAAAACACAGCACTATACCAGCTACTAGGAAGAAAACTAACTCTATCCCAGCTGAAACCAGGACAAATGTGCAAAGAATTACGTGGTTACGTAGTATGGATTCTCCCTTTCATCTCAAAAGGCAAAGTAAGTTTTCATCGTTCCTGATAGGAATGTGGTGTAACTAATGTCTGTATCAGCTATAAAGACAGGATCATCTCCATTACCTAAAACAAGGCATTTTGAGGTGTAAACCTACTGCCATGGCTGTGGGTGCCCAAGAGAAGCAGAGCAGGTAGATTTTATGAGGGCTTTAGTCCGTTCCTCACCTGTACACTCCTCCATTGGGCCAGTTGGTCAGGGTGGGAAGACGGGGATGTCACAGTATCCCTTTATGGCCACATCCTACCATTGCAGAAGAAGAGATACCACGCTCTGAACTTCAGTTGTCCGCTTAAAAATGGGCCATGGGCATCCTGGAGGTCGGCGGTCTCCCATTCTGGCTTTTTTACCAACACTGCCAAGGGAAGGCATCCAGGGCAGAGTTTCTGGAGGCAGACCCCTCATCAGGTTAAAGAGTGGGATTGCTGTGGAGCATGGATTTCTTGCAAGATGGAGAGAAATTACTTAGGATGTTTCCAAAGCTGTGGAGTTACCAGTATTTGTGAGGATTTAACTGATGTTATTGAGATATTATGTTGGGATTTTTATTTCTGATCCATGGCATGAAGTTAGAATAACAAAAGCGCTAAGCACTTGCAAGGATTTGAGTTTGCTACAGTTGATTTCATTTTGAGCCAATTGCTGAAATTTGTAACTACATTTTTAAAATGTATTTTTATTGTCCTGTAATTTAACCATGGATCAGAATAATAAAACCCTGTAAATACAACGCAGTTGGCAGCATGTTTGCACTGGAAATCTGTTTAACATCCATTCAGTATGCCTAAATCTTATGAAAGTTGGGTGCTTTACTCAATAACAACAGAAAATTAACTCAGAAACTTATATATGCAAACTTTTCAATCCGGTTGCCTTGCTTGGGATTGCACAAGCAGCAGAATGCATTAGGCTTTGGCTCAACATACTGTGTGACCAACATATGCAGAAAGTGAGTATATAGGGTTTCCACTGGTGACATTGAGCTCTGGGATGGAAATATTAATCCTTTCTAAAGGCTTTCATATTCCCTCAAAACCAAAGTGATTAGGCATACAATATTCGTGTGATCAATAGCTTCTTGTTCGATGGAATTCTTCTCTTGAGGATGGAATTAAAAGCCTCAGGGCACTATTGGATGGGGAGAGAGCAGACAGCGAAGTTCTCCACAACTGTCAGGAATCTTTTAGATTGAAATCTATTCCCCTTTGCCATCTGCTATACTAATCTTTATTTGAAATGCCTTAAACTGTCCCAGGTTGCAAAACGTTAATTAAATATTAAGATGTTTTCATTAAGGGTTTCCCCCCTCTGGATTTCACAATACTCTATCAAAGAGAAATACCACAATGAACTAAATATTTTAGAAGATATTTCTTCTCTGGGAGAGAGACATTTACAGAAATTCTGGACATGAAAATGTCAAATGTTACTCATACTGTCTGTGGCTTTTTTTCCCTTTTTGAAGTGTTTGCTTCCACTTGGTAGCTGAGGGTGTCACTGCTTGTTATTTGATATGTGGAACTGGGGCACACAAAAGGATAACTAATCCCATTTACTGGAATTTTACAGTTTTCATCAAGGCCACAGTTTCCATTTCAAGCTTTATAGTAAAAGCAAAACACCAATTGGCAAACTGACTTCTGTTATTGTTGTAGTAAATTAATATGGGTTACTATTACAGTTAAAGGGTCCTTTTTGAAGATTGCTTCTTGAATTGAAAAGGAACTTGCATTTAAATATTTTATGAGGGGCAGTTTATCATAACTATATATACAGTACAGAAGGCTCCCTGTCCTTTGCCAAGCAATACCAGCCAACATATTGTGTCCTTTTGCAAATACATATGCTCTCTCTCTTTCTCTTTGTGTCTCGGTCTCCCTGTCTTTCCCTCTAATGTCATGGTTTCAAGACCAGTGGTTTATGTCTAGGCTGAAATAAACTTCTTGTTATAGGCATGTGATTCCCATAATTATCAGTGAAAACTGCATGCATCCCTTGTATCTTGAATAATGTTTGCTTGAAGTTCAGCAGGTCTCGAGAGATAAAGCAAACCTCATAGTCACTGTCTGAACCTGTTCTTTGTAAAAGCCTTTTCTTCTTTCAGTTTCTCTACTCTTCTACTGCAGTGGTGTTTCTAGAGTCTCAGCAAGGGCAGCTATTGCAAGTCTTCAAAAAATGGTCTGAGCTTATTGACAAATCTGATTACCATTTAAAAAAAAAGAAAATCTGATTCTAAAAGATAGCCATCTGCTTGCCTTCCAGCTCTAAGCCCCTTTCATTTAAATCACTGTGCTAGTCTCTCCTCACGAATCTCAGATCATTCCTGCTGCTTCTCCTTCTTTTCCTTTTTGCTCCCATGAGTTCCAGTGAGTATATATTATGTGTCCTTCCGTCTCACACAGTCCATAATACACCTGTTATACTCAGCCTTGCAACCTCCTTCGTAGTGGGTTGGTACAAGAGGGCACAGCCCTGGGAATAACAACACAGATGTAATGAGATTAGGTTTATATACAAATAAAATCAGGGTTGCCTACTCTTTGCTTTATCACAAAGCCTACAGTACCTGGTATTTCTGAAACCCCCAGCTGCTGAGGACCTTACCTTCTGGGTGAGGCTGGAGGACCTAACTAAATCAATTCTAAAGGATGGAAATCACAAATCTGGAAATTTCATGGGGTTTAGACCAAATCTGTGATCAACCCTGATTATATGAGAAGATTTTTATTGCTCCAAGGATTTTTCTCCTCTTGTCTTCTGGAAAGGGTATCTGCCTAGTAAAGTCTCCTCAACTCCTTTTTGTGATGTAAGTACAATTTATTTTTGGGACTGGTAGAGTCCTCTTTTGGACGTAATCAGAAAAAGGAACCAAAACACAGAAGATAATGGAAACCTTTGGAAATAAATGAATAATTGGGCTGATTGTCATTGGGAAGAAAATCTCTGTTGTGAATTTAGCAGACTCTTGAAGTCTGAAGTCTTTTCTTGCTGGCAGCACTGAGATGATTTTCAGTTTCTTGAGACTGAATGCAGGTTTTGGCCATCTGCTGGTTCCACATTGGGACCAGACAGGCCAATTGTGCAGCCTGAACTGCTCTGGAGATGGGAAATCTGGGATGTCCCCACATCAGGTACATCGGGGCACACCCTATCTGCACAGGTGGCAGATCAGGCCAGGGTTTGCCACACTGTGGTGCCAGCTTGCCCCATCTCTCAGGGGCGAGGGCTTGGCAGGACCAGCACTCAGCGTGTTGTGCTCCGGGCTAAGTCAGTGCCAGCCAGCCTGGCGGGTTTGGGCATAAGTTTCAGTCCCCTACGAGTACAGCAAAGCTCACCTGACTAATGCTTTGTTTTGATAGTTGTAATGGGCTCTTTCCCATATAATACAATTTCCTCTCCCACATGATCCTGTGTCCAAACTAAAGGTCAGACCCTCATCTGGTTTAAATCAGTATGGCTGTGATGATTTCATGCTTACGTATACTAACTAATGAGCTGGAAATTTACAGCTAGTATTGTTATACAAATGGATGGAAACTCATGGCACTTGGGTCATCAGTGACAATGTGAGTAAGGATGTTGAGACATTTTGGAGTTCCTACTCGTGACGTCCATAGCTGAGAGTTTGGAAAATCACCCTGCCGTACTCTTTGTGGGGGCCTAGGGCTCTGCTTTCAGTTAGATTTCAGCTTTTTATAATAAACTGTCTCTACTCCTACGCCATTCCTGCACAAGCTATTCTTCAGCGTAGCGCTGCTAATGAACCAAACATGGCCATCCCCAGATCCCAGAGGTTACTTGTAAAACTTGTATTTGCTTAAATGGCAACCAGCCTCAAAGGCCTTCTTGTTTGTAAGTCTAGTGAGACACAACAGAGCCACTTTTGCGACAGTGTATTGCGAGCGGCCTCAGAAACTACCGTTGATGCTGGCGTAACTCCCTTCTGAGTTAAACACTGAGGGAGCAACGGATGAAACTGGGAGCTGTGCCACGACAGTGGATTGTCAGCAGCTGAACTGCTGTCTACAAATGGAAAATGTATTTTCACATCTTCTGCTATTCTCCTCTAATGGTTTTGAGGTTTTTTTTCCCCATTTCACCTGCCTAAGCTAGAAGTCTGTACTTCAACTACTATTCTCCCTTAAAGACTTTTAGTATTAACAGAAGCGGCTCTCTCAAAATACAGCAATATTTTTAGAGAGGATTTGAAACAGAAGATAGTTTTATCCAGCAAAAATACATTATTCTGTTTTTTTTTTACCTCTGTGAAATGCTAAACAGAGTGTGGTACTACTGCCATCCTACACTTGAGTACTCTTTTATGGAATAAAAAAAAAAAAAGACCAGATTAATTACTTAGCAATAGATTCATTCTCTTAAAGAGAGCTGCAGCCATAGTATGGCTATAACAATACTGTGTAGGTATTTTAACATCAGAAGTCTGCCAGGAATGAGTGCTCCAAAGCTGATCTGTGCTGATTCATGCTCGTCCCACACATGTTCCTCTATGGAGCAGCTTTTCCCCTCTCCTAGCTTTTTCCAGGAGGTGTCACTGTAAGGCAGTGATGGTCAAAAAGTCTGTAGATTTAAAAATAAACGAGTGAAAAGGACTTCATGGCTCTTATTTTCTTGCAATGATTATTTAACTCCTAATAAATCAACATCAACAGTTTAAAACATTAGAATAGGAACAAGAAATGGGAGCATCAAAGTTTCTTCATAATTTGAATTTACAATCTGTCTGAGAACATGTCACCCTAAAGAAAATTCAGCTGCTCAGGCCATTAGTTTAATAGCCGAGAGTGTGAAATTACCAAAATGACTGAGCAGTTTTAAAGCCTACTCTTTTAATGCTCATATTCTGTGTGCACACAGGGGTACATCTGAGAAGCACATGTGCGCACCTGTGGATGCAACTTCATAATGAAAAGCTGCAAACAAAAATATTTATTTTTCCAGGTATTCCGTGAGATGTGGTTTGTCTCCAGATTTCAGCTTCCACTGGGCTGTAGGTCTCAGCACAATGCACCAGAGGCCCTTACGAAATGAGTGGGTGACACAGATTTGGGAAATGCTGCTGATGTGGGTAAGAACAGAGCTGCAAGGGTGACATTGAGCCAACAATGTGCGCTCGCAGCCCAGAAGGCCAACCGTATCCTGGGCTGCGTCAAAAGAAGCGTGGCCAGCAGGTCGAGAGAGGTGATTCTGCCCCTCTACTCTGGTGAGACCCCACCTGGAGTACTGCCTCCAGGTCTGGAGCCCTCAGCACAAGAAGGACATGGAGCTGTTGGAGTGGGTCCAGAGGAGGGCCACGAGAATGATCCGAGGGCTGGAGCACCTCTCCTATGAGGACAGGCTGAGAGAGTTGGGGTTGTTCAGCCTGGAGAAGAGCAGGCTGCGGGGAGACCTTATAGCAGCCTTCTAGTACTTAAAGGGGGCCTATAGGAAAGACGGGGACAGACGTTTTAGCAAGGCCTGTTGTGACAGGACAAGGAGCAATGGTTTTAAACTAAGGGAGGGCAGATTTAGACTGGATTTAAGAAATAAATTTTTTACAATGAGGGTGGTGAGGCACTGGAACAAGTTGCCCAGAGAGGTAGTGGGGGCCCCATCCCTGGAAACATTCAAGGTCAGGTTGGATGGAGCTCTGAGCAACCTGATCTAGTTAAAGATGTTCCTGCTCTTGCAGGGGGCTTGGACTAGATGACCTGTGAAGGTCCCTTCCAATCCAAAGCTTTCTATGATTCTATGATAAGGGTGGACAAGCATGAGGGCTCCACCATCTGAAGGGCATATACATATTAAAATGAAATGCAAAGGCTCACCCCTAGGAACAATAAGCCAGAATTGCATTGGTAGGCAACAAGTGAAGAGAAGAAAACTTGAGTTATGGTGGTTACTAATGAGCTGCTGATATAATCTGTCATTGAAAAATGTAAGTATGGCCTAGAATAAAACAGAAGAGTTGTTTCCAGTGAAGCCAGAAGAGCTTTAGCACCTCTGACCTGAGGCTGGCTGAGCACTCACCTGGAAGGCTGCACCCAGCGCTGGTTCTTTGCCTTGGCAGATGGGGAGTGTGAGCTGGAAGTGGAAAAGCACTAGCATGCTTGGGGAAGCCAACTGAGCATGCCAGAAACATGATCTAGGGTGCAGGAAAGTGGCAGAACAGAACTAGTAAGGGGGAAGTGGCCATTTGAGCTGGAAAGGAAGGAGCAGGGAGGGAGGCAAGGCGAGCATCTGAGGTATGTCCCTGAAGGACCCTAGCAGGGCAGACTTTCAAGTATTCATTTTTACAGCACATTCTTTAGCAACAGATTTTCTTCTATTTAACCGATGTGTTGACAAATCAATCCTGATCTGAATTTGTACATTGCTTTGATTCTTCAGGCAAGTCTTGGATATGTAGCCAGATTCTTAATATAGAAGCAACTGGAAGTAGGTCATTTCCGCCCTTCAAATACCATTAAAAAGCTCCACTATGCTACGGAAGAAAGGGAAAAGTTTTCCCCGTCTTTTCATCTTCCTAGGTTTCTGCTGTGCAAAGTGCTCTATGAAAATAAATTGGCATCAAATAAAAACTGTTATTTCCTTTTTCCTTCAATTTTACTCTTCATCAGGACAGTTTTAATGAAATCCATCTATTTAGTTTGTGGGATTCTAGTAACGTACCTTCTCATTATACCATAAATAATGGTGAAGTAAGAATCTTACGACTATTACTTTTAAATCAAAGTTATGGGTTTTCTAATGGATTCCATAATACAGATTTCAAAGTTTACAGTAGTTTAACCATAGACAAACATTGTATCCTTCCCTCCTTTGTAATTCAGCTGCTCTTTATTTTCTTCTGCAGCTTCATATGGTTTAAACATCTGGGCCTTCAGAGCCGTTCCCTGCTTGCTCGCCTTATTAGAGGGTTTGGTGCTGGAGCCTCCAACCGAACGCCAGAGTCCTTCCCTTTGTGTTCCTCAGTGACGTACACAAGAACTTTGAGGTGGTGTAAGAACAGAGGGATTCATGGCTAATAAATACTTCATCTAAATGGATGAGCGTTTGAGCTAGGCTGTTAGCTTAATTCTAACCATAAGGAGCAATAACCACAGCATACTTTGGGTGGGAGAAGACATCAATCACTGTCACTTTTCAGCAGAGGAAAACGAGCAGAGAGGGAAGAAGCTGGGGTAGATTTTAGCTTTTGGAAACCGGGATGTAAGCTTTTCATCCAGGCTAATTCTCTTCTGGGTTGTTGGTGTTCCTAACTGCCATCTTACAAATCTTATTTGTTACTAGGTAAAATCGGATGATTAATGTGTGTATTCTGACCAAGGCTGGCTACAGATATGTTATTCAGTTATGTTAGATCATAGGAAGACTCTCACCCATATTGGTCCCTGGGTGCATAGGGAGGTTTTCCACAGTAACTCCCTTGATGTACCAGAACTGACATACCTCTGTTGTGCTCTGAAGTTTATTTCAAATTATTCAGCTTAGGGAAAAGTCTTGTGACTCCTGTCACAAGTGAACATGCTGCCATATCAAGTATCCCATAATTTCAGAAGCTTCTTTCTCATGGTCATTTTAAGCGTCATTTACATCACCATTAGTAGGCAATGAGAAGATTTGCTTTTAAATCATCATAGTAGGTTTATCAGTGGTAGTGATTCCTTGACAGAATTCTTTCTGATATGGAAACAATTTGCTCCCTTTACTAAGTTTTGCATTCACTGTTTTACATGTTGAGGGTGAGCTCCTGGCCCTGCAGATGCCAGGAGAAGTTTGCCCTTGACTCCAGAAATTCAAGACATGTCCTTCAGCCTTCAATGCAGTCTGTCTCCCCACAACCCTCATTTCCCTGACAATCTCCTCAGCATTCCTATGATTATTAAAAAACTCATTGACACTGTCCCTTCCTATTTGGTTTTCGGACACTATGTGCACCCAGGGAAATCTCATTTTCATCAACAGCATCGCTGCTGTCACTGGCATTGGGAGAGGGGCAGCTCTGACACTGCATCACTGTCTGTGCCCATTACCAGCGGAGGAAAGAGATCTCCTATATGTCTTATTCATTTAGCAGGGAGGCTTTTTCAATTGCAAAGCTTCAATCTCTTAACTATATTCACCATAGACGTTTTTTCTCCCAGACATATTCTGCCACTTTGAAGCAGCAGAGTTTTTGTAAACAAAATGCATTTTCCTTTTTATTCTGGAAAAGTGCTGCTACTCAGATGAGTTTCTTCTTCTCTTAAATCTCTCCCACTGCCTAATTTGTTTGAGAGCCATCTGACTCATATAACAATACATAAATGAGAATGAAATGAGAAGGGCATTTGCTCTATATTTTCTTCTAATCATTATTACTCTATCCATGTCAGCTTCAGATTTACAGCATATTACATTTTGAATAGAAGGAAAGCTTCCACAAGCCATCAGGATCTCGTAATTAAACGTTTTCAATCTGTTGTATTTTGCCCCCTCCCCTTTGGTTATAACTTTTCAAGTTCTAGTGGCCTGATCAGGTTGGAAATGTTCTGCTTGTACCCTCTGTAAATGCATGGGTGACATTCCTGTACTGAAATGGTCATAAACAGTTTTGCCATTCACTTCAGTGGAGCTAAGAATTTTTTTCTGTATCAACAGAAAAACTATAATACCTTTTGATAGTGCTTTTTATTTACAAAAGAAAAAACAAGAAAGAAAAACACATAGCTTTTAAAGGCAATAAAAATAAATAGTTTCATAATGTATTTTTTTTCCCAAGAAAAGCATTTTCTAAACAGATTTTTTTTTCTTTTGCTCTTTGTATCTCTCCATCATTGGAGGTCTCCACTCCCTTCCCTCCCCTATCATCTCTCCTGTCCTTAATCATACTGCTGCTCTGTTACTGAGGAGGTGATTGGAACCTCAAAATATACTTAAGAGCATCCTTTTACTCCTCTTTTTTGAAAAACTGAGATTCTTAGCAGCAGCATCTAGCATGCAGCTGCTAAGGAAGGAAGGTAATTCACCAGGCAGCTAGGGACTGACAGTAATACCTATAAAATGGAAATGGACAGTGTAAAGCACAGCTCCTGAGCTGGTGTTAATAATGTAGTTGTTGGAGGAAGAGAAGACCACCAACCACTGCACTTGGCCTCAGCAGTGGAGAGACTCAGCATAAGGTGGAGCTCCAGTGGACAGCTGGCATGTGGAAATCCAGCAGAAGCCTGGGAGAATATTGACTGGTTTTACTGAGTCTTTCTCAACACATCCATGCATGCAGATTTGGTAATTTGCTTTGATAACTGCAAAGCTTTAGATAAATGCATTGCAGGCAAGATTTGCGATAGTAGCTAAGTTGCAATTTTGGTACACGTGTAGAGGATGGAGAGCTAGAAATCTGATCCAACCCCTGGGAGCGTACCTGATGCAACAGCTCCTAGTGATGACTGGCAAAAAGGCATTCTCGGTCACTTGAGATGATACTGGGTGTGCACCAGAAGCTTGTCAGGTTTCACTAATCTCCTCTCAGTAGCCTGCCTTCTGCTTAATGATGTTTGGGGTCAAGAAATTAGACTTCCCCTTGCCTTAGTTCTTGGAAAGTTTTGTTTCTAGGCATGTGATTTCTAGGGTTCCTAATACATAGTAATCGTGTAGGATTCATCTTAACATGCTGGTGGGTGTGTGTTTGGGAGAAGAGGGTTGAACAGTGTTTTGAATAATAGCCACAAGTCAGAGGACTTTTTCAGAAAGTGGGAGGTTTAGATCCTAAGCACTTTTCAACTCTAAAGGGTTTTAACAGCATTGTACACATGAAATGGATAATCTGCACTTGGAAGAGTGCTCTAGTGATCTTCTCTAATGTTTCCTGATACAGGCTGCCCTCTTCTATCAGTGGTGTTTTGCTTTATGCAAGTTATCTAAATATTTTTTGAAGCACAGAAAAAATGACTTTCCAGCCTAATAATTAGGTCTATTGTCTTGGGAGATAGGAAAGCAGATTTCTGATCTGTGATTATTTCCAATTACTACCTTGTGTTTTAACATGAAGTGAGGAAAAGCAATGAGGGATTGAGGGTACCCTCTCCAATACCAGTCTACAGCTTGGTTGTTCAGACAGTTATTAAGGGAGTAGGTGATGTAGATTTAAAACTCCTTAATAAATGGAACTGAAATCCTTATAGGGGTGGGCATTATTTTACTTGTTGAGCTACTAGGGGAAAGTATTAATCATTCTCCTTAAATCTAGTTTTTGTTTCTGAGGGTCTTACTACAGATGCTTTGAAGGAAGTACTCTCTCCCTGAATCAAACTTTCCTTTCAGTCTGTGACACCTTCTTCTTAAAACCATTTTTTTTTCTTTCAGCCAGAACAGTATTTTTATTTCTAACCACACTGTGCTGTTTTGTTTCCTTCAAATCCGTCATCAAACTAAGAAAAGCAATTAGTCAAACTTTTCTGCTTACCTGTTTAAATCATTCGCTTCTTGCCATGATAAGTGAAATGAAGACTAACTGCTTTGAAAGGTTTTGTTTCTTTCCTCTAGTACACAAAATGGAAGTGGCTGACCAGACTAAGTCTGCTCTTATTCTTGAAATAGTTCTCGACTGGGAACATGCAGCACAGTGGTTGATGTGTCAATGTGTTTGCCACTGCAGAATAAATATCTCCATGCCTACACTGTAAAACAAACACTCTCCCTCCCCCAACTGCCCAGGTCCCCCTCATGAGCACTATTACTGGCCAGGCACAAACAAAACACGTCAGCCCTGAGAGATGTAGCCGATTATATCAAAAGGGGAATCCAAAACACATACCTAAATGTTGTGTGGAAACACTTTTCATATGTCACTAAACCTGAAGGTTACTTGTTTTGGCACATCTGCCATAAGTGACCATCCCTCACCCCTTCCAACTAATTTATTAAAACTATTTGGCAGTATGATCTTGACAATCTTTCATTTCAGTGTCATTAGTTTCAGAAGCACCATCTCCCTTACAATAATAAGGAAATTGATCTTGGCATCCAAATTACTTCTGCCTATTCCACACTGGATCTCTTCAAGTGACTACTTCAACTAATTCTCTTGTAATTCATGTGAGTTACTACATATCTTTTAATCCTGTTAAGAAGAGAATAGTGATTATTTAGTTAAGGAGCTCATTGGAAAAATGATCTAAAGTGTGCTCTGAATCATTAAACAAAGCCCATAATTGAATTATGTAGCACTTGGGAGAAATTTCTGTGCTTGTTCCAGGGGGTCAGCAATGAATATCAGTTTCAAATGTATTTAACTTTGACTACAAGCACAAAGAAGGATGTTATTCTTTGTCACTGGTTCTTATTTTTCCCCATGTTACCACTGAATTGATTTAAACATTTGGGATTGAATGGATTCTAAAAAAAAAATATTGTCATCCAGTTGTAATTCTTTTGAGCAAACTGAAGCATCTGTCAGCTCATCTTGATGACACAGCTTGGCTATTGACCTGCTGATCAGATGTAGTCCAGCACTTAGTGCATTTGAAAATCAAACTTTTTATTGTGTTTTTCTTTTGAATATATAAACTTCATTGCTTTTGAATATATAAACTAATGTACTGTTGCTCTCTCAAACCCCATTCCCCCCAATTCCTTAAAGAGATTGGTTGTTCTACTGAAAAGCCAAGCCTACCTGCCTTTTCACCGAGCATCCAGCAGAAGTCAAGATAATAGATTCAGAAAAAGTCAAGATACTTGAGGAACATTTCAGAGGAATGGTGGAAATCTGAAGTGCAGCAGTGAGTGTGTCTCTTGAAAAGATCTATACATCTTGCAGGAAGATTTATCTACTTAACTGGTAACAAATTACAAATCAAACCCTGTTTTTAATTTTGCTCTTCTCCTAAGAATATTGTCACCAAGTGACAGGACAGACCATGATGACTGGTGATTTAAATGCCTATTTTCAACATTATAGAAGTTGTAGGATTTTCTTTTTACCCATTTCTTAACTCTGAAAATGTTTCTAGAATATTGAGCCCTCTACTGCACTTTACCTTGATAGGTAAAAGGGAAATTCAAACCCAGTGTTAATACTATAGTTAATGCTTAGCTACGCATCTTCAGCAATATTATATTAGGTATATGAAAGCAAAACAGTGTTCAAACTAGCAAAAACCATTAAAAAAATTTTCACACACCCTCTCTCTTAGTGCTTTGAAAGAGCAGTTTCATAAAGCTGAAAACAATTAAGAGCTAAATCATTTGGGAGAAAGCATTTAAACAGAAAAATGTGAATGATAATTGGGAGCTGCTTAGGAATATTTTACCAAATGCTCCAAAAGCCACAATTGAGAGAGAAGGCCATACTGGTTTTAAAAAAAAATACCACCCAAACAAAACAAACCAAAACCCTGGCTCAAAGGGAAAGTGGAAACAGATATGAAACACAAAAAAACCCAAAACAGGAAAAATGCAAATTTATATAAAAATGGAAGAAAGGCAAATTTGATAGTAGTATGAGTCAGAAGGTAGGAATCATTCAACACTTGTTAAGGAAAAAAGAAAAAAAGCACACAAAGAGAGAACTCCAGTTTACTTCTACAGTATAACAGGAAAGTTTTAAAATACACTAAGAAATCCTACAATTGTGTTGCTTCATTGCTAAAAGAAAGTGGTAGAATTGTCTATAATGACACAAAGGGGCAGAACTGCTCAGTAAGTAGTCATGTCCTGAATACAGAGAAAGAAACAGAGATATATTCACACCAGTCATCCAGTCTTTAACGACACCAAACACATGCCATTCAAACTACGTATTTTAATATTGGCTAACTTGATAAACCTCCCTCTAAATATTTGTGCTCATCTAGAGCTGGGAAAAATTAATCCCATACCAATATTTTAAAAGATCAAGAGGGTGACCCCAATAGCTGGAGGAATTGTGGGAAGGTGCTGAAGAACTTTTACATGAAAAATGAAGCAAGGGTCCTAGTGTCAGCATCAATTGACACAGGTTTACAGAAAACAGCTTTTGATATCTTATTTTTTAAAAATTGAGATAGGTTTCATTCATAAAGACTATAGCACCAAAATGTTTTGGCATTTGGCATTCTGGTCAAGACATGAAGGGACATTCAGTGATACAGCATAGATTAAAACCTCAGCATGAGGTCTCAAATTGTAAGCATCTCAGGGAGCTGTCATTAATAAGAGGACAGGTAGTTCTTGGCCTTTACATTGGTAACATTTTCATCACTGATACAAAAGAAAATATGAAAGTTATTTCTGATAGGGTTTTCAGAGGACACTGAGACTGGGCATGAAGGGAACCATACAAAAAGACAGGCTCAGAGTACTGATGCAAAGAGACAGAGAGAGAAATTTATTTTCATACGGGAAGGTCATTCATCCAAGAATAAAAAGTTACAGCAATGCAACAGAGGAGCTAATGACTGTGCAAAAGTGGTGACAATCCTGTGAGCGGGCTCAGAAGATGGCTCTTCTGAGAAGTTTGGTTTTGGCTTTTTGGTATAGCAACAAAAAATTCATTAGCATGGCTAGCAAGTATAGTCATGGGTTGTCTATTGCTGCAATTCAAGGCAAGCCTGTTTTGGGGATTAATTCTGGGAAATGGTGCGGTCTGTGAGAGGGTGAGGCTAGGTGGTCCCTTACAATCTCTGAAGCTGTAAAGAAAGAAATGACCATCCAAACCAGGAAATCACAGGGGGAGGGGAAGAGATCTACCCAGGTCTGAAAATATTGCTGCAGATGTCACAACTCACATAACATTTGGAGAGTTTTACGCTAATGTAATCCATCTCTGCAAAAATGACACATCTGTTTCCACTTTCTGTTCCTTATACTATCTTTGTAACATCACTGTAGACTCCATCTGGAACTCAAATTCTCTTTAATTTTTTTAAAGCAGCGTTCCTGATAAAATCTGGCATTGTAGAGATTTGAAGGCAAGGATAAGCTTGGAAAATGGAACATTTTCTGTTTCCTGCCCGTGTAACTATGGTCCTTCCCTCTCTGCAGGCACACATGGTAAAGATATATACAAATATGAATGCATTTACACTGCATGTATACTGTGAAGAAAAAAAAACTAATTAGACTAAGAAAATAGATCCTTGCTTTGTATTAATAACATGTGTTCTAATCCTAAAACCAAATTAAAATATGCATTTGGAGAAGTATTTTAAGTATTAATAGGCATGATTTCTAACTTCATAGTATTAATAATTGTTTTGCTGTTCCTTATTTTTATTACTTATGTTTTTAAAATCTCCCTTGGCTTTGTAGTGAATCCAGGCTGCTGGGGCTTGGTCTTGTCTTACTGCAGTTTAAAGGAATTTTGCCATTGACTTCAGTAAGAGCCAGCTCTACTTTTACTTTTGCTTTGCAGCCTTTTTTAATTTCCTTTACTGTATGCATTAGCCCAGAGGTAATACTCCCAATCCTGTTATGGAAAGATCCATTTTAAATTTCAGCATTTAACTATTTCAATAGTGTGAATTCAAAGTGTGAATTAATTTTTTTGTGTTTTGATGATTAATACTGAAGGGAACTATTAAACTGTATCCTCAAACTGTTTATATATGCATTTAACTGGGGAAAAATATATTTGGAAATCTAAAAAGGTTCTTGGTTAATAATGAGTGATCTTTGGTGTGTCTTATTGCACTAGGAAGAATGAATAAATGCGATTACTGGAAAACCTGTTTAGTCTCATATTATGTTTCCCCTAGAGGTCTCAGTACAAAGCTTACTGGAGTTAATGGAGACTTGGAGTGCAAGCATTCTTCCAGTGCCTTTGGTTTAACAATAACAGTGACTTATTAATCTTCAGTTGCTAGACTAGGGTGGATATCTTTCCAGGAAAAAATGAGCACTAATGTTTTGCTCAGGGAAAAAGAGGAAAAGAAAAGCAAATTCTTAAAAATTATATTTTAAAGCAATAAATCCGTTGAATCCCCTTTAAAATGTGAAGATGCTAATCAGGAGGGTTTTCTAGTAACTCACCAATCTCTCTGTGACTTTTTCCTGGCTGGCTAGTCAGGCACTTCAGGCTTTTTGCTGGGCAGGAAAGGAAAGAATAAGTAATACCAATCATATGACAAAAGTTTGAACATGGAGTAAAAGAGGGCAACTCCAAGGAGGACTGAAGACCACTTCTTGTCCAGGTTCATAGCTTAGTTTAATTTAGATGTTTTTATGGAGGAAGAGAAGGGAAATATTTTGAATGTGGTCACATGTGGTTATAATGGAACTATCTCTGGACTTCTCTTTCTTCTTTTGTTCCCTTGTGCTCCTGTTTCCTGCCTCAGGTTTGGGAAGGAAATGCACTGCAGCTCCAACACAATGACCTAGTCCTTCACAGCATGCGGGAAAGGTCTGAGAATTTGTTAACGGTGGTGGCCTGGCAATATCCTTTCCCTCCTTACGAGAGTTGGCAAGACATAACTCATCCTTATGACTTCACTCCTGCTTTTTCCCAGTGACTTATCTATGTGATGACAATATTCAATAGGCATTTTGTCTGGTAAAAGCCAACCAGCATCTTGAAGCCATGGTCATTCTTCAACTTTTCCGTCAAAGACAGAGGATTTTTAAGTGTTTTTCCTGTGCCTGAACTAAACAAATAGTTATCCAATAATAATGCCATCAATCCATCCTGCCCATCTAGGACTGATATTTTTACTTCCTCTCTCCCCCTGTCCTAGATATCTACTTGTCTAATCTGGATATCTATCGATCTGTCTAACCTAGATAGATAGATAACTAAGAAAATGAAATTGCAATAGGAGGAGCTATTTTACCAGCTTTTAAAACATCACAGAGAGCAGTCCATGCTACAGTTCATGGGGCTATTTAACCCTTAAAAAGTCTGTCTTTCAGGGAAGACTAAGCATAGAAGATAAAGTTCCAAATACTTTACAAAGACAAAAAGAAATCAAGAAGTAATCCTTCAAAGAGTGGCAAGATTTCTGTTGACTTCAGAGGACACTGGATCATCTCTCTGGCCACATCATGCAGTCTTGGCTGTCAAGTGATACTGATAAGTAGTCATAATAGTGTTGAAGATTGCTCAAGTGAACAAGGCAAAGTGGGTGTGTATGTGTACACGTAACACCAATCCTGTATGTTAACAGCTCCTCAGTAATCAAGAATGTTGTGTGATTCCCTGGTAAGCTACTGGGCATGCACATTTTTCCTTTCTAAAATTTTTTTTATTATTATTATTACTAAGAGGGACAGGCCATCACAGCGAGCCTCCTGTAAACAAACTGTCAGTGTATGAAGATTATATCTTACCAAAACTGGAGTTTAAGCTAAAGAAGAAAAATCTTGAGGCTAGAATTTAGTAATACTTACATAATACTTACAGTCTTATGAAGATTTTAAAAAGCTCTGTTGCAAAAAAAATTGCATACCCAACGGTTCACTTTTTTCTTACCAATTCAAACCAGGTTTAGACTGAAAAAGTCTGAAAGTTGTCAACACAGAGTAAATAAACTGAGTCTGCAGTAGCAGAGATGGACCCATCACAAAACCTGCCCTCATAGCTAGCACAGTTTTCAGTAGAGGCACCTGCTTCTGTTCTCGAGTAGAGAAAATGAATTGTCATTGCAACTCAAAAGGAGTTAGCTCAAGGATTGCCATTTTAACTCCCCTTTGGCTAGATGTGAAATATTAGACAGTCTGTCAGAGCTGGAACTGCAGGCCAATACGGTCTGGCTGAGTGCGCTGAGCTCTATTTGCAACGAAACATTCCTTACCTTATTATTGAAAGGTTGTTGCAAGCATAAATGTCAATATCACTTAGGTTTTGATTCACAGTTTATGTTAAGACCCCTTTGAACCTTCCTAGGAGGGAGATGGAAAATTAGGGTGAAGATAAATAGGAATAAACTGAGTATGCCTTACATTATTACTTTGTGCTATTCAACCAATGAAAAGTGTACTCACTGCAAGTGGGAATGTGTTGTCTTTAATTGGGGTTCATGAGTATGAATGTTCTGTAAAGCTCCTTGTAATTTCCTTTGTTTAAATGCAAAAAATCCTTAAGGCATTTATCAAATTTGCTGGAGGCTATTTCTTATCTGTGAAATGAAACAATCTGAAAATATTAATTAATTTTAGGGTTTAGGCAAAACTGACCCATGGAAAGAGGGTGCATTACTACTTTCGCACAGTCAGGACAGTGTTGAACTGACTTAGGCACTAGAGTAAATTATCTGTTTGCCTTTATTTTTTTCACCACAGAAATGGAACTGACAAGTTGATGTAAGATTTTCCCATTTGCAGAAAGGACAAAGAAATGATCCATAAAGTTTGGGTTTACTTTTGATTTGCTTAACACTTTTTTATCTTAAAAAAAATTAGTTTCAAAATGAAAATGCTTTCTGAGCAAAATGCCAAAAATGCTTTCCTGTTTGAAATGTTTTGTCAGGCTAAACACAAATTTGCAAAAGCCTCGGGTTTCCCAGAAGCTGGATTCTTTCATACAACTTCTGCAACTTGTCAAAAAAATTAATCCAGTATTAGTCTTAATTTGCACTGATATGAGTGTGAGAGGAGAGTTGGGCCACATGTTCCCATTTGCTCATTCTAAGCTCTTTTATGAAGTGTCCGATTTCAGTACAATCATATCAGCTTTGAGATATCCACAGATCTGCTGTGAGATCAGCTGGCTAGAAACGTTTTGAAAGGCGGTGGTGCACGTGACTCTGTGTGTGTGCACACACGCGTGCCTTTGGAGGTTTCCTTTGAGGCTGTGGATTGTGATTTCATCCAATGTTATATAAGCCATTTAGTTTTAATGGAAGCTTTGATCATTGATAGAAGAAAACAGCTTTCATTAATCAAATTTAGAATGCAGAGGATGACTCAACTGTGAAGTGTGTACTTAATGTTCGTACACATGCCGCAGTCCCAGTGTGCTACTTTTCCATAAGTTTTTCTTCCCAACCCAAGAGCACCATGTTCTGTTCAAGAGATTGAAGTTGATAAGGCATGAGGACGTCTCTTTCAATAGATATTGAACCCACAGGTTCACTGTTTTTCTTACTTAATCCTACTTTGGAAATTTTCAGAAGTCATCGGTTATGGAAATAATCAAAAGCAAGAGCTGTCGCACTACAGAGAAAGATTTCTTGTTTAAAATGAATGAGAATGGTCATTCAAGGATTGTCTTAGTAACATTCAGCTCTGAAGGGCTGGGGAACCATGATGCAATTTCATACACATTGCAAAATGGATTTTTACTAAAATAATAATAACAATAATAATAAATAGCTCCTCTTAAAATAAGAATTTTTATGATAATGAATCTCATGCTGGTTGAAACATATTAGACACTAGCAACAGAGTTGCTAGATATTGGCACAGCAAGACAGAAAGACTAAAAGAAAGACCTGGTTTCATTCCCTGTTCTGCTGTTTGACGACAGGAAAATCTCAGCTCCAGGAAAATCAATGGGGTTTTGTACTAAATTCAGTTGATCCTAGTTTGGGGTTTGTTTGTTTGTTTTTTTCTAATGTATGATGCATGAAGGACTTAAAATATGTGTCTTTATATGCATTCAGTGAAGAAATAATGACACTAGCTAACCCCATGTGGTTGATTAGTCAGCTGATGATCTGTGTGGAAAAAAAATTACACAAAAATGAAATTAAAAACACCCAAGAACTTCAGGAGCTTGCTAAATCAGGAAGTGCAGATTTGGATGGATTTCTTATAATTAACTAGGCCCACATATTCCTAAATATATAAGCATCCCAAGTCTTTTAAAATAAGTCTTTGAGTATCACTGTATGTGTTGAGGCTGGAGTTTCAGTCATAATTCTTGATTTCCTCTGCCTGTGTATACAAGCCAGAACATTGTTTCCGTAACACTTATGGGTGTTTGCCTATGTTTTGTACAGCATATAGTCAAACAGTCAGGTCAGAGTGTAAGAAGATCAGCCTGTCTTCCTTTTTATTTCTTGTATGGTATGTGTCAGCAGGATGGGCACAGTATGAGTTTTGCCAGGTTGCTTCTTCATGTTTCCTCCAAAAAGCACTGCTTCTCCTGTAGTCTTCTGAAGATAAATGACTTGCATTTCCAAAGGTTTGGGCTTATTACTGTTTGACAGTGGGCAGAAGTCACTAATGCATATGATCTTTTTCCTCACAGTAGTCTTTCTGAACTCTTCAAAGTGTTTTCTTTGGAGCCTGCTGGTAACTCAGAGGAAGCCAGGCAGCCAACCAAGAGCTGATCCAGTATCCTTCACCTTCCTTGTGCAACCAAGTGTTGTTGGTTGTGCTTGTACTACTACGATGCACCACAATTTGCTCTGGATAAGAAAAGGAACAGAAACAGAGTATTTATTTTCATCAGCCTGAACGTGATATTCTTGTCTGGTAAAATTTTTTTTTGCCTTCATTCTTAAGAAACTTCAAAAAGCTTGTAAAGGTGATGGATAGGAGAGACTTTCATTGGAGATGTATTATGTGGTTAAACTATATACGCTCTCACACAGGTGGTTTTGGTTGTAATGGAGAGCTTGTGTCATGCCGTAGCTGCTTGGGTATTCTCAGCAGCAGGTTTGCTGTGATCTCACAACTCCTGACCAGAAGGCACCCCTCTGATGTGACCCCAGGGGGATTGATAGGATCCGCCCTTCCAAGGATCATCGCAGGTAATTCCTTCCCAAGGAATATCTCCTTTCTGCCTGTTATCAGGATGTTGATCTCACAACCCGTTCACTAGTGAGGCAGAGGAAAAACAGCTGCTATAGGACCAAGAGCATTATCATTTTAGTTTATATCAGGTGTTAACTTCTGAAACAAGTCTCCCGTTATGCCCACTTTTTGCAGTTTGTTCACTCACTCTAAGACCACATTACAATGTGGACCAAACTGGAGAGCTTTCAAATCAGAAGATGAGATCCAGCCAGGCTCCTCCTGCGCTCACACCACTTCTGACCTGTTGGGCCAGACTAGAACTTACTATGCAATAAAATCCCCTGTAATGAGCAAAGTGGAGAAGCTGCGTCCTCAGGAACAACTTTTTCTCTCTAGAAAGATATGCTCCTATTACAATCCACCACTTGCTAATGCAGATACAGACAGTATCTCACTTTCTTGTTGTGAACATAGATATACATTGGTGTTTGCTGGAAACTGGTGACTGAACAGCTTTGCATGATGGTATCTTCTATGTACAACTTTCCTCCAGAGCTTGACCCTAGTGTATCCACCATCTAAGCATGGATGTTTCCCTTCTTGGCTGCTTCTCGTGACTCAAAGCAAAGGCTACGGCTTCCTTCCTGCGTGACAGCAAACTGACCAGCTGCCACACCTCTTTGCTGATGGATTGAAGTGTTTTCAGGCCTGAAGTTGCATTCCCTCCAACTGCTACTGATGTATACAATTTTTACTAGGCAAGAATAAAGGGATTTAAGGGAAGAAAGAATAAAAGTGAATTGTCAAAGGAAATCCTGCTATTGGTTTCCACTATTTCCTTCTATTGTTGAATGTCGCAGATGCTGAAGTAAATTCCTACTGAGACGGGAATCCCACATTAACTATTGTCATCCACATTTGGTCATGGCCAGCAGTTAAATCATTCTTCCTTCTCGTTTGAACAGCTGGAGCATACAGTGGTATTTCAGACATTTTTCTGAGTAAGCGTACATAATACTTCCCACAGGTCACTGTCATCTGAAATGGGCCAAAAGGATTGAAATAAAAATGTTGAACCTTCCATAAACTCTCTGGAAGCTCCTATGGAATTGCATAGAGCAGGATGCTTGCCAAAACAAACAACTTATATAAGTGCGATCTTTTAGGTTTTTGTTTTTCTTTTCTCTTCCCTGTGTTTTTAGATTAATTTGTATGGAACATAGTTGAATTCCTCCATGATACTGTTGATTTTGTTCCTGATGAGTTGTCTAGGAAATTTCTGAGAATCCTTTCCAATCCTGAAATGCTTCTCAAGTCACTATTCCCTGAAGGCATAAATTCAGAGTATGGGGCAATCCCAGTTTTTAAATGTAGTGCTTAAAAGAGGGTTTAAAAACCTCATTATGAATCAGTTCTAACAGTGCTATGTCTGTAAAGGGAATCTGCAGTCCTCCTCCACTGATCAGACATGACATTACCCTTGCAGGCTTGATTGTATTTTCTCTGCTTGAAAATGAATACCCTTTACTGGGTGAATGTGGGTCCCAAATGTTCACTCTGATCTGCAGTTCTGCTTGCAAAAGGCACAAAAACGATCCCAGTGAGAAATCACTCAAAGAAAGAATCCAAGTAATAGGGTTAGCCGTTAATACTTGTTAATACACTGCAGATGCAATGAGTGGAAGAGTAGAAAGACAAGCAGCAACCTGACTTGTAAAGTGATATAACAGGCAGTGTCTTTAATAAGTTTGTTACTTAAGGGAGGGAAAGATTCTAAAAACTGTCTGAATACGGCCTGTAGAGTTTTCCTTCAGAGGACAGTCTCCTAGCTGTGGCAAATCTGCCGGTCCTCTGCCTCCCACCACTCCCTCCTCTACTGCAATAGGCAGCGTGGGGACACGCAGGGGGCCAGGCTGTGACAGGACATACTGTGAGCAGCTACAGGCTCCACCTCTGCCAATCTTAGCCCTGTGGCTGAAATTACTCAAGACGTTGGCATTGCTGGAAAAGCTGGCTTCAGAAGTTTCCAGTCCCCCCCTCTGCCCTGGTGCCTTGTATCCCCCACGCTAGTGTTTACCATACCCTCAGGTTGCACTTCTGTGACAAATTAAACCAATCTGAGTCAGCACAGCCATGGTCTCGTCTTCATACTTTGCTCTGGCTCCCCCAGCACCTCTCCTGTACTACCCCTGGCACTGAGAGTGCCAGGAAACCCTACAGAAAGCCCTAATAGGTTTCTGTAAAGCCCTTTGAACCAGCTCCGAGTCACTGGGAACCATCAGCGCCAGCGTAAGAGGGGTGGAGATCGCAAGAGAAAGGGAGGGAGGATGGTGGCAAAGCCAGTTTAGATTGGTTTAAGCTGTTGAGAAACCTCATCCTCGTTGCACAAGAACAGCAGCATGTGGGGCTACTCAGTGAGCTGAATTACCGAAATGATCTACATTTAAAAAAAAAAAACCAAAAACAAAGGAAAAAAACCCCTTCTCGTAAAGCGTTGCACTGGTGTGGCTGAAGGGGCAGCAAGCTACTGGGGAGTTATTTGTTCCTGTGGGGTCACTACGGCTCTCCGTCTGTCCCGTAAATGCCATCCTGTAAATTTCCTCCAGAACTAAGCAGTGAATGGAACATGCAAGATCAGAAAAAAAGAAAGTTAAAAGGCTTTTTTTAAACTGAAAGTGGTAGATTCTGATTTGGGTTGGGGGTGCTTAATTAGAATATCCAATTTAAATAGCCTGCTCAAAGTTATTGAACATATATGTGCATACTCTGCACCTCAGTTCAGCCAACGAAAACCTGTTGTGCCTTTCAGGAAAGATAATTAACTCTCCTAAATGTGTTTGCCAGAAATGTTGGAATATAAATCATCCCAACAGAGTGGTTTGAACAAATTAAACCAGTCTGTTAGAGTGACAGCATGCTTACTTAACTCAAGATACAGTAATGGGCTCTTTGATGTCGTTCTAATTGAACCAGCTTCCCCAAATTATTTTCTACATTTCATTTTAATGTCTTCAATTATGTTTTTGTGTCTCATTGAAATAAAATCACATTTATTTTCTATTTTTAGATGAAGCACCACCTGCTTTGAAACATTTTTATATAAAATATTTATAATTTTGTCAGAATTTTAGGCACGAGGTCATGATGGTTATTTATTTATGTGAAGGATGGCAGAGCTTTCTTCCTTATCAAGCACACAGATAATGTGAGTGACTGAACAAATGTTTCCTTCATCTTCCATTTTGGATGTCTATGTGAGGATAATGTCTTGTGTTAAAAAGCTGTGTTTGTAGTTAAATGGATCTTTTAACATCGTACACTTCCTAGGAGAGAGAATATAGCAGGATTGTCCTTAGTAATGTGCTGCATCTTGTCCTTTTGCTGTTTATTGAAGGACATTAGGACATAGCACCTGGCTTGCTGGGTGCCTATTTATGGGTTTTACCCCTGGTTGTTCAGGGTCTGTGCACCTCTCCCAGTCTCATTTGTTTTGTTCCATTAGTGTTGTTTGTGAAACCCACATCACATGACGTTTTAGTTTCCACAGCACCCAAATGAGTCTCCAGGAGATAAAACTACTGCATGGTACCCGTCCTTTAATTATGTTGTTTTGGTCAGTTTGTATGTCATTATTTCTTTAGTACAGCCATGCCTTTGTGTTTCTGCATATAGACCTCAAAGCAGAGTTGCCGTTCTTTCATAGAACAGTGTGGTTATAACAGCTCTACTCCCACTGGAGCCGACAGCAGCACAGTATAATACGTGTGGACATCAAAATTCAAATCGTTTCATGTCTTGCGCCTTTTTCTTTAGGAAGAATAATAGATGGTCAGAATAGATCATTCAAGACGTTAGTAGCATCGTTAAAAGAAGCAGCACCATCTAAAAGGAACAGAAGAGTGGTGTGACTGGTTCACACGCTCTGTGAGGATGCCTTCAGAGCTCTAAAAAAAATTTGTTTCATCACAGAGCACAACTATGTCCCAAATCACTTCCCTCATCTGCTCAGATGACTTCAAAGAAACCAATGAAATGCAAAAGTCAGCCTTGTGGCACAGTGAGCTGGAACTGGTGCCTTCTACTGAGATTTATGGTTATATCTGGGAAAAAAGAAGCCTTTCTGTTCTCTGTCCTAAATGAAGCAACTGCTACCCTTATAGACAGGCTTATAAAGGGCTGTGGGTGCTGGCTCCAGAATTCTGCTTTCTTGGGTGGGGGAAAAAATGAAAGAAGAAACCCTTAGTGGAGGTGAGGGAGAATGTGAGCATTTTGGTGTTTTGTATTACATACTTCTGTTTCTTGTCAAACCCTTCTCATTCCTGTTCTATTCATAGACTACTTTACAGGAAAACAAACTGTAATAGTTAGCATCTGAGGAATCCATAGGCAAAATAGACTTTAAAGGGTCTCTTGGGCCAAACCCCAAAATGTACAATTTATTATTCTAATTTGAATTAATGCACTTTGACAACAAGATTCAGAGTTGCAACAGTTTAAGTGGCTTAAATAACAGGGCTTGTTTTCAGAGTTTCTGAACTTCTGCTGTTCCCAGTGAATTCAACAAGAAAACAGAGCACTAGAGAAGGAAAGCTTTTCCCCACACCCATCCCCAGTTCATACTTGGGAGCAAAAAAATCCCCCATAGACAGCTCACAGTCTGTGGTTTAAAATTTTAAAATAGTGGATAGAAATCACACTGGATAAGCTAAACTACCAAAGCTTTAGGACAAGAGCTTAACAGGCCGTTGGGTAGATCCCAAACCAAGGAATATATCTTGCAGGTGTCAGAGGTTGGTAGCTGTGCTCTCCCCCATTCCATTGAGACAATTTGTTGGATGACAAAGAAGGGGCCCTTCTGGAGAATCGTGCTATGGAAAGACAGTGCCTGCCCAGAAGCACTGGAGAGACATTGGTTTACTTTATCTTCCTTTATTATTGCAATATTAAACACGATCTTCATTATCTCTTTAATGTGTATTTTCTGTAGCTGAGTATGGCATCTCTAGAGCTAATGCAGAGGTGCCAGTTACCACAGTAGTCCTCGAATGCAGACTTGCTGGGAATTATCCTTATCCTGTTTGACATAAAATTGCCATGCCTAATCTTCATTCCTAATCTTTGTATTATTATAATTATGAACTATTAAGAGTATGAATAATATATATTTCAAAGTTGCTGCTGCTCTGAAACATAAAGGAGTATTAAAAAATTTACTCTGATGGAAAGTTATCTAAGACACAATAAAATGCACTTCATTTCCTTTTATATTGTTGTATTTTGCTTTTAAATTATACTTGCTGGCAGTCCTTGAGATTTATTCTGGGAATTTTTTGATTAGAAACAACCAAGACGGTAGCACTCAGTCTCACAATGAAGAGCCAAAACTGTGCCAGCCACAGCTGCATGAGCTTTTCCAAATCTAATTTTTAAAGTGCTTGAGAATAGGCAGAGGAGAATGTAGTCTCTGAAGTTCAACAAGACAGGCAGTTGCCTGAACCAAAATTCGTTATGCTGATTGTGAAGTCAGAGGTTAAGATGTTGTTCTCTAATTTGCCAGAAGTGGCAGTAGGGATCTGTGTTTCTTAAGTAAACTCTCTTTGATTTGACCGAAATGAAATCTGAAAAAATAATAATAAAGGTCCCAATAAAAGGAAATTTGCAGCAGGACCCTTTGGGACTGTGCTGTGTATCAGTGTATACAGGCATGTAGCTGTGTGTGAGCGTATGCCTGCATGCACTATGAAACGGGGAAGTGTTTGGAAACAATCTTCAGATGTAGCACTTTTTATGATGCTTAAATATTTATGTAAAGTGAGGCTGACTGTGTTTTCTACCTGCAGTTATAACCCAGCTGGGTTACAAGGGTAACAAAACACACAAACAATACGTTTTCCATGGTGCTTTGACCCAGGGGCTTCTGTTGCCTGCTCCAGCTTTCACTGATGCTGACTAAACCTCACTGCTAATTCTGATGTATTAACTTGAATAAAGGGGTCAAAATCGCACCTCTAAACACTAGCATATAAAAATCCTAGACTGAACTGTTCAGTTTTTTATTGAACTTGAGCTGCAGCGATATTTTTCTAAAAAACCCTTGCCAGAGTATGCATATATCAAAATATATGCATACATATTTCACATCCTGAATTTTGTTCTCTGAAGTATGGCTTATATTTTACTCCAAAGGAGGAGGAAAGTAGTTGATGACATTTAGATGTTTAGAAGATTAGCTGCCAAACTCTGTTTTTAGTTAAACCACTAATAAAGGAATTCTTTCTAGATTTTCCACCAAAGTGTTTTGGAGTGAATGCCCAGAAGGTACAGTAATTAATTTTTTTTTTTTTTCCAAAATAAACAATCTTCTTTCTTTGAAACTGCAAAGCCTGACAGGTCTTTAAGATATTCAGTTCCTGCAACACCACTGTGTCCCAAATCTCTGTGTATCCTATGGCTCCTATGGTTGATATTGGTAGCAGAAGTAATGTGATGTGAACAGTTCTTGATGAGTGATTCTTGCCAGAAAAAAAAAGTAAAGCAGAGTTACTAAACAGCTACCACTCAAAGATAATATAAAACAACACTTAACATTCAGTGAAATATTCTTAGCACCAAAAAAAGCTCTTGTTAACATTGGTACCTAACTACGTGAAAGATCCAGGCAGCAGTGATAATCCACCTATTAAAAAAATCACTGTTACTCAAAGAACAGGTATGGGAATTTTATGAATGCCCCTCTCAAATTTAGGAAAAAAAAAAGCATTAAGACATGACCTTGAGTTTTATTTTTAACTGAAAATTATAATTAGTTTGGTGTCTGAGTCCTGAATGTAATGTCTATCTTTTCAACATAGGATTCTTCGCATTTTATTGGGCAATTTTCTACTTTTTTACAGATGGCCTAATACTGTATCCCTTGTGTCAGGGAGTGGTATCTAGCCGTATAAATGGCTAGGATTAACTGCATGCCTAAATACTGAAGTGGAACTACTTGCATAAGGAGCTACCACTCAGTGGGAATAAAACAGAATTGGGTGTAGAATTATTTGTTTATTACTCATCAGGCAGAATTACTTGACCACCCAAATGAAGTCCCTGAGGCAGTATCTGAAAGCCAGCAGGAAAAAAAAAAAACAGATTACACTCTTACACGTGGTCTTTACAATGGATTTTTTCTTTAGTTTTGTTCTGGACAGGTTTTTTTTACAGTTTATTAATGACAGGGTTAAGAAGAGAGCATTTGAACTTAATTAGTGATGTAAGTTAATACATATAATTACAGTATGAAAAGAAGCTAAAATATCTTGGTACATACAAGTGGCTGTATTTATTACCACAGTAATTAAGCCACATATAAAAGGACTTTTCAAACCAGATTCTTGAAGCTAGTGACAAATTTGGATAGCTTGCTTAAACTATAAGAACCTCACTGGCGCCATCCGACTTCCTCTGAAGTCAATGGAAATTTTGCTTGCAACTTCAGTGGAAGTAAACAATGAGATAGTTTGGGAAACAAAATGAAAAAGTTGCCATTAGTGAGTCAGGAAATCTGGAATCAAACTCCAAGGGAGTCTCCACGTCCTTCAGTCTCCATGTTAAGTGTACAAAGCAGAAATGCTTTACTTCTTTCCTTTCTAGGAGAATGCTGAGATAAGAGAGCAGTGTCTTCAGACATAGTACGTCCCCATATGTGAACCATTAAGCAAATGTCCATGCTGTTGTGCTCAGGGCTCTGATTCTGCATTCCAGCCTTTTTGAGCCTGATGTGTCTCATGCATGGCCAGAGATGTGGGTATTCAAAGCCTAGAATGGTGCGGAGGTCTGGTAAAACTAATTTATGGTTGTCTAAATTGTATCTCTCTTGTATTAAAAGAGCTAGGAATAAATTTTGCAGTTTTAATACTGGAAATGTTTTCCTAAGAAGTTTTCCAGCAACCTGAACAAAGAAAACTACGGTTCATAAAATTTTGAGAGTATTCCTTGGAATAAGCATACACATAGAACCTGGGATTAGAGCAATTAATGACAACATAATCTTTCAGAGTGAGAGAACTTTTCTTTGCAAGGAATAATGAGAAAACATTTTCCCACACAAGATCCCTTGTTACTTAAAGGGTGAAAAATGCTCACATCAGGATAGAAGACAGGAGAAAACATGACTGGCATGGAGTTAAACCCCCTGTGAAAGTACTATGGGAAAGGCCACTTCAATAAGTGCGCAATTGTGCAAATAAGGATTTCTTCCACTAGTCTGCTATGGTTTCTCAGAATACAACGGCGGTTCAGTTTGAACATATTGTGCATATATCTGAATTCTGCATACTGGCTGTCAAGGCTCTCTCTTCAGACAAAGCCTTATTGTTTATTAAAATATTTCATAAGTCCTTGTTGTGGGAGCAACAAACCTCTCCTCCCCACCAAAACCAGATCTTGTTCAGAGCACAATTTGGAATGCATGTCCTTGTTAATTTAAAGTACAGAATAGCCTCTCTGTGGTCTGTGCTAAAAATCCATCTGAATGCAATGTCTTTCCCCTAAGCTTAAATAGGCTATGGTGTTTTGTGTCAAAATAAAAGCGTACACTGACCCTGACTCTCTGCTCTGGCCAGGCCATTTTCTCTCTACCAGTGGAGGAGAACGTAGAAAGAAAGAATATTTTAATCTACTTATTAGTGTCCCCTTTTTTTGCCCACAGTATAGGTAAGAACAACCTTATTCAGGGCTTTGCTAAATTTTGCTTAGCTGTGTCTTCTCCAGAAGACCTTGAAGCAGAGAAATCCCCTCATACTTTGTATCTACCGTAAGCGTGATCATTGCATGCCTTCTATACTGGGGCTGCAAAGTGGACAGCGCAGAGATATTGTGCTCCTTCTTATTTGTCTGGGATTTTGTTCCTTTGCAGCACCAGAAATGCTAGAGAAGCTGTAGTATAGCAGATTTAACCCTCATATTTTCTAAGTTCTGATCTTTTAAGTAAGAATTTGAAACATTCAGTTTCAAATAGGGATGTTATTTAGTCATAAGTTTCTGTAGTTACTTAGCAATGACTCTTAAAACTACTTGCATCATTCTGATTGCCTGAAATCCGTATTTGTGTTTCTACTTACAGTAGTTAGATATATTAACTCATGAATATTAGACTTAGCTTGTATCCATTGCTAAATGAAAGTTATTCATGCATAGAATTGTTTCTCAGGGAATCAGAAGCTGTAGAGTGGCTAAGATGTCTTTTATTTATTGTTGCTTAACAAGACCTCAAGTCTGTATTGAATCACACCCCTTACGACTTCCCAAGAGAACTATCATTACCACTCCAGCCCATGGGTTAAACAGGTCCCTTACTGGTGAAGAAGTGGGATGTACAATCTCTTGGGTAAATGGCATTATAATTTTGAATGTTACAAACATTTTCACAGTATTTAAAATAATTTATTTTTCCTAAGAAAACTATTTTGATTCTTGATTTCACTGTTTTCTAAAGTCTTCTGGGGGAGGTGGGAAAAGGAGGACAAATAAAATTCCTCAATGGCCCATACCATATGTTTTAGACCAAAGACTTAAACAAAAAGATATAGCACAGCAGGATAAAGAACTGAAAATATAACAATAAAATGCATCTCGGATATATATATACAAAACAAATGATTCTATCCTTTCTTCTAAAAAAGGGTATTTTAAACATAAATATAAACTAGGGGTTTTCTTCTGAAAAACCTCAAACCCCAATGCAAGCACATTCCAAAATAACCCCTGGAGTGAACAGCCCAACATAAACAACAATGGCCCACAAAAAGCATTTTTGGACCATCGATGATCTTTCCATTTTTCTTCAAACTGACAGCTCAGGAGAGCTTCCAAGTGCGTGGGTACATGCAACATATCAGTTAAAGCAAGGACGGTGTCATGTATCCTATCAAAATGAGAACGTAGTAACCTAAGCTCCCTGTAGTCACTGACAGGGCAGTATGGAAAATGTCCATCATTGAAAGCTTGCCACATCTCAGCACAGCTTACTCCCTCTCCAGCAGTGCTGGGTGACCTTCCAGCACAGCAAATGTGCGAGGGGCTGCTCGCTAGTGTGGGAAAGCAGCACGCCGTGCTCCCTGGTGAACTGCCACAAGGCGAAAGGGAAGATTACCTACGGGTTGGGGCTGTTTGCATTTCCCAGACCTCAAATGTAGCATCACTGTCTGCTGTTTGTTTTTATACCAAGAATTATATGGGTTTTGATCGAAACGAATAGTTTTCACCCAAACCTTTTGTCTGTGCCTTGCCAAAGGCTGTTCATCTCACCCATTTTACCTTGAAGGCTTAATCATCTGAGTGTTAAACTCCTGCTGCTTTGCTGAACTGGGATTTGTTTGGCCGTCCTTTTTTTCATCCTTCTTTTAGTAGTATTCCAGGACTGAGGCGAGTGTGTATGTGTAAGTACCTGGGTAAACTGTGTGTGGGAAGGACGCGGTCTCCCGGTCTCCACAGAAAAATGGTGCTTTTGTTTTTAGGAGCTTTCCTCTTGGAAGCAAATAAACTCCTTGTTCACTGTGTGCCCTTCCTGCCCAGCAAACCACAGCTGGACAGTACTCCTCCTCACCCCCTTAGCATGGACCTGAAGGGGTTTTGCCTTTGTTTTGGGCTTTTGAGGCAATCTGTAGTGTTTCTGCCTTTGTTTGGGGATCCAGCCACTACTGCTAGTTCCTACTTCCACTCCATCCCTGTTTCCCTCCTGACCTTTGTCTGGCCAGAGGAAGGAGAGGAAGGGAGCGAAGAGAGACCTGCATACCCAGAAAACATTTAATAAATCACCACAGCTTTGTTTTCTGCATTGTGTCCACACAAACACCCACGAAATGAGAATCCGCTCAGCACACACCACCACAGGAATCTCCGGCTCCTGTACAGTGTATACAAATCAACACAGGGGCCTCTTTAAATCGCTCTTCTTTACTTAAAGGAAAATTAAGGCTCCATAAATGGACTATTTCACAACCAGTTAACATCTTCCCCTGCAAAAAAAATCTTACACAACATGGTTTTTTCTTTTTAATGTTAGGCATATTTGATGAACAAAGGAAGCTTTCTCTGGACTTCTTTTGTGCAAACGTGATTTAAAATTTTTTTTTTGGTGATCGTTTTCAAGCAAATTCCTTGTATTTGGGAAGGCTTGTGAAGATACAGTAAGAAATTAATATTTCCTGACGAGTTTATTAAATGAAATGCATTCAATGAAGTTTCAGCCTAAAAGGAATTTGGGGTCATAAAGGTGACATTGCAATCTGAGCATACTTTTAACTGATGTACTGAAAGAGTCATGTACATGTCCAAAACACACAGCGTAGAAAGCCTTCATGCTGCCTCTTCTCTTTTCCATTTACTGATTCATTCCTGATGACTGGTACAGTTACGACATCAGTGCTTTGCCCTGCCAGGTACCAGTCATTCTCCCTCCGTGCTGGTGACCGTGCCCGTTCAAACAGAGCTCCATGTGCTCCATTGTAATTAATGATGACAGTTTTTCAAAGAGAAGGAGAGTCTGGAGGATGGGCTGGTCTACAGCCTTTGACTGTTAAGCCTTTTGGCTTATTTACTCAGAACTTTTTTTTCCACCTACATATCTATCAGAGGGGTGAGTCATGCTCACATGCATCTCCATAACATTGCTTAGGTAAGCTGTCTCATTAAGTTCAGTATGGCAAGGTGCATATAGAAATTTTTAGACTAAGGACATGGGATTGCAAGCCTTGATTATTATGTGACTACCCTTTTCAACATCTATCTGTATAGCTTGTACTAGAATAAGGCTCCTGTGCTATCTGGGGCTTCCAGGTATTACTGCAAATGTCACCAGACAGTAAAAAGCATGGATGTCTCCTGGTCTGTCATAATAAAAGAGAAAGAGAACAACTCACTGCTCTACCAGCTCAGAGACAATCTTGTATTTCTGGGAAGTGAAAATGGCTGAATATGCACCCATCAAGGCCATATGTTCCTAACACATGTGTTGCTTCTCAGTGTAGCTGTCAAAAAACACGGCCACATTTGACTCCAAGAGGTGCTGAGCAGTTTCTTCAAGGTCTGAAGCATCTCTGTGAAATGTTGAGGATAATAGCGTTGCCAGGTCTTAAGATAATACAGAATCAAGTTATGGCAGCCAGACTCTTCTTCTTTCAAAGTCACTGGGAAAGCATATTGTGATTCAGGTAGCAGAGGACTAAGCTGCAAGTTTGCCATCTCTCTCTACAACAGGGAATTTCACCCTGGTGGCACTATGTTAGGTACACATAACATTTAACTTATCTCAGTGACAGTGTTTCTGCGTCTTGGTTTGAAAGTTGAGGTTGCTACAGTTTTGTTTGTTGTACTGAACTGTGGGAAGGGAGTTGAAGAACATTGTGAATATTTACTATAGGCTTTACTAGCAATTACACTTTATACTAGGCCCTCTTTTCTGAGTAGCATCAGATTATAAAGGGCCTAAAGGTCCATTCTCCCACTGCAAGAGATACAGAGCATGGGTATTTCAGCATACACAGACTAGGACTTAGGTAGAGGTGGTGAAACCAGACAGAGAGAATCCTTTTTTTTCTCAGGAATGTCATCCTGCAGTGCAATGCCTGCCTTACAGTGGACCTTTCTGCCTCAAGAGTTAACTTCCTATTACAGACATGAACGCAGAAAGCAAACTCGCCTGCATGCAATGGCTTTCCTAAAAGTCTGGAATTCCTAACTACCAACAGTGCAGCATTTCTTCAAGGACTGGAATCATGCCCACACACCAGAAGAAGAAAACATTGTGAAATTTTGTGTTATGATTAATAATACCATTAGGTGATACTAACATTAAGAGAATTGTGTTCAAGTCTTTTTTTCTTTGTATTTTTATCCCTTAGATTTAATAAATGGAGTTATTTTTAATCAGAAGTTACCTAGACTCTAGAGGGTTTATGGGGAAAGTGAATGGTTTCTTGAGCGAGAGGAAATTTTTGTTCATCACCCCTGAGAATACAACAGCAGATCTCCATTATGGCGGCTGATTAGGATGAGCAAGGAAACAAAACCTGGCAGAAATAAGATTATTTCTAGACTCTCTGTGCAAGACGGGAATGGAAATGGAAAAGCAAAGGCAAAGGAATTCTTCTTTACTGGCCCATCACTCCACAAAGCCAGGTACGGCGCAGTCCTGGCACCCCTCCTTTGAGATCAAGGGCATGGGGATTTGAACAAGCTATGACCACACCAGCCAATAACACAGTGTAGCTGTAGAGAAAAACCTATTGCACTCCTTGACTCGAGCTACAGCGAGCAAACGCAGCTGCTGCCCTTCCCTCCTCACCGCTCTGGCACAATGCCATGCCAATGCCTACACGTCTGCACCTTGTAAGATGCATCCTACCTATTCACTCGCCACCACAACCACAAAGTTTTACTCCAAGGAATGTTGTTACAGAAGATGCAGTGTCACCATTTACAACTTTCAGAACTTTTAAACCAAGAATAGGCAGGGTAGCAGAGGTTTTGCCCTAGCCAAAAAGAATCAGTGTATTTTTCATGTCATCTGTCAGCTTAATTCTGCCCTCTTCACCACACAAATACATTCATTAAAGGACAGCTTGTCCATTTACTTTCTTTAGAATTATTCTCAGTTATCAGTGACAGCAAACCCAAATTATTTTTCGCCTAATGAAATTACAGTTGCTGCCTGGGGCATTAATATACAGATGGCTTGACTGTTCAGAAGTGAAATGCCACATCAGCTACTGAGAGATTTTATTATATACATTTAGAACAAATTCTCTTTAAAAAGAAACCATGCAGTAACAGAGGAATATTATTTGTAATTTCTACTACGGTTTTTTTCTTGTAGTCAGACTTGACAGACTCTTGCTCTATGATACATTCCAGAAAATCAGATTTGTACTGCTTGGCTTATTTGTAATGAGAAATACATAGGGGGGTTATATTTTTGTAATGATCATTTTGGACTAAAGTGCTACATAACTTCACTGGTCTCAGCCTTCAAATGTGGAAACAGTAATACATTCTTGAGTCATTTCCTTTTCTGTAATTGATGCAAAGAAGTCATTCACTTACTGGCTTATATCTGTGTGAGCTAGTGGAAGGACTATGTATTGAATCGGAAGGACTATGTATTGAATCGGAAGGACTGTGTATTGAATCAGAAGGACTACATTTATCTGAAACTTTATAAATACATAAAGCACTCAAAATTTCCAGTGATACCTGCAACAGAATGAAAAAAATCTTCTCTCAGAATTCTCTCAGCACTGGTACCTTCTGTTTCCAGGTCCAACAAATACCTTTATTTTATTCTGCTTTGCATGCTTGTGTACGGACCCCAAAGAAGAAACTTTGTGGTGGGAATTAGGATGTGCTCTGTCCGACAAGTAGATGAAGAAGAGAAGATCATGCAGTAGCATTAGCACAACCTGGTCATAGTGGTTGCACACAGTTCTTCCCCCATTACAGCTGCAAGGCTGATGTTTTCCATGCTATGCACAACATAGCTCTTCTGCTTTTCAAGATACATATGTGCTTGAACTCATTACTGGCATACAGAAATGTAAAATTTCTTTCTGTGGGGCTACATCCTAATAATAGAGGCTAAGACTTCCAAATTTTCCATGGCATGTCTGCATGATTTTAAAATCAATGCCTTTGCAACATGAATGTTCCTGACAGAACAGTCTGATTCCAAAGAGCACTCTCTCTGTAAATAATATAGAGCTTCTTTCCTGGTCCCATCCTCTCCCTATCACACCAACATCTGTTTCTCCTCACAAAATCTGTCCTCATTTATGCTTACTTTCTCTAATATATCCAGTTATAATAATATAACCACATAACATAATAGTATCCAGTTATAGTGCTACATTAACTGGAAAGTTTTTTGTGAGAAAATACAAATTTTTCAGTGCAGCAGAGAAATGAAAAACACAAACTCACTTCAAAGAAAGCAGCTTTTTTTCTTTCTTAGCTGTACATATCTACGAGTACATTTAATGACTTATTTCTTAATTTTTATAGTCTGGCATTAAAATGACCTGTTTAGCGAGCAAGCATTTAACTGTTCCCAAAGTTACACCAAAGTTAGTTCAAAGAACACTGAACACTCTGGTATTCAATAGGAAAGTTGAAAGTACTTAACAGAAGACACATCTTGGCTGAAAAAAAAAGTCATTTGAATAAATATCTATTTGCTGCTTACCTTCTCTGGTTATGGATGAAAAATTTGTGCTATTATGCTTAAGGAGAAAATCATATCGGTTTGGTAAACTCAAAAGGAAAGATTTAAAAATGATTGGGAAAAAAAGAAAAAAGTTTAATTTGAATAGATTTTTTTTGGTGAATGAGAAGTTTCAGTCTAAATGTAGCATTTTATTCAGAAGTATCCTGCTCTTCTATAAACGACTGAGACTGTGTACACACAGGCTTTCCTGAATGTGATGTTTATTTGCAGATGCCAAGATGTCCTCCAGACAAATATCTAAACCAATATTATAGAAAGTGGATGCAAAACTAACTCCTGCTGTCAAGGACAGCCAGCTGGCCCACATGTGTTCAAGCCAGAGAGAGATTCAGGCTTGAGAGGAGCTGATGGGCGGTCCATCCTTCCCAAATTGCAAAGGCTGTGAACATCTTCAAAATTCCTCTGAGAGTAGTTTTGTTTAGCAATTAAAAGAGATTAAGATTTGTGCTTTTCTTTGGGTTTTAATACGGCCGTGAGGTAACTGAGCCCAGAGTGTCAGCACACAGTTAAGGCACTCTTATGAAAGCCCAATTAAGTTTAGATGGTTTTAAGCATAAAAGCAAGAAGCCGCTTCTTGAGTGGTGACAATGCAAAGCAGTGCGGGAGATCAGGACACACAGAGCTGAGATAAGGTTTTGACTTGGAGGACTCTCTATTCCAGGCATAAAAATAGGTCTGGTTTTGGGAGAGGGTGAGCACCCACAAGTCCAGCTGCAGGAAACAGCCAGCAGCCCTTGGGGAGATGAGGCTGCCTGTACAGTACCGCAAGCTGTGCTGCTGTGTTTTGCGCCAATAGCAGCAGAAGCCTAAAAATACCTATGTCTGTATTTGCTTCTGGTTTTGCTTTTGAAGCCTTCTGCAAACACAATTAATTAAATCTCCATGTCTTGCTTTCCAACGTAAAAAAGGGGCACCGACTTTTAAGGCGCAGAGATCCTGAGACTGGTTGGAAGTACTAAAATGTATGTCAGCGAGCATTTTGTTGAGAGCCTACTGGCAGAAGTGTCATCTGAGAAAGTGTAAGCGTGGCAGACATAATCAGACCTAGGAATTCATTTGCTTCTACTTTGTGAAAACTTTCTTCTTGCCAGTTTTAGAGCTCTACACGGGAGGCGACATTTAACGAGACACAAACTGCCTTTTCAAAAATCACGTACCTTCCTGCAATCTCTTCTCAGTATCACAGCATTTTGTAGTTATTTTTAACCCTGTTATCAAACAAGTATGGATTTTCTGCTAAACTCTGCAACATCCATGGTCTAAACCACAGTGACTTAAATGTAGCTCTTGTCCTATGTTTTATTTACTTTATTTCCCTGGCTTGAACTTACTGAATTGAACTATTATTTCTCTATAGCAGGGTGCTCTGCTTTAAGTGAGAACTCCAATATCACTTGGAATTGGCAATGGCATTGAATAGAAGCCACTGACAAAATGAAAAGGTTATGGATTTAGTTAGCTGGATGGCATTACACAGCCTGGCTGCAAAAACTTCTGTCACTGGTGACAGTGCAGGAGAAGGAATGTCCATCACGTTAATATTTTTAATACAGCTGCTTTTCAGCTACAAAGAGAACCTTGGAAAGCAGGTCCCCCGTGTCTTGGATTTGGATGTCAGAAATAAGATGACCAGAATCTCACCCACTGATCCAAATATTTCTTGCTGATGAGCTCCTAAAAGAGCTTTTTACAGTATCTGAACCTGTCGCTATAAACTCCAAAAGATTCAACAGTTCTGTCTACAAATACATACTAAAGCATAGAAATGTAATGTTTTCACCTTCATGCAGTTATTTTATATTTTATAACTGCTCCTGTGAGTCTTCACAGATCACTCAAAAAAAAAAAAAGAAAAAAAGAAAAAAGCAAAAAGCAAGAACGGACCTGTGGAAAAAAAACATTTTACGTTGCTTCTGTGTCAAAGTAACTATTTAATTTTTTTCTGAAAGTGTGTTTGCATTTTATGCTCCCAATGTTTATTTAACATTGCACTTTATTTTCTTAATAATAATTTTTATATTAATAACCTTTAACTTTTTGCTTTTGTCTTTCCTTTTTTGCAACCATGTTTTCAAACCTGTGGCTTTAAAAAAAAGAGGGTGGGAAAAAAAGCAAAATTGGGAAGGGAACTGTCTTTTATTACACTGGCAACAACAAATTTTAATTTTCTATATATTATATTGCATTCGGGAGCTTACAGACAGTAAGCTGAAGCAGACTTGTTCCTTTCTGTCACAACTAATCATTCTTAGACAAACTTTTCTCTGTCCTTTTTACAAATCTCTCACTACTCTACTTCTTTTAAACTTGCACCTTTTACACACCTACTGAGATGATCTAGGAGGTGTTTTGGGTCTGTCTGATCTCCTGCTTACACTCCTCTAAAGCAAGGGGAACTTGTTTCTCCATCATCTTCAGCCAGCTCTGTGACTTCTGGGATCAGTCCCTCTCCTAGCTGATGTTCTGATATTCTCTCCATATCTAACATTTGCCCTACCCCCATTCCTGCTCTATGTAGTTTTCCTTGGGCTGCTGCATGCCATTCTAATTTTCTGCTACATGCCATCCACTCGCTTTCCCTTTGGCTGCAAAGCCAGGTTTAGTGAGCTTTGTGAGATTTATCTAATTACTAAAAAACTATGCAGTCCAGCAGTAAATGTAATATGCATTCCAGCAGACCTACAAACAAGTTTTACTTGGCACTCACAGCAATGAGGTAAGAGAATAAAATGAGTTTGTGGTCACATAACCAGACCACCAGCAGAGAGTTATGAGAAAGCTAGACCCATTTTAATTAGGAAAAATGTAAAAAGCTTACATGAGAGCCATCATTCTGGTCTTCCGTGAACCACAAGTTGTAATTATGTAAACTATAACTACGAATTTTCTTAGCTTTATTCTTGGATTTTAATATCACTGTGTGAAACAAAAGTTGAATTTGCTTGAGATTGCTCAAAGTGTGCCTTTATTAAAAAAACATTCTTCCCAAAAAACTTGCAGGAGCTCAGACTTGATAATCAGCATGGGCTCCTTTAACTTAAAAATGGGTCCATGCCATTCTATAAATCTGCGCAGTATCTTTATATTTTTAAGGCTGATTTCTAAGTAAGTAGAACTGTATGGCTTAAAAATTCAACCATCTGACTTCTGTAAGTGGGCAAGTTAGATCTTCAGCATCTCTGAAACAGTTATTTCCTGAGGACTGATTTCATATTTGATTTTTACAGTGATCTTATGCTAGGATGGACTGTTGCTTATGCTGATTGAAGGTGATTTCTTATGATGCAGGAGCCAAATGCAATTTTTCAGCCATGTAGTGTGGCATTACCAGTGATGGGATCAAACTTTTGCTTTGGGGACTTGCTCAAAAGATGATGAATTTTATAAAAAGAGTCCCAAATACCACAGTCTCTGGTATTTGATTACATCGGCAAGGCTATGGCTAGATTGAAATAATTCAATGCCATGTCAGAAAGCTGAAACTATCACCAAACAAGTTGGTATGTTTATGTGGCATAATACCGTATCTTGCTCGATCAATGGTAACCAGCCTGGGGTTCAGTAGAAACGTAGCTGAATAAACATGACGTGATAACTAATTAGCCTCAAGATCGGGTTGCTTGGCAGTGGTGGATCTGGCTTTGCTTTCTTTGAAGGTGTAACTTTTTGGCCATCTGCTGCTTAACAAAAGCATGGACCTAAGTTTTCTAAGAGATGTGTGGTCTCTTCTCCAGGTACATCTACACTATATATGAAAATATAAAAGAAAATCTGAAAAACCTTTACTAGGGTACATTTAGCACCTGAAGTAGTGGAACTGTGGGACCTGGAGTAAACTTGGAGTGGAAAATTGACTCTTCTAGACAGGAGGAAATTCCCATGAAGATAGATGCTTAATATGGGGTGAGGAAAATGCCTTGCTTTGCTGGGGGATCACTATGGGATAGCCTTTCATGTTTACCTATGTAGTGGCCATGGTGGTACTACACTGCCCATCTTTAATTCAATAATTCGGTGATTTGGACACTCATGAGAATGTGAGATAACCAAATTAATTTCCTTCTACTGCTTGCTGAATTTCGAGTCTTTGCCATCTTCCAAGCAAATGCAATAAGCTTGATGATAATTCTATCAGTGCATGTAACTGCAGAGGAAGGGACAGACAACTACTGGAAGAAATATATCTCTCTCGTTGAGGCTGTTTTATTTTAATTAAACATTTGTTGTCTCACGAAAGCGACTGCTATAATGATGTTCAATGTTACAAAACTCAAAGCAAGTGGACATCTGGATTTCATTCCCTCTGTCAAAAATCATTTAGGTAGTTCTACAAGATGGCACAGGTTTAAGAACAGGGAGTGAGAAAACTGTGTAAGGAAGACTTCTATTCAGAATGCTACAGTGCTTGCTCAGAAGGTATGCCTTTCTGGCAAAGCAGGGAGAGCAGCGGCGTGGGTGAGTGATTCAGCCCTTTGGCTGTTGGATAAAAGACTGTTATTATCAAATCCAGCTTTAGATACATGCTATTTGCATGTCTGAATGCTGGGAAATTCAGGACTTCAGAAGCACTGGCAGTGGCAGTATAGGTTTCTACCAGAAGTGTAGGGGTGAGTCCTGTACTTCAGGAGCATGCTGGATGCTCTGCACTGGTGTCATAGAACTGTGGCGGAAATGCTAGCTATACTACACATGTGTAGGGTAAATCAGGATTTAATTCATATATCTAACACTTCCTGGAAGGGCTCAGACCTACTATGCAAACACATGCTGTCCTGCCACATGGTGAGAGGATTTGCTAAGGCTGACCCCAGCACAGCCTCCTCCTCTGTTCAGAGCATCTCTCCAGGATCAAACCCGATGGGCAGGGCAGGTGTCATACAGACCTGGACAGACCCAGAAAAAGCACACGTGTCTGGGAAGCTGTATGAGCAGGAATACAGATGCGTGCGAACTCTTGGTGCCTCCCAGGCAAGTCTCTACTGAGAGTGAGTTTTGAGGTTCTGAATTTTAGAAATAGGCATACCCCAGGACTAGCTACAGGAAATACAGCTGAAATATGGTAGCAACAAAGCTCAATGCAAGCCCTGATGGGAAGGGAAGATTATTTCATTTAAAATTAAAACTGAAGTGAAAATGATTTTACCCATTTATACTCACACTGTCACTCCCACACCAAGATGTGTCTATACAGATAGTCTGTTCAATGTGCAGGCACCAAGAGACTTGTATCCAGGTGGTGTGTTTAGTACTCTTTGTGATGACATGGGGTAAAGGATGTCAGCTGTTGAGCCCTCCTTACATCCATTGGGTTCCCTTTGGGTTGGCAGCCATCTCTTGCTTTAGGCTATACTCTTTCTGAGCCTCTCCATCCCATCCCATCCCATCCCATCCCATCCCATCCCATCCCATCCCATCCCATCCCATCCCATCCCATCCCATCTGTGGCGGTGTCCTCCCCCCACCCCTGCTCCCTGCACAAGCCGTACCCATCAGTGGGAGTCATCCCGATAGCTGCATCCAGCTTATGCTGGACCTTGAGGATGAATAGCAACAAAGTAGCCAAGGGCTGCCTGAAGCAGGGATCCAAACCTCTTGCTGATATGCACATACAACCATAAGTCAATCATCTTACTCCTTAAATAGTGGACAGCCCAGGGCCCTTTGAGCTCTCCTGCACGGCAGCGGGCTGCACGCCAGGATCTCCCCTTGAGCAGGGACGCCTCTCAAGGTTACTCCTCGAGGCTGAGGGATTCCTTGCCGCAACAGATCCTCGGTAAGTGACTAATAGCATGCTAAACTTTGAAACCTTAGCTAAGTGATATAAAGGATTGATCGCGCACATATGTAATCCTTTAGACATAAACCGTTGACCAAGTCTGGGACTAGGACTGGATCTAGCTGCACCTAGACTCCTCTCTGAGAAGGAGTTTAGAAAGCAAGGGGATCCTTTCCGAACCTCCTGACTCAACGGGAGGGTCTCCCTAACAGTTTTGTCTGACCCTGTCCTCTATGCAGTAAATAATCAAGTGTGCCTTGCCATCGAATCTTGTTAAAACTCTGTCGCATTGAACTTTGTTAACTCCCTATTCTGTATCAATAAACTATATTTTTACTTCTCTCTAACGAGTGAAGTGCACGCTCACTCCATCCACGACACCATCCCATCCCATCCTACCTCTGTCATCAGGACTTGCTCACTGTACTTGGTCTTCTGAACTGGGTGTCCTGAAAAGCTGTGAGTAGATGGGTGCAAGGCTCCTGGTGACCTGCTTAGCCAGATGCCATCAGCACACGCTATTCATATAACATTTCTCCCGTGGCTTTTTCCTCTGGTGCTTTCACACCCTTACCTGGGTTGGATTTTTTAGAGTAACTTGCAATGTTCATCGCTGTGACTGGGAACTTAACAAAGCCCCAGGTTCATGAAAGGAAAAACCAGAATTTTTCCAAATGACATTTCAAAGTAAGATTTCTTGGGTCTTGCTCATGTAAATTCATTGCTGTTCACAATCCTGATGAACTGCTATAAGCTAAGGCATTTGTTTAAACTGCTTTTCTTGAAGAAAATGTAGAAAAATGCGTTGCCAATCAAAGGTCAAAAAAGTGAAATCCTAAGACATTGCTGTTTAAAAATTACATCCTTGGCAAAACTAATAATTAATTTCAATTATTTATCTGGCAGAAAAAATCAGTAATCCTGAAAATTTGTGGTAATCCAATGACTGCCTCTTTCTTTAATATTTTTCTGTGCTTCAGGCCAAGGAACTAACATTTATTTTGAAAATAGGCCTTGCTTCCTTGAGTTGTCCTTGGAAGACAGTCCCTGGAAGAATTAGTGTTTTGCATACTTAAAGTGTTTCTTAAATCTTTAATTGTTTCCTTACACTTCTGTCCCTGTATGTGATCTGTGGTTTTTACCTCTCTTATTTACATTAGCCAGAGAACAGATTTTATTTTCTGAGTTCATTCATTTATGTAGCTTTGGGCAAATTTAACTGTATAGCTCTGCAGACTGACCCTAGGAAACATCATGGAAATTATTAATCTAAAATGTACTAGCCTTGATCTGCTCATTTAAAGATTAGTGAGTAATCCTATCAAAGTCCAAAAGCTAAATGTAGTTGTAAACATTACTTGTAGGAGTAAAATTTGCTGACTCCTTATCTTAATTTCTGAAGGTGGCATTTCCTCTCCCTTTTTTTTTTCTTCTTGATATTAGAGCTGTGTCCTCAGCTGGTGTAAACTGAAATCTTATAAAGTCAGTTAGACTGATTTAGACCAGCTGAGCTACTCCACTGCCCTTTATGTACAGACTTTGTGCTTGCTTTCTGTCCTTCCAGCTGTGTGCTCCTTTGCCAACGGCCTCCAACAGCTCACTAAAAGCTATTTAAGATTAACTTATGCTGCTTTGCTCATATAAAAATCTTTGTGGAGGAATGTCATTAACATAATTTAGAAAAATCTGAGACCTCCTGTCTAGAAGAAAGACCTGTGTGTCAAGATTCAAGCAAAGGGGTGTATATCAAACTTTGTTTTCATCTTATAAACATGGAGTCTTGCAATGATCTTGGTTTCTACCCGACCGTGGTTCCACGGTCAGTAACATTAACTCCTACTTCTCTGGATTTCTTAGTAGTACAAATTTGATAGACATGTCAGACAAATTCCAGAGTCTCTACTTGCCCCCCTGGCAAACTGTGGGATGCCCACTCTGTTGTGCCATGGGGTTGGTTTGGGATGGCTCGCCTAAGGCTTATCCTTATGGTTTGAACTTCAGCCACTTCCCTGCATGGAGTCCAAAATAAAAGTCTGGGACTTCTTTCCCATCGTTGGCAGGATAACATGATATCTGCACATCAAAGTAATAATAATATCAGTAGGATATTATTTTTAAGGTGTACTGGGGCATGGGAACTAAGAGCATACAGAAGATGGAATTGCATGCATGCACTGCCAGGTGGTCCCCTGCTAAATACATTAAAATTCTGGCTTCCTCTCAGCCTGGCTTCCAAGAAGAGGCTGGTGCAAGACATGCAAAGAAAGTTTTCAGGACAGGAAAGAAGAATTTTCTCAAAATCGGTCCAAAACTCAGTGAAGTGAGCAACCTACACAATATGCATTAAGAAGACAGTATCTGAGGCTGAAAACCCTAACTTATACTAATCTATTGGTCATCACTTTGGAGTTAGAAGGTTACCTAGAAAGATATTTGAAGAGATGACATCTACTGTTTGGGAAGTACGTTACCCCTTGCTACCTGCAGCTGATGAACATGCAGGAAACCACAACAGGCTTTGACTGTGTGATGTTATCACTGATAGGAGACACATTTTTTCATCTACCTAGGTCTTCCTTGCATCTAGATGAGATGGGATAGGGTATTGTTCTTTAGAGTGTAAGTTGTGCTTTATGACCTCTGGTACGTTAGCCGATGTGGGTGCCAAGGCGGTGTTGTTCCATCCTGGGGCTGGTAATGGGCAAGCAGAGTCAGCTAGGTCAGCGGCCAGTGGTAGGATGGCTGAACAGCCAGATGCAGTAGCATTTCCAGAGACAAATCTGTCCCCCCACCCCTCTTCCCCACACAATAACAGCAGCAACGTGGCACAGGCCTGCACGTGTAGCTCAGGGCTCTAGTGCCCTGCACTGGCTATTCAAACGAGCAGCCTCCTTTGGCTCCCCTATGGCACCTTCCACAGAAGTCCTCATCTTCCTTCTCTTTCGCAGAAGAGGTGAGTCACTCTTGAACAGTTGGCTCCCCAGAGATTCCCTGTCGCATTTTGGGAGTTCAGCCTTGCCTGGCTAGAAGGGGCGATCACGCTCCTCCTAGCAGGAAGAAGAAGATTTCAAGCCCGTCTGGGTTCTGTTGCCAAAAGAATTTTTAAGTGACAAGCAGCTGTTACTAGAGTGGGTTAAAAACAACATCCAAATATTTGTGACAAAGGAATCAGTGAACTTTTCCAATAATTATGGATAGGTTTATGTGCAATATATATATCTAGAATATATAAATATATGTCCATATACATATGTATCATGGACTATATTAGAAAGATGCATATTACTGTCTTTGTAAAACACTTCATTTTGAATTACACAGCCATACATAATAGTGGGAGAGAAACCAGTGCTGGGGAATTTTCTGATAGATTTAATTTTATTGTAATTCAGAGAATGCAGAAAATGCACCTAGTTTAGGAGTTTTCTGTATACTATTTCAGGAACAGTCAAATTGTGTATTTAATTTTGTCACCTTGCCAACATTTCTGTTCCTTGTAGAGTGCTGTAGGGAACAGTTGCTTATGGATTGCTTACCCTCATAACTTCCCAGCCTTACACAATGTAGTTTCCTGTGTTTGTGGGCCACCTAACCTTTGATTGCAGAGACTTACAGACTGGTTTAAAGGTATGGTTTCACAAGGTATGGTTTAGCATAACTCTCGAGGCAAAAAGAATGCTAATGTTTTGCTCAGCAGCATTCTTCTCTTTCAATCCATTTGATAGATGCTTAAAAAAAGTAGTAATTTTAAAGTTAAACTTCTTTGCCAAATATCTCTGTAAAGAGAAGGTTTGTTGACTGGTTACCAGTTAAAGATATCCTAGATGATTCAGAAATATTTTCATAAATACAAGCAATTACTATATTGGGTTTGTTTGGATTTTTATGATATCTTATAATTGCAGTTTATGTCTAATTGGATGTCTGTTAACTGTTCACTAAAAACACCATGAAGACTGAAAGTTTAGTGAATGTTAGTAACAATTCATTAAGTTTTTATGGTGCACTGATAATTTCCTAGTTCTGTTGCTCTAAGAGTCATTGCTGTTCTTCAGTTCCATTAAATCTTCCATCCAGACCTTTTGTCTTCATGATACACACAACACTGGATTTTATATGCATGCTTCTTTCCTGCTGAAATCACTTCTGTAGAACAAGCCCAGAAAGAAGGGATCCCAAATAACTCTGAGGCTAAATTTTGTAATAAGTTATTTTGAAAATACTTTAAAAAAAACCCCTACATACAGAGAAATCTATATTGGTCAGCTAACAATTAATAGTCTGAAGAAATACCAAAAGTGTTTTGGGTAAATTATTCATGGCTTTGAATATAAAATGGAAAATGCTGGCTTGTGGTAATGTAACTATAATCAGCTGCCTTGGCTTGTCAAAAATATCTAATCTATCTTCTTAAATTCTAACTGTCTTTTTCCCTGAAAAAATGAGGCTTGAGAAATGGATAAACGTTAAACTACTTTACAGGAAAAAACTTATGATCATTAGCAGAAGTCATACTTAGTTTAAGGAAGGTCAAAGACTTCTAGAATTGAAATATATCTTGTCCTGTTTGGAAAGGAAATACCTTTAGCCTTTTGCTGTATAACTTTTGCTCTTATCAGTTTGAAAAAGCACAACCACAGGGGAGATGATTGCATGTGTCAGACTGTCTCTAAATTATATGACTCTTCCTTGTAGCTGTAGATAGACAAGCTCTGAATCTTTTCACTCAAGCTGATAGATTCTTCTGTCAGAAACAACAAGCAAGCTTGTTTGCTGGAAATTAGAAATCAAATTGCCTTGCTCCAGCCAGATTTCAGAATCATTTAGCTGCTTTTCAGAATTGTAGCCATAGTCCTTTCCTTTTCCCAGACTTTATCAAAGTCCCAGCCCTTAAAAATAGTACTAATCCATTATCTGCTGTAAGGGTGATAGCCACAGTGAAGTCACATATCCTGTTATGTCCTTTAATGTCTGCTAACATGAGGCCTAATATAAAAGAAGACAGAGAGACATTTCATGGCATTTAACTGCATTTATATTTTTAAATTAGGGGATTTGTTTCACCGCACTTTGGGTATCCAGACGTTAGGTAGGTAGCCTGAGCTACATGTCTAGGTGTCCTGCCTTGGTACTCGCTGGAGGAAACAGGCAGATGACATTGCTTCTAGAACTAGTGACTTACGGCTCCTAGCTTGAGATGAAATGAAGCCTTTGGGGGTAAGGAGCTCTTCATTAATTAGGACACTGACTTTAGCTAAAAGCTAATTTTTAAATAGTGAAAGTTACATGGGATAAATCCCATTCTCCCATTTATCTTGCAGAGAAGCTGTGCAAGAAGTATTTTCTATGAAGCAGATGTCAAGTGAATTGTGATCCCAAGAGCACCATAGCTTAAATCCTTGCTCTCAGGGAGCATTTGCATTTTTGTCCCTGACCATGGCATTGCCTTTGTTAAAGTTTTTGGATTTTAACATCTGCTTTCTGAAATGATAATAACAGCGTATGTAAAAATAATTCGTGATAATTTCATTTACTGTACTATTCAAGCAATCCTATACTGTTAATGTGACCTTTCATGAGATAGAGATGTAGAAGTAAAATAAGGTTGCATAACACCCTAGAATTTCAAAATATCAAGAAGGAAAAACAGAACTATTCTAAACATTTACTTCAAACACTTGAAAGTTTAGTTATAACATTTAGATGGGCTATTTTATAATCATACTCGAGGGCTGGCTGCTTCCTATCGTTTCTTGCCAGTGATGCACAGTTCCCTGTCTTCTGTGCTGAGGACAAGCTATACAGACAGGCATGGCAAGTCTCCTGCACTTTTGACCCGCTGGTTGCCTTTGTTTCCTGTCTACCTGCATTAATATTGGTTCATTTGCACAAGTCTTCATGCACAATAACACAAATACAATCTCACAGTGCAGCTTCTGCCTGCGATTAGGTGGAATAATTAACAAACATTTCTCCTTCATTCCTGTATATAGCTTTTGCATGCAGGAGATGTTGAATAGATATAAAAAAGAAGAAGAATGCCACAGGTCTCTCTGTTCTAGGTCATTTGGCTTTCAGACTCTGAAGCTGGCCTCTCTTGGGAAGGTCTGATGTCTTCCACTGGAAGGCAGGAGGAAATGAAAACAACCCTGTGGAAAAAGAAGAGAGGAATATTTTTCCTTCTTTGCTGGATTATATTCCCTTAGGGCTCAGCAGAAGTCTGTACTGCATACTGAATATGCACTAGATGGTTCTGCTATTGCTAATTCTGTGGTAATAACCCAGCAAGATAAAAAAGCTAATAGGCTGCCCATGTGTTTAAAATAGTCTTCCAAAAACACATATTAAAAATAAATGTATTCCAGAAGATGAACTGGAAAGAGACATTTTTTATATCCTAATTGGACACCTCCCCCCGCCCCAGATTAAAACTGATGTGAGTTTCTCCACTGAATTCAGTTAGAGTAGACTTTTAAGAAGCAGTTCTTGAGAACCGTGCAGGGAATGTCTAGCATCAATGCAAAAGCAGGTTTGTGGCAAATCCAGATATCTGTGGAGTACCTGTTTTTTCACAAGTGTGACAGAACCTAATGAATAGCTACTGAATAATGAATGCCTACGTAATTCTATTCGTCAGCTTCATTACATATGAAGGTCGTAGAAGGTTTGCTAGTTTTTCTACGTAAAATCCTGGTATTGATAGGTCTTTTGCTGCAAGTCTATCCCAAGAAATATCAGTGGTACCATCTCTTTCAGCAGTTTCCGTCTACTTCTGTGATATCACCTGTTATAGCTTCTTCACCAGTTTTTGCATTCCTTCTGTGTGTTGCCTTCCCTACAAGCCATATGTTTCTTGTAAATGCTTCTGTTAACTTTTTCTTGATGCCTTCTTCCTATGGTTTCCATGTGGCAGCACACAGACTATTCCCTGTTCTTTTTTACCTTTTGGTAGCAACTATCTCTAGCTTTCCTTATTTCTACAGTCTTTCCACTCCTCTGCCTGCAGTCTCTAAAGGTGTTTTCTGGTCCTTTTTTCTCTGTAGACCTCACTCTCCATGAGTTTTTATTGTGCAAGACATTGTGTACAACAAAAGTCCTAATTATGGTTGGCTAAATATAATGCCCTGCATGTGGAATTTCTGTAGAAAAGACAGATAGGCTAAGCAATGGCTGACATTAAAGCATAAAAGTGTTTAATAGTTAGATGAAAGGCATTAAAACAGATGCTCTGTCTGGATGTCTGTGCAGGCATGGTTTTCTTAGAAAGTATTTTAGACTTACATACATAAACAAAGTAGCAATCCTATCCTAATTTTTATTCTGTAGTTAAAGGTCCAGAGTTCTCCATCGCAATACCAAAATGAATCTGCGAAGACTGTGCACACATTTGTCCATCAATTGTGGACAAAATAAACGAGAACAAAAAAGTAGTCAGGACCAGAACTGAAGATATTTTTTTCCACAATTCAGCCCACAGTTTTGTCAGTGTGGCATTATGAATGTACAAGTGCAAGCTAATACTTTCTAATATATCAGAGCAAATATAGACTCTGTTCTTAAGTGACCAGAGAAAGATTGGACTGAAGTAGCAGGTGAGAGGATAAATTCAACAGCTTGTTAAACAAGAGATCATATTTTCAGAAGGCTTCATCTGCCTTCAATCAAGATGTCTCAAAAAAATCTGAAATTACATAGGTTTTTTAATTTTATTAGTTGGATTAATACAATATTTTAATTTTGAACTGAACTACCAGGTACAACAGGAGGCTAGAGACACTTTCAAAGGCATCTTAATAAGTTACTACATAGAGGGCTAGAAATCAGGTATAATGTCAAAAAGGAGAACATCACACTTCAGGTCCTGCACATGCAAACTTTTCTTGTGCATTCTGAAAGTCACATGAGGAATTTTTTTTCACAAGGTGACCTGACCATATAAGCAGATGATCTTTTCATATTTAAGTATAAACTTGCAGATTACATTATTCTGTGATCAATTTATCATAATATTTGAGTGGCTTTGGGACATCCTGAAAGCTGGAAGATTATTATTAATGAATATATTTAAAATAATTCTTTACAAATACACCTGTATTTCATAAGTTCATTTGCTATGTCATTAGTCTGTGTTAATTCCAGTCACACAGCTAGATTGCTCATTGTGTTCCCAGTTAAACAAATGAATATAATTTATTTTTAATTTGAACCATTCTAACATTTTGTTTTAAATAACAGCTTTTTGATCTCTGAATGCATTCATAGCATGCTAACAAAAAGAAAACTGTTACTCTACAAAAATGAAATGCGGTTAGGTTTTCTCATACGGATGCAATAAAGAACACTTCTGGTGGCTTGACATTGCACAGCTGAATAGTTTTTGACAGGGAAAATAACTATAGTTTAGTCTGAGCTTTGGCAGCACTACAAGTTATTAAATACTTGAAGTAATCCAGTAAGTGAAACTTTGTTATGAGCAGGTTGCTTCGAAGTATATTATCTCCATAGTTACAGACATTTTCATTATGTTAGCATTTTTTCTATTTGGATGTACTACTTGCTTCTTGATTTTTATATTATTTCTGGGACTGATCGATGGGCTTTTGGAAGTTTTCTGTTTTCGTTATTTCTCCTCTTTTCTCTTACAAGTAGGATGAACTTGTTCTGAAAAATATGACAGAATGTTCTGGTAAAAATAAAACAAAGTTCAGAGCTGCTCTTCAAATCAACTATACTTAAACTCACTTGGTTTTTTTCAATATTGAGTTTTATCTAGCTCTCTCGTTTCCTTATTTTGCAAAAACAGTACTGTGTCACTGTGCATATGTTACCTTAGCTATCCTTTGGGCTTCCACTACCACAGCATGTGAGTTCATCAGTCTTAATGTACTTCTGTTCTACTGCAGTTGGGAATTGCTTCCTCTAAGTGCAGATGAGGAAATCAGGACACCTGCGTGAGAGCACACGGTGCACAGCGCAGGCGCACGGGGATACCCGAGGGAGTTACAAACAGGATAGCTCCGACCCTGCCGCCGGAACGGCTCCAGCACTGCGTGCCAGCACAGCTGTACCGCTTCCAGGATCTCAGGTGACATCTCTGCTGAGGGTTGCGTGGTGTCCTGCAGGTGTATTATGTGCTCCAAGCCACTGGCCCAGGCTCAGACAGGGACTCTGAGTTGGGACGGGGACACCAGCGCCACATTGGTGAACTCCACGTCCTAGTTGAGGAGCACTGTCTCTGTCGCATTTCTTCTGACCTACAAACCACCTGAGCTGAAGGTCGCTGAAGCACATGGAAAGGAACACATTGGTTTTGACTGACTTTTGTTCAGGCCTGGGGCAGAGACCTGATTCAGTAAACCTGCTTATGGGGAGGTCTCACCTGGGTGGGCTCTACTGTAGTTCCAGGGTCACATTCTCAGGGTTTGCACCAATTGCCTTCACGCTTTGTAGAGGGAAAAGTGAAAACCCATTCTTTGGGTTGATTACACAGATGATTTGAAAAAGAAAAGAGGAAAGGATTCACATGATGGGAATACCTAGCCAAAGAAGGAGAAATCTGTGAAGGTGAGAGGACTATAGCTGATGTACATAGGTGGTAAGAGTAATGAAGCATATTAAATGTGAAATGACCAAATCATGGTGCCAATATATTTTACCAAGTCCTTCCAGATATGGCTTTGCTTCCTTAAGTAAAGTTATTATAATTAATGTCTCTTTCTAGTGATGACCAACAGACTAAAATCATATGTAGGATGAATTTGTTCAATAGACAACAATTTTTTTCCTCTGGTAAATAGCAGTTATTTTATTTCTGTCATGTGGAATGTGATATAAGGTGGCATTGAAGGTAAAACAAGTAAAAGGTGAGGAATGATCACCTTAGAATTCCAGCAGCGTTAGGTGAAAAGTGAGAAACGGACTACAGGGTGATGGAACCACTTTCCAGAACGTGATTGTATTTCAGAAAAAAATTAAGTTCCATCATTAGGTATTTTGCTCATGTTTCATAGAATCTGATTTGCTTTATACTACATACAAATATCATCTGCAAAACCAGTAATGGAATAAATTTTTAATAAATGGGACTGTATGCAGTGAAATAACCAATGCTGAAACTGATTGAAAGCAACTGAACTATTATGAGTCATCTTATAAATGACAAGGTTTGTATAAGGTCATTCTATATCATATTACGCAATAATGCACAAGTTAAGTTCATTCTGGCAGTCATTTATGATAAGAGATTTGTTTCTTGAACTTTATTGGTTTTTAGCATTACCCACATTACCATGGATGTAACACAGGAATTTTTCAAATATTTTTATAGGATAGATAATTTTAAGCTTTCTACTCATTAGAATAATAAAATATTTTTTGTACAGTGGACTGTTTTGTATAAGCCCAACCTAAGGACTCTTATTGTGTAATACACCATGCAATTTTATACAAACAGTCTTTTGGGACTTTTAAATATTTCAAATTTTTTTCTTATCATGCTCATAGTGTAAAGTTATTGTTTTTTCTTGACATTTAGAAAGGAACAATATTAGCTTTCTGGAGCTGAGCCAAAAGAGTCTTTACTGAGTTGTAATTGTAACCATTTTGCAAAAATCAAGTCGATATCAAGTATTTGCAAATACATCTACATTTTAAGACAGCTGTTTATGTCTTCTGTTATTTTTAACACATATTCATTAGGAAAATATTTACTTATTTGTAAATCCATAATGGATTTAATGAGAGAGCTGAGCATTACTCATAGTACCACAAATATAAGGCTCGAATGTTACAAAGGAAGGCACTACTGCAAGTAGCTCTTCTGTCAGGTACCTGGTAGGTGATAAATTGTGGGACGGGTTAGAAGTTGACAGAGCTGAGGTTTATAGCAGTCATAGTCAGAGTTGAGGGATGCTGATCTCAGTCGTGCAGAGGAGGGTGCGGGAGGCGAAGGTGAGCCTTTGTACTGAGCTGTGAGACTGGTGCCAGGTTCCAAAGGTCAAATATTTAATAGCGCTCTTTCATTTTACAGCTTTATTCCACATATGAAGGCAGTCGAAGAATCCAGCTTAGATAAGGAAATGGCAGAAATACATATTTTGCTGTGCTTTGATTTTGGATCTGTTTTATGTTTCTTTACAATAATACTAGAGCCTCGAGGAGTGCTGGGTTCCCAACTCAACAACCTAACATAGAGCTGTGACCTAAACATCCGTACTGCAGTGCACTGTATTGGGGAAAAAGAGGAGAAATCAAGTCCAGTAATCACAGTTGCTCTGAACTCCCTGGTGGTGGGCTCAGAGCCATTTCTCTATTCTGATTAAAAAATTTGCTGAAATCTACAGGAATTTCAGTGTTCTCTAGGAACTCTCCCATGCACTCAGTTAATTTCTGGTTATAAAAGTACAGTCCTTCATCAAACATTATTTAATTTATATCATAATTAAGTATCTAAAAATGTTTAACATGTTTAAAAGCTCCTACCCAGCTAAGAGAAAACTCACCTAGTACGAGTTGTATCAGGCCTAGAGAAAGGAAATAAATATTGAAATCCTCAACTTATAGGTACTAAAAATAGTACTGTAACAGGTGGCATTTCTCTGAAGACCAGCCCACAGGCTGGAATGTGTGAATGCAGGATGGAGCAGAAAAACCTTGCAAAGAAGTCTGGTCCTTCTTGAAATTTGTAGCAAAACTCTGTGGTCTCCAGCAGCAGCGAAAGTTCTTTTTGAGGCTCCTTGACAGCAGATCCGTGACCACACGGAAGACGTGTGTGTACCTGGAAATCTGGATGGTCTCGCTAGGAAATCGAGAGAGGATGGGTAGGCTCTTGTTCTGCGTCATCCTGCAGGAGACCTTATCTCCACTGAGGGCACAGGGAGTCCTGTGGGACTAGCAGCTGACTTCAGGACTTCTATTAATTGTTTGAAATGGAAGTATCATGAAAGCCTCATATGCAGCCTGCGCCCTCCATCCCACCTGGCTGGATTACAATGGCCCCATCGTATAAAGAGAGATCACATGTTCATATGGGCCAGGACCAACAATTCCCTTGTGTTTTTTACATTACCTAGCTCAATGGAGCTCCAGACTAGATGATTCTTTTCCAAGTTACTGAAAGGTAAATATTTAGTCACAGGTAAAATAACTCTAATGTGTTATAATGTTTAATTACATATATGTTTGTATCAGTTTCTCAAAAAATGGCAACATATGATCTGTAACATGGGTCATATCTATAATGAGCAGGACACGGCTCTGTGAAAATATTCAGCATTTGTGAAGGTGCAAACCAGTAAAAATGCAAGTGTTTATGCAATATGGATAAATTTTATTCACCCATATTTCCAATTAATTTACATTTTGCCCCATTAAGTTCGTCAACATGTTCTATAACCATGGTTGGTCTTCTACCCTGACCTGACCTGTGCCATACAGTTATTCAGAGAAACGAATCCTTGCTCAATCTTACCATAGATCAATCTGTTTGTGGAGAAGGGAGGGAGAAGAGGTGAGAGGAAAGTGCAGCTGTCTTGGTGGCTCAGGACTCCATTTACCATTATTGTGCTTGATGCTATTTAACTGTTATCTGCTAAAAACTCGTTGATCTGCAAACTAGAACATGATTGTTAATAAAATGCCATGAAACACATCTGAAATGGTAAAAAAATAAGTGAACAGAAAACGTCCCCATTTGGGGACAAATACAATATTTTGCGAGAGTCCTTTTTTTCTTGATAAAAATGGACCGCTGCCGAAAAGCTAATACTGAGAAGTATTATCATGTGAAAGAATTGCATATTTTAAGGAAAAAGTGTGTTCACTGACTAAATTTCAATGTCCTAAAGCTTGTCTAGATTTAAACTTTCTCAAGGGTGTACAGAAACAAGTAATTTATGTTTATGTAAGGCGGAAGGGATTCTTTGCACAAGTACAGCAGTAATAGCTCTGGTATGTACTTCGAAGTCTGCAAAATTGCTTTTTCTGGGGAAAGCAGTTAATGAAATTTCCACAGCTAAGGCCAATTTGCACAATCCAAGTCAATGTTCTGGGGTATTCTCTGTGGGCTAAAGGGCTGAATACACCCACTGTACCTCCTCCCACCGGCAGTGGTCACGACGGCCTGGGGTAATAGGCGTCCTCTATTGCACATCCTCTGAAGTCATATCACTTCCAAACCCATCTTTATGCCCCACTCTCACAGGATGATAATTAATAACAATTCTAGTTAATAATATTTTATTGTTCAATAACACGAAGGCAAAATGCGGATTTATTTCCAGTGAATCAAAGGAAAATTTGCATTATCTTTAGGGTGGTGGCAAGTTTTTACACAGTGGGTGTGGACATTTTTTGCAGGATTTTGCATTACATCCCTCGCATTCAGTACACATGGGGAAAGGAAGGGAAGTATACAACTTCTCTCCCCACTGTATAGCGTTAAAATACAAAGAATATACCTCCTTTTTTTGGCTTTGCATTAAGGGTTCAGCTTTCGCCCTCCATATTGTCCAACAATCTGCTAAAAATTTCCAGCAGCTACATTTTTCAGTACAAGCCAAGTACAGTATGAGGTTTTCCAAAAGGTGACTGAAACAATCCATTGAAAATGTCAGTCAGAAGCCAGAGTATAATTTTATTTATTTTTTTGATCCTCATTCAGAATTCATATGATTAGCATGTGGCAAACTGTAAAACGAAGTGGAACAAAAGTGCCTGAAATAAATTTCACCTTGACCTGATTTCCACTTGACTGAATTTGTTGTAGTAAACTGGTGACACATAGTGGATAAACAGTAACACATGTCTGCATTTGAAAAGGGAGAACAGATGGCAAACACTCTGATATAAGGGCTGTTACACAAGAGCTCTGTGTATAATTCAGAAAGGTCAAATGCCCTGAAAGCCGAAACAAGTTTGATAAGGGAAAGGGATTCATTGACAAGAAGGAGTCAAGTGGGCGCAACTGAAGGAGGTGAGGCTTCCCGCTCCTCAGTGCGTTTCGCTCGGAAAAGGCATCTGGCCACATCTGTCTCCTTTTGTAAAAGCACTGTCGGAGGCGTTAGTCACAGGGATACTTGTTCCGAAAGGCGCTGCCTCAGAGGATACCACTGCTGGTCCACTGGTTGAATTTGTGCCACTCTCCTGAAAAACACCTCTTGTGCAACAGTAAAATTCTTGGGTTTTACGGTTTGGAAAATATTTTGACCTTCCAAAGACATTGTTTTACTGGATCTTGGCTTCTGCAGTGTGGATTATCTGCTCCCGCTGGTGAATACCAGCTGACCATGAGCACTGCATTGGGTAAAGGAGTCTAAGCTGAGTTTGGGAAAGCAGCTGGCTTTGAACATCTTTGCCGTCTGTATGTCCGCTGGTGTGCGGGAGGTGTTACTGTCCTCATTTCGCATATTGGGACCACCTGGGGTAGAGTGGGGTGGTGGCCACCTGGGGTAGAGTAATGAGCAGAACAGAGATCTCCCAGGTCCTAAGTAAATTCCCTGCACACTGAACTGCCTTCTGTCAGAAGCACACTAGAAGGATTTGGTCAAGATGGACTTGAAAAGGAAAGGAGCTACTCAGCCTCACAGGTGATTGAAGTATTCATGGTCAGTAAGAGAAAAGAAGAAGAGAAAAGAAAGGTGAAAATCCAAATAAGAGGTCATTAGCCAATGGTGGTGGTGGTGGGAAGCTCCTAGTCCATGCTCTAGCAGTAATTCAAGAAATCTAAGTTAAAAAAAGCTATGTACATGAAAATAGCATTTTCTTTGCAAGCATCTATGTTTTATCTTGTAGTATGGTTCTAAAATCTTAATTTTTGCTGCTCTGAAATGCACCAAAACATATTTAATAAGAAAGACAGATCATAAGTAATTTAGTAGAAAATAATTTCTGCAGATTATGAAGATTTTAGTTTTCAAAACTATTCAAGGGAATTTTATTAAAATGCAATTCATGGTATAATAGTTATTCTACTTTAAAGTTAGTTTCTACTGTTAAAAATATACCTAGAGAGTGTTATTTGTAAACCATATTTTTTCAATCAATTCTTGGCAGGGGACTATAAATTTAAAATTGAAGTTGCTCTGTTTAAGGACTCCCAGAAAACAGAAATGGAGTGAAAAATTAGGTGCTGAAGTCAGGCATGTTGAATGTTCAGCTTGTATCTGTTTTCAAGAATTAACAATGCCAAAGTCATTTCACTTGTGACTTATTTAACAGCTGTCTGCAATTGGAGATCCAAATTTAGTCTCTTATCACATCTTTTACTCGAGGGGCTACTTATTCCCTTAAAACAAAGGTGATCCAAGCCAACAATTTTTCCCAATAATGCAAGATTTTCTTTTTAGCTAAAGCAGGGACCTTGCTGGTATCCCTGCCAAACAAAAACCATCCCTCTACCCCTCAACAATGTGTCTGAAATTTCTTTAGTGGTTACAGCTCCAAGGCTAAAGGATTTGTGGCCTTGATACTTGCAGAGCTTAAGATGAGTAGAGGTGGTGTTCTGTTTTCCTCCCCAGCTACTCAAACAATGGAAGAAGTCCCTTCAACTACCCTACACCTCCATCCCCGGCCTCTATTTGTCATCTCCCCATGGTGACTTTTACCTATGACCTGCGGGACTCCAGGGAAGGCCAAAGTGCCCAGAATATGGCACAGCTCTCTACTTCCTGGGGAATTTGCAGAGCAAAATTAAAAGGTGCCTCTCTGTGCACCAGCCAGCCTGCCTCTCCTGTGCACCTGCATCATCTTCTAAGTTAGCTTCCTCAATAAGCAGTCCAGCTCAGGTACTCTGAACCCAATTTGCTCTGTGAACCAAAGCACAAAAAATGGGAAAACTGTATGAGTCATTTTAAAAGTGCACTCCTAATCTAAACTGAACTGGATAAGTATTAGTTGTGGCTATAACCACATATCCAACCTGCAAATAATGAATATCACAGAGCTTGCTGGCAATTCTTTGGCTGAAATGCATTTATACAGAGAAAGTGCTAAACGGAAAACCAAATCAATACAAATCTAGGTCTGTTTCTGAAGGATTTAGGGACACAAGGAGTACTGACTTGTTGGGTGTTATGTATGTATGAGAAATCAATTAATTGTCATTAGCAAAGCAGCTGGCATATGATAAAAATCCAAATGTCTCTTTCTCACTCACCTGGGAGATCCAGGTGAATATTTAGACTGTTAATGTATAAATTATATAGCTCTAATATCAACTCTAAAACCAGTTGCTAAAAACTGGCCACCTGAGAATCAAATCAGCATTTTTATTCAAGGAAGAAATTAAGTAAAGTTTAAACCCTCCAAGTTAGAAGCATTTGCTCCAAAGTGAGTGTATACAGAAGAGATTGCCTCTAAGTTAGAAAATATAGAGGGTTTCTGGAATCAGACATGTATTTAATAATTGTAATATGGTGTCATATTTCTGTAACAGCTTATTAACCTGAACATATTATTACAGTCATACCTTTATTCTATGAACCTGGAAATATACTGTGATTTTTTTTCATCAAGTGACATTTAAGAGAAAGGATCACTGAGGTTACCTGAGTGCTGCTCTTTCAGAACCACTTATTAGTTCTGTCTTTAAAGGTCACCAATAAAGGGTAAAGTTCCTGGCTTTCTGCTTTTAAGAGTATTTTTTCCCTTATTTTTATTTAATGGAGGATATTTCAAGTTTCTGTATCCCAAGATAGGGATTTAAAAAAGCATGGCAAGATAAATGGCTGTCAAATCCACCATGTGTTTTGTAGAGGGACCATGTTATCAGTGTCTCATGTAGCTTGTTATCAGTTGCCCATAAAGGACATGATATTGAATGGCATTTTTTTTCTGTTCACTACTAGTATGTTCCGTCTGTGCATCATACGTCTCTACATCTAGATTGAATTAATTATAATTTCAGGCATTAACTTATAGTAGGAAATACTACAGAATTCATGTGTGGCCACATGAGGACCATATTTAATTTTCAAGTAACTACCTCATCTCTAACATTTGTTTATTTGTAATAGGAATCCAGTATATACAGAGAGAGAAGGCAGAGCTCACAAAACGTTGCATAGCAGCATGCAGCATTCTCTGGTGTGCAAGAATAATAGCCCATTTAGGGAGTATCCCAGGCAAAAGACAGAACAGTGTAAGATGGTTCCGATGAAGATTACAGAAATTTAGGACCAGGCAGTAAGCTGTGGCTTCAAAAGGAACTGGGATAATTCTGGAGATTGGGCAGAGGTAGAAACTCTCCATGCCTGTACACTTCAGTCCAGGTCCCATCTGCATGGAATTGCTCCTTCCTGACCAATTTAAGCAGCTGCTTGTGACTCCAGGCTACTTTTTTAGTACTTAGAGACTGCTGAAGTGAGGAAGGACTTTGTTACCTGAGCGGCAATGAGTTGGCTGCTTGGAGAGCTGAGATGGTAAATAGGAGATTTCCAAATTTTCCTCTGAAGTCAAGTACAGTTGGGATAAATTTTGTCACTGACACTCTTGTATCACTGCCATTACATGTAAATGACACTATCAGAATTTTTAAAATAACAAATAATAAATCAAGTCATAAAGCAACCATTAAAACCTCTGCCAGTTCCTCATTTGATCTATGGAAAATGCTTTTTTGACCATCCGCTCTTATCAAATAGAGCTGATTGATAAAAGTAGTTCAGTTCTTTTCTATTTTTGAGATAGCTCACATCCCAGTGAGGCCCAGTTCAGCAAAAGCCTACATGCAAATTTAACATACATATGGCTTTCCAAGAATGAAGCAAGTCATTAGTGAAGCATACAAGAAAGGTTGAACAGCTGGTTACTTTTTGGATCCACACTGCAGGACATCCACACCGCAGGACTCCAACAGATACATTGTACATCTTATATTTCAGCAGTTTGGACATCGCCAAAAGATTATCACCTTTGCTATTAGGGGATCAGATCAAGTGACCATTAAACACCAGATTCTGAATAGTAATGGTTATAAACATATGTCATGGATGTATCTTTAAAGGCTTGAGGAGTATATCACTAACCACATCCACTTAGCTCAAGCATCAAGAGTCTGTGAGCTGTGACTACCTAACTTGAAGTCAGCTTCTGTGACAAGTTTCATTTAAAGGAGCTTTTAAGAGTCTGCTTCATGCCTACTAGTCAAAAATTTGAAATAAAAGGTTAAAAAGTGAATGCATGTGTGGAAAGAAAAAATTACATAGTCACGTGGTATCAAAATATTCAATACATTTATAGAACAACCAAAAAGGGCTTTATTCTATATTACCATACCTGGGATCCTTGGAATGCTTAAGAAAGGCTATTTTATCATTAAAAACGATTGGATAACTTTTCTTTTTTCTAATAAATCGCTTTTTTTTAAACATATTTCCATATTGCAGTCCCATTTATTATGAGAGCTATCACTAACAAAAGAAAAAGAAAGGTTTTCAGCCTGCAGAAAACAATATAGATTTACTGTAAACAACAACTTTGCTTAGATGAAAAATAAAACAAATTCAATATGCCTTCAAGATCAGCTGTTATTTTTTAAACTCCTTTTTCTATGAGGACACACTTGTCTTCTAGATGATGGCCAGTGAACTCAGAAATGAATATGTTGCCATCAGATATTTCATTATGACATCTACATAAACTCTAAAGAAAGCATGTGTTGCCAGAAATATGCTACCATTCTAAACGTTTTCCCTCCTTCCCTTTCTCTTCCTCTTTCTTTCTCTTCTACTGGACCTCTGCTTATAGTAGGCATATGCTTCTACATGATTTACTAATACTATGTTAACAGGCCAGGTAAAACGTATGCTGTAATTAAAGAGGAAATCAAACTTGTCCAAAAATAAAACCCAATTAAAAACCTGAGTGCCTCAGTGGAAAAAACATGGAGGCTAACACTGTAAAAAGTTCAGTGTGTAAGAACTGGATATCTTGTCAAATGAAGGAAACAGGAATGCCTGTAAAATGTGGCAGGACAAATGTAAACAGGAAATTATGAGAGAAAAAAAAAAATAATTTGAAGAGGCTCTTTCAAAGGATGTTGAAACTGTCAGCAAAATCTCTTTAATTACCTCAGAAAAGAAAAACAGCTAGGGAATCAGTGGGACCACATACCAACAAAGGTTTAAAACAAAGTGCTTGGCCATGATAAGGCCATAACAGAGAAGCTCAATTAATTTTTGAATCAGACCTAACTGCTGAACACTCTGAGGAGAAGCCTATATTTAATATTTAGTTTTGTAGCAGATGGATCAGAAAAGTATGAAGTACACGTACAGGAATTATTAGATGAAATAGACATTTTAGATGTCAATAGGACTGGGTGAATACTGAAGGAAATAAAATGTGAAATTTCAGACCTGCTGGCCAGGTTGTGCTATGTCCTGGTTTCAGCTGAGACAGAGTTAATTTTCTTTATAGTGGCTGGTATGGGGCTATGTTTTGGATTTGTGCTGAAGACAGTGTTGATAATACAGAGATGTTTTTGTTGTTGCTGCACTGGTCAAGGACTTTTCAGCTTCCCGTGCTCTGCCAGGTGCAGAAGAAGCTGGGAGAGGACACAGCCAAGATAGTTGATCCAAACTGACCAAAGGGCTATTCCATACCACATGGCGTCATGCTCAGTATAAAAAGCTGGGGAAGAAGAAGGAAGGGGGGACATTTGGAGTGATGGCGTTTGTCTTCCCAAGTAACCATTACGCGTGATGGAGCCCTGCTTTCCTGGAGATGGCTGAACACCTGCCTGCCCATGGGAAGGAGTGAATGAATTCCTTGCTTTGCTTCGCTTGTGTGCGTGGCTTTTGCTTTACCTATTAAACTGTCTTTATCTCAACCCTCGAGTTTTCTTACTTTTGCTCTTCCGATTCTCTCCCCCATCCCACTGGGGGGGAGTGAGCGAGCGGCTGCGTGGGGCTCAGTTGCCGGCTGGGGCTAAACCACGACAGCTATCATTACAAACTGCTACTCTGTCAAAAGACTGGCAAATTGCTAGTGTATTGGTCATCTAGAAACAAGGCTGTGGGGGAGATCCTGGAAACTGCAGACCAGTTAGTCTGTCTTCGTTCCCTGATAAGATGGTACCATCTATAATAGAGAATAAGATTGAGGAGCACACCAATACTACAGACTGTCGGAAAGGAGTCAGCATGGTTTCTGTAAAAGGCAACCTCACCACAGCATCCTGTTGGTACTCACTGAATATGTTGATAAGCATGTGCATAAAGAACAGTCACTGGACATCCAAAACTTGGATTTTCAAAGAGGCTTTGATGAGGTCGCACACCAAAGGTTACTGAAGAAGCTAAGTTGCCATGAGGTTGGAGCAAATGTAACCTTCAGCCCGGGGGTTCATCTGCCTGTGATACAGGTTTCATGCATCACAACTATGTAACCTTAGCTCAGTTCTGTTAGGAAGATTGTTATTAAAAGTGGGAGAAGACAAATGAACTGAAAGCATGCAAGGTAAGAATAGAAACACAGCAAATGGATGAGGTGATAATTGCTGAGATAGTAATCATTAGGAGCCTAAGGATTCAAGAGGAAAAATTCTGACATGAAAAGCTGTAAGTCCCTTAAAGAAAAAAAAAAGACAAAAAACCAAAACCAGAGATTCATAAGATCGTAAAATCAGCAAGATTAAGGATCAGTGCATTCCAAGGGGCAGTGGAGACCTGACTGGTGCCTTCTGGGCCAGGAGAGGCTCACTGGGTGTCTTGTTGGTGCCTAGTGCATTACTGCTTAGCCCAGTAGTATTTATTTACTCTGTATATTAGCCAATAAATAATTGGCATGTACTTTCAAGTTTTGCAGAATTTCCTTGTGCATGGGAAAAGTTGCTAATGCCAAAATGGCCAGAAGAGGAAAGGTTACAGGAAGGTTCTTTTTTGGACTGAAAAAAGCTTCAGGACAGAAAGCAAAGGGGGTCTTAGTGGTCACTTCTCAGAAGAGTTACTAGTGACATCTACTATACTATTATTATAGGGACAAGTTTTATTCAACATCTTCATCAATATCCTGGAGGAAACCCTGCCTCTTTTGTGTAGTCAGATGCCATACACATGGTGATGAACTCCAGAAGGGCCTTGCAAAATGAGCCACTGAACAGAGAGTAGATGTAGATAAATACAAGGTAATGCTCCTAAGGATAGATATACGATGCTGAATTTGGAAGTGGAAGTCACAACTGAGGAAAGAGGTTTTCGAGTCACCACTTAAAATCCTCAGCAATCTTTGCTCAATTTACGATGGCAGTCAAAAAAGCCAAGAAAGTGTTGAGTAATGAGATGAAGACTGGAGAAGTAATTTTGCCATTGTACAAAATCATGTACACCCTTGTCTTGATGATTATGTGCAGCTCTGGTCTTCAAGACATTGGGACAGTGAAGTCAAAGGTGCAGACTTCAACTAAAACACTTTAGGGATAAAGCAGCTGCCTTCTGCAGAGGGACTAAGCCAGCTGGGATTCCAGCCTGCAGAGCAGAAGGCTGGGGCGGGTTATGATCAAAGTTTACATAAATGTGAAGAGAGTAGATAAACAAAATGTGGTACTGTTCTTCACCAAATCTCACAGTAAGAGGACAAGCCAGCATAGGAAACCAGTAAGGGGAAGTGAATAGCAAAAGAAAAATACGCAGAGATACAGACTAGTGCAACAATTCTGAATACTGGGGGGAAATGAAAAGGGTATGCCACAGAAAGTGTCTGCATTAAGGTGCCTGATTCTTCACTTTTTATGATTTCTGAGCCCCAAATGGAGTGGCCATAATGTTTTGCAGGAATCCAGCTTGGGGTATCCCATGATAACACTATCATGGAATTCACACAGTGAAGCTGTGTAGATGGCTCATGAGATTTCCATATTGTAGCTCTATTACATTACGGTTTTCCAGGAGAAAATAGAGATGTCTAGGACCACTGTCATCGCAAACATCTAACACAGTTGTCTATTATGTAACCCCTCATACCTTTTTGATAACTTCAGTAGTACTGAGTACTGTTATGGAGGTCTTCTACATTAGTGACTGCATTTTATCTTGTGTAATATTCTTCAGAAAATCTGTATTAAAAGTTATAAGTGAATATCTAGCAGAACCACAGTAAGTTCCTCGTTGTGACTTTACCTTGATGCCTATATTCAAAAAGAGAACTCAAAAAAGAAAAGGAAGGAAAAAGCCTATGCCTGAAAGTTATTTGGACAGATTTTTGAGAGATTTATTGCAACACTACATAAAAGCCTAAGAATCATGTCTGCAGGAAATTAGCTATGCATTCCAAGGGACATTTTAAGTGGAAATTCGGAACTAACTCTTCCCTAATCCACTCTGTGAAAATACAAGACTCGAGAAACTTCCTGTCTTTCATCCAGTCCACTTAAATAGAAAAAAAACTTGACAAAGAACATCTTATTTAATCTTCGTATACAGTAAAAGTTCTTTCAGTGTCTGTCAAAGGTCTAATTAGCAATCTGATTGTATCTCTGAGTCTTTAGAGTAGATTTATGAAGGCACTTCTTAAAGAGGAGCATGGTGTCATCCATCAGAGGTCTTTTTCTGTTTGTGAGGACACTTGAGTGGCCTCCAATGGCTCCTGGAATGCTCAGCTGGTGTTGCAGTCCTTTGCAATAAAATACATAAGCAAGTATCTTGTTCATGTGTCTATAATGAATGGAAGAGGAGCTAAACGAAGTAAGAATGTTATGTTTGATGGTATGTCAGTGCTGGGAGTATTGAAAAGGGAAAAATGTAAGGTGCCAGTTCTACCATAATTGTTTCACCTGGGTGCTCACTGATACGGCCCCTCCATCTTGCCTAGGTGCTTCAGAAGAGCCCTGCGCTGAGCCCCAACAGCCTGCAACGCTTCAGCCTCCACTGCCCCTGGCCCAGAGCAATGACAGGGCTCTCTACACATCACTCACCACTGCGAGGCAGACCTCACAGCCCCATTGCCTCCGCTGCCGGAGGGCACTCCTTTCCCTGCCCAGCAAAGTGCTGCAGAGGACTAGCTCTTCTCTACATCTGGGATCACTGGTGTCTCTGGGTCAGGGAAGGGAAGTGTGTGAGGGGAGGGAATTGTCATCAGGGAGGCAATTTTGTATGCTGTCATGCAGCTTGCAGAAGAAGTGTGCACCAGGGCTGAACAAATCTGCAAATGTGATTAGCAGAAAAGATCATTGTCTCCCTCTGCAATCTTCTGAAGCATTTCTCCTTCTTCTGAAACATGTCTCCTTCTGCTCCCCAGACCATTTTCCAAAAGATTTAATATTATCATAACAGATGATAGTACTGAGATGCTTTTTATAGATCCCAGAATTGGAGAAGGCTCATGCGGCATTGCACATTAATTTTGATTACAGACTTAACTTGGCTGACTGACTATAAAATGAAGTGATATCTCTAAATCTTTGTTATTCTAAGGATCAATTGTGGCTCTTACCTTGGGGATACAGAGGCCCATTTCCCACCAGAAATTTATAACTTGGTAAAATCTTTCTAGACCTTATTTCCCTTTTCCCCTAAGTGCAGAGGGTACATATGCTGACATCAAGTCTGGCCGCACAACCCATGGAACTGGGAAGCATATTGCACCTGTGTGTCTACACAGGCAGTTCCCTGGCTTGCCCTGAAATCAGAGACAGGCATGTGGCAACCCAGGCTGTGCACAGAAAGGGGCATGTAGGACACAGAATGTTTTTTTTCTATTTTCCAACATATAAGATCTAAATATGCTTGTCTTGTACTATCTTGCTAATGCTTTGCCAGTTGCTAATTGCTTTGTGTGATATTGTTCTCTTAAATTCTCATTAAATGATACACATGCACGCACAATTCTATTACACTTTTTTTGAGATTCCCTACCAGCTAAAAAGCATTTAGAGGTGCCACAAGTAAAGATTGTGTCCAGTACAAGGTAAACAGACTAACTAGTGGGTTACATGTTACATTCGCTGCAACTGAGCTTTTGTCCAGCATATTACCATAAACTATTTTCTCTGCTTTAATACTTCCCTGTTATCGGTCTCCATTAGTGTACATGGCACTGCTATAACTAAGATCGACATCAGTCACACAGCTTGCAAAAAAAGTTCAGGCCATTCTTCAGAGACTGGACTCCCATAGCAGTGCATTGGAAGCAAAAGCAGTCTTTAACAAAGAAAATGGAAACTAGTTGCCACAATTGTATAAATGCAATTTAGTATTCTCCATGAGTTGTTGAAGCTGGTTTGGGTGATTTCAAGCAACCTTTGTCTTCTTTTTTGGGTTAATATATGTTTTGTCAAGACTTAATTTGTTGTAGTCATTGTCACCGCTCTTGAGAGGACCACATAGGAATGTAGGCTCTAAAGCAACCTTGGCATGACTTATTTGCCAGGGCCCATATGTGGCAGGTTAAAATCAGGTTTATATTTGCTACTGAACAAGCTTACAAGTTAGCTACCACTAATGAAGACCATTCCTGTTAACAGTAAGATTCCACAGATATGTCCTGAGGCAGTCTGGATGAGCCGGATGGATCCATGTAAAATGGTAGTCCAGGACTTCCTCTGCAGAGCTGACTGTTATATGCTCACACCACACGTGCAGCGGTGGCATGTTATAAAGCACTAGCAGAGATGGGAAAAGATTGGATCAGAAGGTTTATGATATAATGCACGATTAAACAGAGCTGGCTATCATCCAGCTTTGTGTGCGACAATCAGTAGCAGGCTAGAATGGCTGAGTAACAGATGGCTGGTACGGATGTTAGAAAGGTTTGTGTTTAGGCACCCCATGCTAAGCCAGCTAATCTACTTCACAGATGTCCTTGCTTTTGCAGCTGTTTTCTTTAGATGTCCTTGAAAATTCACAGTCTGATCCAGGGCTACTCCTAGGTACACCTGATGTGACTTGTATTTCATGTTGCTTTCACAAAGTGGTAAAACCAGTGTTCAATATAAGCACTGTGAAGATGTATTATGATGGTTGTATTTGGCTAAAACCTGTCACTGGTCCTAGCATAAGACCAGATTGTTTGTCTCAGCAGTCAGAGTTATATCTAAGATGCTCTGACAGAGCACTTATATCATGAAATGGATTTTTTTCTACATAACTTTAAAGAAAGTGATATATTTAATCAGACAGTGTGAGACTACCAGATTTGTTGGCTAAGGCAACTGCTATCAAATTCAGCATCCCATCAGGATCTTAGGGTTTCTGGGGGAAACAGGAGTTAAAGTAAGATTATAAGAAATGAGGCAAAAGTAGCAAACAGTAAGACAGACTATCAGGTAGTTGTACCTGAGATGTTGAAAAGGGATAGTCTTCCTGGGATGGCTCTAAAATGTTTCGATATTTCTGGATAAAAGACCTTGTCCAAACAAAGGGAAAATATCTATAGTATATGAAGCTTACAGGTTCAGCTAGAGCTATTGGTGCAGGAAGGACAGTGCTTGCATTGCCAAAGATGGTCTGTCTTAAGGGAGGAGGGCCCCATATGCACTGGTATTTTAAGAAGTTTTATTGTAACATGTAGCTGTCAAAGTGCTAAGGTATTTTTGAGTAAGGGCATGCTGGACTGTAGCAACATGCAAATATTGGCTGCTACTTATCCATTCAGATACCAAAAGGTTGTAGAAATGACATTGGCACTCGTGAATGAAATCTGCAGAGATTCTCATGTCAGTTAAATTTAAACGCAGGTCTGAAAACTGTGAGGTTGTATGGATCCTGGATTTGCAACGCTCTGCTTGGATAGTGGAAACATTAGCCATAATCATAGAGGTTTAACTGCCTGTTAAGCACTGTGCTCCTTTTTTCTAGATAGTTTATAGAAGACAGGCCTGTGATATATAAAATGTAGTCCAGCACTTACATTTGGGCATATACTAAAAATATGTCTTATTTTCCTTCTGGAAAAGCTCCAGAGAAACAAATCCAAACTTTAAGAAGCTTGTAAGATAGGGTTTCTAGGCATCGTTTTTTTACCTTTTTCTCCACTGAAAATTGGAAGTATTGCTGCAGGATTTTCCAGTAAAGAGAGAAAGTGTCATAAAATAGTAGGGACAGAATACATTCCAGCTAGCAAATTTTACAGAAACTGTAGTTTCTTCTCAGGGCTATGCTGAGCATGGCCCTTCCTTGGTAACTGAAAGAAAAACTACCATGGGGCTTGGAACACACTCAAAAAAGTGATTTGGACAGGAATTGAATTATGATAAGGTGGAACACTTCCAGAAAAGACTGCACATATATCAGTGCTTTATTTTTCAGCATTGATAATCTATTAAGTTATTTCTCTTTCTTTTTGTTTGAATAGATGATTTAGGTGTGTCCCTTTTAGACCTATCGGAACAAAAAATGAAGCTAAGTAGGCTTTATCTTTCACCAGAACTAATGAATTCAGTCTGCTTTTTAGGTAGCTGAAAGAGCTAAGGCTATGCTTAAAAACCCAAGTATCATGCCAATTCAGATGATCTGTGTGGAAAGATGTTGCTTAATATTGTTTTACTCAACTGCATATGTAGAAAAGAAGCTTCTCAGTTGGAGAACAGAGAGGCAGGGAAAGAAGGGAGCTTCAGAAAAGCTTGCAAAAGCCTGACTGGAGACAGTGGGCTCTGGGGTGGAGGTGTTGGCTGAAGGCTAAGAAAGTGTTTGTTTCATTGTATGTCCAAGAGAGAAGGTTTTTGTACATTTTTGCCATATGCCTCAGCCTCAGAACTTGGTAGGAGGCAAGGACTTTTTCTCTGTTGTTCCAACCACATTAGAGGTGCAGCATTTCTACTGCGTTTGTGCTTTCCACTGCTAGAATTTAGTAGTATTGTTTCTATTCTAACTAGAGGTCCTTCAAAGACGCCCAAGTCTAGCACAATTTTTTCTCTTAATTGAAATACCCCAGCAAAAACAACTATCGGTTAGCCACTCTGGCTAGAAGGGCTACTGCTCTAGCTTTATAATAACATTTTTGCATAACATCTTTCACCATGTGCCTAGCAAACTGCACGCATCCTTGAAACACTAAGAAAAGGGGCAGTTGCCTAAGTGTCTTTGAATAACCCAGTACAGTTGAAGAAAGTAAATCACATAAACTTTTTGTTATAAGAATTTTGGATGGACAAATAAATGGAATTCTAGTTTTCTAACTCCTGTCTAGGGCCTCCAGCAGCAAACCATTTATTCGCTTTCATATTTTTCTTGAAGCTATGGCCCTGCCAGATGCTGTTTAATGTATGAGAATCACAGGCAGAGGTGGTATGGCTATTCTCAAGCAGCCTATGTAAGCAGCCTGCAGACCAGGGTGGAGTGGGCTTAGCTTAAAATCTTTGGAATTTTAGGGATAGACCAGAGAGAGCACAATTAGCGCAGCGTTACTGGGGCTCACTAGCACGCCGTGTTGTTAACCTGCCAGGCATAAAATCCACTTTATTATTGGGAGTTCGTAACTCCACAAAATCCCCAACAATTTTTGGTTTTAACATCTGAAGGGACCTTGATGTTTACAGCACATGTTTGTTCATGATCTACTGAGAAATTCACCCCCCCGAGATATGTTACTGGCAGGTATGACCTTTTGGGGAAGCTGGTAGTCTGGCTTAATGCTTTGTTTATTTCTTCAAAGCTAAAAAGTAAGTAACACAGAAAGCAGTCTGCCTTCTCTGGTATTAGAAAAGGTTATTTTGATTCTTTGGCATGGACAGTTGATTTATGGCAACTCTCGCAGCATTTGTCTTACCAGTACATGTTTTATGAAACTAAGAGTTTTTTGCACTACCTGAAATATAATGGGAAAACAATGAGGGCGTCTACATAATAATTTTTGTTCAGATTAGGAGTGTTGAAGTCAGTCTCCTGATTGTCCCCTCTTGTGAGCAATGTTTCTAGGGCTTCTGAAACTGGATTCCTTTTGGATGAAACTAAACAATTACATGCTCCAAGAGTGGAGCTGATGTGGTACAGCCATCACTGGGCATTCAGTCCACTGAACCAGGCTAGAGATAGCCTGAAATAAAAAGTCCCAAAACATGTCACATGGGCATGTCACGTCCTTAGCACCAGATGAGGGTACCAATTACACAACAGATCCACTCCTATTGATCTGTCGTACTTCCTAGTGTTGGCATAGTCAATGTGTCCCTTACGAGGCTCCAGTGTTACCTGAACTGATACAGAAAAAACATAAATCTATAACTTCTACAGAAAGAGTGACTTCTATTTTAGTTGGCTAGCAGAGTACATTCAGGATGCAGAAGTCTGAGTTTTGCTGAAGTATTTCACATATTAGAAGCACAGATCTGGGTCACAATAAACAATGACTACCACTATGTGATAAAAACTGAACATTAGACAGCTCGGCTATAGCACAGTAGATGGGACTATGTTTGTAGCTAAGAATAAATAGTTGCTCTGATACTTCCATTGTCACTTACTTACTTTAGGGTCCTTACCTAAAGTAGGATTGGAAACCCAGAGTAGGCAAATCTGAATTAAAAATAAAGCCTCTCCTTTTCCCTGTGACCATCATTACACTTCTGCATTAATTTGCCCTGGAATATGATAGACTAGCCACACTTTTCTTTCTTTACAACAAAACTGAATGACTTTTAAAGGATTTTACATACTTCAAATAATATACTTACTTAATAATTTATTGGATCCAGTCTGATACAGACACTAGAGATACAGTGATACACTGTTGGGAACAATTATACAATACAATCATAGAATCACAGAATAGTTTGGGTTGGGAGGGACCTTAAAGACCATCTAGTTCCAACCCCCTCTGCCATGGGCAGGGACACCTTCCACTAGACTAGGCTGCTCAAAGCCCTATCCAACTTGGCCTTGAACACTGCCAGGGATGGGACATCCACAACTTCTCTGGACAACCTGTTCCAGCGCCTCACCACCCTCATAGGGAAGAATTTATTTGTTATAGCTAATATAAATCTACCCTCTTTCAGTTTAAAGCCATTACCCCTTGTCCTATCCCTACATGCCCTTGTAAAAAGTCCCTCTCCAGCTTTCTTGTAGGCCCCCTTCAGGTACTGGAAGGCCGCAATAAGGTGTCCCTGGAGCCTTCTCTTCTCCAGGCTGAACAACCCCAACTCTCTCAGCCTGTCTTCACAGGAGAGGTGCTCCAGCCCTCTGATCATCTTTGTGGCCCTCCTCTGGACTCGCTCCCACAGGTCCATGTCCTTCTTATGTTGGGGGCCCCAGAGCTGAACGCAGTACTCCAGTTAGGGTGTCACCAGAGTGGAGTACAGGGGGAGAATGACCTCCCTCGACCTTCTGGCCATGCTTCTTTTGATGCAGCCCAGGATACGGTGGGCTTTCTGGGCTGCAAGCACACATTGCTGGGTCATGTTGAGCTTCTCATCAACCAACACCCCCAAGTCCTTCTCCTCAGGGCTGCTCTCAATCCATTCTCCGCCCAGCCTGTATTTGTGCTTGGGATTGCCCTGACCCATGTGCAGGACCTTGCACTTGGCCTTGTTGAACTTCATGATGTTTGCACAGGCCTACCTCTCAAGCCTGTCAAGGTCCCTCTGGATGGCATCCCTTCCCTCCAGCGTGTCGACCACACCACACAGCTTGGTGTTGTTGGCAAACTCGCTGAGGGTGCACTCGATCCCATTGTCCATGTCGCTGACAAAGATGTTAAACAGCGCCGGTCCCAATACCGACCCCTGAGGAACACCACTCGTCACTGGTCTCCACTTGGACATCAAGCTGTTCACCGCAACTCTTTAAGTGCGACCATCTAGACAATTCCTTATCCACAGAGTGGTCCATCCGTCAAATCCATGTCTCTCCAATTTTGAGACAAGGATGTTGTGTGGGACAGCATCAGATGCTTTGCACAAGTCCAGGTAGATGACATCAGTTGCTCTTCCCTTATCCACCAACACTGTAATCCCATCGTAGAAGGCCACCAAATTTGTCAGGCACAATTTGCCCTTAGCGAAGCCATGATGGCTGTCACCAATCACCTCCTTATTTTCCATGTGCCTTAGCATAGTTTCCAGGAGTATCTGCTCCATGATCTTGCTGGGCATAGGGGTGGGACTGACTGGCCTGTAGTTCCCCAAGTTGAGGATGCATATTATCAGAAATCTTAGATCATCCAAATGGTTCCTTGGATCTTAGCACCTATGAAAATGTTTTCTAGTTTTCCACCAAGTGTGGAGGGCTCAAAACTTCCTGCTATCTCAGCACTTGTCTGAAATTACAAGGTTAAGATCTGTAAAGGGAAAGTCATACTTACAAAACATACCAACCTCCTTATCCTGTCTTTAGAAAATGGCAGAGAGATAACCGACATAAACACTATATGTAATGTATTTCTTCAAATATACATTAAGAAAAGTTAAATACATGAAAATCTAATTTGCTCTTCTTCCCAGTGGTCCTTTTTACCAGCTAAGTACATTGTGCTTTGTGCAGAGACTTTTCTACAGGGTGGCAGTAATTCCTGGAGTTCCAGTAGTAATCAGGACCCCAGGATTAAACAACTCCTGTATCAGTACCTTCAATCTAAATAGATAGGTGAAAAAATCATAGCAGAAGAAAGAAATCAATGGGATGAAGTGATTACAAGGATTGCCTAGAAGATCTGTTGAAGAGCCAGAGAGACTCCTGATAGTATTCTGATAAATTGCAATCTTTGCTATGCATGAAGTGCCTGTGGGACTATGAGAGACATCTCTTTTGACAGTAGTAAGTTTTAAAGAAAGCAAGATGATATAAAATAGTTCCATCTTAATTTCAACTCAAGGGTAGAACTTCCACCATTCCCACCCCTGCCTCCTGAAAAAAAAAAAAATCAATATTGAGTACTACTGCTCATTTAAGATGTCTGTGATTGAAGTTCTGATACTCTCTGAGAATTGTCGCTTTTTCTTAGATCACAAGGTTTTGCTATGAACCATATGAAAGCGAACAGAATCCAAATGAAAGTGCTTACACCAATAAATTGGGATTGACTTGGAAAACTGTTTAATAAGCTCTATACAATTGTCTGCATGGTAGCTGGAAGGAAAACAGTAATGTCTCTGCAGATGCAATAACAGTAATCAGCTGAACACGGTTTCTGGTCAACACTTGTCTCTCACACAGCTCAATCCTATGCCCCATCAACATCTGCCTTAGTTCAATACTCCTTAGATGTAAGAGCCACATTGCATTTTCTTTAGATCTGCCTCCATACAGCTAGATTTTCTTGTAACATGGCAGGATTGCACTATTTGTATACAAAGGTGTGTTGTGCTTCTTACAACATGAGATCGTGTTATTTGAGTTGTATCAGTTGTGTCTGACATTCTTTGAGGACAATCTATTAATTTCATCATTACTCTTGTCCTCCCAAACTGCCATTTCACCTATCTCTCCTCCAGGTTATGTATCCTGTTGTGTGCTACCTAAAATAAGATCGCTGCCTCAGAGAACTCATGATCAGACGTGTGTGGTATTTGTATACATACGCAGTGGGTGTTTGTATGATTTTCTTCTGGGTGGTTAGACCTGGCAGTGATGAGTCAGTCAAACCATCAATGATCTACCTACCTACATTTTTGTCAGTCATTCCCAATTCATTTGGACACTGATCCTTGATTAGAAATTCAGAGCACAAATACATAATCTCCTTTCTCCTGAGAGCTGATAATGTAACCAGATCATGTGGAAACAGGCTACAATCAGGTCCTTCCTTAGAGAAAAATCTCTATACAAATGCCCAGGCAGCCATGGTGTTTTGGGCCCGGGTAGTAACCAACCCTCCACAACACCAAGAGGTGGGGTTTGGCTGATGCTACAGCCTCAGGGCCCCATTGTGCTCAGCGAGGATTTCACATCTCCACGTGTTTATCCACAGTGATTCTATTTTTGCTTCCCTGTATTTATGAAACTAGAGGTTAAAGCTACATTTCCAAGGATAGTAACTTCTCAGTTTTTTGACACACGTGGGTCATGACATTTGTGTTTATGTGTAACCCAAGCCTAACCAGCAATACGTGCAAAGCAAGGAATAAGCCGCTAGAGCAGGGAGAACTATTATAAGCAAGCAATTGACTCAGCAAACGTATCTCTATTTTCTCTTTGTGAGTTACCTATTGGTCCCCACTGGATGGTTCCCAAACCCACAGAAGTGTTTCTAATGACCACTGCATACCTCTGGCATGAGCACTTCTGTAAGCACATAATCATGACAGCTTCTCATCCCATAAATAACTGCAGATAAAATGAACGTGAAGTTTCACAGGAAGTGAATGAAAAGCAATTTTCAGTCCAAATGACTCAATTGCAGCCTGTATCCAACCAGATTTCCACAACTATTTATTTATGATGCTTGCTACCTACAGAATACTAAAATAGTTACACAAGGATCATGCAGAACTTATTTACTTCTACAAGAGCTGGAATGTTATGAAGTTGCAAATGTCCATGTCTACACACAGTACTGGAAAGTGCATTGGCTAATGTCCTTTTGTAGTGAAGTAATGCAATTAAATGTTCTTATTGTGGCTAGATCTTACAAGGCATGTTTTTAAAACATATTTCAGGGTGGTTCTTTGACTTTTGAAACACAAAACCTTGTGTCAACGACACTGCCTTTATCTTATGAAGTAGCACTGGACATTGTGGGCATACTTCAATGAAACATTAATGCTTGTCACAGTGGAAAGCTTTTTATTTCTCAACTGAGCTAAATTCCTTACTCTGCTCAACTCATATAGTAAAAAACAGTAGGTCTGTTTTCAGGATATGGTACCAGTTTGGAGCTAAAGCTGTGACATCAGGGAGCCAGGATTTCTGCAAAATGATATTGTCTATTTTTTGTCTGTCTGTCTCTCCCCCTTTAACTCTCTCTATCTCTCTTCCCACCCTCTCCCCACAGAATATCTGTCTTACATGGAGGAGCAGGGATAATAAAAATAAATGGTAGCAAAAGGAAACAGCTCAACTAACCACAAATGTGGCTGATTAGAAAATTAGAGAAAAGTGTCCTACTCTCAGGAGACTTCTGTTCTTGGAAAACAGTGGGGAAGCAGGAGACTGTAGTATGTTTGTTATTCATTGTCTCCATTTATTACATTAAAATAACTATCCCATTTTTGTTTGTGCCTCAAGTCCAAATGGATAGCAGAGTACAGCGAATGAAACATCCAACATACAATTAAATATACAAGCCAAGTCGGCCATTAATAGTTCACTCTCAAGCATCTGGATCCTGAATATACAGTTACACAAGTTGAATTAATATGCTTGTTTACTCACATTCTTCCGGAGCATTTTCAGCCATCAGCCCTTTGCAATAATATTACACCCAGCCAGGCTGGAGTCTGGTGACTGGTTATTCTTACGCAGATCCTTAAGCAAACTCTTGAATAAAAAAATTAAAATACGGTATCATTCCTCTTTACTTGAGTCTGAGATGTAAGTAATATGATTTAAAGTCTATTTAACCTTGAATTAGCTGTGTCCTAGTTAGGTATACTAAATATAGTAGAAAGGTGGCTAGCACAGCAATGGTTTGAAAGTATTTTGATATTCCTTCAATTTTTAACCCCATGGACTTTTCTAAATACAGCCTGTGTTCAAAATGTTAATTTTACTTGGAAGCAAAACTGAAGCTTATTCTCCACCTGTAGAACTTAAATTCTTTTTTCCTTGGTCTTTCAAAAGTACCACCTTTATGGGGGAAATTCAGTCAAGGCAGCTTTGTCCAGCCTGAGGACTATGGTTGCAAAGCCTCTACATGAAAATTCAGCCACTGATCCAGCGTCTTTTTATTTTACTGTCCATTCTTTTCTCCACATTTGAGAGCTTTCTGCAAGGCTATGCACAAGCTGTTATTTCACGGGGCTCTCCAACGCCCAGTAAAATGTCAGTTCAGGTGTTAGGAAGCCCTTACACTAAAACCCTCCACATTTCTCTGGAAAATCCTGTCCTCTGAAGGGAGTATTACAATTATTCGAAAACCAGAAAAAGTCAGGATCATGTGATTTACTTCCAGTGAAATTTAAATCTGAGATCCATAGGGATCATCTGAAGACCATCTATTTAGAATATCCAAATGCCACGCTATGTCAGTGTCACAGTATACACTTTGATCTATAAAAGGAGATAAGATGTTTCAATCAGTACTGAATAGCAGCTGTCTTTAATGGCTTTAAAGATAGAATAGACTATTTCAACTATTATATAGTGTCATCTTTTAACATCTCAGTATTAGGAGTGGTAAGCCGTGGGTGTAAGATATACAGTATGGTATGGGGGTGAAGTTAAAACATTTCTCTCAATACAGAAACAAAAATAAGATAAAGTTTGGAGATTCTGAAAAGAATATTCTGAAACAACCCTTGTGAAAACTTATTTTTGGTATTCTTATTTCTCATGAAGCTTCAATTTCTGAACAAAAATTATGGAAATTTCAAAGTTTCCCATGAGATAAAAATTCCAAATTTTGGACAAATGTGCTTGGGAATCATGACAGGTAGATAAATGCCAGCTCTTACTTCAATACTGTAGGTAAGAGAGCAAATATGGACACGTAGGCAAAGGAGTATCAAGTTGGTGTGGTGTTAGGGAGATTAGGACTGCAGTGCTATAACCTTTGTTTTTATATATCTTACGAGACAGACTTCAGAAAAGTGCTTCTTGTGTGGACCATAATCATAGCAATCTATCGATTTAGTTCAAAGCAAAGGTTAACAGTTCATTTAGTTACACATATCTGTGAAAATCCGGTTTTACACTATGGGGATCTCCAATACAGCTGACGAAAGCTTATCAAGGTCACATGGCTGCAAGAGGAAGCTTGAACAATTCAGAGATAAGGTGAAGAATTTTGTAGCTAAGACTAGTTACTTTGCTGGCACAATTTCTTTTTTGGTGCAGCCCCGGTAATCTTTAAAAAAGATTTGGAAATCCTCTTGAAAGAGATTCTGGCCCCTCTGGGTTCATTGCAGGCACACTGAGAGAACACTGAGAGCCTTTGCTATCCTGCTAATACCAGAATTGACGAGGGATTTCAGATCATGCAGGGGATACTGGAATGATCACAGAAAGAATTCATTTTCACTGGGGACTGGCTTGCTCTGTAGTTAGTGACAACAGAAATATCATGCTCTTCCCCTGCTTTGCTCTTCAGTTTTTGTCCCTAAAGGAGGAAAATATATTTTTTCTCATCAGATTTGTTCACTCCCTTCCTATGTCATTTATGATGGGATTAAAATTTCAGTTTCTTTCTTGAAAGCTCCCAGTTTTCCTCTCCTTCCCTCACACTTTACATTTTTTGACAGCCCAAGCACTTCCTCCCATCTTCTCTTTCCTTTTCTCCTGTTTCAGCTCTCTGCTTTTCTCCATGTTTTCATTTATACTTGAAGAAAAAAACCCCCACAAAACACAAACCTTCTTGTTTGCAGCCACCTTCTTCAAAGTGAAGATTATGGCTATTTCTTTTTTCATGAATTATCGCAGCTCTGCACAGTGTAATGCATTTGTTACCTACGCCAATTTCCTGAACAGAGACACACAGCAAGATTGGGTTTTTAATGATACAAAACATCATCCTAATGACATTTCTTCCCAGAGGGAGAGAGAGACACAGGGAGAGAGGGAGAATTTTCTGTTTTCCTGCTTCCAGCTTTATCTACTTTAGGATCAACCATCCAATCCAAGCTTAATGAAGTAATTAGGTCAGTGTGAGGCAGTTTCCCAAGGGCAGAGCCTTTTGGAATTTTTTGTTTTTTCTTAATTGCAGAGATGTTATCCAATATAACATGGTTCCTACAAACAATGTTGTGTAATGCACATTTAATATGTATATATAACACAGCACCGCAGCAAGTCATGATTATTCAAACTAAACCTGGTGACATTTTAATGTCTCTCCCATTTTCCTTTTTCCTCTTATGTTTTAGAACCCAAAGAGTTTCTTTTTCTTGTAAATATTCTTGTTCTGTATTGCTACCAGCAATCCATGGAATTTTTCTCAGTGTTGAGGAGGTTGTGTTTTGCAGCTCAGTTAAGTACTTCTTCACTGTCTAAATGAGTACATTGTGGCTGCAAGCCACTATACTATCTACAAAAGAATGTGCACAAAGTTGTATCTGTACAGTATATGACAAAGAGGTCCATATGTAACTCACAGTGCCATTAATATATTTTCCTATTAATAAAGGATACAAATGTCCCATGACATTCTATACATTGCATTTCTGATATAACTGTATTACTGTTTTGTTGACATCAGTAACAGTCAACTACTGTTTCTGTACAAACTAGAAATACTGGCGTGAAAAAGATACTCCTACATCAGTTTAGTTATAAAGATTAATTGCTGGAAAGCCATAAAATACTTCTGTGCTAATCAGTTTAAGTAGCAATAATCTCTTTCTGGAACTAGGAATTCATTAATTAATCATCCCAACTGTAAATGCAGTCTAGGCAGAAAAATCAATAAAAACCCCAGCCATTCTTTTCAGGTCAGATATTATCAACCAAAACTCTGCTGTTTTACTTATGCAAGACTGCACATCTAGTTAGCGATAAGGCAACCACGGCTGAAAAAACTTTGTATATGTGATGACGAATTTTCATTAAGACCTGAAAAAAAGTCTTTTCAGTTTTACTGAACTTGCTTTTGTCCTCATCCTTCTCACACCGTTAACTGCCTCATTTTGCACTGCCCCCCCATAAGCAAAGAAGTAAGTAGGATTTTAATTTAGCATAAGGCAAAAGGGCAGGTTTGATCATTATTGAATTTGTAGTCTTAACAGTTATTATTCTACAGGAGGACAAGGGATATTTTCCTAAGTATGGGTCTAACTTCTAGATGGTGAAAAGTTTTACATATGTTCTGGAAATTCATGAATGATTGAGCAATAAATAATTAACAGTTTCTCATAAGAAAGGATGGGGCAGGGGCACTCAAAGAAAAGAGGTGCAAAAACAGCTAAAGGCATTATTTTTCACACATGTGATTACAGTGTTGTAATCAGTTACACAAGATGCACTTGGTACTGAATCCTAAATTGCTATCAGATTTATCTAAATCAAAAAGATTTATCCTACAGAAGAATTTTGAAAGAAAAATCCATCAAGGACTATTAAGCACTATTAAGTGCCTCAAAGACAGACTGTTGCAGATATGTGAGACATATTCTTACAGTTTTCATGCATTCTTTCACTAAATATCAGCTTCAGACCTTTGACAGAGGCAGGATCTTTGGCCTTTAGTCTGTCTTTAACATGAGTATTTCTTATCTTCTGCTCTAGCTTTTGCTTGTATGACTCACTCGTCCATATTTCTGTCAGCAGATGGCATTACTCAATGTGACCCATGAATGTAAACAGAACAAAAGGGAGTTGATTGTTTCAGAAAAGGAAGTCTTCATCAGAGTACAATAACAAAGTATAGAATCACAGAATCATAAAATGGTTTGGGTTGGAAGGGACCTTAAAGACCATCTCGTTCCAACCCCCCCGCCATGGGCAGGGACACCTTCCACTAGACCATGTTGCTCAAAGCCCCATCCAACCTGGCCTTGAACACTTCCAGGGATGGGGCATCCACAACTTCTCTGGACAACCTGTTCCAGCGCCTCACCACCCTCATAAGGAAGAATTTCTTCCTTGTATCTAATCTAAATCTACCCTCTTTCAGTTTAAAGCCATTACCCCTTGTCCTATCCCTACGTGCCCTTGTAAAAAGTCCCTCTCCAGCTTTCTTGTAGGCCCCCTTCAGGTACTGGAAGGCTGCTAAAGGTCTCCATGGAGAGAGAGGCTGATCTATTTTCATTTTGGAAATTCCACTTGGAAAGTTAAGCAAAAGAGAATAAAATGGTTCTTAAATATATCTCTTAAAGCATTACATAATGTGAAGCAAGAAACTAATTTTCTAGAAAAAATATGAATTGCAACTGCAGTATTTAACTCAGATTTTTTCCTTGAAGTGTAAATGTAACAAAACCTCTCCAAATTCCATCTCTCAGGGCCGTAATAAAAGATTCTGCTGTTGAAATGAATATGCATTACCAAATAAGAGTTTATTCCATTAAAAAGGTAATATTAAAGAATCCTGCTTACCAGATAGTGACTAATTTCGCCATCCTCACTCATGTTACAAATCTCTTGCTATATGAATAAACCTCATGAAACATATGTGACTACTTCTCCTGATAATGATGTGGGTAGAATTTGTTCCTTCTTCAGAAATTCAAAAATACTCCTGATTATCAATGGGGAATGACCACGTAAAGTGGGAGAGATAATCTTTTGGGAGCTTTTGTTCTTTTCAGCAATAGTGATAGAGCTTTTATGAGTATGTTAATTCCCAAAAAGCAGACCAAAGCAAAGACCAGAAACAGAATGCCTTCTGAACTGTGTGAAAGATTGCATTCAAATCAGGATTAAAAGTGTGGCTCACCTCTGTCTACGCCAGATAAAACAACTTGTGGACTTTGAAAGAGAGACAAGAAAAACATAAAACCAACTGAATCCCCGGTTATGTAGGTTACTCACCAAGTGAAGTCATTACTCTGTGAACCATTCCTTGACATTCTGATCTCTTCCAGAAGGTCAGGAACCTTCTCAGCAAATGTGCAACTCACCTGAAAATTTACAGGCTTTCATAAACTGTTTTTTGTTGATCACAATATTCTCATAATAAACTTAAATTGACTTTCAATCTGTGTTTCACCTTATTTAAATTGCATATTTGGGAATACTTACAAATACAGGGAATATGGTTGACATCATGTTGAACACTGACACTGGCTGAACCATTTCAGACATCTAACTTAGGTACCACTTCTCTTCCTCCTCCTTTTTCTCTCCCCACCCTCCGAAGGCTTCCACCCTTCTCCCTGTGACTATGAGGAAAAGATAAGCCTCTCAGTTCGTTGAAACACACCTAAATGAGACAATGCAGATGGTGAAAATACCCATTTGTGTGTAACTACACCTAGTGTAGAAGCAATGCAGAGCAATCCCTTTGGAAAAGTACACTACTAAGAATTTACACACATATCTCATGGTCCACTGAAAGAGAAATCTTTTATTGGGGGAATGTTTCCAAGCAGCATTTTTTTCTTATAAAAAGACCTCACTGAAAATTTAATGGAAAACTTTTTAAAGAATTTACTTCATCTATGCTGTTTATCTTTCCAAATGTTTTCAGTGAATGAGGATGTTCAACAGCATAATGCCTACAAGGATAATTTAAACAATTATGGGAAAAAACCTCTGTATGACAAATCATTAATGTACAGTCAAGTTTAAAAGCAGAAAAACTCTGACAAGATATCTTTGCTTTAAGCTGGAGTACTGCAGCTAAAGATACTATGCTATTCAGAATGTAATTTACATTACTGTTAAAATTCTGTTTGCAAAACCAAATGCATTTAAGAATGCAGATGGGCAGGATGATTTCAGAGTTCATTTATTCAACTTTTTACAAATTTGTAAGTCATATTCTTACTTCAGGAATTTCTTTCTGAAACGTCTTTTTTCATTTACTTTGTGTCTACGAATGAGATATAACTTTTCTTAGACTAGTAAAATGAAAAGAATTGCTGCTGTATTTTTATTTTTGCTTGGAAAAAAGGCAGTTTATTTAGACAATAATTTTATGTATGGTTTGCTAAAATTGGAAATGCAATGAAAACTTTCATCACTCCTAACTCTGTACAGTTTTAGGGAAATAATTTTATAGCAATCTTCCTCATCAAGAAATACCCAAGAAAATTAATTCCATTCCAACATCTGCAGCATTTCTGTGTATTCCTAATTTGGCAGATCTTGCAGGAGTTATTTTCATAATGTGCTTAGCACCACCCTCAGGAAATCTTTAAGCTGTCTCCCATAAAACTGGAGAAATGTCATATCACTACTTTTTTAAATACTTGCTTATTTCTTTCTACCAGGAAAATCTAATTATATGTGGCATATGAACAAGCATGAGAACTCCTGCATATTCCAAGTTAAAAGAAACCTACAGCCTGAAAAAAAAAAGTATTTCCACAACAGGTAAGATGGGCAGTAGGTGAGAAAAAGATGCATGGGGGAGAATTGCAGATTACAGCTACCCATAGCTAATTGCTGTTTAGATGAAACATGTGCATCTGTTTTCAGCAATTAGTATGGAGATCAATAGAAAACATATATATTTAATTAGACATATGGTTCATTTTACTGTAATTGGAACCCCATGTCACTTCTGGCTCTCCATATGCAGCATGCTCTAAATTGTTTTCTGGGGTGTATTTGCATCATATGGAAGGTGAAGCACAGACACCAGCTGATACTCAGATCTCATTGTCTCGTGGTGCTGTTAAATGTAGGCATTTACGGTGATTTAACCAGACCAGAAACCAATAAAACTTTGATTTTGAATGTCATTTAACCCTTTCCCTGATGACTGACCACACCGCATGTCTTGTAACAACCACAACTGTTAACACCACATCTGTTCACCAGTGTTCGAGCTTACCAGTACTTTGAAGAAAACTGTTTCCCAAATCTCCAAAAATGAAAGAAATTTTCATTTGAACCCTTCTGAGAAACAGATACATTCAGAATAAGGAAGAATGGTAGTGGATTTATGCTATTTTACTTACTGAATGCCTCTTAATCAGTGATTTTGGTTTAAAAAAAAAAGGAGAATAGAAACAGAAAAAATCTTCCAGTGAAGTCTGAATAAACAATCTCACCCCTGCTCCCCAAATGTGTCCATTTACATAATGCCTGGTTACTGTAGGTCAATCTCATATATATTAAACTGTAAATGAGGGGAAGCTTCCTCTGCAGTGTCCAAGAGCAGATATAAAAAGCAGCAGAATTTGGGAAGGAATTAGTAAGGCTGCTTATTCTCAGTGCCCAAACTGTCTGTTTGTATACATGTGATATCATAAAAGGTGTTCATAAACATTTTAAGTGTTTAACTCCAGTGTCTAACTTAGACTATTTCATATGCTAATTTAAATATTCCAATACTGCTTACCAGATTTTTTATTAATTTAGAAGATATAAAATGAATGAAACAGGAACAATTGAATGAAAATCACAGCTTTCACATAGTTCTTGCTCAGAATACCTCACATTGTAAACATCTGCCTGTTTCAGGCTAGTGGATCTATTTTAAGCAGAACTTCTAATTAATAGAGCAAGAAAGCTCTGTTAGAGACGGTAAGGGAAATGGCAGGACGAAAGTTGCATCAACAGTAGTTGACAACTATTCCTTAGACCTTCACGTTAAAAATTCTGTGCTCAGCCTAATAAAGGTTGCGGACACCAACAAGTATGGCAGTGAAAGTATTCTTTGAAAGGATGAATGGGTACCTTTGACCTGTTAAATGACCCTGTAGCTAAAGCTTACAAACAGGACCTAAGAGCTGAAGTAAATCAGATCTTCCGTCTGCATGAAAGATTTCAAAACCACATATCAGGAGAGCAACTCTGCAACCAGATATGGGATATTCTGGGTGAGGGAACTTTCCAGTCCTCTTGTTTTATGCTCTGATAATGTCAGGAAAGGATTGCTGTTTCATGGGGAGGGAAGAACTGCAAAAGCATTAAAGTGCCGAATCTTACCTTTGGATCCTTTATATATAGCTGCATATGCATTTTCTAAGGGGAGAAGTTCAATGTGCATAAACAGTCTTTGTTTCCAGGATTATGTTTCAGGAATGGCAATCTTCGACCCAAATACTCTAAACACTGGACTCAAAACTGAGTATTTCCTCCCAATGCCCTTCATGAGAACATTTGATCATATGCACTAAGAATGTCACTTTTCAGTCTAGCATGAATGTAAACTAACCATGACTTCACTTTACCTTAAAGTACTGGCCTAAAAACTTCTGAAGTTGCTGAGCAGCCTTTTTATAAGAGGTAGAAGATACAGATTTGGCATTCTTCACGTTGAGGAAAAATGTTAACCTTTCTTCCCATTTCTTAGGGAAACATTCTAAACAAAGAGTAGGTACCATCACCACTATTTTTTGTGAAGTCTGGTCCTCCCAGAGAAGGAGGTCTGGGAAATTCTTCTTCTCAGGAGTCTTATATGGAAAAATCTCTCTATATAATTAATTTTGGGAGAAATTAGGCTCTTCACAACAGAGCAAGGTTGCCTTTTGACTGCCTGAAGAATGTTAAAATTAAAGAGTAAAGGATTTGTGGATTTACAGGCAAGTTTATCAGGAAGTTTCTAGATTGCCAACTTGGGTATAGGTCCTGAAAAGCTACCCATGCCTCCTTTAAGAATTTAAGTCCTTTTCTTCTTAGACACATCCCTCTGTAACTGTATAAGCTTCCAAAGATCGTTTTGGGCTCCCTCTTCCCTGTCTTTGTTCACTCCATATTGGTAGAGGAGTCTATTGACACAAGAAAGCTTTGGTACTAAGGCAACAGCTGTATAAAGACACACTTCCAGCAGACAAGTCAGCTGCATTAATTTGTTTTGTCAGAAAGTTGTTCTTTGTCTTAATTATATAAATGGGCTCAGAACAGAACATCCAGGGAGCAAGTGTTAGAAATGCCAGGGAACATCATGTAGTTCCTTTCTCATGCACTGCTTCAAAGATCCACTTTGTCCTGCCTAATATTTTTTTCCTTCCTGGCCCTTTAAAGTGAAACTGTCCAGATCAAAAGTATTATTCTTGGACTGATGCCTATCAATACTGTCGGTAATTGCCCCAATTAATGGGAACTTTCTAAGTATTCTTGCCATTGAATAAATTGCCATCACTATCTCTGTTTCACAAGGGGAAATTTCTTTCACTCGTATTCTTGCTCGCTTTATGCTGCAGCCTTGGATATTGTTGCTGGACAGAGGCCTGGGCATGGAATGCACTGAAGGCCAAAATAAAAAAAAAAAATCCCTCTAGAAATCTATTGAAAGTGAAATCGTGTGTGTGAAGTTTTGTTTTCGCAGAGTTGACAGAAGTGCAGCTGGTTTGGCCAGGAGACAGAGCGAGCTGTGCTGAACTCCTATGTGATGCCCTGTCTGCAACCACAGGAGGAAGGGGATAGCTCACATGACAGTACCAGTCTGCTTTGCAAGAGATATTAACAGTTGATTTCCTCCTTCTGTACTTTGTTAAAAATGATTGTATAACTCAGGATAGCATCACCCTTTTTGGCTGACAAGGCCAGGTTTATTGCAAGGGCGACTTGGGCTACCTTTGCACCAAGAGCATGATCCACTCAGGATCTGCTGGGCTTCCCGGCCACGTCTTGGCCACACAGCAGGATGCAACCCACACCTGACGGACAGAAGAAAAAAGCATGTTCAGATCAAGATATATAAGCGAGAGTGTTGCTCCTAGCTCTCACTCAGGTGGTGGCTAGCTCATTTGTGTTGATAAAAGCACTGCGTAGCATTGGACGTTGTTTCAATAGCATGCCACGGAGGAAGGCAGCAGAGCAGTGTCTGTGAGAACAGTGCTGCCCGTGTCTGCCCCTACTCACCAGGAACCCTCGCCCTCCGACCAGGAGTTAAGCACTGGGCTGATCCAATACCTTCTGCACGTTACCACCCACACAGAGATTACGCCTCTGTTCAGGCTGAAAGGATTACTGTTTACCTCAGCCTCTGCCACGGAGCAGATGTTGGCAAATATTGACTTTTTTGTGTCTAGCACTGCTCTTAAGAATCAAAGAGAAAATAAGTCCACATAAAAGGCTTTAGCTCGATCTTGGATTTTTAAAATTTTATGTGTGATTTTAACATTTTATGAGGAGTGACGAGCTTATCCTCTTCTTCTCTTTAAACTGATTTTGAAGTTCTTTTGGCATCAGGAGGATAGCTGCAGACCAGGTAAATGTTTATGACCATAAGTGTGTTGTCTAGAGATCAGAGACCCGAGCCAGGAAATGCAAAACTACTGCTGCCACCTCAGTGAAAAGCCCAGTGCTTGTAGCCATCTCACTAGCAACTTCTCTAAAGACTTAGCTGCTCTGGGGAAATGGGAAAATGTCATCTTGTCCCAGCCCGCAGTTATTTAAATGCTCCAGTGTCAACCAATATTATTCTGCTTTTATGTTTTTCTCCATTAGACAGCTGCTGGCTCTGCCTTTACGGGAAAGCCACCCTTGAAGTCACTTGACCTCTTCGTGCCTTAGTCAACACAGATGGAACATTGAATAAAACCAGGATGTTGCTAGAAATCATATGACTCATTTGAATGGGGGAGGGAGGGCATTTTGGGGAGTTGTTTTTCTTTCTCCTTGGGTAAATAAGAGTTTGGCTTATCTAATTATATGCAAAGGTGTACAGGTTCTGTTTTGCAAGAATGTATTTTCACAGTCCAGCAGTAATCTTTAAAAGGTCAACAGCTGTATAAGAAAAAGTAGCATACATTTTGATCTGAAGCAATACCCTGTACTTCTTGTATTCAGATACCAGGATCACTGCATGGGAAGCGTTGGCATATAGATGATACCTGGTTTATATATCAAGACTTTAATTTGTTTTATAAGTCTATTTCGAAGTATAACAGAATTCTTGTTACATGTAAAACAATTTAAGAAATTGAAAATACAATTTTTTCTCAGGGACAAAATACCACAACCTGTAGTGATGACTTTTCACTATCATGACCCAGCAGCCTCCCCAAAGAGCTGACAGCAATTGCCTGGAGGTCATGAGCTTGTTTCCTTCCCTTTTTTCTGGCCTTCTGCCAAAGCAGATTTGCTCAGACATTAAAACCAACTCTACTTCTGTTTCAATATACCAACAATACCTAATCATCCTACTCTGCCAAATCACGGAGTGGATTTACTGAAGTACCATGGGAAGTACAAGTAGGATTAAAGATACCGTGTTGCTTTAGAAGTGGGCTGAATATAAAAAAAAAATGGAGCCATGAAATGAAGAACCGGGTGGCAACACAGGTGGAAGCAGTAAAGCTTGAAACCTCAAACTGGAAAAATGCACGCATTATCTATTAATCTATCAGAAGGGCAGTGTCTAACTATTTTTCTCAAGTCTATTTGATTGATGTCAATTAGGTTCTCCATCTTAAAGTATTATACCTTACTGAAAAGAAGAGGCATTTGAATGTTGAATTGATGTGAAGCTGTCAAATGGTGAGCAATTCCAGAAGGCTGACCCTTTCATTTAGATGCTCGTAATGCAGACTGAAAAGTTCTGGAGGAGCATTGTAGGAATTCTAGTACAACCTCATCGTTATGTATCTGGACACAGAATATCTCTGCTTGCAAGCAAAGATCAAAGTGGCTTCGATTGGAATGCAACGTTCCACCATCTTTCATTATTGCAGTGCACTTCTAAACAGTGCACGGTCAAAGTTTTCCTTTCATGATCCCACACAAGCACTTTCTTTAGCTTTGGCAAAGGGAGCCTTCACCTCATCACTCCTGATATTTGCATTTAGCTTTCACATTTGATTTCAAGATCAGAAAAGGTTACATTGAAACCATGCAATATTTACAGCTTCACATGACTGTTGGGACCACCAATACATTAAGAAAGGTTTGTGAGCTTTAGTGGGTCAATTGACAGCCCTGGTCTGCACTGTCTACTGAACAGGAAAAGATTTGAACAGGATCAGGACGATCTCAGAATCCTAAAATGCCTCTGATGCTGTGGCCCTTTTAAAATTCTGACATCCATTTATTGGGAGAAATAAACTCTGCAATAATGGCAGTAAAAATGAATGGCTGCCCACACAGTATGAGAAAACTGCATGTACCGGCGGATTTGAAAGTCCGTAGAAGCAGCACAGAAGAAACAGATGCATCAGGGAATCTGAAAACAAAGGGCAACGGTTAATTCCAGAGGAGAGGAAACATAAGCAGTTTAAAGACGTGGCTGGAAGCCCAAATTTTAAGAGAAAGTCTTTGTAGAAAGCGTGACATTAGTTAGCATGGCTATAAAGTAGGGGCTGCATTCAGTCTTGGGGTCTACTGGTTTCTGCTCACAGAAGGTGTCGATGGTCCCACTAAGAAGGGACCAGCCCTCAGAGAGGAACCAGGCACAGGCTTGTGGCTGGTACACGCACCAAATTCACACCGCATGCTCAGGAGTCCTGGGAAGCATTTTCATCTCTCCAACTCCTTCAGGGAAGGTGTGACTCAAAATGGAGCTGTGCCTAAACACCACAATTAATCTCTGTGTTAACAAGACAGATACTCTTCAAGTTAAATGTACTCCCAACACAAATGGTATAGATAAGGCTGCTTGTTATTTACAGTGTACTCCACTGAATCCCAGCTCGTCTCAGTTATTGATGTGTCCTGTTAAGTACCCTATTCATAAGGCAAATAAAGTTATATTGACCATGATCACATGGTTGTTTTGTAACCCCTTGCCTATTGTGAAGTGCTGGTAGATCTCTGTAATTCAGAGACCTCCCTCTTGACCTGCTTCAGTGATAATTGCTTTTTGTTCCATCCTTTGATAAACATTATTTCACATCTGGAAGACAGTCCCACGTATTTGAATATCTGTAACAGATGTTTTGTATATAATTTAAAAATAGTTTTTAAGTGAAAGTTTAAAGAGTTGCTGCATATTACTTTTATTGTTGTTCTTATTGAAAACAAATAATTTGTAAGTTTGCTTCCTCCACCATGACAGCAGTAGAAATGCACAGTGAACTCCAGTTAAATATAACAGAGGTTTCTGCCCAGCAGAAGTCACTTTAGCGAAGTTTCGTTGAATAGCATTGTTATTAATCATCAGTGCAAAATCCTAATGCAGAACTGCCCCCCATCCTATACTAGAAGCAATTGTCTCATACTGAATCTCCTTGTAAGTTATAAAAAGGATATATATTCGTCACAGGCCCCAAACGCTATTGTTTATCAACAAAATTCATAAGTGGCTTAAACTCTGATAGTAATGCTGTTACAGCAAGGATTATTTTGTATGCGGACATGCACTCTCTAGGCATTAAAACTTCCAGTAGACTTCACCCACCATGCTCTTTTATTGATATTGTCTTTCACTAGCTTTAAAATCTCTCTTTTCATGATTTCTCATCAAGTCCTAGCAAGGCATAACAGAAATCAATGCAGCGAATGATGTCAGTAGGCCTTTATATTTGAAATCTCAAGGACGGGATAAGTATGGGAACAGCAGTATTATCACAGACCTATTTGGCTGTCTGCAAACCACAGCTGAATCACACTAGTCAGTGGCTCTGTTGCATCTGTTCTGCGCATTTAAAAAGAGTTTCAATCCTCAGTGTGCTCTAGATGGTACACTTTAAGTGCATGTGAATTCTTGAGGAAATCCATTCTCACCCGATAGTGTAAAAGTAAAGAAAAAAGCCCCACTGCTAAGTGTTAAAAGTGGCTAAACTCTGTTACCTAAACATAAAATAGGTTTGTTCTCTTTACCTGCATCTCTCTTGCCACTCAAAAGTATGTCTGCAGAAACTACTGTTCATAAAGTTGCTGAATTGTTCATTGAATTAGCCAAAGGGATTCTGAACATTATTCCTAACAGGACTGAAATAGTTATTCATGATCCAAATATTCACTTCCTCAAAAACAGTAAGGAAAAAAAAAAAGGAGATCTTCATTTTGCAACAATAATAGCACAAATATATACTGGAAAGTTTATTACATTATAAATCACTGTTATAAAAGAGTTTTCTTTGGAACAGTTATAAAATAAATTGGTGAAAGAAGATAAATAGAATGATTCATATGTTCATGTGAACTCTGCTAAGCTACTTATGAAGTGAATGAGAGTTAGTGGTTTTTAAGAAGTCTCTGCTTTCTTAGCTATGAAGTTTTGATGTTTGACGGAAGAGTCTGATTGAAAATAATGACCTCATCTACTGATTTACAATTGACCATTCTGTTATTAGGGATATAACGAGGCTTTCTGCTAATTAGAGCTTATTGGAGCTCATTATCTAGAGACTGACATTTCCCATAAAATAAGAGGGTATGCTGGAGACATGTATGTCTCAGCTATAGTCTGGCATTCTGGTATCATTTGAGGACTGTAATTTTGAAAAATAACTGAAGACCTCATGGGCTGTGAAGAGGAGGAAGCAGACAGTACAAAGGCCGGGCAGTGTGCCACTGTAAATACAGAAGTGTTTGCCATCCATCACATCACTGGTCTGCGCAATACCCAGTTATGCCTCCAGGCCAAACTCAAAATCAGGTTTTGTGGCTCTCAAAAACAATTAACTGAATCTGGTATTTGTTTAACCCCTTATTGCTTATGGAACTTATATGAAATGTATCCATACAACAACCACATATACTGGCTGGCGTTCATGTAAACCTAAAGAAAGTAGGGTACAGAAAGTGTTCAGATTAAAGAGCAGTAATGCTGAAACATATTTCTTCCTAAATGTGGGATCGTAGAGAGTTAAGAAAGCAGTATTTGATCCTCAAACATTGCAAAGAACCTTCTAGAATAATTATAATTTTTTTTTTCTATTTTCTGCTTTCATAGGCTTTTGACACATTTCCAAATGTTCTGCAAAACCAGTGAAGTTTCTTAGGTATAATGGAGATTGAAAATATATCTTTCTGAGCTTTGCCTTGCTTCCTAGACAAACCTAGATATCTGTAATTATGAAAAATTCCTGTCAAGCCATTTGTACTTTCAAATGTTTTTCTAGTATTTGCAAAAATCTCTGTGCAGTTTTGGGCCTTGCTCTGTTCTGATGCTTGAAGAGTGGTGCAGACATAAGGTAGAAATGTATCTCTTGTGGCTTCCTTCTGAGCAAAACAATGATTAACCATACATTCCTTTTCCTAACTGTGTAGAATATCTTGGCAGATTTCCCACCTTCAAGTGTTTGTATGTCTCAGTGGAGGCATGCGGTCTGACAGCACCTTTTAATATTAATACAAACCTTGCCATAGCAACATGAGTGTTGTCACAAAAAAGGTCACTCAAGTCACTTACTTAGAGAAATAATTTGAATTACTATGGGGAAAATTCCAGATTAAGCCCAGCTTCCCAAAATTGTTGTAAGACACACAGTTGTTTCAGTCCCAAACTGCAGCCCAGTTTTGCATTCCCTGTACATTTGTAAGGAAACATGGCTTCATTTTTCATTAGATCTTCACAGCAAGAAGTAAGAATACACAGGACTCCAGCTTTAATTGCCAGTAATTTGCAGCACTTATGAGTGATTTATGGTAAACACAGAGAATCACCCCCTGCCTTAACCAATAAGGTCTGTAAGCCCAGATCCTCAGTAGATGTTCTTTTGCTTCACGGCAGCTCTCAGGAAAGAGTCTCTGTAAGGGTGGCAAACCTCCTCCAAGTGCTCAGGGCTTCGGTGAGGGGATGGAGGGAGGGACTCAGCCCACAGAGCCACTTCAGTCCGATGCAGGAACCAACTGGCTGCAATTGCCAATATTTTAGGCTGATCTGTCTGATACGTTATAGGGCACAGAAGAGGGAATTAATAAGAACTGGAAACCAAAATGTCCACCAACAAATCTACCAGTGCAGAGCTGAGATCTGTCACGCAACAGGCAGTTCTTATACCCTCTAAGTGTACCTGACTTTCTCCTCGCATAAAAGCAGGGGTCTGACGTTCTCCCATGTGAGTTTGACCATTGTTTTCATTACGAGAGCATTAATTACAGTGGCAGAGGAGAGCCCAGGTACACAACAAACTGTTCACATGATATTTCTTTTAATCTGTCCTTCCACTTTCTGTTCTGTGAATCACCGGCACGAGATTTTCCACAGGAAAAGTTTAACTTAACAGGTGAAACCCTTGACCTGAAGAAAATAATGCTGAAACCCTCCAACCCCATGCTAATAACTCCTACACAACTCTGGTTCCTGAGTTCAGGCCAGAAGACAGCCAGAAATACCGTGAGAAACCATCTCTGACTAGGCCACGCTGCCATCCCTTCTTCAGACCACACCGTGACTCCACAAACTAAGGTAAATTGCGAGGCAATATTCAGTGTGCCCTTGTCTTAAGTTTGCCCATGTATTAAAAACAGGACCAGAGGAGATATCAAAAACCACAGGCAGCGGAGGGAACTCCAGCTCAGAGTACTCTGAGCTCAGCTACCCTGAGGAAACAAATCTTTCCATGCCTTTTTGAGAGAACACTAAAGAAGAAGCAATAGGCTTCTGTTTTGAAATGAGATGCACCATACAATTTAACTACTCTTTTTTTAAGCTTTGTAAACCCAAATGCCTTCAGAAAGATTTTTCAGAATGAAACTGTGGGCTCTTCAGAGCATCTCTACTTTGGATTGGTGCTTAAAGATCAAAAATCTCTTTGCCTTTTGAAGTCCACTCATCATTTGTCAAGGAAAGTACTAAGCAAAATTTATAGGATGTATCTGGTACTTTGGGCAAACATGAAAAGATTTATCAGAAACAAAAGAAACTGTAGAGTTTACTTTTATCATGTGCTCAAGGATCAAAAAAAGATTTCACAAGAATCAAATAGCTGGAATGGGTGTGGCTGATCTGAAGAAGCATGAGAAGACAAGAAAATTCATCTGTGCTGGGATCTTAAACTGCTGCTTGATGAGTATTTTGTATCACCATGATGAAAATTGCTTTGCTGAAGCTGAGGGAAAGTGCTATGAGTGGCAGCTATGAAATTATCATGTACAGACAGTCTGTACCCATTGCTGTTGGCAGCACTGCAGAAGAGCCAACTGTGAAAGCATTATTATCCATGTGAAGATGTGGAGACCACTTCCTTTCAACCTTAGGGTTGAAAATTGTCCCAAAGGGATCCTCAAATAGCTAAAAGAAGGCATCATCCTGGACCAGCTACGTCTCAAAATTTTGTCCTGAAAAACAAGCAAGCTGGAAAATTACTGAGCTGCGATGAAGTTATTAAGGCTGCCAACTGAAGCTTGCAAAAGAGTAATCTTAACAACCACCACCCCCCCTCGCTCCCCATGTATATATGACAATAGGGATTTTAACTAACTAATTTAATTGCTTCCAAGACCTGCTGACTTTTTAAGTGTACAGGATGGTGATGAAACAGCTCTGCTGAAGAAGTCCAGGTCCTCCAATATCCTGTCAGTTGAGACTTGGAGACACAATGCCGGAGCCCGCTGTGTGCTCCCAGCTTCCACTGACCTGGGAAATATACAGACGCTATCCTACATAGGCACTATGGTCCTGAGGATCACAGGAAAAAGCAAGAAAAAAACCCAATTCTGTCTCGATTAGCATTTAAACAGGTTGCAGTGAATACATCTGGGGACCTAAACACACAGAGAAAACACATTCTTAAATATCTGCTTATTAGGGACACCCTATCCATGCTGACCATTGGACAAGGCAAGGATGATCTGGGGTCCTACCTTAATGCATATGCATAAAACAGCTGGGTTATGGTCACAAAGACAGCACTTAAGTCTACCATTTCCTAACTTCTGAATTATGTGGCTTTCAATATTGTGTTTTTTCAAGATAGGCTGTATGTGTATGGTTTTAACATATGACAGCCAAAGAATTCAAATGAGGAGACCCAGCCTTTCTATAAACCTGCTGAGAATTTTTCTCTTCTTTCAAAGCCACAAGAGTTTTTGCCAGAGGTTAAATGGATTTTTGTTTTAGTGTAGATTTCTCACTAGAGCAAGTGACTGCAAATCAAGACATCTTTCTTCTGTTACAAATTCAAGCTAGGAAAGTTTGCAGAGATTGATTAAACTTACCTTTCTGTCCATTCAGCTCATACTCATTCCTGACTTACCTTTGATGCTTAAAATCTTTAGGGCCTAAATTCTTGCATGTTTCTGTCTAAATCCTGACATCATAAAGCATGTAAGTGTGTAACTCATGACTAAGCTCTAGCATGCTGCAGAAATACGTTAGTATGTCTTCCCTCTTAACTCCTTTATGGAGCCTATGTGATGCTTTTCAAGCAAAACACACTGAAATAAAGCCCATGTCTCCCTCTGTCCTTCATCACTGAGAAGTCAATTTTGAGAGGGCTTAGGCAGGATGGGGACATCCAAATTCAGATCTTTCCTCTGCCTGATCTGTGTGTGGGATTTAAATCCAGATCCTCTAACCACTGCAAAGGTAGACATGTTCAGTTCTGATACACTCTCAGTCTCTCTTGTCCCACTGTGTAAAAAATACTTAAATATTCATTGAGCTTAGACAGAGTGTTAAAATGACTATATTTAGATCCTCTGCTCATACAGCTACAAATGTGTGTAAAGTGGATCACCTTCAACAAACAGACTAAGACTTTGCTCAGTTTATTCTACGATCTAAGTGTAAGGGAGCTCTCTTGGGAGGAACACAATTTTATTTCAAAGCCTTGCTCTAAATCAGATGTAAGGAGGACTTGAACATAAGGAATAGATGGTTTTATTTCAGCTCCGATGACAGCGTTCCTCTCCTGGCTTTTTAAAACAACACTTTGCATCTACCCTACTGCTGAAAATGATTCATCTACCCTCTACTCAAAAATCTGGAGATGAACCACCTTTTAGAAAAGAGCTAAATCCTGCCTTGCCTGGCAATTCCCTGTTGGTCAGCTTAAGTTGCCTCACATGCATCTGGCTGTCTTTTCTGAGCCTCCCAGGCTTCAGATATTTAAATGCACTCTATCAGCTGCCTGGCACTAATTTGGCTGTTGAGGATTGCCCATTTGTGCAACTGCGACTCAATTCTCCCATATGTGCTCAAGCCAGACAGGAGACAGTGATGGCTCTAGTGGCTCTCTGGAGGCTGCAGGGACAGCAAGGGTGTCCGGGGTAGAGCGCCTGGAGGGGGACAGTGCTGGGAGCCCCAGGGCCAGGGGGGCACCAGGTGAGGCACAGCCCACCCCTCTCCCTGAGAGCACCTGGGGCAGAACCCAGCCCCACAACATCAAGTGATCGTGCAAAAGCCAAGTAGAAAACATATGGAAAGAATGAAATCAGGGAACCTTATAAAAAGACTGCATTTAGAAAGATGAAAAACATGGAAAACAACCTGAGGGGCTTAGCCTGAAGCAAAAGCTATGGGTACTGCCAGCCTTTTTCTGTGCAAATAGAAACCCTCGGCCAAGATTTGAGGTATGAGGTGATTGTTAGCAATACTATGGCTAACCAAAATCAGATTGGTACACTTGCAATATTTTCATTTTAGAAGGCTTGATTTTAAGAAATGGAGTGAAGTTAGGCTTCCAGACCTTATAGCACTTGACAAATACTAATGAAAATAGTTTGGGTTCCTCAAAATTGTTATCCACATTTTTCTCTCCTGTTCCCATCCCTTCACATTCCCATAAGAAAGTGCAGTCTCCTAGACTGTGTATCAAGCAGAAGCTTCAGCTGACCCCAGGTAAACTCTGTCAGGACGTTACCTCCCTGCTCCATTTGCTATTGCTCATTCCCTTTATTTGAAGAGAGAGAGGAATGTGTCTTGCCCAGTGAATCTGCTCACCGTAGCACAGCAGAAAGCCAGCAGTACACTTGAACCAGTTCAGCTAAGCTATTCTCAAAATACTTAGCTGACCCATCAGTTATGGCAGCGTGCCTTGCATCTTTTATGGTGATCACAAGCAAAATAAGAGCTGGCAAAGGTAGTGTGCTGTTCATGGCACAGCTGCAAGCACAGCCACCGCAAGTGTCCGTGAATGTTTTGTTTTGCATGCATACCGCAAAGATGAGTGAAGAAGTTTCTTTCTTTGAATACATTTGTCAGTCATCCTTCAAAGCATAAAAATGTCTTGGGATGGAGTAAATTGTAAGCATGCAATTCATTGAATTATTTTTTGCAGCTGAGCTGTTTATTGGATTTCACCTGTGCTTATATTGCACAGGCTTTTTTATTTTGCTTCCTGTTCTATGTTTGTTTTATGATGTGTAAATATATCACAGGAAGGCTATTGTCAAGGGACACATGAAACTAACATTTTCTAATTAATGAATTAAGAATCATTAGTGGGTTACACCTAATCTTTCTGAGAATCCAACTTGGAACTTTTAAAGTTGATAACTGTACATCAGTAGTGAATAAAGCTAACAATGATTCATTCTCCTTAAATAAAAAATCATGTTTCTTTTCCACAGGCAAATTTAAGAATTTTGCTTATATAACCAGAAAAACTAAGAGAAATTATTTATGCAAAAAAGATTAGTGTTTGATAAAGTACCACACACAAACTAAACAAATGAACTGATAAAAGAACATATGTTAAAAAACCACAGATAAAACCCTCGAAAGTATTAAAATTGAAATACCTTGTTCAGGCCAAAATATATTTCAGCCCTATTCTATAACAGCCTTAAAAAGGACTGGGTAGTGTCACTATCAAGCTTTCAGCTAGTGCACCTGAAATGCAGTAAATGTTTTGCTATTAATTAGCTGTACCTGTCTGAACTTGCTGTACTACTCCAGGGCTGCTCTCCACACTAGTACGACTGATGGCTTTGCTTTGAAACAACCAGCCTGTATTGTGGGAAATAAACAGGTCTGTGGCACGCCTACTTAATTTTTTTGTTATGCCTGTGTTATCAAAGAAGGAATGTACACATTGCAACCTCTCCTGTTTTCTGTTAATGTAGAGTGACTATAGAATTCTTTCTGGATTACTCTGCAATCTGCAAGAACAAGCAATTACAGTAGGTACAAGGTATTACCTATCAAACCCAGTGTACTTATCGTGTAAGCAGTGAGTGCTTACATGATAGCCGTGCTCTGTAACTTAGTTATCTAAAACCCTGTTAAATGTTTTAAAGACCCTTTCACAGGTTTCCCCACTAGTTAAAAAAAAAAAAAATTAAAAAAAATCAGCAGATGGTATGTAGCAGCTGTGTTTTTAGCAGGTCTGGGCACAGAAAAGCACCAAAGAGAATGGTTTATGAGACCCAAACTAATTCTTCACTTAAAAGCACAGTGGGCATTCTATTACTCAATGCAACTAAAACAAAAACTTTTGCTTCATTAACATAATTGAAAACATCAGAAAAAATAAACAAGTTAGTCATCTAAAATGAATGCAAGCCATCTTTGATCCTCAGTTTGACAGTTTCAGGAGTACATTTCATTCTGATCTAAATTATACTGGGACATCTAATTCTTTACGTTATAGAGTACTAATTTTTTTCAGCTCATTAAAAAGAGACATTAATAATCACTTCATATGTTGAAAGCTGACTATTTCTTCTTGCTTTATAGCCAAATCCTTACCCATGATAGAACTTTACCATTTTTTCCTGGTTTTGGCTGGGGTAGAGTTAATTTTCTTCATAGTAGCTGGTATGGGGCTATGGTTTGGATTTGTGCTGGAAACAGTGTTGATAATTCAGGGGTATTTTAGTCACTGCTGAGCAGTGCTTACACAGAGTCAAGGCCTTTTCTGCCTCTCACCCCACCCCACCAGCGAGTAGGCTGGGGGTGCACAAGAAGCTGGGAGGGGACACGGCTGGGACAGCTGACCCCAACTGACCAAAGGGCTATGCCATACCATATGGCATCATGCTCAGCATAGAAAGCTGGGGAAAGAAGAAGGAAGGGGAGGACGTTTGAAGTGACGGCGTTTGTCTTCCCAAGTAACCATTACGTGTGATGGAGCCCTGCTGTCCTGGAGATGGCTGAACACCTGCCTGCCCATGGGAAGGAGTGAATGAATTCCTTGTTTTGCTTGGCTTGCTTGAGTGGCTTTTGCTTTACTTATTAAACTGCCTTTATCTCAACCCACGAGTTTTCCCACTTTTACTCTTCTGATTCTCTCCCCCACCCCACCGGGGGGGAGTGAGCGAGCCGCTGCGTGGGGTTTAGTTGCTGGCTGGGGTTAAACCACAACATATTTATGCTGTTGCCTCTTTGTTGAATTAATATTACCTCATCACCTTAATAATAAGTATAGTTGTCAAAGGGCATTTAATTCTTTATAGGCTATTCCAGGATTTCTATCGGCCACTTATTCGGTAATCATATTTTTGTACATACACTGAGATAATTCTGATAAATTGAGCTTAATTTTCCAGGTGTGGAAGATACAAAAGAGTAGTTTAAGTACAGTGGACAGACACCAGGTGCGCGTGAGGGTTCGGGCTCTTGTAAAATTACTTTTCAGCTCTCCTAGGAGTTGTCAGAGCCTCTTCCGCTCACATTTGTAACCCTTTACAGCTGGGACTAAATTCCGTCAGTCGTATTCAATTTCTCCACATAGGTGAGCTTGTGATTCCTCTGGCAGTAGCGTGCAACGAGCTCTCCCCAGGTCACTCTTTACCCACAGAGCACCCTGAAACCTCCTTTCTTCCCCCGTCAACCAGGCAAGCAGACTTGCTCTCCCTTCTCCTAACTCCTACAAATGTGGTCTGGGACTGGTGGAGGACTGGGTACAGGGAGCTGAAAGATGTTCAGACAGAGGAAAAAGAGCAGGGACAGTTTATCACATTGTCAGCAGCTGATGGAGAGCTTGTTCTTGCCCAAGAAGTTCTGTGTTCCCTGTAAAGTACAGGCATATTACTGAATATAATGGGAAAAAAAAAATGTATCTTTGCATGGCATGTGATGCATAAAACACCTATTCTTGAGCCTCCATCGCAAAAAATCTTAGGCTCAGCATCTTCCCTGAGATAACATCTGTCCTTCATTATCTTCACATTCAGGCTTCTCTCTGATGTGGTTGTGAATAGCTCTTTTTTTCTGTGATAACCCTGACATTACAGGACTCTCACTTACATTAGAAAACAAGGGTTCTTTTTGTTGAATTACTAATGCTGAGTCTTTCAGAGTTATGTTTTTAATGAAAGTTTCCATAGATGGTGGATTTTATTTGGATGGCATTATACTTCCATAAAAACCAGTAGGTCTTTATTGTTTCCATATATACCTCTTACAGTTGTTTTTTGAGCTGGTCACAGGAAAAGCTGATGTCATGTAAAACTTCTATGAAGGGTCCCTTCCAAAATTTTTTGGATCGTTATCACAGAAATAGAATAGAGAAGAAAAGTGTCTGAAAGACCAGAGAAATTTTTACTAACCCACCTTTCTCATATTGAGGTACAAGGCTCAGCTTAGCTGTTCCTAGCCTGCTTATGCTCACATGAGCCACAGAAAAAACAGTGAGTGTAGTGCTCTCTCTAGCCATGGTTAATTTTAGTTCTAGGTTTTAATTTCACCTATAGTCTCTGCAGATCTCTACACATAAAACTTCCAGACATGTACATATAGTGAGTTCTAGGACAGCGTATAGCAGTAGCATAACAGATGCAAATCCTATCAACTCCCTATTCCCTTGATTAAATCAAGGGTGAATTGTGTCTGTAGTTTCAGTTCAGCAGTGTCAAGTAAGTAGAATCCCAAACTCCATGTATCTGCAGAAGATATGAAGGTGTTACTGTTTTCCAAACTTTCTGAAGATACTAAAATAGCTACATGAAATAATTTTGATGCTATTAGGCAACGGTAAGAATTTTCCATAGAGAACTTAGGGAGAGGGGTTGGATTCATCTCATATGACTTTAGGCATGTAAGTAAAGTCGCTGTATATAAGCTGGTTGCCTAGGCTTCTTCTGCAGGCACTAGAAAGAGATAAGAACATCTATGGGGCAATTTATCTCGACTTAATAGCCCTCAGCAGCCTTTGGATCTACATAGCTGCCACACTTTTGGGAATAAAATTGTGGTAGGCACCCTTAAAAATGTATTCATACCATCTACGTTGCCACAAAGCAAGGGAGTCTGTGCTTAGATATACTTGAAAATCCATCCTTCTTATTGGCATCAATGGATGGATAGCATGATTCACAACATGATGAAATAAGTGACACGAATGAGGCAAGAACTGAAAGAAATTTTAAGCATATCTTCTCCCTAGCCTCGAAACTGTTATATATTCTTCAGCAGGAGTGTGCATGGTACTTTGCAGGCATAAGAGAGCTCCCAGGGAATTTACCATCTAAGGTTATTTGTCAGTGCTTTACATGAAACTACTAAACTTGGCGGGATCCATATTCTTTTCTAATATTACGAGGGATAAAATAAGCAGCCAGGGATCCCACAGACTGAGTAATGCTAAAAGAAGGTGTTTTATACTGTAAATCTGGCACCCTCCACTTCTGCATCTTGAAAGTCGAGATGCATCTGGTCTCAAGATGGCCTGGAGTGGAAGTGGACATCATGGTCATGTATAAAATTCCTCTATCTCAGCTTGAGAACTTGGCTGCTCCCGAGCCACAGGTGGTCCTCTGCTGGGGACACCGCCTCTTGCCAGGAGCCCTTAGCCGAGATGGGAAAAAGGAAAGCTCCAGAGTTTCCTGTTTTTTTGAACTGAAGTGTCAATGACCATTATTTATTAACTGACAAAGGGGCCTTTTTTTCCTCTCTTTTAATTAGAAACTACAACAACTTGCTTTTCAAAGCTGAAAATACTTGAAATGATCCCAAGTAATATTCCAAAACCACTAGCCTAAAGCTGGCAGTTAGAAACCTAATGAAATCTGATCGACTGGCTGAGCCCTCCTTTTCCTACACACATACTCACATGAACACTCACACTCCCCTTGCTCCGGCACCGCAAAAAAAGACCCCAGACAAGGCGACCGCATTCCTTTTGAACAGCCATCTACATTTGTTACACAGCGGACAACTCGGGATCTATCCATGACAGATTACACACACTGCTTTGAGAAGCAAAACCTCCTTCACAAAACCTCCCAAAGCAGACTAAGAAAAGCACATTCATTTCACAGGCTATTTTTAATTTCATTCCAGGCTCATCACAGGGCTTTATAATCCTCTTCCGTGGGCAATATCTTCATGGTTTGAACTCCTCTTTAGCAGGGTAGATTTAGCATTTGCTGTGGGAGGGGGAAAAGCTAAATGAAGCTGTGCTGAGTTGCAGCAGCTGCTCCATCCCAGGCTCTCTCCTTCCCCGTCTAACATGACTGCCATTCTAACGCAGGCCTCCGCAGCACACGCACACACCGGGTCACAAGATGTGAGGGGTTTTTTTTTAATGGCAGAGTTTGACAGACAGCTTGCTGCTGAAGTTCAGCCAGATACAGCTGGTCAAAGCAATGCTGCTCATTTACATCTGTCTCCCATGCACTGAATTCTGTCAGGTTTTATTTGTCATGGATGGAGTTAATCGCAAAACGCTTGATACTGAGAGAATATGGAAGATACAACATAAACCAAGCATCTGTTCTATGAGAAAAATGTAATGCTGACACAAAGCTGGCCTAAAGCTCAACTAGTTTAAATGGCTGCATAGGCCCCATGTGTTTGAGTGCTCTGGGATTATTTAGTCTGTCCCATCCAGTCCTCCTCTTAGCAAGTTTCTCTGCCATAGCCTGCCTACAGAAACAGCTTCTGAGCCTGTTCTTGCACTGTGGCATCACAAGAGCTGCTTGAAGATTGTGGTAGGACACAGATAAGTAACACTGTGCCACAGGGCTATAAGGTTAGAGCTGGTGTATGGCTGAAAGGGTTTGAGGAAGAGGGACTTGTGGGGATGGGGAGTGGGCAGGAGTTGGGGTGGCTGGAGATGCATCAGTCACGAGACAACATACAAAACCACTTTCTAAATGTGAAGTAGGGACTTGCTTCCTGAATTTTGCTTAGGGCTTGCCTCCATCACCTCAAGCCAATCTGGTATGGATGGCCTATGCTCCTTTTGCACAGGAATGCCTGTTTGCAACGTGCTTCTTTAAACTGGGGTCAGATTATCTGTGTGTCATCCATTATCTGTTCCTCTTCAGCAACAGCAGGATCAGTTAGCTGGTCGCAGAGCCTGCATGATGTATTTGCCACCAAGTGGAAAATAATTTTTAAGAGACTTTTCTGAAGACATTATGGTGCTCAGAAGTTTCCACGAGGAAAATATTTCATCTCTCTGAAAGCATGGAAAACATTCTTCTCTATAGACCTTCGGTCAATGACTGCCTCTAGGAAATGATGGTTTGTAGGAATATATAAAACTGGCACATGGCACTTCTCACACAGTATAAAGACCTTTTCCAAAAGCACACTATTTATTAGAAATCATGTTTCATTTCCGTTTGCACAGAGTTTTATCATGTGTTGTTATATCTATGCTTTATTATATTATGTTTGATGTCTCTGTCCGTGAAAGCAAATCTCAAATGGGAAAATTTGAAGGATACCCATACTCTGTATAGTTGGAGTATACTTTTTGCTATGCTAGCCTTTCTATAGGCACAGAACCATTAATGTTTGCAAAATATTCACAACACACCAGACCATGCATATGCCAAGACATATGCTTAAATCCTATTGATTCAAGTGAGACTTCAGCATTATAAGTTAAACACACACTTAAACCTTTTGCAAAATGGTACCTTAAATACTTGTTAAAGCCTACCTCTTTCATACCAAAGGGCCGTAATAATTTGAAGTTAGTGATGCCACTTCTGAGTACTCTGATCTGTGTAGCAAAGTCCTCCTTGTTGTCTGCTGCACATCTCTTTATCTCCTCACCCCAGTTGCACTCCATGAGAGCCTGTGGGCTCTCTGAAGTCCTACTCATTTCAGTGGGATGCAGAAGAAATTCAGTCCTGACCCATCAGAAAGGCTAAAAACATTGACACTCTTGAATTGGGAATGAGAAACTGTACCAGATGTGAAGAGGAACAAATCGCAGCTAATTGCAGAAAACTGCCAGCAATCCACGGGAAGATGCAGAGCTCAAACAGGAAATCCCACAAACTTCAGGAACAGAAAAAATTCCTCTAGCCCATGGTGTCTTTCCAGTCTTTCTCTAAACCCAACCTCTAGTCCTTTTAATGTCAAGTTAGCTACCCCTTTGCTTCTTTTGTGTGCATCATTCTTTGTTACTTTTTTCCACAATCCCTCTCCCATCCTCCTCCTTACCTGCAAAAATATACAAGTAAATAAATAAGCAGTGACTGTGACCTCTCTTTGACTTTGTTCTGTTTTCAATAGAAACATGGTACAGGTTGATGCTTGAACATAATTCATGATTTTAATCCTCTTGAAACAAATGTTTCCCTGGTTTTGTCACCTGGAGCCTTAGGATAAACTTAGGAACAAGAATATGCTGTCTATATTTGTTTGCATTGTTTTCAAGATATTTATGTCTATTTGGCTTTATTTGTATATAGTATATTGTCCACTACCAAAAAGAGAAGGTGGAGTCTCTGTGGGGTCATAGCTACCTGTGGTAAATCATTCATTTTTCTGTGCTTCAGAAATTTGGAATTCTCTTCCATGTTCAGGGAGTCAAACACCTTCAGCAGATCAGCTTCACCATCTTTCTGAACAGAAAAGGCAATATTATACTGGTTTTTCCTCTGTCTTCAAAATGTCATCATATGAAGCATGTAGAAACAATATATTTTTTTCTTAATTTCCCCATCTTTTTATGTCAGTAATTCTCCAACCTTTCTGTTCATATCGTTTCTCTTACACCAGCAGTTCCAGAATAAGAAAATCTGCCTAGTCTGCCAAAGGTACGTGAAACTCTGCCACACCCATAGAAGGGCAGCTTTTTCACATCAATAAAACACTTGACACATAGTAGGTAGGTAGTGTGAAAGGAGGTTGTCATTTATACCCGCAGCACACCAAAACTGTGTGACCAAGCACAGGGCTACGAATATTTCTATTCCACAGCATTCAGAACTCCATTCTAAACGCAATAGGTAACTAGTTTTGGACATTTTGCCAGGTGTTTTCCAAAGGAACTTAAGGATTTGCCTGGAAGAAGTGAACTGGATTGCCAGACTACGTCAATTAGCGCATTCTGAAATCCTGCGTTGGGCTCCGCATTGTGAGTGTGTGCTCATGGGTTCTGCTGTAAGATAATGGAAGGCCAGGTCTCAGCTTGTCCAGCTGGCAAATGTCAATATTTACACTTCCTTGTCTACATTAGTAATTCATAACACATTCATTTAGAGCATGTTAACATAGGTGCCCAATGTGTACTGATTTCTTTGGGCCCATAAATACAATTTCTTGTTTTCAAGAAATCATAAGAAGGATTAAACAAGTAAAAATGAGTGAGTGTACTTTGAATTTTCCCATGCTTTAATAGTTGAAGAAAGAGCTTTAAATGTGTAGTTATTTCTAGGAATTGCAATACCAAGTATGAGATCAAGCAATTTAAAAGAACATAAAATTTATTGGAACCATGTTTAGCTTGTTCTTAAAAACCAACATTTTTGGCCTATAAACTCAGATTATTTTCATGGGAAATTAATGCCTACTGATAATAGCTGGATTCAATTTCTAAGAATTACACAAGCAGCAATCTTCTGATAAGCAGTTAAAGATCACTTGTGAATTTATCACATGGCCCAGATTCAAATTTGGTCAGGTTCCCTAGTGTCTTCGTTTGCATTAGTGAGAGCTAATTCCGAATTAAGGGGCTTAATTAGTTGCAGATTTTTGAAGGACAGAGATGATGTTGATTATCGCATGAACAAAGCCTAGGATTTTTGAAGAACTTAGGGGAATTAAAGACCCAGCTTGCGGAGGAATGTAGACACCTAAAGCTCCTAAAGCTTATTTATATTATGACTAAAAGATGTTTTGTTAGAGAGTTACCTCCTTCCAGAAATGTCATGCTAACTATGAGTTAAGTTTTGACCAGAGACCTCTATTGTAGGCAGGAAAATGAGAACTGCATGACCCGTATGTAGCACTGTCTTTCTGGGATCTCCAGCCACAACCCATTAACAAAAATGCCAGGCGTGGCAGTATGAAGTATTAACTTGTACCTGGGAAAAGCTCCTTGTTTCACATCATGCTGTCTTAATAGATCATGGATATGAGCAAAACAGGGACAGGTGAGAAGACGCAAACTCAAGGTAATGGTTAGTGGTTGCACGTGTCAGCTTCTGTCACACCCGTAATGGTGTAATTGTCTCAGCTATTAGAAAATGCTGCTGATGTTCTTCCCATCCACCAAGAACTGCCTCAACAAAACCACAGGAAGAGATGGGAATAAGAAAAATAGTAGTTTAAACATGAGGGGGAGTATCATAGAAAGGCCTTCAATTTTCCTTTTTCATTTGACATGCCCTTGCTGAATCGCCGAGCTTTCCCTTAAAGCGTTGCTTTCAGTTGAAAACATGGCGCTGTGCAATCCTGTATTTTGAATATAGGAAAAAAAAAAGGTGTTTCTTAATGCTAATTGTAACCAGCTTTTGAAAATTGAGCTGTGATGTTTCTACCTTGGATGTTACTGTCTGCAACAAGAGTTCTGCACACCAGTTTGTAATACCATTCACAGCTCTAAACCACCATCCTCAACTGTGCTGGCCAGGGCACTGGGAGCTGTAAGGTCAATTAGGCGTCAGTATTTGAACTTGGTGATTGCTAGCAGTGCCCATGGATGAACAAGATTAAAAGTACTAAGTAGCTTTTTCAGTTGCTCCCCCGAAATCCTGGGTAGCCAAGAAGAGCAACTGCTTGGTGAAGTTCAAGGTCAGGCAACATTTCAATGAAACATGGTGATCTAAAGTAAAGGGGAAAAATGTCTTGGGTGGGAGAATAAGTTTGGTGATGGGAGACAGGAGTGTGAGCTGAGTCTTCCCACTGCCGTACAGTACAACAATAATTTTTGAGGTGGATGAGCTGTGCAGTGCATTGCTTATTGCATTGATTTTATTGGTGAGGTTTAATAGGATGTCAGATGTAAATTTATCGGATTATTCAGCTCACACTCTCCCATAAAAAGGGAACTTTTTTTAGCTGTAACTAATAATTACAGAGCATTAACTTGGAGTTCTGGTCCAGATCACACTGAAATTATTAATATAACATTCACCAGATGAGGGCAAGCTGAGCGCCCGTCTCCACTCAGTCACAGGCAGTGGTCAGAAATCCTCAGATATGTCAGTGTCATCATGTCCAAGGTGCAAATGCAGAACTGGGAATAAACGCCACAGTCAAGCTGACTCTGGTTACTTTATATGTGTCAGCTCAGGCCAGATTGCTGTGCCAACTATCACAGTGTATTTTCCCTCGACACGGATTGCCAGCAGTAGCATCTTATGAACTGGTCTGGTCTGTGTTACTGATTGAAAGAACGAATAGGCACCACCAATGTTTTAGACACATTTTTAGATCATGCTTGGCAAAAACCAAAATGGTTAACATACACGCTCTCACTTCAGATTATGTTTCAAATTGAACTGACACCTCTCTTTTTCCATTTACTTTAAAAACAAGTAATAAATCATTGACATGCCTCAAATGAGCAGCTGGCTAGCCCTATGTTTTTTCCTGAGATGAAAAAAACCCCACAAAACAAAACCTAATAGCCAAAACAGAACTAGATGAGTAGCAATACAATAGACTAAGTTTTTGGCTGTAAACCCTACTTGTGGTGTACTATAGTGTTAGTAATTCTTCTACCCTGTGGATAAGACAAAAAAGAATATGGTTGTTTTAAAGCATATACACACACAAAAACCTCCCCAAACCTTATTCATTTTGGATGTGTTTGTGCTTATCTAACCATAATTGTTAAAACTATTTTGGCAGTGTAACAGTGCATTATATAGTTTATTGCTTTTTGTTTTGGAAAATGAAAGCTGCTAAGATATTGTGGTTTGGAAGCTCTCTGCAGAGTGTGTACAGTCTTTCTTAGAGGCATACACTTTCACTGTATTTTTGTTTTGTCAATGGATTACAGACATCTCATATAGTTACTTTTATGTACCTTTTTAAAGCCCCTTAAAAAGTGTAGGTAGACTCTCAGCTGGTTTAATTTGAGTCACTCCTATGATGTCAGAAGAGTTATGTATTATACCATAATAAAATTAATAATAATGTATTATACCACCACAGGAGCTGTTGTTTCTTATGCATTATTATTACAGTTTTTGATTCCGTGCTTAATAACTAAATCTGTATTCCTCTTTCCCTTCCTTAAAGAAGGTTTCCTATCTATAAAAAGTTATCCCTTTCTGAGATTTATTGAATAAATAGAAGAGAATGAAATTCCACAATCTTTTTTTATTGTGTGTAGTGTTCGATGCCAAGACACATACAGAAGCAGTAAATGGAGAGAGAGTTGAATAGAGCAAAGGAATTCAAGTGGAAATGACATGAGTGTTGTGCGGTGGGGGCTGATTCTGATGGGATTGCAATAGCAACAACAAAACCAGGTTTTATAGTGAGGAAGGATCACCATGTCTATGGCACACGGTTTAGGTTATTTTTTCAGGACACTGAATATACAGAGAGATATGATGAGGGATAGTGTCAAGATGGAGCTGGAACTTAACACTTACTTGGGAAGGCTGTTGAATAACTTTACACATATGGACACTGGGGCCATCAGACTTGTACCAGAGTCCTGTTTTGCCTGGAGACCTGGAAGCTGGCCTGAGGTTACCACTGGGGTGTTGATGGATCGTATACATTGTTCTCACCAGTACTTTAATCTCTTACAGTTGTGTTCCAATTACCTCACATGTCTTTAAATCAGGATTTATCTTGCACCCGGTGTGCTGGATGGTGATGGGGAGACTCTTTGTCTATTTTGCTCAAAATGAATCCAAGTGTGGTGAGATTCCCAGGATTACTAGGGAAAAATATGATGTTTCAGCCCAAAGGTTATAGTGGAGGTGCGAACTCTGTCAGGTCTCCATGGGCCAGGCCTCTTCATTTCCCAGCATTGTCCCAGTGGTAATCCCTAACTTGGGATACATAAACTTAGTTTGAGGAATGTTTCACAGATTTCTGTGTTTCCTCCCCTTTACAAATAAAGTGGCGAGCTGCCATTTAAGCACACCTCAGTGCCTTTTTCATCCTCTTTTCCTCCCACTTGTTTATCACTATCATTGGAACAGTAGCTTGAGCAAGAAATAACTGACAGCTTTTAAAAAGGATTAAAAAGTTCTTTGTTCACTTTTATCTCAGGACAGAAAGACTGGTGAAAGTACAAGGAAACAAATTACTAACTTATTAAAACGCTTGTCAAAGAGAATGGGCTCCCATTCTGCATAGTCCAAAGTGTGAGTCTAGAGGAAGTGGGGAAATTTTTTTCTAGTGGAAAAATACTATCTCCAAGATAGTGGTGAGAGTGAGCAGAGGCTGAGCGGTGCCCAGGTGCCAGCCTCCTCCCACCGCAGCCGTGCCTGGCAGGCAGCTTGCCTGGCTGTGCCTGGCAGCGCGCTCACCCCCAGTCATGTCTGGGCAGGTACCCCGGATTATGGGCTCCAGGTATGCCTGGGGTCACGTCTGCAGGCACACAGGACATGGAGAGGAGTCTGGCCACGAAGAAAGCCTCGTCCAAGTGCAGTGGAGACGTGGCCAGAAATTCAGAGCTTGAGATATCAATGTTTTGAGTGAGGATACAGGTTTTAAAGACTACGACACATTGGGAATGCAGACGGAATTTTACATGTGGTTAAGTAAAGCACGTACTTAATAACATAATCAAGCATCTATCGCAGTGACTGTACACACAGTGGTTGTTATAACACTATTCCTTTGGTATTGCCTTCTGTTACTGTAGCCATGCACTGATGTATGACAAAGATATGTGGGTGTAATAAATATTAGGGTGTTCTCATCTATGGTATGCCACTGAGGGGAGTAAAATCAATAAAGAAGAGATAAAAAAGGAAATTAGTCTTAGAGGGTGAAGCTATAAATCAACATCCTGTAAAATGCCAGTCAGGTTTATTTGGTGCTTTTACTGCAAAAATAAATAGCAATAGGAATCGGCTTGCGTGGGACATAATAGCAGGTAAGGCTCATAACCGTACCTTTGTCTTCGCTGCCAAGGTCTGCCCCTGCCAACGCAGCTATGCTCTGACACTTACTAAGGGTCTCCTTTTTAATGTTAATCTAGCTACCTGCACCCTGGCATCTGCACCGGGGCTCCCTGGCAGTGCATGGGGGCCAGCAGACACCTGTCGATGGAGCCAGCACGGTCAGCAGCCTGGGGAGACGCTGGCCTCGCAGCAGTGTTTGCAGGCCACGCTGCCAGGCTGGTTCACCCCCTCTTTTGCAAGAACATCCTCCTCCCTGTCTCCACCGTGGTGCAGCCATGCAATTCCCCCAGATCTGTACGAGACACTACTCCAGGTGGGGCCCACATACTCCTACGAACTGGATGCAAACTTCTTTCCAACACCTCTTCCAGGGACCACAGCCTGCCTGCTGGCCCGACTAGGAAAGGTAAGTGTAGGTCTAGGCTGGGTTCCCAGATCCCGGAGATAGCCACTGGGGAAACAAAGGTGTTCTTCTGCAGCCCAGGCAAGCGCTTTAACCCTGCAAGTGGTGCAAAGGGGCCCCTCCGCTCATGGCAGCGTTTAAAGGAAAGTGGCAGTCACGAGTGTGTTCAGCGTGCTTTGCAAATGCCTCTCCGACCATGCCCCTTGGGGGATTTAGGCAGAGGAATGCCTGGTTCCCCAGCTCCCAGCTGCTCGGCCCTGTCAGAAATGGGCCCGTTCTGGGAACGTGCTGAGATGTGAGCCCCGGCACCGGGGAATTGCAGTGAGAGGAAAGCGTCTCTGGTGTTTAGGTGCCTGCAGGCTTATGTGGCAGCTGTGCAGTGGTATTCGGTGTCTTAATTTTGCATTCACCACCCAAATTCTGGTTGAGACCCCTCGCTTGAATCCAGGGTCTGGTTGCATCTGACCCCCTTGGAGCACATTAACTGGTGCACAGAATCATCCATTCCATTTCTAAAATGTGTCTTCACCTCTCTGTCTGCTTATATTCCTTTATTTCACCTCTTGTTGACTCCATCCCTTCATCTGGCCCCTAAACTTAAACTCTTCTGACTCACAGGCCTGGTCCCACCCTGGCAGGTCCCAGTCCTCCCTGCGAGGGCCTTGTCCAAACCTGGCCTTTCCTCCCGGTCGCCCTCCCCAGGGCCTTTCCTGGCTCCAACCATTCACCACACCTGCGGCTGATCTGCCTCAGATTATTCCCCAAATATCTCCCAGTTTTCTCTAAGGCTGCAGTCAAGATCCCTCCATGATGTCCCAGTTCCAGTGACGACCGCTGCTCTTCCCCAGAGCTGCGGAGCAAGCACTAGTTTCGAGAAGAAAGGGGTGATTTTACGTGGGAACTGCAGATTTTTTGGAGCTTTTTTTTTTTTTCTTGTTGTTTCCTTCCTGAAAGTCTTCTCCGTGAAGGGACCACAGGTAACGTGCGACAGTGTATTGCGTAACCCTGTGCAATTATGCGTTTGCTCTGGTGAACAAACAGGGCGCAGAACCCAGCCAGTTCCCAGAGTTCATACTTTTCCCCAAATGTTTTCACAGGAACGAATTCACATTTCACTTCCTCTATTGCTGCAAAGGTTCAAAGCATTCATACGTGGCATATGGTTTTATTTTATTTTGAGTTTTATTTATCCCTGTTTTCCCTGAATATAGAAGCCACCATAACTAAGCTGTAGTGTAATTTAAATACTTGTTTAACTACATAGTGAAACAATGAAAAGCAAATTTAAACAAAAAGTAAATGAACTTGGCACTAAACCACAGCATATTTCCAAATGGAAGCGTTATTGCCCCACAAAATCATTACATTGCCTGAGTGGTGTGATAAAATGAAAATTACCTCCATGAACATTTTTCAGCAAAACAACAATGGAGACTATATAAATATATTTATATATGTATATATACACACATATGTATAACATAACATTGGCTAATATCACTTGAACTTTATTTCTGTCTATAATATCCTTGATCACACAGAGGCTACCTTTGATTTGTCCGTCACTACAAGTGAGAGAATGACCATGCCCTACCACTTACAGGCAATCATACCATCATGTTCTCAAATGTAACCTCTGTAACAAGCATGTTTTCCATGCTGCACTTCGTATTTATCTCTGTTGTGATTTTTTTTCTTCTTAAAAAATGATTCCTTTGTGGGAAGGAGGATTGAACTGATTTAAACAGCTGTTGAAATTTTCAAAAGTAGAAAAAACATTTATTTTCTGTAATTTTCTAGTATAGGTTTATACTAAACAGATAATTTTGTCCAAAAGTGATATTTCTGACTTGTTTGGAAACAAACTATGTGGCACAAAGAAACCCCAAACAAGATCAGAATACATAATCCTACATTTTATTCCACATGAGTTTAAAAAAAAAAAAAAGGCAATCATCCTTCTGTGAAGGACTGAATTCTATACATTAGGAAGATAATACTTTTCTAGCTAAAATAACATTAGACATGAGATTTATTAGTGCAAGCAGATGTCAGTTATTCATCCTATTTGTTATTACTCCTTTGAAGCCAAATGCTCAATGCAGGTTAATAGAATTCCTACCAGTCACAAAAAAACACTGTTCCAACTGGAGAAGAAAATGTTGGCAAAAATATGAGTCATAGTGAATCTCACGGAGAACAATGAGTTCTTCAATAGAAAAAAAGGGAGTTTCTGCACTGCAGTAATTTTATATCCCCCATTTAAAATGAAATAATGATCAAACAATTTGCTGTGCAGATGCATTCTCGTTGCATTAATTGTGGCAGGGTGAACAAGTTCTAACAATATGGTGATTAAAAATGATCATATTTCAATCCGGAGCTAAAAAAGACTGGAAGATTTCAGCAGATAAGTACTGCGGGACAGCGTCTTTCATCTTTCTATAGCTGGCTTGAAGCAGTCCAGGTCAGTAGTAACCAAAAGTTTTTATTGTCCTCGATAAAGATCTTCTGAAGTCTGTTTTCTAAGTGAAATGAAGCAGCAGTTTCAGTTCCACAGACCAGTAAATCTCTCACTGTCGTCAGGGGCTTTGCGGGCTGTCCCAGCACACCGAGCAGGAGTTTAGCGTTCGGGACTGTGCACTTACTTCCCACCCCTAGAAATATTCCCCTGGAGGACAGGTTTGGGAAAGCTTGCTGTGGGAATGTCTGAAGGACAGACAGCATTCAAGTCACCCATGGTAAATTAACATGTAAAATATACAAATTGTTTAAAAAAATTATTCTTTTTTATTTGGCCTGTTGAGACCTGCTACAGACCTGCTACAGACCTGCTGAGCATCTCTAGAGGCTGCAGGAAATGTACTGTAAGTCACATGCTGAATGATCTTAACATGAAACCGGAGAGCGTAGGAAGACTCTGCTTTATCTTCACCTTCTGCACTATTTCTGTTGGTTGGTCTTTTGTAAGTGAGTTATATTAACACTCAGTGAGAACTTTACACTGCTTGTTTCTGAATTTGAACTGGTCAGGAAAAAGTCTGCATTAAAATTAGAGAGAAAGCTTTGCCTTCTTTCTGTATTAGTGTAAATGATTTTGCTTTGAGTCAATACAAACCTCAGAACTGCGAGACTTACGGGAAATGGTAAGTAGGCCTCTGCTTTGCATGTAGGAGAAAAAGGCGGGAGGGAAACCACCTCTAATTTATTTGTATGAATGATAGTGTTTCTCTTTTACCATGTTGCACGGTGCTTGAGGTAGTCTTGTTGAGGAGCTGATGTTTTAGTTGTGGAAATGACACCCTGTAGTGAATCTAAGTAGATCTACAAAAATGGTGGCAAAGAAAGGAACGACTGGTGAGAGGGCAGGAGCAGTGCACATCCCTGTGCAAATAGGCACAGGAGTCTTGCCTGAGTAAAATATAGCCTTCAACATGGTAGACTGCCTGAAACAATTTTTTCACCTCGTCTTGAATGGCTCAGCCCTATCTAGATGTTATTCCTTCTACTGAGAGCTTCTCTGCGGGACTGCTTAGGCAATAGCTGAGTTAATGAGCTAAATTTGTGAAACTGGATCATATAGTTAATGCCACAGAGATATCTCAGGTCAGACTCCTCCTGCCTCTTTGAGTAGCCTGAACAGATATGTAAAAGAAATCTGGGGCAAGAGGGAATTATTTTCTAATTGTCCTGGAACTAATCAGTTAAATTTTTGGACAGCAGATTGGACTGTATGCTTGATACTCATTTATTCTCTTCTAGCTTCAGATTCTGTAAACATCTTCCCAATCAAAACCAGCCCGTATTCCCAGAGATCTCAGGATGCTTTCAGAGAATCACTGGAAAGATCATTGGTGGCAAGGATTGCTTATGACCCTCCGCCCTCCAATTACAGCCTGAATATGACCCTGCAGGAATTTCCCATGTGCTGAGAAAACCAAAATATTCTAGAGCAGACTGGCAACTTGCCCTCTTGCTTTTATGTCCCTGTGTGCACTGAGGACCAAAAAGAGGGGAGCGTATCAAGTTAACGCTGTAACTGGTATGTCTCCTGCAAGTATCACAGGCAGGAGCCTTAGAGACAGATTTTTGCTATTGCTCTTGAACAGTGGTAAAAGAAGGTGTTGGACAAGAGAATCTGCTTGACTATTTTCAAAGTACAAAATGTATTTTTGGAGAGTTGGAAAAAGAATAATAATTCCAGAATCGGGAAATTTAATCTTTTAGAGTATAGGCAAAGCCCTGAAAGTCTTGAAAAACAAAGAGGTTTAAGAAAATAAGCCAAATAGATACACAAACATTTTTTTGAAGTTGCTGCTTACGCTACCAAGGAAGATGAGAAAATCAGAGTGACTTCGCACACATGACAATGTCACTTTCTAGTCAGAAAGTGCAACTCTACGAAGACTTTTCACTCTGAAGGCAGGAACTAGAAGATGCTTTTCTACGGTGCCCACAAATAAGTTTAAGCTTGGGCAAGAATGAATTTGATTATAAGAAAGCTGTCTAGAAGGCAATCAGAGAAATTAAAAGGACACACATTAGAAGTGTTCATATTGCAAATGAACCCCATTTTGAACTCTAGTGGATTCTGTTTTGGCTATAGTGGTGTGTGCAAGCTTGATTTGTAATGTTTTATGTACATGTAATGGTAGGTTAAAGTTACATGTTTATTAAAAGAAAAGCTACAGGGCTTAGCCAATATATGATCATCCTAGATAAAAGCTGATTCATTTTGGCCCAAGGGCAGAATCACTGGAATAAATCCTACTAAGCGCTAAAATCAGAGAGAATCAAAGCTACAAATCTGGCATGCAAGAGCTTTAATCTAGAAGCACTATATACATTGTATTATAGTTTAGATTTTAATGTACTCATTGCTTGAGGAAAAACCATCTGCTTTATATTATGCCTGCGGTGCAGAGTACATTGATTTCATCACATCTCTGTACAGAATAACAATAAACGGACTGTGAACCATTCTTCAAATAACTTCTTTAAGAATATAACAACTGGTATAATATTTCAAGGTATGAAAACATAAAGACAATGAAATAGAATAACTGTAAAAATGCACTTTGTGAGCATGTTTCAGAACTGTCTCAGTCATCTTCCATTTATTCTCCATTTTGCCAGTTGGCTATCTTCAGCTGTCACTGAAGAAATTGATTGAAAACTTTCACTTTTTTCCTACTTTAGAGATACTGTATTATATCGGGAAGAGATATTGATTTCTGCAACATGAAAGCTGCAGGACATGTCCTGTGCCTTTTTTTTTTTTTGTACAAGAAAGTTATTACTTACAACATTAACGAAAAATTTAGCAGAACTTCACATTTTCAAGAATAGATTAAGGCAGAAAACATTTGCTAGGCTTTACAAATAGCTGCATTTAGAAAAAGTGGATGTCAGGTTGCTTTCTGGAACAGGACTTCCAGAGCAAAATAAAAAAAGCAAAAGCACAGTGCTTGCAAGCGTTTTGCAAAGGAAGTCAGTAACATGTTTTGACACAGAAGCAAATCTAACTATCTGGAACTTTCAGAAAAGGCAGAATAGATGTGATGATGGGCATAATGTTACACAAGCTGTATCATTGTGCAAACATTATCTACAGCACAGAGTGACATACATGGTTATTATGGTCACCGGCCAGCACAAAGAAAGTTCTAAGGATGAGCTAAAGCGGTGAAAATAAATACAGTCAACAGCACGGTTTTCCACTGCTTTGATGAAAAATGTGTGTTTGCTCCATGCAGTGCAAGGCAATAGTATTACAGCAGGAACTCACCCAGAAAAAATTGTCAGATCAGAGCCTGAAACTTCTGTAGCAGTCAAAACAGTACTGAGCTGGACCTAAGTGGCCGCATGATGTGAGGGGCAAGCCCTTGAGTCTTGTTGTTCTATCACTCTATGATCTGGCTTCCCCTGCTTTGGAGGATAAATAATCATTGACCAACCATGATTAGGCCAGTAATTAGTAAATTTGTCCTAGCCATCAGAAAAATTCAATGGTGCTTGATAACTTTGTGTGGGGGATGATATGACCAGATTCCTTTAACACTGAAGGGCTAGCTCTGGTGACCCAGAAGTCCTCCTCAACTGGTATTGGAGAGCTATGCTGTTTACACTAGGCCAGACTCCAATATCTGACTCACTCTCCAGACTTCACTGACTGTAGGTCAAGATCTTTGCTGACAATAATAATTGAAGTACTGACACCAAGCTCACATGTAGATTCTAAAATTGAGTGTCTTCACCTGGTGCTGACTCCCCACCCCTTCACTCTGCTGTTGTTTCTGTTGCACTTTTTCAATTGTATGAGTCAAGACAGCTCTTAGTTATGACCATGCAGACTAGCTGGCATGGATCATTCTGATTCATCCATGAATCTGTAAATCAAAAGAAGTTTCAAACGCTCAGTAAAATGTTCTCAGATGCTGAGGTCTGCATACAGGGAATATGAAAACATTTTTTTTTTACTTAACCTTAATTAAAATAAAGGGCCTTATACTTAAGTGGGGAACTAGAGAGTAGTTACATTTTATCACTGGGTTAATCTCCAGTGCTTTGGATCAGCCCCATTATATGACTCAGTGCTTCACAAGAGAGCAACCAGGACTGCAGGTTCCTCATTTCCATCAAGATTTAGTCATAATTATGAGGGGAGGTGAACGGCTTACTCTGGAATGAAATCTGCTCCTGCAAAGGCAGTAAAATTAAAACAAGCAACCTTTTCCATGGGAGCCCACTGATTCTCCCTGCTCAGACCAGAAAGCTCCATTTCTAGCAGTTGTGTGAGGTAGCTCAGTGCCTGTGCCATTTCAGGTCGGTAATACCTGCCCCTTCTCCTGCCTGATTTCATCAGGTGGCATTGACAACATCTGCCTATGCAGTCTTGGAAACCACAAAGTTTAGAAATAAACTTAAGCAGTTCTGACTTCAGCAACGATATGCCAGAGATGGTCTATGCTGACTTCTTTGCAAGAGAAAAAAAGGGAATGGGGATAGGCAGTAATAAGGGGATGACACCACCACACCTGAACACAGATAGGGTGAACACAGATAGTTTTTCCAGTCCTCTCTCACCACTCACCTCTGCTCAAAATCTCCTCTTGCTCAAGCACCACATTACCCCTGCCCCAGTCCTGCTGTGCATATCTTCATAACCACCATCTCGGCTGCTTGGCAACTCGATTTCTACCTGCTTTTGGAAGTCCTGCTTCAGCCCTGTGTGCCCTGACGTTACATGTGCTGGCCCATGACTATCTGTTGCTGCAGCCCAGCAGCTTCTCTGGCTGAGCCTGACTGTCACTAGAGAAAGGACCAGAGTACTTCTCTGAGTACATCAAATGAGCTACATTTCTTTGAATCTATTTTGACATATTTGTGAAGACAGAAAAAGCAGGAAATGTCTAGTAAAAAATGAAATATAAGCAATAGGACCCCAAATTAGTCTACATTTACATTTACTACTTTATATTTTATTTTTAGCCTGGGACTGAAAATGAGGTTGATGCAGGAGATCACAGAATCATAGAATCATAGCATATGTCAAGTTGGAAGGGACCCATAAGGATCATGTTACACCCTAGACCTTCATTTCTCCATTTTGTGGACAATGCACACTTCTTCCACTGCAGTAGGCAGAGGAAGTGACCATACATTTCAAGTTCCCTTTTTGGTACCTAAAAGACGACTATGAAACTAAATGAAATTATGCTAGCATTTGGCCTGATGTGACATCGTATATATTCTTTTCTTCCTCAACATAAGTCAGTTGCTCTCAGCAGACAGAAGAATCCAAATAAATGGAATAAATCATGATAAACATAGATTCAAATAGAAGAGGAGGCTTTTGCAAAACTAATCAAAGCAATGGGGAAAGACTGCTAAGTGAGTCAAGGGGGTGAAAGCAAAATATTATGCTATTGTTACACTAAACACAAAGAAGGAGTCTGAAGACCTGACCCTACTTAGCATCTGTCAGGACCCAGATGTCAGAATATATCGGTGATGTTGAGAGTCTGGCACACATGGTCAGTGGCTGCATGACTTCAAAGGACAGTCATTCTGTGTGTAGGACCTCAAGGATTATGTGTCGTACAAAAAAAACCTTAAGTAAATGACCTTTCTGGCAAAGACCATGTTGGTATTTCAGGTAAATTAGACTGTTTAAAAAAATGCAGTAAAACCTTAATGAATGCCTCCGCATTTGGCAAAAAGCCAAAGAAAAATGCTGTACCACTGCTTTTCAGAGAAAGTGAAGTTATTATTGATGGGTGTGGGATAATTATTATGCACTTCTTTGAAGCAAAAGTTTTTCAAAGGCAATTTAAAGCATCAGGTAAATTGCACATGTTTTAAAAATAAAATACCCTTTTATTGACAATACACACATTTGGCCAGGAGGAAATCTATAAAAGGAACAGGTTTATTGGAAGAAGTGACAGGAAGGTTTTCTAAAGATCAGGACTCTATAAAATACAATACTTTTTTTGGTGACTCTTACTGCATCTATTCCAGCAAGCTGATTTCAGTGGGAATTTGGTTCCTGTGTATACATGTGTGTAAGTGTGTGTTTATATATACAGATAAAACTGCCTGATTCCCCTATAAGACCAGACCTTGGTGAGTGGTAGGAGTTCTCAGCCTCATTCACTTCATGGGGGAGATGCAGATTCTCAGTACTCATTCTCTCTGCTCATCTTTTAATTTTATTTAGAATAAAATCTTCTCTTGGATAGATAGTCTGAACGATTTAATCACTTACAACAGCTAATATAAGGGCTTATATGGTGCATATGTCCCGGGCGAGCGTTTCCACACAGTTCTCTGAGTTTTTGAGTCACAGATCATCCAGTTTGTAAAACTGTGCAGAACCATCCACAGAATTTTTGGCCTGGTCAGCAAGCTTGTCTTTGGCCCATTACCTCATCTGCAAACAGAAAGACTCTTCAGAATGAGAAATAAGAGATAAGAGGGGAGCAGTTATGGCAGAGGTTCTATAGGAGAAGTGGATGCATCATCTATGAAAAATATCCAGCACTGTTCCAGCTAGCTGATGCTACCCAGATACATGCAAAGCATATGCTTGAGGGATCACAATCAGCTTTAAAAGTCTTTGCTTCAGAAATATCTCTTCAGAAATGTTCTTCCTCCCTCACCAGGCCAGAGACTTGGAGGAAGAAGAATTAGCATAGAAAACTGAGCTGAGTGCCAGCAGTTCCAGCAGAGCTGAAGTGCTGTGCTCACTGTATCTGGCTTTCGTGTCTGCCTAAGGCAGCCTGGACCGATCGCTGTAACACCCAGTGGTACTGGCAAGCAGCCTGCGCTGTGCCACTGTAAAAGCTTTCTGGTTGACTTTCTTATCCCTTGTCACAGAGAGGGGAACAGGCAAGATGCTACCGGCAGCAGCAAATGGATGATTCCCAAGGTCTTTTGCTCACAGAACACTTATAACCAGGATGCAACCTAGCTGAATGTGTTGGATAATTCATCAGAATGGTTTTATATTGAAAGCCAAGCACCAGAGGCCAGAACTGATGTGCTATCATGCGGTCACATTTGGACAAAAGCACTGCATTTTCTTCAGTGAGATAAGATTTGCAGTTTTTTGCACATAAAAATGTAAGTTGCTTCTGCATTCCAGATGCTTTGGTGACACAATTAACTTTTTTAAATTTTAAAAAGTTTTATCAGTACAACATTAACCAGTTATGAGCACAAAAGGACTATGACCTGGTGATGGATTAGAAAGATAAAATATTACTAGATTCAGTTTTGCCCTCCTAATTTCCAGGTCTGTGAGATGGTAGGTAATTCAAACTGTTTGCCTATTAATGTGCTAAACAAATGCAGATGTTGATCATGTCGGAATGTAAAAGGGATGTAATTCTTTATTAATTTTTTTCTTCCTAAGTGTTCCCCAACAATGTGAGGATGCCCCAACATAGCAGTGATTTATATGCCTGGCATAGGCATCAATCTGTTCTGACCTACCAGCTGCTGTTCTAAAAGGTTGTGAGATTGCTTATGTAGATGCTTTGGATAGCCTATAGCTAAAATGGCACTAGATGCTTGTGTTTAGGTCCCTGAATATCTTCCAGTGTGTCATTCATTGGTGTGGGTAGGAGATTGAATTTACGAGTTTGGAATTTCAAGATTTATTTGTGTAACCACTAGCTATGTATACCCTGAGTAATTAAATGGCTGATCTTGATCTTATACCTTAGTCATGCTCTTGATATTCTGTAAAATACCGAAGAAAGCTACATCTAGCATTACATCTGGTAACAGATCCTTTCCCTTTGCAACAGTGAAGTATTTCAAATAGTCACTCTTCATTCCTCAGAGTTAAGAGTAAATGGATGATGACATTATCGCTGAGCAAGAAGGAAAAGATGCATACCAGTAAGACCGTGTCAGTAGATTGCTAATACAGCAAAGGTTTCAATTTCTCAGTGAAGGGCAGGGATTTCATTCTTTGAAACTACACAGATGTTGAGGAGAGGCTGAGTGGCTGAGGAAAAAAATATAAAGAAGGAAAACCACAAAAGCTGATTTCTCCACCTGTAGAAAAGAGAATCTTCCAAAAGGTGTTTAGAAAATAAAGTACAAAATTTTTTCTATTGCCTCAACCACTTCAAATAGTATATAATCATTTATGAAAAATATCTGTCTAATGGACGAAGTAGTGGCAGGACTGAAATGTGGAAAGAGCCCTGTTTTTGTCCTAACGCGATATTTTCTATCTATCTTCTCTACTTTGGTGCCAAAAAGGTTGTAGCGTAGATCAGAAAACTGAGGTTAAAAAATGCCACAACAGTCAGTGTTTTCCAAGCTTGATCCATACTCATTTTTAAAATGGGCATAAGAGCTTTCCTGTGTTTTATATGGATCACAATCATCTCCAGCTTCAGAGGTGGTAACCATTACTGCCAGAATGGGAGCAAAATTAGGAGACCCAGAGGTGAAATTCAGAGCTAGAGACTGCCAGAACTGTTTTGGGTGCATGTGGAGAGTATGGTTATTTTCACAAATATGGTCTGTTTTTCTACATGGATAGGCAGAAGTGATCTCTTTCCTGAGGCATATAGTTTCTAAATATGGTAGGCCACTTCTAAACTCACCTGTCAGCTTTAAACAAGCTAATGTTCTTACTTTGCAGACTGAACTAAATCGACTATGACTGGGCCTCCAGGTGAGGAAGAACAGTCAGGGTACAGACACAAGCAGGAATGGAGGGCAAGACCGAAAGTCAGAGCGTAAATCGAACTGTGTGTGTGTTTGTTTGTTTGTTTCTCCCATAGGCCAAAAGGATTCCACTAAACGCTGCAGAAATATTTAGAAGCAGCAAATATAAGATGTACATGCCATTTTTGTAAAGAATCTCAGATAACTTATGCTGCAGTTTGTCAAGTTTCATGAGATAAAACAATATCATGAGCAAAGGAAGATGTATGTTCAGCTGCTATGAGAGCATCTTGATGATAGCTGAGAACACCCGCTGCAGGCTGAGATATGACACACAAAGGCTGTCAGCTAAGGAGTAAACACCTTCCCTTTCCAATTTGTCTGGATGGATTTTGAAATGTTTGGGCGAGACACTTCCAAACGTTTTGTATGATTTTCAAAAATACATGAAACCAAAAAGAAAAAGTACTTTGGCAGGCAGCTAGGAGCCCTTTAAAAACACACAGGCAAGCATCCACTCTTGGGCTGCGCACAGGTTTTTCCCATAGAATGAAAGGCCTCAGTCATGGACTAAGCAGAGTCATGAATAAAAGATGGCATAAATACATTAAGTCACATAGATTGTTCCCAGAGTACAAGCTAGCTCAGTCTAGGTCTGAGTGCCCTACACAATGGCACCTCTAACTAACCCCCAAGGGACTATCACTGGATCTCCTATTACTCCCCCAACCTTCCTTAATATTTTGGTCTATCTTTCTTTCACAATTTTCTCCAACAGCTCCCTGCTGCATCCTCTTCTGTCACAACAGTTCTCCCTTTCCTTTTTGTCTTTATTGTTTGGGAAATGCAGACTGTCACCTCTTTCAAAGTATAAAGAAAAAGAATTCTTAGTGATGGAGAAAGAGACACTGGGTAGGACATTTGTCATGAGCTCACAACATAATGTTCAGCAAAACCAAACCAATACTAATCTGGCATCCATAAGGAATTTCCTTATATAAAGAATGAGGCAAGAGATTTTCCCATGTATGTGTGTCTCTAATATGATGAACAATTGATTCAACTCCTGTCTCTTTGTCCAGCACTGACATAATGGACTGTATTCAGTTTCAGAAAAAAGCAAAAAAGCAAAAAAACCCCCAAAAACCAAAAACCCCAGCTTGCTAAAATGAAAGGATTTTGGGAACACAATAATAAAAATGGGCTTGTGTTACAAGGGAAAGGATTAAGGATTTTTATTGAAGAACTTGCTTTCTTTTCAAGAAAAAATAGTGCTGGTCACCTGCTACTTCTGCTGGATTGGTCTATTTCTTTTAACTTGTTTCTTCATACCAACTATTTTATTGCATGTTGTATGGAAATACCAGTCCCTGAATATATACTATTCAACTACAAAATGACTAAGGGTAATAGTCAAGAAATATTTTGTTGTATGGCTCTCTGGGAGGTAGTATCTTGAGATACCTACATGAAGAGACTAGTAGGAAGAAATGACAAGCAGGAAAAGATAGGATGAATGAAGGGAAATCTTTCTCCCAGGGAGAGCTTGTACAGCTGACCACGCTCTTGAGTGAATAGGATTTACCACAGTTGCCCTAGTCAGACAGATGAAGCTTTTCTACAACTGCGAGGAATCCTGTTCTGTCGGTAATGATGTAAGAGGTCTTTGCATCGTTCTGTGATTCACTAGTAACATTTCTGTTTACTGATGCAGTTGATTAAACTTAATCAGGTGATGTACTTCTACTAAAGGCTTTGCTGTGAAATAGCAATTTTGAAGGTTCCTGACTGATAAGCAGAGATTAAACAGTCTGATCACAAGCTATAGAAAGCCATAGGTCATAGCTTGTTTATGCAGCTCCCCAGGAAACACTCCAGCAGAACAATGACAAGACTTTACATGAGCAGGGTAATGAGCACAATATAGCTGCAATTCACAGCACTTGACTATTTTTAGTGTCTAATGTGCCTAAAAAGCAGGCTTTGAGACATTAAGAATGAGAAAAATCAGAACAGGATGCAATTTATCCTGCAAGGCCAAAAATGTTAGCTTAAAGATCTCTTTAATGTGATCTTAATGGCACTGTACTGATATTCATCTGATATGAATGATTTTATTTAGGCAGACTAACGAAAAAAATCTTAAAAGCCACAGAGCCTGCACTGTGGTTACAAATGAGCATGATCCCAGAAGCAGATAAGTAGCTGATTTGCTCCCAAATGTGCAGGATCTCAAAATACATTCATGGTGGGTGAGACTTTTTTAATCTCTAGCCAAGAGTTACTATTTTTCCTCCTTCTGCTACTAGCCAAAATGTGCCTGAACATTTTACAGTGTGTCATAAATTAAAGAACACCAAAGGGACGTTTCCTCTTTATTATAGCAATCTATACCAAAACCACAGTCTGATTTTATATTGTAAATAAAACAACATATCTGGTTTCTAATTCCAGCAGGCTGAGCAGCTAGTTGTTAATGTGGCTCTGAAAAAGCATTTCATGCATGATTTAAGAAGCCGAGTGTAGGTAATTGTATCTGAAAATATACTACTAAAAATACAGTATGGTAAATGAAAGGTCAAATACGGGCTCTTGAGGGATGGAAGGAGGTCCTTCATCATTTGTTGCATACTATTTTTGAAGTAGTGTTTCTCAAATTTTGGGTTACAACTAGAAAGTTATAAATGGCTTCAAAGAGGTGATGGGTGGAAGAAGTATGTAGAAGTTCTATTCCTCTAATGTGGGGAGTGACGAGAGAACATGAGTGGGCTGTAATACCTGGCTGGGTATGTTTATCTTAGCCAGGGAATTGCTACCTACCTCTCACTGCTGGCAGCAGCTTGGTTCCTCCCGGGCAGAAGAATTGACTCAGGCTACATGAAGACTGACAGGCCAAAAAGTTGAGAAAGACTGCTTTGAGGGAAGACATGACTCAGAAGCGACTGGCAATGAGAGCACTGAACTATCGCCTTGAGTCTGGCACTCGGGCGAGGTCCCTGTTCCCAGCACGTGGGAGGCAGCGGAAGAATGGTGATGAGAAGGGAGAGACCCAAGACAGGTATCCTACTTGCCAACTCTGCTGTAAGACTGATGGCCAAGGCCTAAAAAAAAAATAAAAATCAATCTCTCCGCTAAAGGTGAATAAAGAACTATTATGCAAAAATTCCCCGTATGCTGCAAAGTAGGAAAAGCAGTTTAAGCTAACACACATAAACATGTATGTTAGATGTCTGTGTTATTTTCAGTGTTACTTGCTCTGAGTTGCCATAGCAGGAACCACTCACCAACGTGCCATGGCAAAGAGAGTGGCTGGCAGAGCGAGGCACAGAGAGCAGCAAGAAGCTGCAAAGAACAGTAGCAAAGAAGTGTAGCAAAGCTACAAAAAGCAGATAACACAAGCGACTTAGCAGCTGTTCAAATTGGGTCATGTTACCCAACAGGTTTTATCAATTGAGGGCTGCTACTTAAGTGATGTTGCAAAGTGGGCAAGAGTTGACCCAACAGTTGCCACATAAGAGGAAAACAGACTCTAAAATATTTTGGTATTTGCTTTAGGCATTAGGTGTTATAAATCATCCTGTTTACCCAACTTGTTGGAATTTTCTTCCCCCCCTTAAATAACAACTGTTAAGTGACCTGTGTTTGCAAGCAGGGAAATCAGCTCATTTTGAGCACTGGGCAATTCAGATTAGTTATTCCAAGTTGCTGGGTGGGAGCTCAGCTGGTGTGTTTGTTGCGATGCTCTCTCTACATTTGAATGCAGTCCTTCCTGCTGCCAGTCAAGCCCTGGCAGACTGTTGTACTAGAACCATGAGGCTATTGCATAAAAGGGAGTCACCAGTTTCTCCACAGTTGTCTCAGGTCTGGTCTAGGAGCTCACAGTCAGCTCTGGGCTCTGTGGCGTGAGCGATACTTAGCAATATGGCTCTCCCCGCAGTACCTATAAAGGGTTTAAGAGCCTTGGCAGCCATTCTGAATTCGGAGCCTTATCTTCCTTTGCACATCCTGTTAGCAACTTCAGCTGCTAGGCAGCATGGCGGCAGGAGTCTGGCTACCTCGTTCCCCGAGGAAACGAGCAACTTCTCCAGCCATGAAGCAACCGCCCTTGTTACGCAGACTCCCACAGGCTATCTAAACTCCTTGTCTGCCTTTGCCATGTGGGAGTAACCTACCAAAGTGATTTGAACAGACATTCATACTATACTTTGACCCTTTCTGCAGAAGCTACTCAGCTGTCTTCATTAGGAAGCAGTAGAGGCCACAAACAACATTTATAGCATCTAAATGATAAGCTTAAATTGGTCTTACTCTGTTAGCATCTATTGGAGCAGATTCTATACAAGGTTTATATGACTCCTGAGAGTAGGCAGGGAAGCGTGTCCATTAATACACAAATACCCTACTTTTAAAATTAACTAAAAGCACTGAAAAATGTTCCAGTGGTGCATCCACTCAAATCTGGATCTTTTGCCCCATGTTTCACTTTTGTCCAAATTTTATCATTAGAGAGCAACTGGCATGCTGACTTCAAAGCACTTTGACCTTCCACAAGTTTTGAAGTCACAGCTGAATCAGAAAATCTGTCTCGTTCTCATCTTCAGCAAGAAACATTTATATGCTGGTTTTAGATGTTTGCAAAACAAGGAGGGAATGGAACCAACTCGATGAATGTGACTTCACACAGCTACATCTGAGGGAAAAGCATGACTTTAGAAGCATGTTAATGAGGTTTATCTACATTCTTTTAACTGATCATTTCCATATTTCTGCTGCTTAACAATAATATTCTTGGTCTGATGTTCCTGCCATTGTTGTTTTACCTAGCAATATTAAAATTGAAGCATTAAGTTAGCAAAACTTTTCTTTGCCTGAGAATTTCCTTTTATTTATTTTATTAAGAACTATTGAAGGACTGAAAGTAGACTTGAGCCATAAAGCTAAGTACATAAAAGTTTATGTGCTGATTATAAGCCTAGGTCTGAAGTTTAATGCAGATCCTTCTTTATATTGAATGAGGTGTCACAGGCTCTTATTAGCTTTTCAAGGTTTGATTAGATGCGAGTGTAATTAAAACATTCTTTGGCACATGATCTTGTGCCTTCATGATCATAGGAGGCTCTGTGTGCGTGCATGAGCATGTTACACAGCAGTGCTACCACCACCCACCATGGACTCACAAATGCTATACCATTTTTTCCAGTAATTTTAGGGCTTTCTGCAAGCAAAGGACTATTGTATTTTTTATAATGATTGGAACTACTGTGAAGCCCTGACCAGCTCTTAGCATTGTATTTGAAGGTCTACTGGCAGAAAGTCATTCTCCTCTTCTCTACGGTTACATTTATAATTTGAAAGAGTAATTTGCAGCTTCTGTAGAAACAAGTATCAGAGACTGTGATGATTCTGATGTTGAGAACTTGGAAAATACGTGCTTTAAAAGCCATACACGGCAGCACAGACAGCTAAAATCAAAGAGAATAACCTCTCTGATAAGACCATCTATAACATATTTCAGCTTCAGAGATCCTTAATCTACTGCAGATGTAAAACTAAGTATGAAGGTCAGGCCAGGGTTTTTTTTGTTTGTTTTGGGGCTTTTACATTTAAAGCTCCATTCAGAATTGATGACACTTCTCCCCTCAAGACAAAGAAAAAGATGCTGGCGAAGAGCAGAATGAGTGCCCTAATTGCTGGGCCACAGACTGCCCTGGGCACCCAGCACCTCCTACTGAAGAAGCCAGTTGCCCCAAGTGAATGCCCTAGCTCCAGACAAAAGGATACAACCCTTACTCTCTCAGCTATTCATGAACTATTTGTACCAAGTAGAACAATTTAAGAGAAGAGTTTGTTTCATTTCAGGATATCCTATGAACCACTTTAGAGACCTTGATTTCACTCATATCCTAACTCCAAACAAGGCAGAGGAGGGAGCCGACTTGTGTGTTTTGCTTGCCCATTAGTTCATTTTGACAGAAGACTTTCTCGCTGCTTTCTGTTGGACAAATTTGTTCAATATGTCCTGAAACCACTTACTGGTTTGGGTCCCACAGAGATGCAGGAAACACCTAGTATGCAACTTCTTGAGGGCTTGGTAGCCACGTAGCTCAGTGTTGCCAGGATCTGAGTGGTTATGGAAGAATCAAGGTAGTTGGCAGCTGCGTACAGACTTTGAAGATTTAAATTTTGCTCTTTAAAAAAGTATGGATGATGATTCAGAAACTAGAAAAGAATACAAACACCCTCAGACATCTTCAAGCACATTAAGGGTGAGACCATTCTTTCTCTTCCTGCACTTCCCTCTCAAAATTTCACTGACTAGTGTCACAAAGTAAATTTAATAGTTTCTCCTAATTTAGCTCTTTTATTAATAAGGAGCCAAGTTCCTCTGGCTCATACCACCTACCAACAGATGCCTACTATTCCATGTTAAGAGGGAAGTCTTCATGTCCATAGTCAGTGAAAAGGGAAAAAATTGATAAAAATTTTTTCTCTTTTCCCTTATCATTCTGGAAGTACAGGAGGAACTGCTATACTGAATATTACTATTATGCAGTATGAAGGATTCCAATTAGTCCCAACATCCCTCAGGCTTCCTCTTCTGTTTTTATAATATTTTTTCTATAATGAAACTTCTCAAACTTATTTGTATGGGTCTGGAACATCCAGACAGTTATGATCACGCACAACCTTCAAAATGGTGTAAAAAATCTGTTGAAGTTACTCATTTCTGAATATTGCTTATACTTTTATTTGTAGCCAGGCTGAATTCAAGAGAAGAGATTGTTGGCTTCAGCAGAAATTATAAAAACCACAGTAACTTTAATGTTGAGGAACGTCTCCCTTTCTCAAAGACTCGCTACTTTGGAAACTAAGTTGTATATAGCTTTGTTTAATGCTAACAACATTGCCTGCTGGACCTTGACTAGAAAGGTTAGGTTATAAAGAAGAAACCTCATTATCCCATAGACTGATCACATCTTTGATTTCACATCTTTGGTTGAATCTTTGAAAACCTTGCACTTAGCTGCTGATGTCTTACTATTATGGTCCTTCTCTACTTGTCGGGAAGATCAGCTTCAAGAGATAAAATGATTTATAAAATGTAGGTTGACCACAAAAATCAATGCACCAGAACTTGCTGGAGAGGAAGAATGGATGTTTTTCTGGAGAGCTGGCTCAGATTCCCTGGTAAGCAAAGTGAATATTGCTCACTGGAGGTAACAGAAATGAAAGGGGGAAAAAGTGGACAGTGGCCCATGCTGGAAATCATTAAATATTCAGATTATGCAGAGCATACGATGGGTGGAATTTCATTGATAGTTTTAGATATCAACTGGATGTCTGAAGATTAGATATTTTAGATATTCTGGATGTCTGAAGCTGTTTTGGTCTAGTGTTACTTATTTAGCACTAGAAGCGCCAGCTTGCAAGGAAGGATGCCTAGGCAGAGAGGGAAGAAGGCAGGAAGATAATTTGTCAACTTAATCAATGGACAGAACAAAAATATTAAAACTGGAATCAGGCTCTTATGCTGGATAATAACTTTAACCTAACTTAATAAGCCAGTTCTCAGGTGAACAAAATCATCTGAGAATAAAACAGCTCTCAGTTTCAGTGTGAGAGTGGGAAATGTGGTTCCTCACTAGGAAAATGCATCTCAAAGAGCTATTTGGGAAAGCCTCCCTCTGACAGAGCCCCAAGTAAGATGATGACTTCCATCAACAAACTGCCTGAGCTTATAACGCAGTGGACTACTGCAGGTTAGGTACCACCATGGTTGCTAACTTTCCTGTTGAATTAGAAATAGAAGTGGAGTTCCATAAATCATAAAGAAAATAGCTTAGTCCAGAAGAAAGTATCTCCCTCCTTCAAACAAAACTGGACAGTGAGGTCTTACACTTCTGGGAACAGGTCGATATGTGGCTTGAAGGTATCCTTTTAACAAATGCAACAGACTACAAAAAAGGATGTCCTGTGTTGCTTATATTATTGCCTCATTTTTTCCAGATGTTACTTAATAGATTTGCAGCCTTGCTGAATTACTCTTGTATCTTAGCTTGTCTTTTTGTGCTACGCAAGAAGAGTAAACAGGAGGGCCTACATACAGAGTTCATAGCCTAGTACTGATCCTGGATAAGACATATGTCTTAATACATTACAAGATAATAGCATAGTTGAAACCAATTAAATTCTTGTCCATCCTGTCACTAAACCAAAGAACTATTGTAAATTTGGTAAACTGCATAGGGGATTACAGTGAAACATTTGATTCAGCGTTACAACTGATTTTAAAAGATTATCATGCAAAGCCAATATAGCACACAGGAAACTAATATCAGTAATTAGAAATAAACTAAAATAACTGTTTTCTTAACTTAAAATTACTATTTATGAAAAAGTAATAAACAGTAAATAGGTTACCAATGGCTAGCTACAAGTCTCAAAACAGAAAATGTTTCTTATTTTTAGCAGCATCTATGCAGAAATCTATTCCTGCCTCAGTACTGTTCAACTGTGGATTTACTGTCACTAAGCAATGAATATAGAAGCCTTCTGACTGCTAATTGTGGCTTACTATTTACAAAGTTTATTTATAAACTCATTTTCATGCAGGTATAAAATACTAATTCCATGGACAAATACACATTTGTTCACCACTCTAAATTATATACATTGTATTTGCATCTAATATTCAGAGAAGTGCAAAGTCCACAGTGACGTAAATAACAATAATTTTGTAAACTATTAGATGATGAGCTCTCAAAAGATATTAGTAACCGTATGATAACGTATCTTTTTGTATACTGCTGAAATCAAACATTTTTGCAGTAAAAACATACATTTCAGCTACATTCAAGTGATTATTTTATTACCATATATTATGTCTTACAAACTTTACTGGAGATGAACAAGAGCGCTACAAAACCATACCTTAACGCAAGAGGTGTATTGCATGGTATGTGCAGGCATAGCAAAGGAGAAATAAGAACTGGAAACAAAAACAAGCTAAGAAAACTTGTACAAAAGTGGATAGTAATACTGACTAACACTGGGTTATAATCTTACCTATAACAGACCTGAAGGGCTAATAGAGACCCAATTTAGAAACATCTGTGCACTGTAGGTACAGTTTGGTGCAGATCAAGAGTGCACTAATACAGTCAATGTTGTACACATAAGATAATGCACAAAATATGCTGATATGCATATAAACAACTGATTTGTTTACAGTAAGTAGGGCAGCACAGTTGTAGTACTGCATCCTTGGCACTTAGTGATAGGACGACACGTATTTGGTTTAACTGAATTCATAAACAGGATATATACTGGTTTGTAAGATGTAAAACATACATTATCCCTTTGAACCTTCCGGTTTTACAGCATTTTTCTAATTTTCAAGTTCAAATGCAAACATGATACACTAGCTAAACATGGAAGACGTTTCAGATATTGGCTTAAAACAAGACCTTCAATAAAAAAAATGACAGAATCAGAAATTAATGCAAATTATATTAATTAAATCTGTTACTGATGTCTTGTGCTGAAAACAAAATCTGAAAAATTAAAAAAAAAAAAAGCAACCTTGTAATACAACCCACAATGTCTTTATGGGCTTTTCCTGAATAGTAATTGCTTCCTTAATGTCCCTTTCATATATGGTAATTTCACTTAAAAGAAATGCTGAAGTTATTAATCTGAAAAGTTGTAACAATTAGAAGTTTGGCCTAGCATATCATATCACATCACACAGAATAGAAGAAAATATGCTCTTCTTCAAAGAAAGCATGTTTCAGCTACGAAAGGATTCCAATTTTAAGTGATTGTCCTTGTATTAAACAATATTAATTGGAGGGAGCCAATTTATTTTTGCCCGTTTTAAACAAACTGGCTAAATTGCCATTTTATATTATATATAACAAATGTAATAAAATTGTTCTTAACATATAATGATGTAACTTTAAAATTAACTGGTTTAAAATATTTTACAAAGACATTTTATTATATATGAACTATACAACACACAAGAGTATGAAATATTTTGAACATATACACATTTCTGTATTTTTCATGTAGATTATTATTTTGCACCAAACATTGGTGTCTGCAATTCTAACAATCCTCTCAGATAAAAATAAAGCAAAAACCCAGAATGTTTTTGTGAATGTGGGTTTTTTTTCCTGAAAAATAAAACCTGTTACAAGGAGAATTTCTCTAATGACTTTTTTCTTTTCCCAATTTCATATTTTGCACAAAGCTTTTCAAATGGATCAACATACATAAAAAGAATAAGCTCCCTGTAGTTTGCAGTGCAATTTGCTAGGGATAAAGTTTAAACCAAACCTGACCCTTTCCCCCACTATGAACATTGAAAACTGCAGTCAAAGTGAACATTGACACCAATAGCTATTGATATTCCTTTCCCCCTTATTTAAAATGCAATCCTTTTCAATATCCATTTTAATGAAAGTATTTGCATAGAGCAGCCTTGTATTATTTCTAAAGAACATTATGAGCATTTTAACACAAGATAAGGCACATGTTTTTCAGCATTAATAGTCTAAAACTAATCCTGAGGATCTGCTCCTCCCCCTCAGCAAAATCTGCTTTTTTAATATACCCTGTATTACCTGAAGAAAGCAGAAAAGCAGTATAGAATAAACCAAAACTCTTTAGCTGAACTAAATTCAGAATATTAATAACTCCTGATAATAGTGTAACATATCCACAGATAAAGAACTAAGTCATTCTCTAAAGAAATTATCTTGGGGGGGTGGGGGGAAGATACAGCCAGTAGCACTGTAGATGTTAGATAAAAGTTTGCGTAATACGAATGACATTTATAGTGAGTTTTGCTAAAATAAACTCCCATCAGAAACAAGGTAGCTACATTGTGAGGCACTTAAGGTTGACAAGAAAAGGAGGAATGCGAGGGGTCTGTTTCATAAAAAACCTGAAGTTGCATATCATATCCTTGTATTAAGCCTTCTATTAAAGTGCTAGAAATGGAGACTTAAAACAAAAGGATTTAAATATAAAATAAGTGATTAAAGAGCTTAGTATGCATTAAAAGTAAGTGCTTTTGATTCTCATGAACTCAGAGCTTTTTAATAGTTTTTAAAAAATAAAGTCTGGAAATAATCCACATGTGAAATCATCTTCCTTGTGCCATTGATGCTATTTGTAAAGTGCCCAATCATTTTCTAAACAACAAAACCATTTGCCTTATCTTATGTTGTATAGCATGACATAGTCTGTAGTACATATGTAATCCATACTGCAATGACACAGTCAATCTGATGGAAAACAGCACATGCATACTTTTAGTCAGAAGTTTTAATTCCACCTGTGACTCTAAAAAGCCACGTCTTGGATTACATATCCACCAGTATATAGTGCAACCAACCTCATATTCTCAAAATGTAATTTAGCTGTTAAAGTCCGATGCTCAAAGATAGACTTATCAAGCTTTTCCTCAGAGCAGCCTGACGCCCAGACAAAAATCACAGATGGAGCTCTAGCTCTGAATCACATAAATCCACTAGATGCCAAATCTGAGAAGGATCTGGGTTCTGTCGGGTGATGAAGAGGCTGAAGATGTGTGGCAGTCTGTGCGTTACTGATCACATCTAACTGAGAGGGATATGCTTCATTTACATTTCCTCCATTGAAACCATTTTGGAACTGGCAGAAAAAAGACAATATAAATGGTTAGTATGGGAAACCAATTTATCTATAGGTTTTAAAAAAAACTCCTAAAGAGACAGATTGGATGAAATAACCTTAAAATATAATTAATAGCTTTACAACTTTTTTTTTTTAATGATGAATGATGAGAAGTTAATTTGCATTAAAGTAGGGTCTGAATCATCAGTGAAACTTACCCATGTTGAAGTCAGTGGGAGTCCTACTTCTGGCTAAGTAAGAAACAACACTATTATCTAAAGTGTAATATAGTTTCCATTTGTAGAAATTACAGTCTGACTGAGCACTCCTAATTTCCACATTCAGCTGTCACATTTTAAAAGCAACCTATTTACATATTTTCATGTTTGCAATGGGAGCCAGACTTTACAGCTCTTCCAGGAATGCACACGCAGTCCTATTCGTAAGCTGAAGTGTACGGCATTCAATCCACAGGCTGAGCCGTCATAGTGTGGGCTTTTTTGACAAACGGTCTTCATATTGACAATGCCAAGTAAAAGCAATGAATGGCTTTCATCAGTCTTGACATAATTGTTCATAGGATTATTTTAATCATCTGATGTAATGCTTCCTGTCATGCTATGGAAAAGTCACTTTATCTACAAAATACGCCATTCAGTCATGCAAAGAAAATACATCAAAATATTTTAAATATTTCCATCATCTCTTTGGGAGTAGCTTATATCGTAAGTACTCATTCATTCAAGGTTTGTCCTTAAAACATATATTATACATTCATTCATCTATCAAAATATGCTGGGTTTTGGAAACTTTTTTCCTTCTATGCAAACATTGAAATTTGACTAACTGTTCAGAGTTCTTCTAAGTTTTTAACAAGACTATAGCCGTGTGAATTATGTTTTTAATCAAAGTTGCCATACTTTTAAAGACAGCTACAATAACATAAGCTAGGATTACTTCTGACAGAAGCAGATTATTTCAATATTCTTCATTAACAAGATGAGCACACTCATTAAAATTTCTAAGAAAGTTCTCAACAGAGAATCTAGTAATTAGCAAGGTTCCTCCTCTTTAATAAAGGACTACTGACCTTAAACAAGCAATCAAATTATCTAAGGCCTTTCTGCCCTTCTCCATCACTGAAAGTGTTTTTAGACTACATTAGCTATGATCCTACTGCAATTACAAGTTAGGCAGAAGGTCAAGGCAGATGACCACAATCGACCCTTCTGGCTTTCTAATCCCCTAGTCTTTTCACATAGAAATCGATGGGAGTTAGAAGGCTGAGGAAAGGATAGCAATCATGGCTTGCGTAGCAACGTCTGTCCTCTCTCCAGACTCCAGCCGCTGATAGGGAGGGATGTCAGGGTGCTAAATCCCGCCACAAAGACTGCCCTACTTTGGTTTGGCTGTGTGAACATAGGCTCAGACAGTAGTATCCTACCTACTTAGTTGCATCCTTACTAAAGTTACCAATTAGCAATAAAATTGAACCTTAAGTTTCTTATCGTAAGCAGTGATACATTCTCCCTATTTACAATAAAGAAATGTATATTATTTGCCATCATGGCTTTGGCACAGGTGATATTTTACAAGATTACTTCAAGTGCAGCAGCTATACTTCTGACTTACTAGTTCCAATGGGTTCACATATTTTAAAGTTCTTAAATCCTCTGATACAAGACTAAATACAATCTATAATATAAGCATATATCAACATAGGGTTATCTTTCCTTGGAGCAATGATGCTTCTAGGTAAAAAGATGTTTCTGTATTAAAACATTTCTCAACATAATAACTTTGGTTTACATAGAGCCTTACTTTGCCCTCAATCTATAAAAATGTTAATTGGCAGATGTGACTAGACGTCAAAACCGAGTACAGTCTGATACAGGAGATGTTGTTGGTTTTCTTCATGTGAACAGTATATAGCGGTATGGGCTGCAAAAGCCAATGCTATTTAAGGTTTAGGAACAAGCAGTCTCTTCCCACCCCCCATTGCACGCAGTTGGCACACACAAGTTTTGGACCTGCAAGGACTTGGAGACAGCTATCAGCTATCTACGGCCACTCTTTTACAAAAGGGGTTGGGGGAGTAATCCTTCCTTATCTCATCAAGAAGCGTGCTCCTCTTTTAAGCTCATTTCGACAAACGTTCAGCGGTTCTCTTCAGAGGTAAACAGGAGCTAACTTGCACAAGGGTAACATCAGTTCCACACCAGGCCTCTGCTTATGCAATGCTATCCAGATCCACACAGCATGGGTATACCGTAGCCAGAGGGGCTGAATTTGCCTCTGAACAACTTAAGTCAGAATAACTTTTCACAAAGCGGCCTTTGTTCATTTTTTATGACAAACAGGCTAAATGCAATATTATTATTGCAGCACGGTGTTCTAGTAAATATGAAGTAATAGATGTATTCATTTATTGCATTCAGAGATGCCGTCTTAGTCATTACACTTTTTACAGATAGATGAAAAGAAAAAGTACGCAAGAAAATAACAAAAACAGGGCATAACAAAAATTATTAAGGCAGCATAACAAAATAATCTACAAAATAAATGAATTTGAAACCAACCATTAAAAAGAAAGAAATGGAATTGCTTATGTGCTGGCTGTTCAAAACTGATACACCACACCAGTATAGCTTTTGTGAAAAGAACAATTCTATACTATAAGAATGAACTTGGATGACCCTGGAACTGCTTTGCAACCTATTATCAAGCACTATGAAGGACTAATAACACTGACCACGGCCAGGCAACATACAGCCAAGCACTGTGCGAGCTTGCACACTGCAGTTTGCCAAAGTCACTTCATGCTGTTACAGCCCTTGGGCACTCGGGCAGAAGTTATTCATCTTGCTGAACTGTCCTATATTTTAGCTAAACTTCTGTAATTCTGCAATTATATTTTTTCCAGTAGTGAAACAGTTTTAAAAAGGATATGTTTTGTACTTCTATTAAGCTTACTGAAAAACTGGGTATGTTCTACTTGTGTTCCTCACCTCTGTCTTGTGTAGGTTAAATGCCAGTTAATACTTTAATTCTGTAAATGCTTATGCATGTGCATGAGCATTTGTAGGATCAGTACTTTAGAACATTAACTTACTGAGGTAAAAAAAATAATAATTATGGCTCTGTACTTGAGCAGCATTAACATAAGTAAATGGTACAATTTAAAGTACTCGACACAGGTTATTCAGGTAATTGATTCTGAGTTGACAGGCCTAGTAATTGATTTTTTTTATTTCTAAGTTAATTTTACCTATGAAGAACTGTGCTTAAAACTGTAGTCTGTGCTACAGCCAGGGTCCTCTCTTCTATGTCTTTTATTGCGCGTTCTCCTTAGCACAACGTGAAAAAGGTCCAACTTACTTACTGTGAACATTATTTTTTCCTGCTCTTTTGTCTTCAGCCAACAATTTAGCAGCTTGAGGAACAAGCTGACTTTCACTTATGGCAATATATAAAAATATTTTTGCAGTATCTTCGTGTGTAGAAACGCAACAGTTCATAATATTTTGTGCTATTTATGTGATATTGTAATCTGATACTTTAAGCAATCCTAAAATCATCGAAGAATCTGAGTAGCTAGAGAACACTAACATTTTAAAAACAAGATATTTTTCTGGATCCTTACAACATATTTCATGAAAATTAATGTGCCAGGCAATATTACTGACATCATTCTACTACTCTAAAAAAGGTTTATAAGCAAGTTCCAAGCTTTTGAGCAATCTGCTTTTCCTTTGCTCCTACTGGGAGAATTACTGGTAGGTACAACAGACTAGTTCACTCACTCTTGCCTTAATACTGCCAGAGAGAGCTACCAGGATGTGGATACATGTACATAAAAACTTGACCAAATGCAACACTCTTCAGTCTAATGAACAAATAAAGCAAGGACATTCACGCACTGCTAACCCACCGGTTTCCAACTTAATGATTCAATTATGACAAACTCTGCATCCCAGTAGCCACCCAAAACAATAAAAACACGATTCAAAATGCAAGCAATGTAGCAACGCTGTTTACCTTACCTTGTTCAACAATGTTTGTTGACTTGCCATCATAGGATCATATTGCATTTGATCCACGCAGCTGGGCTGTGCTTCTTCGGTGCACTGGTACATTGAAACAGCGCCTGCATAGCATGTTTGAGGAGTTAGCATAAGCGACTCAGAGTTTATCCCATACTCATGATTTTCAGGGACTTGCTGCAAGCAGCTGAGAAAATCCTCCAAGTTGGAAGAAGCAGAATAGGTCGACCTGTCAAAACCTGCTACAGGGAAATCCATTTGAGCAAAATTAGAAAGCTGTGGCATCATCGCTGTGGGTTGTTTGTAAGGAATAAACTCTTGCCTACATGCATAAGGTGAAGTGTTTACTTCTGATTTGTAAGAGAACTCAGATGTAGTGGCATGCATGCCAGGGAATACACATTGCTGGGGCTGCTGCTGTGAGCAGCTAAGAGGCATGCTGGTGCCAGAGCTCCAATTTGTGAACATCCCATTGACTTGCATATGTTTCATCTTTTGACAGAGCTGCTGCTGCTGCTGCTGCTGCTGTTCCATGAGCTGTTTCTGGTGCTGATGAAGTTGATGTGGATCTAACTCTTGCTGTACTAAGCAACCTTCATTCTGGACCAGTGGCTGCTGCTGGTTACAGCCTGAATATAAGAAGTCAGACTTATTTAAGGAATCCTGAACATAAGTCAGGATTTCATCAGTTATGTCAATGTCCCCAATATCATCCACACCAGATAATTCAGTTTTAAAAAACTCCTCATCCTGCTGAATACACTTTAGATCTTCAAAGTCAATACCCAGATTTTTCATGATGCTGTACAAATCGCTGGGTTTGTTATCTTGAAAGAGTGCTGCACTGTCTTCAGGAAGTGGAATAGTACTGTCCTGGGAACCCTCCATTAGCTCCCGTTTGAGAATGTTGTGATTTCCAGCAGGTAGGAGATTATCCGTCCAGCCACTGCTAACAACACCGCCCAGTTCATCCCTGCTGTCTGCAAAGAAGTTCCGCTCAAAGGAAAGTTTATGTGATGCTGGAGGGCAGAGATACACAGACTCATCTTGCCTTAACATGGCACCTAAGAGGGAGTTTGGATCCACAGAATCATTGTGTAGCGTTGCTTTGGCTCCTTTACCCGTTGTGCTTTTATTCTTCAGCTGAGAGGGATCCATAAGATTTGACATAGGGAAAGATACCTCATATAACACAGCCTCACCAGTGGCAAACATGAAGGGCAACTTCATGTTACGCTTCCGTAGATGTTCTGCGCCTTCTTCATCTCTGAAAAGAAATCACATATATAGCATAACACTGCAGTACTAAACAGTTACTGTAATCTTTTTGACCCCTGGAATTAATATTTAAAAAATGAACTATTCTATTTGTAGGCATTTTTCAAATTCCTAGCTATCCCAGCTCAACTTGGCTGAGTTAAACCAAGAGACAGATTATGAAATAAGGAGCTTATGACTGTAATACCACCTTTACATATTACATTTGTAATTAAATCTAGATAGCATACAACATTTTCTGTGCATTATGAGCAGAAATGAAAATAAGTGGGCTTTGTTCCATGCATTATGTTTTTCTTGGCATAGTAAGTAAATGAATACTTCAATACTGAAGTATCTCTTTTTCTCCATTTTACAGACTCCTTAGCAAAAATTATTTAACCTGTATAATAATGCTGAATTCCATATTATGTAGAATTTAGTTCAGCACCATAAAGGACTTAATTTCTTTATGTTATCTGTTGTTTCTGCTACACAACTGCAGTTGGATTTCTTAATTTTTGCTGATGGAGATACTGAATTAAAAATAGGTTGGATGGAATAACTTGGTGCTTGTACCGCTGCCCTTATTTTTTATATGAAATCAAAATGTCTAAAGTTTTACACATAAAGGACTATGCCACATACTGAAATATCAGAATTCTTTTCAATGTTTGTTAGCAGATTGAAAGAGGTTTTCTTTATGGAGTTCAGGATTTAAAGGGGCTTTATTTAAAAATAAAGAATTCCTTTCTGAATATAAACAAGCTCAAAAGTTTTCCATTTTTGAAGTATACCGCTTTATGCAATGATGGCTTACGTAAGAGGTCTTTGCGTAGCAATGATGTAATCCGGTCTTCCATTTTTGTAGACAAGACGTGCATTTGCCTGTACCCAGGCCCATCGATTTTCTTTGGTTAGAAGCCTAAATACAGTCATTCCACTCTCACCTGTCTTCATCACTAGAGTTAAAGAGTAAGCATACCATTTACTGTCCAGTGAACAAAAATAGGAAAATCTGGCATGTCATGAAAGTAATCCCATTTTTAGAGCAATTTTACAAATCTCATGTCCTCAATCACCCATTTCTGTGTGGCACTAATGTATACCTAGTGAAACAGGATGATCACTTTAAGATGTCTACTTTAATTTTCCTGTAAAATAAAAGCCAAAACTGCAAGCAATTGTAAGATACCCACTACAGACTGGCAACATCCTATTGGAGCTTCATCCATTATTTCTGCAGTAACAGAAATTAATAAATACTAGAACATGTAAATGACAAAAGCCTAAGTCTCTTTTACATTCGAAAAGTGACAATTACTTAAGAAATTAGAAAACACATTAGCTCTGAATCCAATTCTTTCCAATTTTGACTGGTTAATGCAGAGGTACTTCAAAATTCATTATTTTTCACTCCCACTATCACTTTTCTAGCAATGCTTGATAAACATATTACATTTTCATTGTACATTGCTGAAAACACTGCATTTCTAGACAGAAAAAATAAATTTAAAAAAATTAGGAAAGTTTAGGAATCCTAACCAAAAATAATCTTTGCTACAAGACTTCTTTTTTATCTTAGCATCAAAAATGGAGCAAAACCAGTTTTAAGCAAAATTTCAAACCAAAATTTCAAACCAAAGTTTCACCCTATTCTATTCTGGAATATTTTCTTTCTTATTCCTTACCAAACAAATAAAACCACTGATAGGCAACAGTGACTGAGCTATACTTGAAACAGAAAACCTGCTTAATATAGGTTGAGAACTAATCTACTGAGGGGGGTTATTTAATTATATATAGGGGGACAAAAGAAAAAACAGTTTCTCAAGAGATGTCAGTAGAAAAGAAGCAGCACTAAAATATCCTGAAGATGTTTCTGTGACTTCCAAAGACAAGTATGTTATAGCTAACAAAAAAGCAAAGAAAGAAGTCCACTAAATAGTTACATATCAGACAGCTGATACTTATTTCCTTAGCTTAAAACATTATACTTCTCTCCTTAAGTTGTTAATTAAACCAAATCAAGCTGCCAAGAATCAAAACCAGAAACATATAGGACACCAACATGCTAAATCAGCAATTAATTTCTGTTAAAAATCTTACACTGATATAAAAAGAAAATGCTTTATTTAACTTCCTAGCAGGAAAGCTATCTTTGAAATAGTTCCTTTGCCCAAAGGAAGTTGTTGAAACAGCAGAAGTTGGGTTGAGCAGAGAAGGAAGTGAAAAGAGCAAGATGTGACAGGAACTGGAATATGTAACCTAAAAGGGTCCAGATAGGAATATTAAATATTTTTTCATCCCATATAAGTTTTTATAGGGAGGGAAAGATCACATGAAATGAATAGTGTTCTTTTTGTTAACGACCACTTTTTTTTTTTTTTTTAAAGAGTATTTCATAGTATTTTTTCAGTATGAACATAATCCATGCTTTGATTTTTCAGCCTTTCTTAGGGAATGAAGCTTACTTCGGACATGATTTTCAGCACAATAAAGCATATCAGCTGCATGAACAAACTGGTATCCTGTCCCTCTCATACACAGCTCTGCTTCAGTATATCCCAGGACGATCTTTCCTCTGGAAGGTAAAAACAAAAAATTGCAACACTGCTGATGAACCAACTCACAGAACGAATGCCAAGCAAGTTAATTATGGCTAGAACATTTCAGACGTAAATGCTAACTACATTTTGTTGCAATATCAATTGTATGTGGAAGCATGACAGTTCTAATAAAAAACACAGTTAACAAATCATAAAATTTTTACTAGTCCCCCGAGTTGCCTTCAGTGACTAGGAACAGGTTCACAAAATTACTAGATCATTAAAAAAAAAAAGAATATGTCTACAGTTCAGCTGGACTCTGAATTCCATACTTTTGAACATATTCACTTATAGCAGGCAGCTCCCATTTGTTGCAATGAAAGACACAGTTTTACCTCACCCTATTTTATAGCATTTACCTATAGGTGCTCGCACGTAGAATTAAGTAGGGCGAGCTTTAGTTATCTAAAACTTCTTGCCTAAATTAGTATTTTTAGTAGCTTAAAATTCAAAACAGGGCATATCTCAGAACTACATCCCTTTTGCTGTTGAGTGGTTTGGACCCCTGTGTTTGCATTTAAGCTTTCTAAGTTACTCCTCAGAGGAGTACTGGCAATAGAGTCATGTTTGACCCTCGTAGCTAAAATTAGAGTACCTTACTAGAGGTCAGGGAGATGAAGAACTTAACAGCATTTGTGTGAGTGCTACAAGATACATGATAGAATCAAATAGTCAAAAAGAGACTGAAACAGGATTTGGAACAAAGAAATGGAAATCCAAGGGGGGGGGGGGGGGAAGTAGGGATGGGGAACAATATATGCAAAACTGTAAAACGTGACAAAAATTGAAGGTTTCAAGTGAAGCATAATGAAAAAAAATCAAACAGAGGAAAGAAAAGCCTGTGTTAGCACTTTGTTAACTTTTACTTGTATCAGTTTATAGAACCCAAGAAAAACATTTTGCTTTATCATTAGACAGAATACCGAGTAATTTCACTCTACATTATTCTATAAGTAGGCATGGAAATCCACATGAGAGATTCCACTGAAAATGAGTCTGAAAGCTGAAAGCATTATCAGTCAAAAATAGGAGGGAGGGGAGAAGGAAGGAAGGAGGCCAGAGGCTTTTCTTTTGATAAAGAAGCATCTTAATGGGCTTCTTGACATGTTGATGCATAGATATGTTATTTTGATCTAGTAATGCAATAGTGTTTCCAGTTTTTATATGGGGAAAAGAATGGTTTGGGAATGGGTAAAAGTCATAGTATAAAAAAGGACTTCATTTGTTTATTTTGAAGTAAGTAAAATTTCCATTGTATTTTACATCTATCCGAACTGAAGGAGAAAATATGCGTGTAGAACAAAATGAAACACTTGTTCTATCAGTTCTAAAACCAAATTTCAACCAGATTTAAACATTAATTTTTTCTTCTTCCCTAATTCATTAGTATTCTGTCTTTTGGGGTTTTTGTTTGTTTGGGGCGGGGGGGGGGGGGGGTGTGTTTGTTTTTTTAACGATTAAGAGTCAGAAAGCAATATGCCCTTTCAAGGAAGTACACTGTGCCAATCCCATTTCTCTTACTTACTAGCAGGGCTGAAGAGAAAAATCCTAACAGTTCCTAAACAATCATCAGTATTGACTGAAAGAGTAGCCAGCTTTATATTTCAAATACATACTTGAAACCTATCTCATCAGCAAATTAGAATATTATGCAGCATAATTTACACCTACTTTGCATCACAGCCAGTAGGCGTGAAATCCAGTTTGTGTTTAGTTCTGAAGATGAAGTTTTTGGTTCTTATCTCAAGGATAGACGGCGGCTGCAGAGGAGTAGCTACTGCAAACAGAGCGAGCTGAGGAGACAAAGTAGCACCATCCTTCCCTTTCTTGTTTTGTCCATGGAGAAACTTTAATCGTCCTTGAAAATTCATAGCCTTAGGATGAGGAAAAAAGTAATTGTTATATGTTGGAGATATTTAAGAGTAAGATATTTCTGTTATGATGTAGAATATATATTTATTTACTTTAAGACCCATCAGATTCAAGCTTTGTAGCACAGCATACACAAATGTTAGCTAACAAGTGTGGAATACTGTTGTTATACCCCTGAGCGTGTCACTTTGAGATCTACTAATAAACTCACTGGAAAAAGAACTAACGGGAAGGTTGTTTTGTAAAAAGAACTCCAAACGTGTAATAGCAAATGCCAACTGGATCTTCTAATATTCTAATGAACACGGTATTATACATAATACAATTAACATTATTTCTCTTGCATTTCTGTCAGTCATTAGTATAAAGTATGCAAATATGTACAATTGCAAAATCCTATATAAACAATTCTATTTGTAAGAAGTCACCTAGAAGGTGATAAACCCATATTTCCTTTAAAATCTACGGCACTGACAGACAAAAAAATGTATTAAAAAGAGCAAGCACGGACTTTTCCAAGTAAGAGAAAACTATGGTTGTTAGTTATTATGACTTATTGCATCTCAAGATACCCAACAGAAAAACAATCTTTATAATGCTTTTTTATCCGCAAATCACACCGTACTTTACAAAAGCAGATGCTTATTCGTATTTCACTGAGGAAACTGAGCCATGAGAAATGAGAGAACTTGCACCTGGTTTTAACAACATGTCAAAGGGGACACATTTAGCGTCATTAACTGAAACATACTGGTTCAAGCAGCTCAGATAACTATGGAGACTTAACAAATAAAGTAAGTTGCTGTACGTATTGTGAGGATAATGCAGATTTCCAACTTGCAAGCATGTGTGGAATTTTTTACATAACTCCATACTCACCAGGAACCCAGATGAATTATCCAGAAGGCATCGTAACCTGCAGATGAAATTCCTTTCCATAAAGGAAGAATTCTCTGGAGGAAGTTGGTCTGGGTTATAATAGGTTGCTGGCTGTGAAAAGCCATTATCTCCTACAGGAAAGGATTATTTATAAGAATTATTTTTAGAAGAACACCTAGTGAAGGCTATCTATAACAAATCATCTTCCATCTCATAAACAAAGCGTTAGGTCATGACCTGAGCAAGAACAATGTAAACTGGAAACATCCTCAGAACCTATACTGATTATAACACTAGGGTAAGTATCAGTTCTTCTGATGGGATTATGTTTTACAGGCTATGGTATTTGAAAACTGCATGCAATTTTTTTTAAGTGGTTTTTGGTGTTTTGTTTTGGGTTTTTGTTTAATTTATCCATTGTGTTTGTCAACAATCTAGATTCTGAGTAAGCTGCAGAGAGCAGAGTTCTCAGCAGAGAGCACAGCCACATTTCTGCAATGGCAGGATCTGCAAAAGGCATAGTAACTATAGGAACTGAGTATTCAGAAGCTCAGTAGATGGTATCAAACTGTGAAACTGTAACTTTCCAGACAGCCAGGTGAAAGCTGTAGCAATAAATAAAAAGAAGCATCTTTAGGGAACCACCACAATAAATCAATGTGAGTACTTTCTCTAATGGATGCAAAAACCCCCTACTAAATAATGAAAATATTTCTGGGCTGTGCTGATCAAGAAAACACCCTAGTTACCTCTCCAGAGGAACCTGGAGCACTTGTGTTTTGTGGGGTTTGTTTGTTTGTTTGTATTTTAAAAAAAAAAGACTCAAAACCATGATTGACAACTGGGATAACAACATGATATTCTCCTGCCTCTTCAGGACAAGCATTTGCTGCTAAGTGGCATTTAGTAAACAGACTTAAACATTTGGAATATAAAGTAAAAATCAATAAACTTCTGATAGAATACATATGTTCTGCATGAGACTACATATACAGAGATACCAGAGCTTGTCCACTCACAGCAAATTTAACAAAGCGATCTTGTTTGTAATACATATAAAAAACCACAAACTGGTCATTCCCTAGGAATTCATACACACAGAAAATTATGAAAAAACAGTGTAAAATGTTATTTTAGAGTGCTAAATACTCTGTAATTTAAAAAATAGTCCATATACTCCGAGAGAACTGATTGCCATGTATGGACAAAAGAAGAATACAGATCTTAAGAAAGAACCCATATTGACCTTCCAGACTTGGAGATGAAGTCAGGGAAAGCATGTCGCTTAATCACACACCACATAATGTTCTCTGGAACATAATTCCGTCTCTTGGACAGCTGGAAAAACTTACAGATAGGCTAGGTGGTTTGTACAATGGCAAATCAAACCCAAAGGAAAACAAATCATGACCAAAAGCCAGTTCAATTTAATCTCCTATTAATTCAAGGGACTGAACTGGAGTCAAATGAGATTGCTGATGGCTCACCAAGAGGCCTTGCAACCTAAGGCCATGTAAACCCAACAAGAATGCTGAGTTATCCAGCTTTTCAGATAAAATCAGGAGATACCTTTTTTTTTCCTTAAAAGAACTACTATGCAATGTCAATTTTTGCTGAACAAACTTCAAGGTATGGAGGAAAAGAAAAAGGGCCCTAGCTGATAGTGTGTATGAAAAGGGATAATCTGAAATTACAGCCATCTGCAGAACTGTGTATTGGCCAAAGCCACTATTATGAGCTGATCCCACAGGTACAGAAACTCAGATACTTGTAGTCCAAGATAGTTACCACCTAACTTTGATATTAGAAAATAACAAATTCCCACACTTGTCATATGGATGGTTCTCAACAGACAAAAGCAAACTTACTTCCTTACTTCCTACTGCTGCAGATTATTATTTTTTTAATTGCCTAATTGCTGGTGAGAATTTTCAACACTTCTAAGGCAGTGCTTCTCCAAGAGGTGCTGAAATGGGTTAGATGCTCTCTGAAGAAACAATGATTATGAAGAAAGGGCATCAAAGAAACAGCTTGCAAATCCCAACTCATTTTTCGAAAATGTCAGCTCTGACATCCTTGAGAATCCCTGCATATAGGTTACTTGAGGTCTCCTCAAAATGGTTAATACAGTGCATATATCAACATTCGCATTTCACAAGTATCAGCACCAAGGAAGCCACTAAAAGCCTTTTTGTTTCCAAGGAATTCCATTATTTGTGTTCCTTTTTTATTGCCACAACTTTATTCCTGCAAGGCCAACTACTACTGAGAAAGGTGGCAACTAGTGAGGCCAAAAGAAAATTGGTATCAACAGTTGGCTACTGTCAGAAGAAGGGCTGACTGGAAGAGCTGCTGGCCAGGCAGGAGCGTACTGAGAGCACTGAGTAATTTAGGGTGCCTTAAAGGCCCTATGTGCATTTGTTCTGTCGATTCTTTCACAGAGATTAATGAGACTACGGGCAAATTCTTGGAGGGGATGTAGGGAAAGACTTTAATCATCTGTAGGAGGCTCCTCGAAGGGCTCTGATTAAGTCCTCCAACTCAGATAAATCTTGTGGCTGAGGAGTGCCTACCGCGTGTAGCTCTAGTATCCTATAAGCAGTGCAAGGGTTTCTGCTGGCATCCTCGGCACTGGCAGGCATGCCCTTCAGCAATTCTGCCACAGGAGCAACTCAGGGTTATTCTTTTGGTAAATACAGAGCTGGAAATTGAATGCAGGTCTCTTCTCTGGGTTGTCAAGTGTCTGTCAACTTCCCTAGTAAAACGGGCAGTTCCCAAGAGTGAACAAGGCTTTGGTGGAAGAAGCAACACAGTCTGAAGCTCGCTGAAGGAGGGGAACAGAACTCAAAACAGGAGGCAATGGGCTTCAAGCCCAAGCCTCCTACATTTGTGAAAGGAATACTGCTGCACTTTCCCAGGCAGACAGGAGGTAGAGAGGTTTTAGTGCCAGGATCTTAGAGAAGTGACTCACTGTAAGAAGGCAAAGAGTCTTACAGTGTCTGCAATCCCTGGAGCAAAATTACCAGTTAACACTACAGGGGGTAGAACCCACATCCCTCATGAAGTCCTCATTGGAGCTCATCGTCACCATGGAGCGATGTGCAGAACACGCTCTGCATTAAGTCCTTTTCTTTCTCTTTAAGCTCAAGACCATACATGGTTGTGTGGCAAGCAAACTAAAAGATAACCCAACCCCCAGGCTGTAAAACAGATATTTGGGACTGAAAAATCAGAATTTTGCAAACTTCCCTGGGAACATGATGGGGCTGGGAGGAGTGTCTGGGAAGCACAGTAAACAGCTGAGGAGACCAGTGGTCTAGGGGCATATCAGAGTATTGAGTGAGAAGCAACCAGTCCAGGCTAACTGAAGCAGAATTAGTTCCCAGACTCAGGCTGGAATCTGTGCTCAAGCCTGAGCACAGTTATAATACGTCTATAAATATCTACATAATGGGAGCTGAATGTATTAAAAAGGAAATTGATTAAATTAGCAAAAATGGGGAGGATCCTTATGATCATAGCATTAGCCTTCGTTATAAATCCGAATTCAATTTAAAAAGCCTCAACCTCCAAGCATTTTATGCTACTTGAGGCCCAGAAATAATTAGCAGCTTCTAGTAAGCTCGGAACACAAGGTACAAAACAAACGATTGCTTGTAATCCTGCTCAGCATTTCTGTCATTCAGTCAAACCCGATGCCAAGTCAACCGGGCATCATACTTTTCAAACACAACCTTTTGTAACTTCATATGCATTTGCTTAAGCGCTACAGAACACCATTTCACCCTGAAGCAAACAGTAAGCCACCATATGAAAACCCGGTTTCTGAGTGCCAGCAGCTGTTTGCTATACCAAATTGTAATATTAACTAGTTCTGTAGCATGTTTTCAACTGGATTGCGTAGATTGATCCATATATGATATAACAATGTTGACCACTAAATGAAAAGTTGAAATACACTGAGCTGTGAGCCAAACAAGTAAATAACATTTGCTGTTTTTTATTTCTCTGTCAAATCATGGCATTTCCATACTATAAAACATTAAATGGAAAACTGTTAGAGTTTTAAATCAAGTTGCTTTATAAATGATTTATTAAAAAATAGTATGGACTTTTTCTGGATTAAAAACATTATATATTATATAACATACAAATATAACCAAGTAACTTAAGAGTAACATAGCGCTTTACCTACATATTTAAACAACTGTTGTGCAAAATGGAACATTACAGTTGTCTCAACAGAGTTGTCATTATTATCAGGCAGGCATACGCTTCCCATATTACACGTAACTATCTGTACCAACACATCGCCGTTCTGATATGTAAGCAACGTGTTTCTCAATATAGCAGGTCACTTAAGCATCAGTCAATAACATGTGACAATCTGATGCTCTAACAAGCATACTATTTGGTCTTAAAGGCTCATCTATTTAATCTTTTATTCCTCTTTCCCTTTTACTCCCAAAAGAAGTACTGTCTATGTGGCAGCCTGCATACAACAGTGACAGATGTGGAAGAGTAAAACTCTTCCACGACCAGGAATGCACTATTCCATATATTAACACTGTAACTAACACAGTCTTAGTCATGGAATGGATCTACCGGCCTGAGGAGCTTAAAGAAGCTGTCGTACCCAATTGTCTGCTGGTCTTCCTAAGCTAATAAATGTGGTGTCGTGATCTCTAACCAGGAGTAGCAGATGTAAAAGAGAGATCGTTATTCAGAGAAATCACTTTCTTATTCAAACAGTGATTAGAGACGAGCCATATAATTGAGGGCAAACACAGACAAATAAAAGTTCCTTGTTTCTTACATCACCAAAAGAAACTGCCCACTTCTGACTGCCCTGTTTGCAACACAAACATGCAGGATTACCTGCTTTGCTATTTACCACAGGACTACTGATCAGCCATGCGAGTCATTCAGTCATTTATGCTCTAAATTAAACTCTTCCAATTTAAAGCAAAATTAATATTTTAATTGTGCTGTGCTATGAATAGCAGTCCTTATTTAAAGTGCAAAAAAAAATTAATTCCCACTGTTGGCTAAACATATCCATAAAATTCAAATAAGTTTAAAAGATGTTATTCCCTCCTTTGTTCATGTAAAAGAATCTAAACTTTTTTACATATGCAAATTAAAAAACCCTACCTAATCAGACAGACAAACACATAAGTTGACTGCATTCTCACCTTGCACGCTTGGTCCAGAATCTGCAGACTGGGCAGGATTTAATGCCCAATGTAGCTGTCGTTGAAACTCAGGTCTGTCTTCCGTGTGAATCAATTCAAATACACTCTGGTGTATAATATCAGACTACGTACAAAAAGGAAAAAGGCAGGAAAGAAAGAGAATAAGAAACATATGACAATACGAACAAGTTGTCTGGTTGACAACACTGCTACGGATATAGCAAAATCCATTTTGCTCGAGGATAAAAACATACATTTGCATGCACGTGGCAAAGCTTTGTGAAACAATTTTTATCAGCACAGAGAAGAATTCAGTCACACCCATGACTGCAAACATGAGAAATAATAATTAAAAAATATTACCTTAGAAAAAAATAACATTATGTCAAGTATTTCTTTACCTGCTTTTATCTAAGCAAGCCTGGAACTGTTATGCTTTGGTTTTGTTTAATCATTTAATTTTACATACTGGTAAATAAAGTACTTGCCAGCTGGTACTTGGACCTGACCCATTCTAGGTGCTACAGGAATACAAAAGAAGCCAAAGACCCTGAACCAAACAACATCCAAAGCTAAGCCAAGTAGATTATGAACATAGATTTTGTTTGCCTGAAAGCTTTGTCACTCCTTAAGGGTGCATTAAAATCTGTAATTATTAAGCTCTCATATCACCACCAATTGTATGGTTAGGAATGTGATCTAAACAGCACAGCTACAACAGCCAGGATCAGTGGTTGAAAGAAATTAAGGGGGGGGGCAAAAACCCCACCCAAAATATTCAAGAAAAGCCTCAGCCAACTTAAAGGAGTTAAATTGCCTGTTTTCTCCATGGATCGAAAACCCAACCATTATATAAACAGAAAATATTTAAAATAAAACATAGAACTAAATAAATTAAGATGAGCTGGCAAAAGCAGAAGCCTAGCTCAAATTTTGCTTTGATGAATTTCATAAAACAATCAGTATTTTTCCAGAAAAAAATGCCAGAAATGCTAATTTTTGTAACTATAAGACTTCACTTCTATATCATTCACTTGATTTATTGGCATTACTATACAAATTTTATGCCCAATTTGTTTTCCAAGCTGTTTTCTTCATTCCCCAACACCGAAAGAATCTGTAACTCCAGGAATAATAATGTTTTGTTTGGAATATTTTCTTTTACACAAACATTCCCCAGTCTCTTATCAGTTAGCTAAAATTGCAGACCAAGCAGAGTTTCTCCCTATTTTTAGACAGCCACTGAATCTATCATCATCCAGTACCCAAAGATATAAATTGATAACTATAACTAAGCTTCTATCATCTTAACATAAACTAATCCCAGGAGTTCTCTAAGGAAGGCAACATGTGCCCACTGGGTCTTAGTCTTTACTACTTTGGTGTCTGGCTTGCAAGCCCAAGGAAGTTAGCCATACATGATCTGCACCGTAAATTGTAAATAATGCATGCTTGTTTTGAAATAAATAAGTAAATAAAGTAAATATGAGTGAGAGAACACTAAAATTCTAAAAATACTAAAATCACTCGGTTGATACTTAAAACCTCTAGGCATAAGGAGTTAATTTTGTATGAAATGTTTCTATTAAAATAATTACCTTCCCATTGAATTACATCTCACTCAGCATCATAAACTGGGTAACACCACAGTATAAATTTCAAACAGTTGTTCCAGTAAAGACTAATTAAGTGTGAAAATTCCCTATCTTGCCTAACTCAACTTTGGAAATTATATTCCTGTTGTGCTTGGCCTGCGGTCCCATTTCAGCTATGTAAGCTGATAGAAAAGCAATATGGTTTCAGAGTAATCCAACCCAAAGTACCTGACTGAGATTTTTATTACACAAACTATCAGACCCTAAATATGAACACTGATGGCCTCTGAAATTAAGCAAAACCTCTGCAAAAAAAATAGAGGAAAAATAAACTTACTTGTTGGAACCCCAAGTAGTCTTGGATAGTAGAAGAGACGTAAAAAACCAGAGCATCAGCCGTAACAACTAATACAAAACCATTTAATGCCTGGGGAGGAAACACACCAATCTGTCAGCTTCAGAGACAAAATTCCAGATAATTATTGTGGCTGTAAGACTACCTATACCTTAGTCTCCCAATAAAATGTGAAGCATGCAAAAACATATTATCTAACAGCATAAGCAGCAGGATTCTTCATTGGATGTCTCCACAGTATACATGGCACAATGAAGAAAACCGCATCTAATGAAAAAAAAAAAGTTCTTTTGGAAAATTCAGGGGAGAAGCGAAAGCCTGTTGATGACTTTTATTTACTCCTGATTGTAGGAGGTGAGGGACAGCAATATGAACAACTGTAGGTTTATCTAATATCAACCATAGTTCACAATGCTCGTGTGGCTCAAGCCTTCGGTACACCCAGCTGCTCACAGCACGAACGGGAGCCATCTCACAAACCCATTCCCAAAACCCGTTCTATTCATAGTGCAGACAGGCCTAAGTGGGCAGGAAATCAAGCGATCAAGATCCCTATATAGTCCAAAAAAACATTTTATAGCTTACTTAAAATAGAAAACCTCTGCACAAGCGGACTGTTGCAAGTAAACAATGTTTTTGAAGAGATTTCCCCCTTCATGAAGCAGCAGACTAAGCGGCTCCTTACTGAAAGTCACGCAAAGGGCATTTATCTGAACTCCCAATCAATACCGTTCATGGCAATTGTTGTGATAGCAAACAGTACATTTGTGACTTGGCAGCTCATCTGAAAGGTGCTGATGTACTTCTATGGATTTCAGTCAAGATTTAACAAAAGGCTGTCTCGAGGGACTGGATTAAGTATATTGTGCCACTTAATTTCCTCAGCTGCATTCAAAGTCCAATTTGGCCAGCATACTCAAAACACTTTTTTTTTTTTAAAACCTCTTTATTATGCAAAATTATTGTAACTAATAGAAAATGTAAAGTAAGGGAAGGATACCCTATATCTTTCCTTAACAACAACATAATATATTTTTATTATGAAACAGCATCATTCTTCCACAAACATTAACTTTTCACAAAACCTTCCATTACTGGTGAGAATGAAGATGTTTTAAAAATTTCTTAGAGGCTGACGTTTGACTCGCACTTCACATCATAAACTTGCTTAGACTATACTAGATTATGTATCTAAAATAAGACTTTGAAGTCATTTAAATAATTTTTTAAAAAGGGAATATAGCTTAATTTTAAGGAAGGCACATCTATGTATTTGAATACATAGATGAACACATTGAATTGGTAAGACATACACATATTGAATTGGTAAGACAGTTTCTACATTGAAAATTAAAGACATCACAATTTTCGGTTTGTTATGAAACAAGAAAAACCATCTGATCAACAAATAAAACCAAATGTAATCAATATGGTATATATTCATACCACCTTTGGAAAAAAAAAATAGAGAGAATAAAAAGGAAATGTTCATCAGCACTTATAGTTTATGGAAACCTGTGTGACACAAGAGACTTCCGAGCTTAGGCAAAAGGGAAGGTTGTTACCACTATTTACATCTTATTGATGCTCAGTATCTTCTAGAAAAGGAGAACTTTTCATCACTTCCACCACTTTCATCACTTACCATTTCTTACATTCCCTAAGAAAATTCTATCTGCATATTCATTCTCTTTTTTTTTAAGTATAAAATATTTATAAACCAAGAAATTCAGTTAAGAAATTCAGTTCATTTACTTACTTCCCAAGGGGGCAGAATTTACAGTAACAAATATATCATCCATTTCATTTTCATATTGGAAAGCAGTTTGCTATAGCAGTTTCATCATATAACTTTCATTTGGAAGTCAAAAAATAACAAAATATCACATCAAATACGTGCCTCCAATATAAACCATATACTGTACCTTTTTAGATAATTTCCATTTAAAAGAAAGCTGTTCACCTGCAGTAACTCTGTAACAGTTCTTTGTCATACTTCATTAAGGTTAGAAAATTACATACATGTCCTAGGTTTCAGTCAGTTAGGAAACAAATTTCTGATAGCATTAGCTTACGGTAATTGTTTTGTGGGATTCTTAGAACCTGTTTTCATTTCTACCCTTTGAACAGTTAAATAATTTTGTTCTAAGCAAACCATTGGCTCTGACTGACCTAATAATTTGCCACTTCTGATACATCAGTGGGAAACCTGTGTATAAGATAGATTAACAACATATTTCAAATGGAGCTTCAGGTCACAGTAAAATCTATTTTGTGAAACTAATCAGAACATTGGAATATTTATATTAGTCATTTCTTGAGTTTAATTTGAACCTAGTATTATATTGTTATATTTCATATGCTTTGACACTCTAGGACATTAAAACAGACTATATAATTTTTAAAAACCCTATTTTTCATTAATACTTCCCAGTAGTTTACATTGCTAAAAGTTATTGAAAGTATTTTAAAATTTGTCCTGAACCTATACCATGAACTCTGGGTTCCTTCAAACCACTGAGAAAGCAAGATATTCCAGCAAGCCCAAGGTCTTTTAAAGATAAATTGTTTCTTTTAGACAATTAGTCACCAAATTTACAGTAGATGACAAACCTATCTGACCTTTATGAAGATTGTTTCTTTATATGAACATCTTTATTAACAATAGACACAAAGAGATGGGAAAAAACTACTCTAAGAAATGACTCAGAAAGAGTTAAGAGGACCCTGTGGTCTAACATCCGCTCTTCAAAGTCATGACTACCACCAGAGAAAAGTGCAAGACCTGTATAATATTAACCTAAAGAAAATGAGGAAAGAATTTGAGAAGAAAACTTCCTTTTTCAATCTCATCAGTGAATAACTGTTACATTAAATACAATATAATCTTTTTTTTTTTTTTTTTTTTTTTTTTTGTTAATGTAAATCATTGTATAATACATCCACTGCAAAACATACCTGCAGCAAGAGTTCTCCTTCCAGGATCTGCATTCCTTCTCCACATTTTGCTGTTCTACAGTTTTCCTGAATGCCATTTCTTTCTGGTCTTGTAGAGTTAGAAGATTTTAATGCAACTAGAAAAACAAAAGAAAAAAGTTGAGTGGTCTTTGAAAGGCTCACTAGAAATTTATGTGATGATGTGCTATTTTGTGTAAGAAAACATTATATTTTAAAAATGCTTATAAAGTCAATCTAATGAAGGATTTCTGTTTCAATGTCAGACTTTTTCCTTAACTTCAGAGATAACCCCCAAATTTGTCATCCATCTCCTTTATAAACTATAACACTTTCACAACAGAATCAGTATTATTGAAATCAATCCAAATCTCATTATTTCATTCTTTTTCTTTTTCTTCTCCTTCTCTTTACTATAAGGCTTACTTTTAGTTTGTCACTCTTGTTAATAAAGGACATTTTTGTTTTCATACAACAACCTCCTATAACCTGATAACAATTCTGCTTTAAGGTATGCCAACACTTACACTTATTCTTATCCCATCTAATCTCAGACATCAGACTATGGTACCTCAGATATAAGCCTGCTCTAGACCTAAAGCTCCCTTCAGAGAAAGGAAGGAAAGACACAGAACCCTAAATGCACATTACACATTAAAGAAAACAAAGAAAGCTATTTCAAACAAAAAGGCTTTTTTTTCCTGCCATAGTTAAATGTTAACCATTTAAACAACTAAGCAAACTTTCCAATTTCAGATAAAATACTATAATCATGAATCATCATTATTCAGGTCACAAATATATCCAATTGAAAGAAAAAAATTACTCAATGAATAAGGGATGAAGAATCAGACCAAATTGCTACAAAGTACCTGAAAGACATACTACCTCCCATCTCTGCACTGTGTCTTGTAATAAACAGGATGCTGTCAAGTAAAACTAGATACTCAAAGATTGTCCATAACTCAGATTTTATCTACTTTCCACATAGTTCTAAAAAAAAAAAAAAAAGTCTCCAAATCTGAAATTAGTCTGAGTGGGTCTGTAGTGTCTAAACAGCTTAAAATTACTTGAGTAATTGTACCTTAAACCTTTACCATAAAGCTAAACACCACCCTCAACCCAAAAATTTCTAAACTGGAAAGCAAGGGAAATTTATAAAAGCAACTGCACTTCTGTAAAATACCAACAGTTTATCTCATAACAGTGAGATATTCACCCTAAATTCCAAATGATTTTTCAACCTGCTGAAAACCTTCATTTTTCAGCTGCTCAGAACTTCATTCAAGCATCCTAAAGAACTCCTGTTCACTCACTTTTCAACTAGGTTAAATGATATTTTACACTAAGTATATTAACTGAAAGATAAATTATGCCTTTCAGGGTTTTTTTAAGCTATCACTGCAGCTAACAACTTTCAAGCCAGACAGTTTTCATTAAAATATCCCTCAAAGGCACCACAGAGGAAAAACATGCTCTAAAAAGACATCAACTGATTAATAAGTCAGGAATTTATCTGAGGGTTTGCTTTGAAATTAAAACCTTAATACTCTTCTTCCTACCAGATAGTCAAAAAGTCCTGTAATAGGCCACACAGAGTTGCAATTGCAAATTCATTTTAAATTCAAGTGGAAGATGTAGCAATATTTTCTTTCCTAAGCATTATTTTAAAATGATATCTAGAACATTTACTAAAAACCCCTGAAGTCCACTGGGACTAGAATAAAACTTATTATCCTTTTAATTTATATTGATGATTATTGAGAAAGCCCATACTCAGCTTTGGAAGTTGCAAGTAAAGATACCTAATCATGTTTGCCATTCTGAAAAATACCATATACAATTACATACAGGTGTTTTTTTCTTTTATAATGTGCAAATAATAAATGAGGAGGGAGAGTTACAGGTGGTTGACTCGTGAATGATGTTCTGCTCTACATCTATCAAGTAACAGAGCTCTAGAGCTCAAACACAGCCTACACACTGGTATTGCTATATTCCTCCTAACTTTCAAAGCATGCATATAGGTACACGTGAAGTTACATATTTTGCTGAATTGGAAGCTACACCTTTTGCAGAAATCAGAACGTGGATGAAATCAAGCTGTTGTAAACTGAGACAGATGGAAAATTGCTGACAATCTGGGGTAAAAAAACCGGAAGATACAGTGGAAATTGCAGCTGTATACATCACTGGGTGTGTACAACTCCTGAAAAAAAACCCAAACCCAAGTTTACCTTGTTCTGCCTGATAAATCACAGGCCTGCTAGTGCCTGCTACAAGCCACTCAGTCACTGGAGTTTCTCCCTCAACACCCATAGGTAGGGTGAAGAGATTGCACTACAGGGGACTTCATGTTCTGAGACTTCGGAGATACATCACTAAGTGACAGCCCTAAAACACCCACATGCTGTTAAATACTAAGTTGAAAAAAGGTTAACTGTTCCATCTACCGAAAGGAAAATTTTTATCATTCCTCTTCTCAATTAATAAAGAGGCATCAAAACTGAAGTGCAGATGTTGCTTATATAGGTGTGGTCTTCCCTTGATTTTGTAAAAACTAAATTGCATTTGTTAAATAAAATCCAAATTTTCTTCAGCTGGTACTAGAAAAGGCCAATTTCACAAAAATCAAAAGTCAGATTGGCTAGAATCACAATAAAAATTGCAACAACAGAACTGGTTTGTAGTTAGGTGGAAGTGAGAAAAATATAAATAATAATGTAGAAAAAAAACAGGAAAGATGACCAAATATTTCTATTTAATACTTCTGAGAATAACAAGTGAGATATTCACATTTCACAATGAAAGTCCTTGTAGTCCAACAGAGCTAAACAGAAGTGACTGAATATGGATATTTTAGATCAACAAGACTTGATAAATTTTAGTCAAGATTTTAAAAACAGCTTGTTGAATTTCCTACTGGGGAGACAAGACAATGGAATGGATGATACAGAACTTTGAATAAGAAATATTTAAAAGGTAGTATTAAAAAAAAAATCAGTACTCAAATTAAATATAAACTTTTATTAAAGAAATTATAAATGTAACATGTAAAGTTTACAATGTTAATATAATTCAGGTATGGTAATTACCAGCCCTGTGTGATTAAACTTCTTTATCAATACCCTTCAAGCAAACATTTTAAAAAATTGCTAGTAAGATTTTTAGATTGACACAAATGAGAGTAACAAACAGAGACAACACAGGTCCCTGACACTGAGCAGCCCTGGCTACCTGCATGCAAACTTGCAACGTGTGATTCAGTGCAGTCAAACTGAAGGCTCCCAGATCCCAACAACAACTGGCCCTACAGTATGGGAGGGCCATCTTGCGAAGCGGTAATTCTGAAAAGACTTAGTCACAGCGCACAATGCTGTGGCCTCAGAAATACCAGCTAGACATATTGTAACAGATGATGATAACGAGAACTAAAGCTAAAAAGGGTAACTCACCCAAAGATAGTATTACAGTCAACATCACCTAATTTAAAATCAGCCATGTATTCTGCTACTTCTCAATAGTCTCTGTCACCCATGTAGTCAGATGAAATAATCCCAATAGTTCATTGCTGTACAATCTTAGAATCTCTGAATTAAATACAACACGTCAGGCTATCCCCTCTTAATTTTCAGCCACAGGAAATTAAAACATGAATACTACCATAGAGTAAATAGAAAAAAATCTCTATACATACGCTGAAAGACATGAAAGACACAAATTACTTCTCAGAATTTCCCATTAATAACGTTAAAGAAAAAAAAAAAGCACAGTTGTTTATATTTGTAAAAAAAAAAAATTCTGCTACACAATTTTAGCAAGAGGGCTAGATTGTAAGCACATGCTTTCCAAGTAGGTTAACGATTGTCACTTAATCCTATATCCAGCAACAAGCATCATTTCCATTGCCTGGGCTTTCTGATTTGAAGTTAAAAGCTAAATCCCAAAGACAACAAAACTAGATAGTGACCTTTAATAGGTTTTCTAGGCACAGAACAACATAGTTTCTGCTACGTTTGTTTTACAATTGTGAAATGCTTTAGCACCCAAACCAGCAAATGTAAAAGATAGTCAGTTTTGCATTATATCTACAAAGACAAATTAAATAACAACGATAACATTGGTGTTTACCAGCTCCTTATCTCTGGTTCTAACTGTTACATTCAGGTGATGAGAGATTTGTACAGATATGTAGCGTACTTTATTAGATTAACAATATATCTGGGGGAAAAAAAAAAAATCTGACATACAACTACTTCTTCAGGTCTGGAACAGAATTCAAGCAACTGAGTTCTAACTACTGCCAAAAGCTATCTTTCATTTTAAACCCATGTAAGTATTCATTGAAAAATTATTTTCAATACCTAAGGAGAGCAGGTATTAAGCAAGTCTGCCTTCTTTCCAGGGAATAACATTCAGTATGAGAAAGTGCTCTGGGATATATCCTAAACTGCATGAGTTGCAAGCAGCATGCTGAATCAACTGATAGTACATGATAGATGAATTTCATGAACTATTTGTTGAGATACTCAGAAATTATTCTCTTTGTTATGATGCAGAAAATCAGTATGCTTTGTAGCTGCTGGAGTATAGGAATAACAACACATCTAGGTCCTAACTGGCCTTTTAAAATGGATTTCCCTCAATATTAGACCTATGGCTTTCACCTTTTATGGGAGAAAATTCTGAGATTCTTCCTCTCTTCAAACCAGGTCTCTGACCTAAGACACCTTTAACATCAGCTGTGGTTACTCAGTGGATCCAGCTGGAAACAAAACCTACAAGTCCTTCCCTCACTAGCTGTGAGCAGCGATCAACAGATTAACAGATTTCATGTCATGCAATAATCTTAACTCCTAACAACAGAAGCACAGCAAAGAATATGAGGAAAATTATTTAAGAAAAATAGTCTATCTGCAATCTCATTTAATCTCCGTGCTGCCCTCCAAGAGAGGCCCTAGACCAGGGTGAAAAAGGCCTCTCACCTTCAAACACTCCATCTCTGGGGTTTCTGTTTGGTAGATGTGCTCCCCACAGCTGCAACCCACAACAACGGGTGTCCTCTTCCTTCTGGGCTGTCACTCCTGTTCTCAGCCAGAACCTTTGCCATCATTCCCTCACTTGAAAGCCAGCTGCTTTGAAGTCCCATCTCCGCTATTTCATCCAGTTCAGCTTGCAAAATCAATGACCATGCAGCCACCTGTAGCCACCAGAGCACCTTCAGCAGGAATCCTGTAAACGGTCATTCCTTACTCTGTTTACCAGAAGTTACAACACCAGCGAATCACAAAATTGTCACAGAGCAAGTGCAAATACACTCTACTGACATACTCGAGAGGGCACTACCCATACTAATTGTTGCAAACTTAATAAAGTAACCGGAGGTGCAGAGAATTCAGCATAAGGTATGTGTCAGCAACTATCTAGCCAACTTTCTGATGGGCATTCATATCGAAGCCTGATGTAACACATAAATACTTGCCTACTTCACTATTACTTCAAGAAATATCGGTAGTTAAACTTCTTAAAGTAATAGAGAGAGGCATTCAAAAACTGTTCCAGTTCCCCTGTCCATGGAAGAAGTGACACACCTACAATATTTGGACAAATATTCAAAAGGAGTATCAGTAAAAATGAAATCTAACACAAATGCCTTTAACCTGCACGTGACTACTGTCTTACGGAATATTCAGTTGTCTGGCCATAGAACAAGAGATGAGCATCCCTAGTAGTGTACATCAGGACATTGGCAATACTCAACTCAGCCAAACCAAGTTTTATTATACTGTTTTCCTCAAATCTAGAAACGACTTAATTTGAAAAAAGTGCATTTTTGCAAAGCATCAGAAAGAACAAAATAAACATGAAAAAATAAATAAAGGTATTTTTTTCTGTCTTGAGTGAATAAAGAAGTTTTTCTAGAATAAATGAAAATATACCACATTTACTGGTGCTCAGCTGTGGAGGCTGGAGAGATTATTCTCAACTGAAACGTGAGCATTCCCACCCCAAATGTCTCTTATTATTATTAAAGGAGTGAAGAAATGTATGATTAAACAGACTTTCCATCTCAAAATTCACCTAAACGAGCCACGTGTTATAAGAGTGCTGAATACAAACCAATTCAGCAATTGCTGGCTGAAAAGCTTCATGGAAACCAGACCAAGATACTCTGCGGTTAGAACCTTTTCTCTTTCCTACCTTTTCTTCCCCAAAGAAAAAGCATAGCAAAAAAGCTTTTGAGAAGCCGGGGTAGCTCACCACAGAGAGGTGTAGAGAAAGGAGTATCAAGATGCCAAATTTTAACTGGGCCTTTTAAAATCATACTGAGATGCAACAAATCACTTACATCAGGCTGGAGATAATTTTTACTTTTAGGTGAATGATCTGTTCAAGCCTAAAACTGTATTGAAGTAACACTTGCCTAATATCACAAGTATATCGTTAGCACATCAGTCATACAGTCCCGGAATTTAATCTTAAAGAGCTTCCCAGAACTGTTTTATATCAAATTTTGGCACAGTTCCCACAATTCAGCCAAACAGGTCAAAGTTTGCAGTCAGAGCCAATTTAGACTGTTTCATAACCCTTTCAGTAGAATTATAAATTCAACTAGTCTGTTCTAGATTACTTTAAAAAACAACAGTTCTCATGAGGGGGGTGGTCTTACTCGCTTCAGCAACAAATGCTAACCTCGAACATGAAGTTCACCAGCCAAAACAAGACAAGGAGGGCACTACTGAGAAAACCAAGTTTAATATTAAACTCTTGCCTAAATCATTAACATACGCTAAACTGTTTATACTGGCAAAAGATCCATTTTAAGTGGGAGAAAATATTACATATATCCATGTATCTATATGCAACCTTAGCTATCTCCATTACTTAAGATTATATGAAACATTTTGCACCTGCTATCTCTGAGACTGTAAAGGCAAAAATGTTTACGAAAGTTATTAACGCAAGGAAAAAAATGCAATTAATGAATTTTTTTTAGAAAGCTAAAACATGCATTGATTGCATATTTTGTAAAGAGCTACACTTCTACTAGATAGCATAAACCGTACATTTCATTAATAAAACTTGCTAAGGATTGCTCCATACTTAGAGATACAAAAGAAAATAAATACAATTCAGAATTATCATAACTGTATCTCTAAAGTTTTAGTTATGTTATACAAAAAGGTAAGATAGACTTCTGTGTAGGCTGCATGTACAAGTAAAACGTTACGTATGGGGAAAAAAAGAGTTTTCACCATATTTTGCATACTTAAGTTTTGCATTTCCTATCCCTTAATTTATGAATTCTGAATAATGTTCAAGATAGCTTTATATTGTTTATTTATATCCTACTAAGAGCTGAGCAAGTATTTACACCAAAGTACTAAAAAAAAAAAAAAGCAATGTATGGTAGACAATTTATCTTTGTTCACAGAATTCTGATAAGTCAATTAAAGTTACAATTATTCCACCAATTTAGCAAAATTTTGTCATTTATTTGGTCAGCTGGCTCTTGCTCTTGTGCACTCACAGTTTCCACATGATCAGATTTTTGACACATCCTTCTTTTTAATACTGATAAGTTTTTAATATTGAAGAGTTCCATATTTTCATTTTCTAATTCTAGTATCTTGGCCACCAATTATTGTGCCACCTATTAACAATTAAATCTGAAAGTTGTGATATGCATCAGCATTTTTATTTCTTACATGTCTGAAGAGGAAACAATTTAAGGGCAGTCTTCCTTGTAAGTTGTATTACAATTTACAATACAGTTTGTAAATTACAGTAAACTGTGGATAGCTGTATAACAACATGTATTTTCCACTAGTATCAAAACACCAAAATGTAAATACATTAATAAAAATGTAAAAAATACATCACTATTCTGACACAATCCAGAGCAATATATGCAGAAAACAATTTAAAAAAACTAGTCATGGAAGCTGAATAACCAGATTTTGTAAACTTAAGCAAAATGAGGGTGAAACTGTACATTTGGGAATGACTAGTAACAAAGGATACCTTCTTCCTCTTAAGCATGTGAATGACTGAATGTGCCAAATCATGACAATACTGGAATTGCTTTCAAAGACTATATTTTACTTTTAAAGCAGAAAAATACCAGTAAGACATATGCAGGAGCTGCCTATATTTTGATATTTCCATAACAAAAGCCATACAAAGGTTAAAAAATAAGTAACAAACCACCTTCGACCTCAGAGGACGTGGTGCTTTGATTCATGCGCATATTTTCAGCTAATGTTGAGAAATATAAGCATGTCTACATATTTAGGAAAAGCAATTGAAAGAACCTATGAGCCAAGGGAAACAGTTATTTCTTGATTTGGCCTCAAAGGAATTATTCTTAGTTCAAGAAAAAGAAAACGCCATGAAGCAGCTATCACAAGAGGATAAACCATACCACCATGAATACTTTCAAAGAAATATTAGTAGATTATGGCTGGTGAAGGAAATAAAAAGAGACTGAAGGGGAATAACACTTTTACCAGAACAAGTTTTAACAAGAGAGATGGGGGAAAAAAAAAAAGCCTGAAAAAATTATTTCCACTAATTAAAAAAGGAGACGAGAACAAGGGTAAAAAGTAAGTGGTCAGATTCTGGGAATTTCCTGGGCTTTTGAGAGTCAATAACTTACTGGTGTACACATATAGATTGCCTACTGATGTGTACAAATGTCTAGAAATCAAGAATTTCCAGGCGTGCGTCTTGCTTGCAATGCAGATTTTGTTCCAGTGACTCAAACCAGAGTCTCTCGGTTCCATGGACCTGCACTGAACACGATGCAAGTTCTGCGTGTGTGCACTCATCAGTTTTCAGTTATCCAGTACTTTCTAGTTTAACCTGAATTCAAACCAAATAAAATGCAACTCATCAGCTATACAATCAGACATGGCAGACAGAGAAGTCTACCCAGCTGTGAGGATGTTCAAGTATACAAGAAATTTTCTTTAAGGGAGGAAGGAATGTAGGATTTTCCCCAAAATGCTTAGGCTAGAGAGAAAATAGAAAAATGAAATTTTCATCTTTAAAAGTGGATAATTCTGAGGGTTAAAAGTGCCTTAATACAAAAGATTTCAATAAAAACTATTAGGAACCTTTAGAGGTTGCCACCAAAGCAACTACTACAATAAAGCCATATTTGTTTGCTAGACTAAAGAGAACTATTTATACTTTTGGTATAATCAAGATAAAGAACTTCAATATTAAGGTTCTATTAAGAATTGTCCTTGAACATTTCACAGACCATGGATGAAAACAGACTTAAAAACCAAAAATAAACCAAGTAAATATTTTGTCAGCATTGGACTGAAATTACTCAAGGTACAGCTCCAGAACTTCCCAAGGGCCCGCTGTACTTACACTTCAGACGTGTCTTCATACGTATTTTACACTCAACAACAGAAAAGCGCAGAAGTGGTACATATTACTTGAACTGCTGCAGGAATCTAAAATATTCTCTTTGTTGCAATCAATATATAACAAATATACATGAGGAGTAAAACCAGTACACAACATTTTTCTCAATGCTAAGTACCATGGTTTTTGAATGTGTGATATTTCAGATTCAACAATTTCAGATTCACCCAACAAAACCCAGCTAATTTTAAAATGACCTTGGGTTTCCACCACTATACAAAAAAAGGTCCAAAGTGCAAAATATTATTTTCCATTTATCTGTGATCAAATACTATGCTTAAATAATTTAGCACAAAAGCTATTTTTGGCATAAGGAAGTCTGTTGCTTGCCCTTTCAAAATTGACATGTCTGTGAGCTCAGACCAGTGCTACTTGGTTTCCAGGTCTATGGCAAGGATACGCTTCCAATGTTCAGAGTTATAAATCTTAAGACGGACAAAAACTTGGCAGGAGTATCACCTTTTTTTCTATCTAAACTTCAATCAAATTTCACTGGCCAAGACTCAAAGGGAGACGTGAATTTCCCAGAAATTACATTTCTGGATCACAAGATTATTTATGAGACAGTGAATAAGTTTACTGTTCTACTGCAAAAAAATATTAAAAAAAAAAATATCTAATATTGCTGCTTGGTAAAATTTACCAACACCACCAACAAAAACAGAAAAAAAACTTTCAAGAGGTGTCAAAACCCTTCTGTACACCTTTTGTTGATAAACCACTTTATCCTGGAACACTGTAACATAATATTTTAATTTCCCTCTCTTCAGTCTGGTTTTGATATGTTATACTTCAACACAGTATGTATTTGAATATGCATCTTCTACAGAAGAAGATTTTTATTTAAATTTGTTGGTTTTGTCATTCAAATAATTTTATTAAATGGTATATCTGTAAAAAATTTCATACAAATGCACATCAGCAACTTTTAAGAGTGTCTTAAAGTTACACAAAGGTGAACCAACAACTCCTTAATTTACCTGCCGTTTTACTGCATGTAAAGTTATGCATTTACTGAACTGCAATTTCAATCATAAAACTCATTTATAATAAAACTAGGAGATATATTTTAATAGTTTGTTGTATTGACAATCCATTGTTCTGCTAAGTGCGTAACTACATGGGTAAATACTAAACAGGAGGAAGAAGAAAACCATAAACCCCTTCTTTCTCTTTCCAGCACCTGAGATATGGGAAAGCCTCTACTAAAGAGCTCCAGCTCTCTTGGTATTCTTTTTATACCAGCAGAAAGCCTCTTACCAGAAATGAACCTTAACCCCTCTCTCCTTCGGAAAGCTGAATAGGTAACGGCAGGTAACCAGGACAGGAATTAGATCTTACCTAATGAGTTTATTTGTGATGGGCTAAATGTATAGCAAATTCCTAAGCCAGAATTTGGACAAGACACTGGGTTTCCACTGTTACTTTGGAGAAACATCACAACCTTCATAGTTAAATATCCTAAAAAATTGATGGTTCAACTGCAACGGTCTCCAAAACCAACAGCTGTTATCGAAAATAGTAAGTTATCCAAAATACCCCTAAAAGTTGAGAGGAATGGATGGTTTTGTGGTTCTGACACCCTCTTCCTGTGCTATGTGGTAGAAATCATACAGGCACCATACGCTTCATTTCCTTAACTATGAAACCGGAATAGGAGCACTTCTAACTCCAACAGCACTGCAAGGATAAATGCAGTAAAGATTTAGAAGTTCAGATTCTCTAATTGGGAGAGATTTTAGTGCCTCATATGAAAATCATATTAGATAATACATACTTTAAAGCTTACAATTGCACAATATTTCAATATCATCTTTCCTGACAACTTTAGTTTGTCATACTGAACTGTAAAGTTTATGACTTAAAGACCTATGAATTGTTATAGTCTAAATATAACGAACAAGGTAAATATTTCAATGACTTTCTAGAGAGCAGAAAAAGGGGAAAAAAAGGTTGGACTGGATTTCATCCCAGGCACTTTTACTGAAGACTGTGCTTAGGAGGTCACACAGGACAGAGCCCCGTATTTTTGATCAAGCATCAGCAAGCAGAATTAGCAGCCGCAAGCGTTATATAACTTATGTTGCTAAGGGTTAGACTGTGATGGAAAGGAAAACTGTATTTGATTCATTACAACCCTAAGGAGGCGGGAAGGCGAAAGGCAAGGAAGGCTCCGAAGACGGGGAACTGGAGCAAACAGGCTAAACTCTGGAAAAAGAGGACTTGAGGGAAACAGGAACCTCTGCCGCCTGTCATCTGCTCTCCCCCACAGGATGCATTTCACAGAGGGCCTGTTTTAGTCCATCCTCAAGTGAACCTGCGAATAACTCCATTTTCAGACAGAAGTGGTCTGATAAAACCACAGACTAACCATGGGTGTAAGTTTGGCAAAGCTTATTCCATTAATTCTAACATTAGGGGATTTTTTACTAAATATTAAAATAGACCTTACATACATTACACTGAGTATTAACACACACTTGCTACTGGACAACTCATTTACTAGTCTTTCAGAAAAGTAACTACTCAACTGAGTGGGAAGTGTATGAAGACAGCCACAGTAAAGATAAAGCAAAAGGCTAGTTTGATTAGTGTATTACCAGGCACATCTACCAGTTCTCATAGACAGAACATTTTTTTTTTTTTGCCTTCAAAAATATTTTAACATACTTTATGTTTTTAAGATTCAAAATTTAATGTAGAGTTTTACTTATAATTTAAATACTCAGTCCAGTTAAGGCTCTATTCCCAATAATTCTCAACACAGAAATGATACATCCCTTTCATAGCACAAGCTTTTCAGTAAACAAAAAACTACATAAAATTGTCTCAATATTTTCAATACTTCCACTCTACTATTAATAAGCTGCCTCAGAAATCAAGATAGATACTCAAACAGTATTCATTAAGCATCACCACTTAATTGACCCACTGATACACATAAAGGAAGCTCCTGCCCTGAGAAGACTCTTCTGGAGGGCAACCACACAAAACCAAAAGATGAGCGATAGTATCTCGGACTTCTAATACAAGATTTCAGTTTCTTGTTGTAGTTTCACTCTTTAGAAGAACTACGTGACTTGTGTAGACTTGCAGAGTGTTTTTGGTTGAGGAGGGGAGGGGTTGAGGGGTTTTGAGGGTTTGGGGGTTTTTTGTTTGTTTTCTGTTTGTATTGTGGTGGGGTTTTGTTTGTTTGTTTTCAAACTATTTAGACATACAACTTATTGTGAGAATCTGACAGCACAAGGGACCTTTGTAGAGTTGTGACACTACCTGGTCACGGAGCTGGTAAGGTACCTGTGATGTGTTGTTGCAGTATCTTGTATCTCTGGAGTTGACAATTCTACACCACAATTTTAAAAGGGATTTCCATCTGTTTCCACATAACTTTGTTCCACAGTTCTACAGAAAATATGAGACTTTGCTAGACGCACAGAAAGAACGTTCCATTTCACTGACACTTAGTTTCACACACATTCCTTTCTTGTTTGGGAATTCCATATATTCTTATTTCTAAAGAAACCTTGACATTTGAAAGGCTGTACGCAAGTAATTACCATTTCCCCTCGAAATGCTTTTGAAGCATATTCAACCTTCACTGCAGCTGAAATGCCATTAGAAAGCTGAGCTGGAAGGTGCAATGTCTTAAAGGAGACAAAGCAATATTTTCAATCAGTAACTGCTGTAAGAATTTAAGACTTGAGAAATTAAGACCACATCACCACAGTAAATATCGAGCTAAATCTTAAGAATACTTACTCCCTCTTCTTTTTTTCTGAAATTCTAGTAAGGCTTATTTTGCTACTAGAAACCTTCAAGTCTCCAGTGCACGTTTTATCATGTCCAGCTTACTCCTATGCCCTCCTGTGACAACACCGCCCCTTAACTTCAACAGCTCTTCTCCCTTCTCAGTGTTACCCTACCTGGTATATTCATAGACAGCAATCATAACCCCTAGCCTTCATTTTGCCACACTAAACATGACAAACTCAGAGTCATCTCCTATAATATACACTCTCTAGGCCTTCTTTGCACCTATTCCAATTGTATTCGTAAGACCCTAACTTGATTTTACAAACTCAATGACATCTCTCTCAGATCTTCTAGAGAATCTCAGTTGTTTTAAACCGAATTTGATAAATGGATTGTGTTATGGGAACGGACCATCCAATACTATCTCCAAGACTGCTTCAGGAGACTCCAGCAAAATCTTCAGAAGGAAGAAACAAAAGACAACTAGTCCAACTTAATGAACAGTCTTCCCCATCACTATATTTAAGCCCCACCAGAATAGCTGAAACAAGACCAACTACAAGTTTATAAAAATACTTTTCATCGGTATTTATTAACTGTAGCTACTGAAGTGAAAAACACTCCTAACATTTTAGTAAGTGGTTTGAACAGTTATTGTCTGGCTCCCAGACTTCTGAAAACAGTTGCATAATAGGAAATACTGTTTTAACATGGACAATTGTAATAGAGATTGATGTGGCTATAGGCCAGAGTACTGTACAACTCAACTCCAGAAGGCCAGTTCCATATAAAGGACCTGATACATGAAATTTGGGGTTCTATACTCAATGTACTATTTAGAAACTTCACAATCTAAATACCATATGTACTTCACTTTCCTAAGTTTCACCATAAGCCCCACCATGTACAGCTGCTATACCTCCCTCTGGATGGGAAAGAATGGCTTGGTACGCACTTCACCCTGACCCCAAGTATGGTCCAGAAACTAGGTGTTCTCCTGACTCTCCCCCGTATGGCATAAATCCAGGTTCTTCTGACAGCTGGTAGCCACTGATTCTTTTATATATCTGGAGAAAATTACATAGCCCTTTTTTACAGTATCAGGATACCCTAAACCCAGGTTTCATTCCCTCCTCTGCTACAGGTGGTTCCCACTCCTTTCTTCCACTGCAACAAAAGTAAGTCTTAAAGCTGGGGGTACAGGTAATACCTACTCTTCCTGTTGAAAATTTTCTATCATACAGAAAAGAATAAAAAAGTTTCCCAAGCCTGAAAGTTAAAATCAGAAGGCAGGTTCCCAGCTGGGGCACTGACCACAAAGGACAAGATCAGTCCCTGATCCAGTCCCTGCTGAAAGGGCCATTCCGCTCTTTTATGGGATGGATGCTTCATGGGAAATGCATAGCCCAGTCCAGAAAACTCAGTTTTGAAAGGACTTCAGATCAAGTAAGTTAACTAAGAGAAATCAGAAGGCATTTAACAGGGACCATACTGAATTAATCTTGACAGCACATTTCTTATGATGTAAAAAGTGTTTTTTGTAGATAAGGCTACAACATTGGTAAGGATATCTGCCCACAGAGTGGACACTGCAATGGAGAATTAGCATTCACTGATTTTGGCCTCCACATAGAAATGAAAAACACAAACAAGCTTAGAGCCAAAATCTGATGACAGCTTTATTTATAATGAATGTAATAATGTACATACATTTGCTTGTGAACACCTGCATGATATTAAACTTGTTTTTACAGTTACATAAATTGTTCAGGTTCTTACCAAGATAAATGTACTTTGGTTTCTTTGCTTCAAAATTTTGGTTAGAAGTTTGTGCCTTGCCTTTATCAAGTATATTCAGATTCATATTAGAGTAAGCACAAATCAACTCATATTTTAATGGTGCCATCTGTCTTTTTTTTTTTGTAATCTTCTGCCAATACAGCGGAAGATCAAATGAAATCAAATCTAAACATGAGGTTTTACTTACCCTGCCACAAGAAATAATGTTCAAGGTGGCAAAGACAGATCTGTTTGATAATTATGTATTTTCTGCTAAATTGTTCCATATGCTTAGAATATTTGGGATTTAGCCAGGAAGAAAAGCAAAAGCACTTCTGGTAGTTGAGCAGTTCCTCCCCAAAATGTGCGTCAAGTTATCTTTGCACAATTGATTCTTTGGTAAAGAGAGTTATATTAACTATGTCTGTTCACTATGTTCACCAGAAAAAAAACCACGTAATTCCAGAAATATAGGCATTCAGCTTAACAGTTTAAAATGAAAGTTGTGCAAAAACACTTTTAAATACTCTCTTGACAATTTCACTCAATTGACTCCATCCGCTTTACTAGGCCTTTTGAATTATTAACAACATTTATAAATATATTCCTTTGACAGCTGTCATTAATGACAAGATATATTTTTGTATAAAACAGTCCAGTGCAGTTGCAACTATTCACCATCTCTGTTTCATCTTTTAATAGAAACTAAGTTTTACTCCCATATTTATAATTTAAGACATTTGCTTTAGTTCTAAAATTAATCCACCTAATTAAAGATTAGCTTTGATAAAACAGAATGAGAAACTATTATTAGTTTTAATGTGTGAGGGAAACACATAGAGGACAGATTACAAGATGACACAGAGCCCTCCCTAGGATTCAGACGGTGACTGTTACTGCTAGGAACCCCACTTCCTTCCTGCATCCCAGGCCTTTGTGCAGGAGGATTCTGAACTCATCAAGACTCTTTTTATTACTGGTTGTAAACTACATCATACTCTGACAGTAAATTTTTTTTTTTTTCCAAATATACTGCTGCTATGAAGTGTTTTGTAGAAGTGAGTACAGATTGATTCTGGGCACAGCTTCGTACTATCGCCCTGACCTTACAGTAAAAAAGATGGAACAGCAACATGAGAATTTTTGGCAAAAGCTATACGCATCTCCCTCACTGCCTTGCACATCACCATTTCTGAAACAAAACTGCCAATCATAATTTAAGAAATTAATTTTACCTTTACATTTAATACATCACATAAGTTTATAAAAGGAAACAGAAGAATGTTTCTATTTCTCCAACAGAGATGAAAACTTCTTAGAAGAGTTTGATAGCACTTACATGCAAACAAATTTTGGATATAGTTTATTAATTCTGCAGTTCCGTTTCAGAGATCTGCATTCCGAATGAGTATAAAGTTGAATGAATCCTCATTCTTACAGCAAAACACAAGTAATAAGATGGAAACAAAGGCAACAGTTCAAAGAACGGAAGGGTTTTATTTGTGAAGGTAAGACAGCAATCAAACACTACCCCCAGCTTGCTTTCCCACCTGAAAGCGGGCATTACTAGCTCTACAACTTGGGTAGCTTTAGCAGGGGGCATATTTGCCTTTAAGCTATGATAGTTCACAGCATATGGTGCTCATGTACAACAAAAACAACAGCATTTCCTTAATACGGTGAGTAGTAGCACTGCAACTCAAAGTTCACAGCCACCCAGCTTCAGCCATTGCTGCAGAGCTCAACTGCTAACATGAGCCAGAAGCCCAAATAAAGTTTAACAGAACATGTTTAGTAACATCACCTGCAACCTCCCACTTTGGTAAGTCCCCTTTGCATACATTAAATATCGCAAATGTGATGGCCAAATATTAGATGTCACTGAATCCAACATTATATTTATCATCAGAGAGAGCAGAAGATGACCACTACTATCTTTTCCCTACAAATGTTAATATGCCATAAACAGCTCTTAACTCTCTCTGAGCCAAACACACACAATTAAAACAGCCAGGCTGTGCAAGGCTGCTGGAAAAGTTAGTGAATTATGTCATTTTACCAATTTAGGAAAAGTGAAATGAGCCTGTACTGCCTCCAATTTTGTGGTACATGTGTGTACCAACTACTCAGTCAGAAAAAAAAAATAATTCGCCATGCTAAAAACATAACTTCTGACTGGTCTCTCGGGTATGCATGTTTAAACACAGAAGTTCAAGTGGAAAGGGGAATTAAAAAGCCATATTACTGTTGATGACTATACTGATGTGTGAGCAGAGGAAGGTACCGACCTGTACAAAGCTAAATAGCATGTGGGATAGACATGGTCTGTTTTGCACAAAGCATATCCAGAACCTCTGAGATTGAACTGGTCTTGTTCAGTCTCATAAAAGACAGACACAAAATTGCCAGGCCATCCTTCTTCAGGACAGCCTGGCTTTCTAGAGCAGACAAAAAGTTATCATATTGCTATGAACTTTCCTAGTCTACTTCTAGCTTTAGCAACAAAAGAAGTTATTAAAAAAGCAGTGTCTATAGTATCAGATTTGTTTTCCTGCTTTTCATGCATGGAAGGTTGTGAAAACTACCAATACTTGCCTCCCTCCTCAAACATAACTGGCATAATTTAAGGGCAAATTATAAATAAACTAGATGGAGTTCAGGAATGTATTTCTTAAGAAAGGAACTATGGGTGTTTAGTCTAGTTAGTACTGTAGTAATTTACAACCTTCTGCTTTTATGTACCAAATGGCATTTCCATCCTTAGATCCTAGTGCCAAAAAATTTACTATTTCATTCCAAACATTTAGCAGTATTACACTGACTAAGCATACATAAATATATAGCTGCCAGCTTTCAGAATAAATCGAAGTGACAAAATACTTAACATCCAACCTGTTCCCTGGAAGCAACTTATTCTGCAAGCAAAACAGCAAAAGCTTCTGCCATAAACAATTCATCCAGCTCATAAAACTAAAAATCAAATTTGAGTATCACAGCTGATTACAACTTTCATTGTTGCATGGCATAAAAATACAAAAATAATCAGCTTTTATAAAATTATTTATTATTGCGCATCTCTTAGCTCCATTTATCTTATGCATGTAACTTCCTTATACAGAGCCTTTAAGTGGGGTGACAATTAATCTTTAAATTCAATTTGAGAAACACACAGTCCATTATCACATTCAGAAAGGAGACAGTAACATTTATTTTCAGAGAAGTATGTGGAAAAGATGATACTGTAGCAATGTTATATTTGAACTTACTGCATCAGCTAACAGTTTACCAGGTTGAGATTAATTTTTGAGTTACCACAAATTACACAAGTATCATTTAAGTGTAAATCAGTTAAGGCTATTATCAACATCTTGAGAGGAAGAGTTCAGTTTGTGGCCTTAATATATATCTAAATATAGTAAATATCCTATAATAAGGATTTTTTTTATTTCCTAGGTTGATTTTTGACAAAAAGTAGCATTTAGTGAAATGTTTTAGTGCTTTGGTTCCTACTGATTGTAACAATGAAGTCACAAACAAAAATATAAAGCTATTAAAATACAGAACTGATTCCCTAGACATTTGACAGATGCTGCCAAATGAGCTACACCCTCTGTTAAGCATTAAGTTTCTAATTAAGGGCGATGAAATCCTCCTGTGTCATATTGTGGTGGTAACATTGAAAGCAATAATCTTGACTGTGTTTCTTCCCAGAGAACCTTCCACATATCTATAGGCCTGAAGTATGCCTATGAGCATTTAATGGTATGATTTGCATTTTAAAAGTCCCTCAAACTTGGAGATCAAATTCTTGATGCTAAGAAGGGTCCTAATAGCACCTACTGGGTTCTTCCATCAGAGAAGGTGAACAGAAAGGAGAGAATCTGGTCATGACATATAAAGTCAGTAAACACCTATATAAAGACAGGAATTGCCTCCAGGGAAAGATCACAGAGCCCTAGAAGGATGCCTGTAAGAATCACGTAGCTGCGCAGACAGTGCCATCGTGAAACCCTGACTTAGAAAATCTGAATGTGTCCGAAATATAGCTGTGGTCTCACTGCTGTAGCTTGCTAAAGAAAAAAAAAAAAAAAAAAAAAGAGATAAATTAAGGCAGTTCCTCCAAAAGTCTCTCGTCCCTTTCATTTAATTTAATATGGCTCTAATTTGACATTTACTTTAATATGGTTGTGGGTATGGGGTTGGCTAATGCAGCTGAAGAATCTTCAGAATACTTGAAAGATACCTCAAGTATGAAAATATTTATATACAGTGTAAATTCCCATGTTTTATTTTCATCCTGAAAGGAATGTGACCCACTTTATGAAAGAGAGCAACTGTAGGCTTGGGGGCCATTACCAAATCAGAAGGGAGACAGATCTTATCCCATATGATTTCACATAGATAAGAACCCATAGAGCTTCAAGCAGCACATGACTCTGAACAGCACCGAGATTCTGCAAAGGCCATCTTCTCTGAGACAGGTTTAAAGCAGAAGTGTTTTCTGAACAGTTATAACCACCTAATAGTGTATCATTTGAATCTGCCCCCTTCCACCTGATACCTCCTTCTCTCCCTGTTCATTTCCATTTATGTACCTTAATCGGACAAGTCCTCTCCAAGAGATTATAAAGAAATTTATGTATGGGCTTCCTGGGAGAGAAGAGGCAAAAATGAACATGGCTATATTCCTTCCTAGGAACACTTCCTAGGACACTTAGGAACTTAAACTGAGAAAATAAGGTGAAGGGCTAAAAATGAGGGAGAGTCTTAGCTGTTTATCACCAGGTTAGTCACTAACAGTCAGGTATGAAACCTCAGTTAGAGGAAGGCACAAAAAGACATCAGACAATCTGTCCCCCTTCTTGCACTTCAGATAGTTTTCATTCTGTCTTTTAATGGAGTGAGACACTATCTATAAAACGTAATAGCCCTCCCAAAAACATCTCTTTGTATATAGATGTCGTGACTCATTTGAGCCATACTGTTCCAGACACGAGATGCATTTCACAACATGAGCTGCTCCTCAGCACTGCTACTTGAACTGATGAATGGAAACATATGGAACTGGTAGCACCAGAAACACATCTCCTTTGCACTAGACAGACTGGAATGGATGTTGCAGGTGACATAAAACGACAGCACAGTAATTTGAAGTTGGGATGTGTGGAATAGAAACACTTGCTAAGGTTCTTCTCAAACACAGCCAGGTTTCCCCATTTTGTGCAAGTTTTTTGTTGCATTCTTCTGTTTGGTCTAATTCAGATAGATTGAAATCCTGCAAGAAAAAAGCTTATAAGATTCTTCCAGTGTTCTTGCACACATAACAGATAGAGCCTGATGTCATGTTATTTTTAACAGTTTGCCTGCTCAGGCACTTCCTCTTCTGTCATTAGTATCTCTAATACTTTCTTCTCTTAAGTTAGAAGAGGCAGTGTAAGGCTCCCTACACTTTTTAGTAATCCAACTCTTTGCTTGAATTATTTTTTCCTATATGGCTTATAATAGTTATTACAATACTCCACCATTCCATCTTTTTTCCAGGCTTCCTTATTGCTCAACGTAAAATGTTCTTCCTTAGTCTAACTATGCTTTTAAACTTCTCATTTGTGTATACTGATTTTATAGCTTTCTCTTTTTTACCAGGTGAGTGTCTTATTTAACTCTCTGACCAAGCACCCTAATGATTTTGTAGAAGTGTCTTCTGCTTTTATCCAGTCTTGGCTCCAATTTTTTTTTTTCAGTCTATATTTTACTGGAAAAACATTTGCTGAAGAGGTCAAAAAATACAACAACTGATCCATTTCATGCATTCATCACTTCTTGAAATGTTGCCGCAACTTTTGATTCTGAACATACCCTAAATCACATTTTATGATCAGGCAGCTCAGATCCATTTGGTGCAGGGTGATCTGCTCACACACGCAGGCCCGCTCTCACAAATATTTTTTCCTTTACAATCAAGGCCATTTATTGTTTACAAAAGTTAACTTTTACTTGGCCTGCACAGCAAAACAAGATGGGGGATGGGTTGTTTTGGTTTGGCTGTGTGTTGTTTTTTTTTTTTTTAAAGCCTGTTCCCACTACTGCAAGCACTTTCAATTAAGCAAGCAGAAGTTGTGTCTGAGAAGGAAACCACCTTGCACAACATAGTACTCAGAAGTCCAGGCAATTAGCCACCTTTTTTAAACATTTTCTCGGTGTTTCTTTCTGTATCACTAATGCAAAAATGTTAAAACAGCAACAGAAACACCATAATTTATTATGAACTGAAACTGCCTAGTAACATTTTCTTTTGATATGGTCTGAGAGAAGTAAATGTCTATTTTGCTCTTAAATATTTAACTCACTTCAGAATTCAAGTCCTGGTTTTAAAATGTTTTCAAAATATACAAATTAGACTAAATGCAATTGGAAAGCCTGTTGACAGTGTTCTGCTAAACTTTTCCTAATTCAGCTCAAATATACAAATCTCATAACATAGCAGTTTATCCTCAAAAATTTCTTGACAGAGATCTCTTGACTTTTGAGGTACCAGAAATGTCACAAGTCTGACAAAAAAAACCAACCCAACATTCTAGTGCTAGGCCCACTAAAACGGACAACTAGCATAAGCATCAGCAGTTTAATGCCTGAGCTCTTACTGTCTGTTTTCTCCTCCCACCCTGACAAATCTACAAATTGTTGGCTAAATCCCACTCCTGAAGTCACAGCTGCTACCATCTATAAAATTTACCGCTACCAAACAGTAAAGTTCTATTAGCAACTACAGAAAAATTACAACCAAAAGTAATGAATTGGGGGTTTTTTCCCCTATCTGTAGAGTTAATTCCATTTTCAATACCTTGCATAATATTCTAGTCCTCCATGTGAGACATCATAAGAGGGACAGATTATCAAGTTAGTTACACGGCAGACAACGTTAATCAACCCTACTGGCTTATATAAAAATGCCTGCTGCGCGCTTAGAGCAAAATGCAAGTTGCAGGGGAATTGAATTCTTGTCCCTACAATATCACATCCACATAGAGTCAAGTGTTTCTTTTAAAAGCATTAACAGTAGCTATGGCATTCTTAAACATGGCTGAAGCTATGACATTGAAGAAACACGCATACTGGTTTTAAAAGCACTTTACAGAACGAAGACATTAGATGTTACTAGATTTGCCTAACGTATAGACCATGAAGGTATAAAAACCTGTTTTAAAACGTTCACATAACCCAAGAACTTCAAGTTCAAGCACATTGTGTATGAGATTTTCCTCAGCTTTCATAGGATACTTTATTTTGACCCATTCCCAAAATGCAGCTCAGCAAGCCCTGAACTGTTTGTTGAAGCAGATCAGTGTTTCTCTTAAGACCATTAAAAGGTGAAAATAAAAAAAAAAAATTCTCCTGTTAAAGATCTGAAAAAACATTATACACCACTGAATTCCTCACAACATGGACTAAAACCAACTCAAGCTCTGCTACGCAAGACAGCTGAACTTTTTTTTTTTTTATGTTCTTACCCTTTTTAATGTTGCTTTTTAAAGAAAGAGTAACAGCATTATTAAGTGTGGAATGTTAAGTGTTTATTCAGTAGTCTCCCTTAAATGGGGGACATATCTCCAGTTGCCACAAAGTGGTACTTAACACACCGCTATGTTTTCTTAAGTAGAAGGAAAAACCAACAACCAAGTTGTGTATTTTTTTCCTTAAGTGACTAACTGCATGATGCTGAACTTAGTTCACAGCATGCTAATTAATCACTCCAGAAACACCACACTAAGTCAACATGTGCCTACCTCCAAAAATGAGAGTTCAGTCATTGCATTTGGAAGACTCAAGTCTTTGTTCACACAAACACTTGCACTACCTAAAGCAGATGTTCCTGAACTGTGCTGTCCAAACTTCAAAGTTATTTTATGTGTGTGGTAGGCATTAGGAGCCACTGCTCCCGAGCTGGGGTGGAGGAGGAAAAAAAGAGAAAGAAAGAAAGAAAAAAAAAAAAAAAAAAAGAAAAAAAGAGTCAGAAGCTGTCGCAACCACTATGCAATAAAAGCTTATTCCCTTCAAGCCTACAAGCATGTGTGTGCTTCTTGCTCAGAATACCCCCATCAGGCTCCCAGATTGGGAGAATGTAAAAGGGAGACAGAACAAGATTTATATGGAAGTTGAAAGGAAAGAAGCCATTTTTGAGACAGTAAGTAGACAGAATGTTACAGGACCATGAAGTGTAGGATCAGGAATAAGCTATTATGTCTTTGTCTGAGAGGGTCAACGGTGTCAATATGCTGTCTGGGAATTTCTGAGCTTCTAATACATCAGTGGTAGTGGTAGTTCTCCTCAACTTAAAGGAGAGCCTGGAGTTGAAAAAAAACCAACCCTGAGGAATGACTGTACATGACATAGCTATAATGCAGCAGAACAGCAATTAGTGTGCAGTGCTTTTACAGCTAGCTAGTTGTACCTAGTCACCCGATGCTAGAATTTTAGCTCAGGATTTTTTTTTTTTTTTTTAAACACACATCGGGAATATAACTTGACTTTTGCTTTTATAATTTACTTTAAAACAGAAAAGTAAATCTCAGGAAACATGCAGTTGTTCAAATTTGTCAACTCTCACTTGGGCTTTGAAGCTTAACAACCACATAAGAAACCGTATACTGCTTGTGGTTTCAAGACTTGGAGGCAATGAACTCTTGTTCCATAACTATCACAGAGACGACAGTCACCTGCTGAATCACCAAAACCATATCCTGGCACACACTAATTTCTTCTGAGGTATTTCCCATTCAATTGCTTGTCTGGGTACATCTTCCTTGCTTCTACAGAAAAAAGTCAGCGAGAGGTGCATGCTTGTAAATTGTAACTCACCATCAGACTATTAATATGATACTGCTTTAGTCACAAAAAGGGGAGAAAAAAGCTTGCTAAATTTTTTGAGGTGAGGGATGAAAAGTCAAAAAAGAAAGTGAAGTGATTTACTTCCTTGTGGAATGAGATCTATGGGAAGTTTAGCCTAGATGCACAGAGGTACCTACCTACCATATCTTTGGGTTTTTGAACCTTTGGTTCCTAAAACAGAGTTTTCTTTTCCTATAATTTAATTTTTCCATATGTTAGAACAATACAGAAAGTTTATATGCATAAAGCTAATAAGACATTACATATTGTTTAAAAATCATCATCCATTTGTTATGCTTTTGATTTGTACAAAAGACAGGTTAATACCAAGTAGAAAATGATAGTTAATACCATGCATTTTTTTTTAATTAAATCACTAATTCTGAAACAAATGGTTAAACTCTTCAGTGGGGAAAAAAAAAAAATCTTATTGAAAAAACTGTTCTCTCAGTTTTATCCATCAATAGTCATTTTTTTATTATACAGCCTAGGAATCTAAAGTGATTTTTAAATTCCCTTTACAGTTCACAGTTTTCTTACCTATCAGTTTCAGTGAGGAACTCATGTCACTCAAGCTTGAACCTGGTACTCAATGATTAACTCAAATCCATATTTTTTTTTCCTACTGAAACAATGCCTTAACTTTGCCTTCACCCAACTGATGGTTCAACAGCAACTTCATAGAATTTTTGCTTCAAGAATTTATCTATGATTTTAACTGAAAAAAGGAAACAGTCAATTACATTCCATGTATTAAACAGGACAGTTTAATTATTCTACTAGTAAAATGCGATGTTGAGTTTTGCCACTATTAAAGGGTATGGAGGTGGGTTTGGAAGGTTTCTTTACAAGACCATTCCAGTCCAACCCTTGCTATATAAGGGTATTTAATGAATAAGCACTTTCTAACAGAAATCTCTCTTATTTAAATCGCGGAAAAAATATACATTCCACCAAAAGAGATTAAGTCTTTTTATGCCAACTTGAAACTTTTCAGCAATTTAACAGAAGACATTCTGCAATGATTGAAGCATGGCAAGGGAGTCAAATGGGCTTTTGGAGGGTTGCTTCCTTTCCAGCCCAAGACTGTCTTTTCTCTACTTGGGATATGGGACTTATTCCCAGCTTATTTCACTGTCAAGGCCCACGGACGTATCCTGTTAAAGTCACATGCATGTCCTCAGTCTGAAAGATGAGTCCTTCCTTGTCCTTTACAGAAACCTCTAGTCACCCTCTGCACTTCACAGGTTGCCGCTGATGTCGACACAGTTGGACCTCAATTGTACTACACAGAGGGAAAGAGGAATGGATCACTTGGGACAGAACTGGAGGGATGCTCTGGAGAGACCCTAACTCACCAGCTTGGTGATACAAAACCAATGAGAGTCAACATTGAAGACCTTGTTAAAGTCAAGGGAAACAACATCCACTGCGCTCCCATTGTCCACAAAACCAGGCATCCTTCATAAAAGTCAGTCAGGTTTGTCAGGCATGATTTGCCCATAGTCGACAGATTAATAAGACCAGTATTCTCACAGCGTAAAAGCTGGGGAAGAACTTCTTCACTTAACTAAGGCAGCAGCCATTTCAGAGTAGCACATCCATGTTACAAGAAACGCTGAGGGATTCAGGGCAGCTGACACTCCTGACACTGAAGGTATGTAATTGGAAGCATTCCAGCAGAGGGCCCGCAGTCAGCTAATACAGCTTGAGACAAGCAGAGGAAAGGGGGACGCTTCAGAAACACACAAGCTGATACAGTCCTAAAAACTGTTACAGCCCCAGGGCTCAAACCCTTCCTGCAGGAGAGCATAAGCCTTGCGTTCTACCTTCAAATGCTGATGGGGTGCACGAAGAGGGGCAACTTTTTTTCCTTCCACATCACTAGGTATAACTCGTTAGCATTTATGCCACCTGATTAGCATAACAACCAGGAATTAATATTTGCATTGCTATCCTTCTGAAGGATCAGCTACAAAACACAAAATTATATCTATTAGTCTCTACCTGTCTACAAAGTTTCCCATTAAATAGGTCAAGAAAGCATATTAACAAAAGCCTTCAATATCAGTGTGCTGTATGACACCAGATCAACATCCTTTAACATCCTTTCAACATCCTTTAATGTGATCAAATCAACAGCTTGGTCTCTGGTAAGATACTACATATAGCACCATACAGAGCATGATGGTATCAAGGCAAAATTAAGAGCAGTTGTGAGGACAAGAAGGAAAGACTGGAATTGTTTGTTCTAGGCACATCTCATTGTCTGACAAAAGTACACCAAACAACAAATGGCAAGGAGGAGACTGGGGGCTACCCTTATCTTTTCCTCCCAGTATGCAAAATATCTATGTGGCACATCAAAAAAAAAAAAATCAATAAAGGAAAGACGTCATCCTTCAGTTTGTAACTCTGATGTAGACACCAGGAGGCAAAAATGAATTCACTGAAACTGAATACTTCAGTACAGAAAGCTAGTGTCTCGTCCTGGCCCACAGGAATTGTAGGAATTGTCACGCTGAAGACGTGACAATGGAGTTTGATGGGGGAGTCAGAATATTTGACCAGCCAGGCCATGGACTTGCTCCAGTAAATTCCTACTTTATGCAATCAGAATTTGTCTTGAGGGGCCAAATATGTATGTCTTTCAGCTTATTAGATGTTATATGATGCCACGCATAAAGTGTGCAGTACTGAGCAATTCAAAAGGCACATGGGTTGAATTTCAAGAGGCAATTATTCAGTGGAAAAAAATGAGCATCTCTTTGTTCAATTAAAAACAGAGTTTAGCATGCATCACTGAGGGCAACTAATTCCTATTTGTATGTCCCCTTTAATGTTCACAGCTGGCAAATAGCAAACCTACATTTTCTTAAGGCAGTTTCAGGTAACTGTATTCTAGTTCTTACAGTTTACTTCATTTCAGTTTCTAGAATAACTGTGGTAAGTTTTATCATTAACATAATGCCTTCAGCTTGGACAGTCCATCACTGCACTGAGGTGCAGGAACTCCCAGGAGGCTTTTCCCAGGAACCACTTATCAATACATCATCTGAAACTCCGAAGAGCACTTTTCAAATTGGTTATTTCTTTTACCTTTTTCAGATTCTCTTAAAAAGAAATTATAAATTAATCCATTACAACAACCCACCTCTAGTACCTAGAATTAGGTTCTAGTTACCTAGCTAGATTTCCAAAATTATTCACAAAGCAATCATTCTTTAACTAGCTAGTGCTCTATCAAAGCATGTATGGAGCAGAAACTGTTTTAACAGAGCTAAAGTTTTTGTTTACTCAGGAAAAATAAACGGTGTTATAACTGGCTAGAACTGTAAACATCTACAGAGCTCAATCATACAAGCAAGTCTTATTTCCTTATCAGAATACAGATAAAGTCAAACAGGAAAAGCTAGGGCATTTGTCCTATCAACAAGCACACACAGGAGGAAAACTGCTGAGTCATAAAGGCACACACAGCATTAAAAGCTATTCCAGTATTAATAGATTATTTGTACACATTTTTAAAGTGTATTCATATTGAAGTCTTAAATTACCAGGACATATTTTTAAGGTCGTAGTCAAGCAAGCTATACTTGTACAAATTCAAGTCGATGAATCACGGAGCCCATGGAAGACAGACGTTGAGAGCCTGGTGCTACCTCTAATTATACTTCTCTACTCTGTCTTTGGAGGAGGGATCAACAGTTACTGTGGTTTGTATAACAAAAACAAAAAGCTCCAAATCTCATTATCTTTAGGTGCTACAGTATAAAAACATTAACAAAGATTACAAGATTTGGAATACATGGTGTCAGAGAAGCAGCGGTACTTCCTGAGGCCAGGCTTTCTATCTTGCTACCCGTTCCGGGTCTGAATGTCATACTAACCCTAGCAATGTCAATCTCCAGAACATTTATATGGTTAGCATAGGATAAATTATATTTTAAGCTCTGATCTTGCAAATGAGATAATATTCACTGCAACAGGTATCCAGAGCAAAGCCCAGAACAGTATGCTTAAAACTAATCTCCCTATTAGCAAGGGCTCTAGAGAAAAGACAAATGCTTTGCATACTGGGACAGGGTTTTCAAGCAATTTTACAACAGCTTTGTGGAACATAAGAGGCTACTACACTGACTTTCCATATGCCTTTGATTAAATAACACATATAGGGCAGAGAAGAAGAGATAACCTTTTATTTCTCTTCCTTGCAAAGGGAGTTCTAACAAAGATCAACATTAATTGCTGAAATACTACAGTGCAACAGGAAAAGAAAATCTGAATAATATATGAATTATCAGTATTTGTACCCAGCTTCTCCTCTTTATCCTACAAATATATTGACATATTAAGCTCGTACTTTGTGATATAAACAGCATTTTCAATTTTAGATGTTCAGTTTGGGGTATATTAAATGCCAATTATATCAATCCATATGGGTATAGGGCTGCCTAGCTGCCTGACATGTCTAGTGATGCAGCACCCCTAAAAATAAAATGTTTCTGAGCAAGATAAGGATGAGCACGTACCAATGAAAACATACACATTTTGAGATTTAAGGTGATGTCACAGCTACATGGGTCTAATCATCATTTTTGAGGATCAGGACTTCAAAGCCTAAATCTCTACTTATGTTCTGTTATGTAAAATACAGGCTAAAATAGCCTGTAGCAGACAGCCACAATGCTCAGTATGAACCTCGGGGGATTGTGGGACAGGGCAGGGGGGGGATGTTTGGGGAGGGGTGGGGGGGAAGACAAGTACAGCAGTGTGGAAGAACAAGCATGGATTAGGAAATAACTTTAATGCTACGACAATCTGATACTGAAATAACCATACAATTCCAAGGTTCACATTTTGTAATAATTTTGGACTGGGGCCAGGGGGGAAGACAGTACAAAAGGAAACGTAGTTGTTTTGTTTTGGGTTTGGGGTTTTTCTTTTTTTCATTATCTTTTTTCCTCCGACTCTAAGATAAGATTCAAAGCAGCTCATTCAAAAATGTGAAAATGAATTCATATGCATGGTAGAAATACTGAATACAGAAAACCTAATTAGACAGAGAATGACATAACTTCCAAGGCTGGAAACCAAGCAAATTTAAATCTGAATAATATTTTAAGAGGACGATATGTCTGCCAGAAGAATCACCAAGAGATGTGGTGGATTCTCCATTCAACTTCTTCACATCAAAATCGGATGGTGTTCTACAAAAACCACAAACAATCTCTCTCAGACTATGGGGTGTTTTCTACCTTGGGAGTATAAAAGTGGCTCAAGACAGAGTCATGAATCAAATAAGACTAGTCAAGCCCACCAGAAGCTGCTGGCAACAGTACATTTCTATATGGCATCAACATAAACACCTGAAAGCATTGAGTGCAGCCTGACTCCACCGCTCTGCCCTGGAGGGCTTTAGCTTTTCCTGACGTGGGAGTCAGGAGTGTCTATGTAAGCAGCAGGAGGAGCAGGGCAAGAGGGTAACATGAAAGGGAAGTCACACTTGCAAAAAATACATGAGGAAAGCTGCATTAGACAAACAAGGCAGGTAAATATAGTAACAGTCTGAAATAAAAGCAAGTCAGGCCAGATCTGCTCTATTATCCTGGCCTTAATGGGTTGTTTTAATCAGTTGTTTTGTACTTTCAGGTTTCTGTTTCAGACCACCACCTAACACTTGGCAGAAAGGCTATCTATATCCACTAGACTGTAGGCATGTTGCAGCCCTTCTCAATGTGACAGAATAAATACACTGTCTCCCACTTTGCCTGACTTTCCCACCTGTACATCTTATCTTAAGCTATACTCTCCAGAGCAGGAACCACATGCAGTCTGTTCTCTCCAATACACAGTATGATACAACAGCGGGCATCAGTAAAAATAAAATACATTATTTGATATAATGTATGTGATGACAATGGGTGCATTGCAAATTTAAGCTATGTTATGCCAAGGAATGTGTGTTAATTATATTACAAAGTAAAATTAGGCAATGCAAACTTACTGGAAAAAATTCTTAATTATTTTGTTATTGCTGTGCTTGCCAGAATCACTTGCATACAACATAAGAAACCAATTCTAAACTAATTTTGAGAAGAAACTTTCTTCTGTAATTGCAGAATACTGTCCAATAAGCAAGAGGGAAAAACACCACATACTTTACACCACAGGAATTCTTAGTGAAATGGATGAAAGGATAATTAATAAGCAACATGTTAAATTTTGTTTCTAATGTATCGATACACACACATAGCACAGCTACTTCATTTTAGATTCTGCAAGCCTCTCCTTAACCCTCAGGATACCTTTAAAAAGAAAAATCATGCCCCTAACATTAAAAAAAAAAGTGATCAATCATACAAACTCTACTTTTATCCCTTTAATCTAACCGCTTCACCAAAACCCTGAGAAGACGCACTATAAGTGTTCTTCGTTACTGCAGTAAAGCATTTAAATGATTATCAATTCATCATATAAGGACCAAAGCTAGAGGCAAAAGGGCTTTTTCCTTTAGTATGCATGGGGAACACAGGCTAGGCCTAAATGATCATCCAGTTGTGCTCCAGATGCTGAACTCACACTAACCTGCACCCACACAAAAAGCTGTTGTCCCATATTCCACTTTATATTTTTCACTGCTGAATGCACACATGCATGGGCACTTAGCATCAAAACGGAGTGAAATAATACCAGGACAACATATAAAGTCTTTCTTTACTGAATGTCAGCAGACACCTGCCTGATTTATCCTAGTCTCTTAAAAATAAAAAGCTTGCCTTAAGCCACTTTCAGAAAGTATCTTACATGCACAAAGTAAATACTCCAGCAGTGATTTAAGCTAACCTGCTTGACTTTGAGGACTGCTAATCCACTTCAGTACAGGCAGGTAGCACTGCACAGCTGAGAAGCGACACCACCTTAAATCACTTCTTGGCTTTGACTCACTACGCAAGAACTTTGACTTTATAAAGAAACAGACTTGAGCCATTATTTTAAGCCACTACTGAAATTTCCTTCTTGACTACAAGGTCAAATTCATACATATAAGAGCATGCCAGAGTGCTTGACATGGGGATACAGAAAGCCTTCCGCCACCATGTGGACTTGAGACTAACCTGACCACACAGAACTAGTGTATCTAAAGGGTAGTGATACAGAAGGATCACTTAGCAGCACAATAACTTCACTAACAAACTACAACAATCAAAAGCAACTGCTTAACAGAATACAATCACCAACAGAAGAAAGACGTTCTGAGGTTTTGGAAGAGGAAAAAAAAATAATGTACACCTATTTCCTATAACCTGGAATATGGTAAGCATGCAGAAGTCTACCATGTTTCAGTCAACACTATGGAAAACACTCATCTGTAGCTCTGGAGACAATTCTGTACCATCTTATGACTGGGCTCAGGGGAAGATGCTTTTTTGTTTGGTTATTTAACATATATATACACACACACTTGGCTTTTAAACAACAAAAAAACCTTGTAGACATTTAAGTGAAGTACATTTATTCAAATTGATGTAACTTCTTGAGATGTCTTTCACAAAAGAGTTCTTTCCCTCCCCAACCCCCCCCCAGACTTCCGCCTTCAGAAAACAGACATTCACTCTGGATTATTTAAACTTGGAAAAATGCAAGTGTTTTCTTTGAAAAAATATCTATTGTTACAGCAAAAACTTGGGTTTCCTTTCAAGCAAGATCATATGATTACGCGTTTATATTTTACTTTCCGCAGGAATTTACACACCCCCCATTTGCATCCTGTTATTCATTTAGCGTTTCCCTTTACTTCAGCATGCTGCGTTAATAAAGTGGACCTGTTGGCTCAGTCTAGGCACTCAAGGTGACAATCAGTGCTCACTCTTGCATTTATCAGATTTATTCTATAGGGCTTTCCGCATATATTTAATGACAAAACATTCCTTCAAAAAAAGCAGTTCTGTGAAAAGCACTGCATAGACAGATCGTGAAACTCTAACCTAGGGGTTTTCAGGGTATTTTTGTTAATTCTGTACTCCAAAGCACTAACTTCTCTTTTGGAGGGTAAGTTTCAACTGAAATAGATTCCACGTTATTTAAGTACATTAAAATAGTATAAAAGGTCTTATCTTCAATACTGGATCTGTCATAGTCATAGATTGGTTACTCTTGTTTATCTTCACTTTAGTCATTGATGTTAGCCTTTAAACGCCCTCAGGTAGATACTGATTAATAACCTGATTTGTAGTCCTACAGTTCAAAGGCCTGAAAAGAAGTAGCAAAGAGCCTTTTCCTGCTAAAAAAGGTTAAGATGGCTTCTACTGAAGCTATTCTATCTGAAGGTATAAATTAAACTTGCTTCATTGTACACTGTTCAAATTGTCTTGCACAAGATAAATAATTTGATGTTGCTTTTCACGTTTACCAGGCTTTTTTATTTTATGGAGACTATAGCAAAAATATTCTGCTGTAATGCACCTAGTATATGCACTTACTTATTGTTTGAAAAGTCTCTTCCTATGAGGCAAATCAAAATTCTAGTACTTAATTCATTATAACACAATTAAATGCTCTATATTCTACAGCTGTGGTCCAGTATGGTAGCATTAGCCGCATATGTTTGTCTGATGTGGATACCATCCTAGTAGTATGCTGAGTTGAAAACACAGGTTAAGTTTGCTTCAATTCTGGATCCACAGTAGTTAAATTGCAACCTGAAATGCAAATATAACTTCTCTGCCACTAGCACGTATCTAATTCATCACCACTCTAAATGGCTGCAAGCTACCTTCATGTTCAAATTGGAAACAAGCAACTGATGAAATTTTGGTGTGAAGTGATTCTGGCTGTCTCTTTACAGCCAAAGCCATGAATTTTTTCCTATACAGAAATCATAGCCTTAAACCCCCTTATTCCAGGACCTTCAAGCGCAAATTGTCAGGGGGGAGGACAGAGGCAGGGGGAAACAAAAATCAAGCACTTCCATTGCATGAGAAATTGAGATTTGCCATTATTGCTCCATCCCAAGTAAGGCAAAAAACTTGCAATCTTGTATTTGTTTCGGAATACATAATTTAAAAAAAAAAAAAAGCTTCATTGAGACCAGAACTTCCTCTTCAGTTCACCAAGAGAGCACAGACAAACCAAATAATTTGTTTTACAGCAGTCAACCTGAGATAACATTTCACAAAGACTTTGATGAAACTGATGTGCCAAGACTACTCTTTCATTTCCTGGGAGCAAATATATTCATTTGAAAAAAAACACTGCTAGAAATATTTGACCAACGCTAGCCTTGAGTAGATTTGATACTAAGAATTGTCCTGAACAAGCACAGAAATCAAGACACTTGCATATATTCCTCAGGCAATAAAACACAGGATATAAATTTATGACCATTATTAAATTGAAGCCACTAGACACAATAAATGAAAATAAATGTTCTGTATTCCTGCAGGAAAAAGTGGAACTATCTTAGGCAGTTAGATTTCTTCAGTCCTTTCATCCATGGTATGGAGTCACTATCAAGAGGCTGAAATACTAAATCTTAAACTGAGGAGGACAGAGATTATTTTAATGTTCAAAAAACTTAGTAAAAAAAACCCCAAACCTTGCAATTTAATATCAACTCCATTGCAAGCAAGATTCATTAGCTACAGCTGATCAATGTAATTCCATCTTCAGTATAATATTGTCAAGCTTCACTGACTGATAAAAAAGGGAGAGTTATTTAAATACAAGCTCCCTGCTTTATTCCAGCAATGAAAAGGACTAGACTATTTCTGCCTTTGAAGAAACTGGCATGAAGCCAACCATCGCGTCTCACCCTACAGAACAACTCGGGTAGTGAAGGAGAGGGGTAGGACTCCTTGGCCAGCTCTGAAATGGTGTAAGAGAACACGTGCTTCTGGCCTGATTACTACTCTGAGCACTGCTGTCTTGCCAGGGCTGGGCCAGGGAAAACCTGCCCACACAACTAGAGAAGCTTAGCTGTCGTCTTAATGCCTCATGCCCTGCATTAATCAGGACTTGAACACAGGAAAGACTTTGCCTCTATTTCTTTACAAGTCATCTTTGCAATAAACTATAGGAAGGGGCACTAGCAATTACTTTATATCAAAACAAAGTCATTATTGATGTATCATTAAGCAAAACATACAGCCGATGGGAACTCATATGACATGTTTTGAACAGTAATGGTTTTATGAAGGGGATTTTCAGAGGGGAAAAAAAGAAATCTCTTCAGTATCTTTGAAAGTCTAAGCAAAAGGACTGGAAGACTCATTAAGGACAATATTACTTCCAAATGCAAAGTTTTGAAAAACTGGTGATTTAAGTGAAACATAAGCAGTTACATTTGGTTTTCAAGAAACTGGAAAGCTTACTTTATACAGTTACATTGTATATACCCACACAACCAGATGTTCATTAAAATACAGATAAATTAACAGTTTTAAGTACTTAAACAGCTGAAATCAACATACAGTATGAACAGAATTTTACAAGCAGTCCGAAACCAAATAAATTCCCAACCCTTACCGTCAAAAAAACTTTTGGCTCTCAGGTAACTGACACTCAGCCTAAGCACAGACAGCTTATCCAATTTGGCAATAACATCTTGAGGGAAAGGCAGAAGGCTAGCCAAGCGGTCCAACTCTGCATTCAAGCGGTCCCTGTGTCTCTTGGATGGATTGGACTTGACTCCTTCAGCTGGGGATGGCTTTACTCTGTGACAAAAAAACCAATCACAATATAAATGTAAGTTCCTTCCCAAAATGAAGGTAAACATTTGCCAAACGTAACATCACAAATTGTCTTTTAAAGTTTAACAAGCAAAATGTTTTTCCCGAGTGACTTCTGTTTCCCACTGGAAAAAAAATAATTAATCTAAGATGGTTTAACCCCACCTCCAACACACACATTGTTAAATGAAGCAGTTAGAGTTACAACGGCTATTTGAGCACGTAATGAACATTTGAAACCTTTGATATTCAGCATTTTTTATAAAAAGCTTCCTACACTTTCAATCAAATGTCACTTGAATTTTTCCAAATGTTCGTATTACAAATAATCCAATAACTTTTAGTACTATTTGTGTACAAATGCATTTGACAGTACACTTGTTCACTTCAATTACAATTTTTCACAGGTGTCCTTAATTTTTGTCAATATTTGGAACAGGCTATTGTCAATTGAATACAACAAAAGTTTTAGTAACTTGCTAGACAATGAGGCATCCAAAACTGCACAAGAAAACGAGAGATACAGCTCAGTCAGCAGGTAAAATCTTTGTAGCAAACACTATTAAGCTTATCCTTTAAGTCACCTCTCAGCTGAAGGCATTTCATTTGAGTACAGCATGACAACAGCCTGCCTTTGTACCTTACAAAGTACAATTTAAAAAGCTTTCTGTTATGAATTACTTAGTAAAGTTTTTCTAAACTTGCTATTCTCCATTCATATTCACCCCAATTCCAGATACTTAGATACTCGCACCTTCCCACGTACACAGAATTCTAGGAACATGTTTAAACCCCTACTCATTTGAATTACAATTAGTCATTACAAGCCAATACTGAAACCAAATAATTTATCTGCACAAGCCATAGTAGATTTTATGATATTTATTAAACAGTTTTCTAATTAAAGAGTTATTCGTTCTCACTTTTCCAGTATTGCAGTTCTACTTGAGATCTGCAGCAGTTATCAAGTTGTGCTGCTCTCATAGGAATGTTGGTTCTGCAAGATGTACCACTCATGAAAATAGCGAGCATAAAAACCTTCAGCAGTTAATTTCTTCAGTATTTCATTTAGTCTGCTTCCAAGCTTCATCCTTATATCAATTTTACAATAAGAAACTGCAAAAATCCCATAGTTATTTTTGCCACTGCTGAAAGTAAACCATACTGAAAAGTAATTTCATCTTGTATTTCCAGTCAAATAAGCAGTGATAGAGTGGACATTCCTATTTTTAGCTTGTTTTGACTTTATGTTTCAATTACACATCTTGTTAGTTTAAATTCAAGCCCTTCTGTTTACAGGTATTGTTTATTCAGTTGTCACTTGTCAAAAACTTGCACTTGCTGCCTGTTCCCTAGCACTACAGCTGCCCTTTCACACATTAAAGGAGGCATGCTCCTTAGGAGGAGCCTGGAAGCTTGAAGATGCCATAATACAAAATATTGTTAACACACAGAAATATATTATATCAGCAGCAACTACTTACTCCCCAGATGGATAAAGTTAAGCTTGCTGCAGTGTAAAGATTGTCTAGGACACAGTTCTAGTAGAGCTTTATCCTAAAAACATTGGAAAAGTGGGGAAAACAGATGAATCAAGAAATACGAAAATTCTCTCTCTTGAAAAAAACATAGGTTCATCATCAACTGCAATGGATGACAAACTAAATATTTGGTTAGATGTGTCCTTCAGTCACAAGCCCTGACTTTGAGACCTGCAGCTCACCATATCCCCAAGATGAACAGTAAAATAATTTAGTAAAGCTTTCTTCACATTCTCTTATTCTGGCAGAATATTCACTTGTACAAGCCATATGATTAACACAATTTAAATATAACCCTAACAAAACATAAGTTCAAAATGACCAAACATTACCAGTAACATTAAAAGTTACTTCATAAATACTTTTAACATGTTAAACTGCCATAAGTGTAGAGATAGAATAAATGATTCCAAACTTTAAGCAGATAACAGTTGTATAACAATCAGTGAACAGCTCACTACTATCAAATCAAACAGGTCTGCTTCTGAAAAGTGGAGGTCCCCACGGAAACTGTTCAAAACACACAATCTTTTCCAAATAAATCAGCACTAACTACCAGACTTTTCTATTTTCACAACTGTCCTCCACTTTGCTTAAAAATTCTATAAGTAATTTGACAAGTTAGTTGAAACTATATGCAACTGTGCAGTTATCTCATCAAGTTGTTAGTTAGAAAGTAAAGCAAAACCAATTAGAACTAATGATTTCTCTTTCTTACTTCTAACTAGTTCAAAGCATAAGGATTTTCTAAGTGTAGTATACAACATTTCTGAGTATTAAGGTATTTGCAGCATAAATCTTACCATGTTCTCTCCCTCCAAATCAAACATTGATTTTTCCCTAATTTTCCCCTTTATCACCCAACTAAAATCCATTATATAAAAATGGATCCTTCAGGGACGAAGGGAATAAAGGCAGAAGTGCCAGGGGCATAAGTAGCAAGCTAAACCATTTTGTAACCACTTATGTAAACCCTTGATGCTAAAGACAGCCCTAGCTGTGTTGCAGAAAATTATCTTCAAGGAAAATTATGTGCTATGTCAAGATTAAATCCATGCATGTGTTTTATTTAAAAGAAAAAAAAAAAGACTAAAGGAGGGAATGGATTTTAAGCCAATCTTTCAGTTCTTGATCTTTTGCCTTTCACAGGAAATTTGAATTCCCTAATCAAAGGTCTCTGTACACTCAGTGCCTCCAAACTGAGCTACAATCATTATCACCCAACAGCTGCAAGACAAGCAAGCACTCTTAATTCTTGTTTTAACAATTCTAAAGGATTTGCCATAATAACATTAGCTGACTACTATTTTCACAGGTCTGCTACAGACTTACTTAGGCAAAAGTTTTCATTACACATGCTCACCAGGTGCACCTTCACAGACATTAACAACACTAAATTCTTAAAAAGAAAGTGCACAAGTACCTGAGTCTTAATTATCATTGAAAGGCCAAAATGTTTCAATATTGACATGCTAATTTGTATTTTTTTAAAAGGGAAATTGAAGCAGTTCTTTGAGAAAATGAAAAGAAAGCACAAACTTATTCTGTTTGTCGTACGACTACAAAAACTTTGAAAAGAAGGAAAAAACCCAACAACGAAGCAGTGAAAGCCATGATACCTTGTTAACAAGGCTGAAGTGTGAAATGAAGTCAGGAAATAAAAGAATGCGCAAGAGCAGCACTAAAGATACAGCGACATGTTAAAAAACTAATTCTATTAAAAAAACTAATTAGAAGTTCATCAGAACTGTTTTATTGCTTAGGAAAAAAGGACATAAGGAAGAACATATGTGACACCTCGCTAATGGATTTAATCTTTCCAGCTACGTGTATTTTTCATCTCATATTTAATAGTACATGCAATAACATATGTTATTCTTATGTATGTTATCTAATTCAATGTAGGTCAGGTATATGAAATGCATCAGTTACCACACTAAGCAAGTATTACAATAGGTGACATCCTCCAAAATTCCCTATTTACTTTAGCAACTGAAAAATACTTCTAAGCATTTACTCTTTTATTTCCCACACCAAGTTTATGATAACTGAAAATTCAGCTGACAATTCCTTTGGAAGCAACAGATATGACACACACTATCGACCTCCTTGATCAAAAGTTGTTGTCGACCTGTCTTAAAGGGGCAAGAGACCCTTTCCAGTGGCTCCTTCAGCAGGCAATGAAGCCAGCAGATTTAGGCCGCTGAAGGAATAAAGTTTTTGGGTTTTTACTGAAAAACCTCAATCAGCAGCGTGCTACTTGTCTGATGCTGGGCAACTGTTTGTCCTCCAGTAGCAAACAGTTTGCTCAGGTTGTTTTGATGTATGAAGGACTCCACCAGAGCAATAGAGACAGCCAGAACACCAACCAAGAATGAAAGTTTCACGCTCGGTTTTAACATATTTCATTACTCTTTAAGATGACAAGCCAAGGCTATTTGGAAAGAGGAAATAAAAAGTATGTTCCTATCTACTGACCATGTTATCTATATTTGTCTATCTCCATTTGCTGCAGATTCTCTTTCTAAAAAGTATACTTTTGCAAGAAGCACTGACCAAAAACCAACCAACCAAAAAAACCCACAAACCTTAAAAAACAGTGACTTGTAAGTAGCAGTCTACATGTAACATACAGGTACCCCAAGACTAACAAGGTTATCATTTACATATAACAACAGCTTTATTGCATCCGTTTCAAACAAGATGTGCAAACTGCTGTTTGTAGCAGATACTGCTTTACACAAAGGAATCATTAAAAGATTATTTTTCTTTTCTGATGAACTTCCATTTTGAAAGCTTGTTCTGGCACTTCTTGGCTTTTTTGCCGTGAAAGAATACATAAATAGTTTCATTTTTTAAATTAAAATATCTCTGCACTGCTTTCTGAAATTACTATGTCTACCCATAATTAAGGATCAACTAGTCAAACATTTTTCTCTGGAGTACTTAATATCATAAATACATTTAAGCTAACACAGAACAAAACCATATCATAATTTCTTATTTAGTCTGCTAAAGAAACATGCCATTACGCTTTTTTTACCTGCATAGTATGAAACATTTAAACCTCCTCACCCCATCCCTTGTCTAGTTATAGAGTTACGTCATTTATCCAGTTATGCAGTTATTTGTCATTTATCCAGTCATGCAAAACAATTCCTATTCAAACACTGAAAAAAAAAGAAAAACAAGGCAAATCAGAGCTAGTAGGCAGAAAAATATAAAAACTACAAGGTGGAGCTACATTTATATAAGATTCTCACATTAGGTAAAGGATACATCTACAGTAAACCCCACTTCCATAAAATTTGCATTTTATCCTTCCTACTACAATGCTAGTATATTAATTCAGCAGTTCAGTTAATAATCACTGCAGAAAAGGAATTCAAGACCTTAAAAAAAAGAAAAAGCAGGGGCCACCCATTGCTCCCCAAGTTTCAGTGAGGAGTGAAACACCCCACAGACAGGCTGCCACCAGGGGGACTCGCAGTGTTCAAACATTAAATGAGGAGGAAATTCAAAGGCTCCAGGTTTTAAGAAAGTGATTTCTGTCGCATATTACATGCAATTGGAGTGCACATGGTTTAGCGGTGGGGGTTTTTTGGGGTTTGGTTTTTTTTTTTTTTTTTTTTTTTTTTGCAAATGACAAGATAACAAGATGAACTGCAGGAACAGTTGCCTATCAAGCTCCCCCATGATTGCTTTTCTTTTTCAGCTGTGATACTGTAATTCCTCACCGAATCAAAAAAAAAAAAAAAAGCACATGTCAACACTCGGCACTGTCAGGCAATACCCTGAGATTCCCCTCTCAAGTTCAGTCCTTTACACAACACACAACAAAAACGGGGAGTTGCAGGGGGAAGTTTCCTAAACTGGTTTTGAGTTACCATCATGGCTTTAATGAGTTATTTGCACCTGAAGCAAGAAGAATTTATTCTACTTCATTTTTTTCCCATGGCAACTATGGCATTATATGAATAGTTTCTTCCATTTCTGTAAACTAGCTGCCTATTGCCACAGGTTACCAATTACCATGCTCCATTCAGAGTTACATATATGGCAAACAAAACATTAGAAGATCTACAGAAACAATCTCTTCTATAAAAGATACGAGTCCCAACAAAGTATCACCTCTTTTTTGTTTGTTTGGTTTGGGGTTTTTGTTGTGTTTTTTTGTTTGGGGTTTTTTGTTGTTTGTTTGGTTTTTTAACAGCTGTGAATTCTACTGGGGGGAAGAAATGAGGAAATATCAACTTCAGATTAAAGTCATGGTAGTGTCAAACCATAGGACAAGAAAACACAAGACTGGAACTGTTCATAAAGTTTAAAATCTTTATTAACCAGCAGCAAGTACATCTTCCCTCCCTCCCCCAATCACTTACAAAAGCTTATTGCTTCTCTCACTTTTTTTCGCCTAAAGGTATGGTCTGCAATTAGTTACGTGAGAAATCGGAGCCCTCTGACCCACTAGCAATGTTCTGTAAGGTTGGTCTAGCAGACGAAGCAACCAAAGAGCATAGCCATTATGAGGAGAAAAGAAACAAATAAGTGATACATGAAAGATAAATTAATCCTGCATTAAAATAATTTCTAGTAACCCAAGCAAGGTAGGTTGATAATCAGCCTCCACTTCTATTTATGTGTGAGCAAACTATTTTAATATGAGTATTTTTATTTCAAGAAGAAACACTTAATTCTCCCTTTGGTCCTAAAGGACCAAGTCCCTCAATAGATAAATGATTTCCATTAGTAATAAAAAAGCTTCAAGTTCAACTCAGAGAAGCTCAGCATTAAAGGAGAAACTTACCTAAAAGGAGATACATGGAAAAGGATTACTTATGTAGGTACTACAGTAACATAAAAGAGAAAGTTTCACATCCTCTAACTGAGACTAACCAGAATTTAATAGTAACCAGACATTACGCAGTCTTACCAGCAAGGCAGAACACCTCGCCCTTTCACAATCAGCACTTAAGATTTGCTTTAGCAACTAATAGTCTACAAATTCCACCAATACATTTCTATTTGTTCCCAAAAAATCCACTTATTTCATTCTTAAAATCCAGATCTACAGCGTGAATTTAATTCAGTACCTCTACATTTTTGTTTGGAAATGAATGGTCAAAAAAGCAAACACTGCTATTTTCATAATGAATGCATCTTCTAGCAAGGGATTTTTTTTTTAAAAATGCATTTTTAGTCTTTCTGTGTCAATTTGTAAGGTGAAAACCCAGCTATGTACATGCATTCATTCTAACAACTCCAACTGCAAAGAAACAAGCACTCAAGCTAATTCCCTTGCCCCCAAGACAGTTGTCTGTTATAAGTCTAAAAACATATCATTCACAATAGAATTTCATTAAATATTTGTCATTCTCTCCTTTAATGCTTTTGTAGACATGGAAGTTATTTTACACCTACAGAAGTACCCACAGAAATACACAGGGACTTTTTGAGCTTTGCATCACAGTTAGCTTATTTTTCTTGCAACTCAGTAGTTTAGCTTTGCTATTTTTTATGACCTATAGATTCTTGACTTTCAGTTGAAAGTGCAAGTTAAGCATCTCCTCTAGCCTGAAAAATCACTCTCATGAGAGCAGTCTTTTAGCGGAACATGCAAAGCCTAGGAGTCAAACCTACAGCAGGTGCATAATATGAAATTACTCAGGTACTAAGCTGTTCCCAGAGTTTCAAAAAGATAAACTGATAAACAAAAAGCCACCGTACGGCCAGACTTTTTTTTTTTTTTTTTTGCCTCTTTCGACCGGCCTGCAGCACTTGCGTTTGTTTGGAGCTGAACAAATAAAAACATCTAATGTAATACCGGAGGGTTAACGCTGGTTCAGCCCTCCCAGACGGGCTAAAAATAGCCCTAAACGGTGGGAATCGGCCGAGCCTTTCCCGGCTCCAGCCCCGCGCCCCCCGCAGACCCACCTGAGCGCCCGGCAGCCGCGCAGCGGTGCGGAGGCGGGGGAGCGCCCTGCGCGCAGGCGGTAGCCATCGCCGGGGGCCCGCCCGGGACAGCGCGGCACCCACCCGCGACACCCGCTCCGGTGGGGCTCCGCAGCCACCGCTCGGGAGCCGTCACCTCAGATGCCTCCCAATCTAGGTCAGCCGGCTGCGCCGCGCTGCCGGCACCGCTCCCTCCTTCCAGCGCCACGACCCTCCGCGTCCCGACACTCCCTTCTTTTTTTTTTTTTTAAAGAAAAAAAGCTAAAAACAATAAAAATCCCGCCGGCACCCCCAGGCACCACCTCTCCCGGGCGCCCCTGCACCGCACCGCGCCACGGCCGCCCCCGCCGGGCCTCCACGGCGCGGTGAGCGGCAGGACGGCGAGCCGCCGGGAAGCCGGTCTCTCCCTCCCTGCCTCTCTCCCCTCCCGCCCCGCGGGGCCGCTTACATTTTTTGCACAGGTTTCCGCCGCTTGCGACTGGCGTAGGTGACATTGGGGTTCATCCTGCCGCGGTTCCAGCGCCCCGCGCCGCAGGTTCCGCCGGCCGGGGGCCGCCGCCCTCCTGCCCGCCTCGCCCCGGCTGTCGGGAGGGGACGAGCCCCACCGGCGCCGCAGCCTTCTCCTCGCTTCGCCCGCGGGCCCCGGCCCTGCTGCCCGCGGCCGCCCGGAGCGCGCTCGCTCGCTCGCAGCGGCGGTGGCGCCTTCCCCGACCGGGCGAGGACGGGAGGCGGAGGCGCTACGGGGCGGGGATCCCAGGTGATCGGCGGCGGCTACACCCACTCGCCGCCCCCGGAGGGCACAGGTGTGGGGGCGGCCGGGGCTTTCCAGCGCCGCTCGCCCCGCGTCTCCCCGCCGAGGCGACGCCGTCTCCCGGCCGGCTCCCTCTGCGGCGGCGGGAGGGTGCGCAGCGGTGTCTGCACCCCGGCGCGGCCGCCGTCTGCTGGCCGAGCGCCTGTCAGTGTGCGCGGCGCCGGGCCGGGCCGCGCCGCCCCGCCCCGCCCGGCCCAGCCCAGCCCCGCGCCCGCTCCTCCCGCCGCCGCCGCGCTCCCCCGGCCGAGTCCCGCCTCGCCCGGCTGACAGCCGCCGCCGCCCCCTCGCCGAGGAGGCCCCTCGCGGCTGCGGGGCGGAGGGAGCGGCCGTGCCGCCATGTTGGGAAGGTCACGCGAGGAGAGGGAGCACCGGCTCGGCAGCGGAGGGGTGCGGCGGGAGGCGCCCGCCCGGCGGCCCGGGGGGACCGCCACGGAAGGGCTGGGGGGTGGGGATGAGGTCGGAGAGGGAAAACCCCAGAGCCTGTGGTGGCCGGGGAGGGGGGCGCGGGGTGCTCCCGCAGCAAGTGAGGAGGAAGGTCAGCTCCAAGCGCCCATGTAGCCCTCATAACAAAAAATAACCGGGGAAAAAATTCACAGCGTTCGGTTTTGAAAGAAAAGTGACACTACCTCAGTGGCAAGATGAGGCCTGTGCTCACCCTCCCCCGCCCCCCCAGCCCTGTCGCCTCCTCTGCTTCCCGCCTCCCTCGGGCTGAAATCGTCACGGCCACAGATCGCCTAGCAAGGAAACCAGAAATAACACGCGGCCGCCCAAAACAGGGGTGGGGTGGGGTGGGGTGGGGGGAGCCCTAGGTAGGAGCACCCGCGGGGGTAGAAGCGGAAAGGCACCGGGCTCCACCGAGGACAAAGACGGCGGGACACCTGGGGAAGGAAAGGAAGTCACCGGGGGCAAGGTTGCCACTCGCTAAGCACCGAGAGGGCCGACGGGGCTTACTGGGCGAGGAGGTGGTTCGTATCTCGTTAGGGGATAAACCCCTGAGTTACCACACTGACAGTTTAAGATAAACACTTATTTTAAAGGAAAGGATCAGCATCGCGAAAAGTAAGAGGTGCTGCCAAACTGCTGACAACTAAATCCATACAAGAAGAGCCCCGGTGCCTTTCTGACCCGCCGCCCCTTCTCCCGCCCATTTTCTTCCTCTGTTTCCTTTCGCAGCAGCAGCAGCAGCAGAGCTCTTCCCTCGGAATAACCGCAATAAATTTTATCTCAACGCTAAACTTGGGAGCCTGGGAGTCGCCCTGTGTAAACACACGTTGTGCGCGGTCACGGCTGGGACGAGAGGGGGAAGAGCTCCCCTCTCTCCCTTCAGACGCACCCGCGTCCCGCGGGGGACGGCCGAGCCCCGCCGCCGGAGAGCGACCGCAGCCGCGGGCTCAGCCCCGGCCCCCGCGGTTCGGTCCCCCCGCAGCCGCCCGCGGCCGGCTGCCGGGAGGCCGAGGCAGTGTCCGTGGTGCTGGTGTCTGTCTGCCCGTCCGCAGGGGCCGGCCTTGCTGCGAACGTTGCAGCAGCGGCTGTGAGCTCGCACCTTCCCTCGCTGGTTGCTGAAGCCCCGGTTGCGCAAGCGTTTCTGCTCCGCTCTGCTGGCGGAGGTGATGAGCGGTGGCCCAGGTATTCCCGTACGGTAAAAACCTGGGATTGTGCAAAGCTCGGCCCCAGCCAACCGGCGGGCTGGGAGCGGCGCCTGCCCCGCAGCACAGCGCTTCCCCCGGGGCCGGGGCCGGGGCCGCGGCAGCGCTCCGGCGCCGGCAGCCGCTGCCTCCCGCGGGACGGGGCCTCCCGCCGCCCGGGCCTCCTCCTCCTCGGGCGCTCGCAGCTGGGATTAGGCAGCATAACGCGCGCTTGTTTACCAGCTTAATTGCTCGGGTTTAATTGCCTGGGAAGCTATCCCACATGCAAAGTATGCTGAAGCCACAATATGCAGATAAAATTAATTTGACTAAACCTTGACGATGCTAGTGTGCTTGCTAGTATGCCAGGAGTTGATCAAATGATGTTTTGAAAAGTATGTCTTCAGCAAACAACATTTTTGAAAAAATATAATAAAAGAACCGTACACCTTACGAGGTCAGTGCCTTGCAGTCACATTCCTGCCACATTCCTGGCCAAACACCTTTACAGAGGACGTCAACTATTCACTGGCTTCTGTCTCTCCTCAGTCCCTTCCCTCTTCACTCCCTATTCTCTCTTCACAAGATCTTGCCAGCATCCTGGAAAAAAGGTGGGCAATACTGTACACGATGTCTTCCTTCTCTTCTCCAGCTCCTTTCTTCACTCCAAACCCATCCAGCTATCCAAGCACTCACTTCCCAGTTCCTTTCACTACTCTTTTCACCCCTAGCCTCTCCCTGCTCACTGGTTTCTTCCTCTGACAACCCAAGTGTGCTGTGATCACTCCATACACAACATAAATTGCTGCTCTGCTTTCATTCTTCTCTTCAGCTACATTATCTTTGTGTTGAAAGCTTACAGGCATTGTTTAAGGCTCCTCTTCTTCTAATTTTTAGTTTAATAGCTTCCAGTATGTCTTTTACTTCCTCACTGAGATTGAACAAAGTCTCTAGCAACTTCTTATTCTTCACTGGACCTCAAGATCTCAACTGTTTCTTTGACCTTTTGTGGTACTTAGATACTGTCAGAGACACCCATACTTATGCTGTCTCATCTGCCAGCTCCAAATCTACTGGGGGCTACGTGAAGAAGGAAGTAGGCTTTAGCCTCCCATGATGGACTTCATCTCCCAGTTACCTTCAGGGGCCACAGGAACTTGCATGGTGCAAGTGAGGTACTGTGGTTACTCTTCAACTCCCTAACTGGGAAATAGAGAGTAAGGAAAACTTGTGCTGCTAGGCAGAAACCTCATCTTCTGTACATTTGCAATCCACTGCCGGCTATTGGAAATCCACTCCTATGGGTCAGCAACCTATTTAACAACAAATATGAGATTTCAGATGTTCAGCACGCAGAAAGTCACAGAATGCATGGAGAATTTCCTTATGTGTCACTGGAGCCTTTTAGACACAGTTACCTAAAAATTTCTGTACCACATTACCCACAGCTTTTGCAAATCTGTCCTCTCCTGATGTTCTTTCTATCTCTTTGCCTAATCCATTGTCTCAGTATTTTCTTTTCTATTTGATAATTTGGGTACAGTACAGATCTTGCCTCATATTCAGTGTAAAACAAGTAAAATCTTAGAGCCTTCTTTACAGTTTTTTGTTGGGCTTTTCTTTTTATTATTATTCTTTTTTAAAGTAATGTTTTTTCAGGTTTGACAACATGTTTGGTCTTGCAAAAGATGACTCTGGCTGATGTCATGTGGGCAATTAAAAGGATTTAATTCCTATGCAGATCACTTTCAAGTGTATTGTACAGCTCTAACTAGTCTCTTCTCATTTTATCTCTAGGCTACTATCCAGCTGGCTTACTAGGTCTAAACTAAAGATCACATCTTCCCTTAATAAATTCTCTCGAACCACTAGCGATCACTTTTCTCCTCACTGCTCAAATCCAGCATTTCTGCCTTTAGAGTTATGAATTGTGATGCCACCCAATGATGAGATTTTTAAGAAAAATGTATTTGTGCATCTAGTGAACCGAGCCTTTCCCTATCTCCAGCATGTGCGAGGTGCCATATTAATGAACACATTCTTCTGTATCCATTATGCTTTGTGGTTATCATCCTCTGAAGCCTTCAGAGCTCTCGCTTGTCAGCAGTCACATCTGCTGCCCTGACTCCAAAATGAGCGATATTCTTTCGCTCCACGCATCCATTCTGCCCCATTTCTGCTTCTCCTGCCCTGCACAGTCCCCTCCTCAGCTCTATGTCCTGGCCCCTCACTCATTTCACAAGGTGGGAGCTGTTTGAAAGAGGGGACTTTTACTAAACAGACAGAAATTCCAGAGTGGGCTGGAGTTTCACAGGATCACCACGAGACCAACAAAAATCTTGCCATTTGGGAGGAATTTATAAGAATTATAAACACTGCTTGTTATCTTAGGGTCATCTCTGACTCGTTTCTAGTCTTTATCCTACTCTTTCTGTCCATAGCCAAAATTTTACTTCCCTCAGCTTAATTCTGTGTGCTGACTTGTTCTAGCTGTCTCCAGTGCAAATAACGCGGAAGAAATCTGGTTTGGTTATCTGTCATTTCTTTTCTGCCTCCCTGGAGATGAGGAAAGAGGATTGTGATGTCAAATTGTGATTTATGCAGCTCAGATTTTGGGGATATACAGAGCTACCGCTGATTTAGGTGTTATTTTCCATGGCACCTTTGTTCTGCTAAGAAAGAATATCTATAGTAACTCAGATTACTCTCTTCATACTCAATTCAGGGAACTAATCATCTAGGGAGGTTGAATTAGAGTCAGTGAATAGCCTGTATACGGATTCTTTAGTGACTGGGAAGGTAATGCAAACATTTTACTGTGAGGAACCAGGAATACCGAGGGGAATTCTGCCCCACCTTTTTAAAACTTAAACAGAAATAATTATATCTAGAAAAAAGAAACTCGGTAATGGGACTAATAGTACACTGCTTTATGATGACTTTTCTTACGGAAGCCTCATTTGCAGATACCAGTTGAACTGTATACAGTTTTAATGAGAATTAGATTGACAAGAATATTTTTTTCCCTGCTATTTGTATTTTTGCCAATATAGGACAGAACCAGCACATTCTTGTTCTCTTCTCCCATCCCCACACCTGGCTCCCCACTTCCACTACCCTTGCAGGAGCTTCTGATATGCCAGTGTTTAAAATTACACTCAGTTTTCTATTGGGTTTTTAACTTAGGGAGCATTTCCAGAAGTTGAAGAGCTAAAGAAGTTGAAGAGTGAGTTAAAGGATGAAAAATATGAAACATAATTAATATTTGGGCAAGTAGACTATGATCTGCACATAATGGTTAGTGCTGAAAGGTCTTTGTTAATAAAGGTATTTTAATTATTTTAAATTCATTGAATTGCACTCATCCAATGAAATCTATAGTCTTAATTGTTCTAACAAGGGTCAGAAAAAAAAATCCTGAGTAGAAAAAAAAATACATGTAGAGACAGTGTTCAAGATTTTTCCACTTTGAGAAAATTTGAGAAATTAATAAACATCATCTGGCAGGAGGCAGGATCATGATTCTGCTCAGATCCTATGATATGTAAAATGAAAAGCATGTTTGACCTGTAAGTACAGGAATAAAGGAACGATATCATTATAGAGTAAGTATAAAAATCAGTACATTGTTTACTATTCTCAGGTTTTCTGTCATATATAGAAATGAGCATAAGAGAACAAGTTTATACAGAAGCTTCCTCTCAGTTCAAGAGAACTCTTTTTTTTAACTAAACAAAAAAAATTCTGAAGAGCTATACAGATATAGCAAGCAACTTAATTAACCTTGCCTGCCTAAAGTGTTCAGCAGCCCTCTTCCCCCACAAACGTTAAAAGTAAATTGTATTGTGCAGCTAAAACAGTCTTTATGTTGTCATTCCCCATGAGCTTCATGTTTTTCTCCCGAAAAGTAGAGACCCACTCATTATTTTAATCCAACATAATCCACTCCAAATCAAGTACTGAGAGCCATAAAGTAATCAGTGGTAACAAGTCATCCCTTCCCAAGGGCAGGTCAGGAGGACTTGGTAGAGCCTCTTAACCAAGTCACCAGCAGCTAGACACCTGTATGACCGACTGCCCCTCCTTCTTTCTCCCCTCCTTCGTTGTTGAAGGGGTAAGTTTATGTTTGTTACGTCAATATACAGAGTTACATCTGCAACTACAAACCCATTTAAAGAAAAATACTGTTTCTGCATACATTGTATGACATTTCTGACAGTCAAACTATCGGGATCAACAAATACCTTCTGTTCCCAGGATCCTTCCCTGCCACCGAGGCTCACTGGAACACAACGAATCAGATCCATCCTATTATATTTTCTTAGTTTCCAAACTAAGGCGGCTGCATGCAAACTGCAAATGGCCACTGGCCTGTGCTAACCCCTAAACTACCCCTCGGAAGGATGTGGGAACATGCCAAAACTGTGTAAAGAACGATTCTAACCATTTAAAACTACCGATGATTGAGTTTTAATGTCCAGGAAGTTCCATGGCACTCGTTAAATTTACTAGTACAGATATGACCTTGGAGTATATCTCCAATGCTTTTGGCCATAAATGAAACAAATAGGTTACAATTACTAGTATGCAGAAGCAGGAAAGTTTTGGTCACAACAGTAAATCACCATGACAATCAGCAAATGTGGGCAGCATATAATCCAGCTGCACCACCATATGATCGTGCTGCACCAGGACCTTCTATGCTGTTATACACAGAACAAATACATAAAGAGCTGGTCATTTTACTTCTGCTTTAAAAGCACTACTGAACTATATTTATTAACAGGGCTTTGTAGCTAAATTGGCTTATAATATGAGCAAAACCTGTGGTTTGAGAGGGCCTGAAACAAGCTTACAATTATGGTGGCTAACTCGGTAGGCTGCAAATTCTCTTTCTGCTCTCATTAAGAGGAAAGGATATACACAAAGTAAGACTAATGAGTAAAAACAATGATCTAAATTAGAAGTGACAATGCAGTTGCCAAGCCAGAGTTTAATACTTATACCAACAAACCTGAGCTAATTTTAATAAATATAGCTAGTTGTCATGAATGTTAATTTAGCCTTATAAGACCTTTCTGTGATGAAGACAAGCTACAGGTGTTGTATTAATGGCAGTTGTATTCTCTCTCTTTTTAATGGGACTTGCTATCAAATCTAGTAGGTATACATAGAGAAGAATATGAAAAATAGCAGATACACAGCTGTCTGAATGCCAAAGGCCAAGACTAAAACCAATATGAAATCTGTATAATCACACAGGGAGATTTCCATGAATGTACTGGGTAATTAATAATAAACAAGAACAAACAAACAAACAGGAAAGCCCAAACACAGTGATTTGAATACCTACTCAGGAAATAGCCTGCCCGAGAACAAAAATGTGGTACATGGTAGTTCCATTCAAACTATTTTCATTGATGGGATACAAAATACAGTCATTCATTGAGTCCATAGTTCTCAAAAGCATAGTGAGCTGTACCTGTGTCACGCCTGACAGCTAATTGCCCTACCCATCGTTTACAGCATTCTGCCACAAGGAGACTACAGCCTCCTGTCCAGGGCTTACTCCTAAAGACTGTTTCTCAATGAGCAATTGTAATTTTTGTAGGTTTTGTAATTTAGCCCTGTAACATCTTTGCCCATCCAGAGTGACTACACCTTTCCGTCATTCCAACAATAAATTTTCTTTGATTTCAGCTGTGACTGAGACACCTGAGGAAGTGAAGAGAGCAGAGAGGACAGTGAGTCTGTTAGGGTAGGAAAGTAGGGAAATGACTGTCTCTGGAAAATTAAAACCAGCATGAATCCAGAGAGCTACCACATTACACAGAGCAAAGGCTACAAGGAGAAAGGGTAACAGGCAGGTATCTTTGCTATGGGAAACTTTTATTCTACACATAGTAGTCACGGCATGTTATTTCTTCTCAGCATTGCAGGAGAACATGCGTGTACTGAAAAAATGTCCGCAAACTGTTTGATATATTGTTTGCTTTATCCTTTCTTTTTTTCCACATTTACCCTGTTAAGTGTCCTAACCAGACTGTGTTTACATGTATCCCTAAGCAAGCCACAACTGTTGCTAGCTACATATCATCTTTATAGTCCCATTATCTCCGGTTCTCTGAATTCAGTCTGGCCCACAGAGCAGCCTGTAGTATTTAACACTTGCTGGTAATGAGTCTTCTGAAAACTTTCTAATCAATGTGCCCTGCATGCAAGATAAATCTTTAGCTCCTCAATTATAGTGACTTACCTGTTAATTTTCACAACTAGCTATGTAACATCAGCTTCAATGTAGAGCCTCAGGTGCTGTCTGAAAAGTACGGTTTTAACAACCTCAGCTATGCAGAAGCAGTCTCTTAAATGTTTGTATATTATAGATGTACAAAAAAACCACACCAATGTCTAGAGTGTTCAGGATGTTCTTTAAATATTTTTCTGTTTACACTAATATAATTGAAGATATTGAATTAGAAAACTATCTGTCCAGTGAAAAAAGTTGTTCTCCTGTTTCTTCTAAAGGAAGTTGCCTTCTTTATAATTTGCATTCTATATTATATATGTATCTTTGTAATGTCCCTGACAAATAAAATATTGAAGTGGAAAAAAAGCTATCATAGGCATTCTTTGTAATGAAACATCTTTTAAAAAGAAGTGCTTATTATTAGTGTATGTCTTTAATCATCTAGAAAACAGTAGATAAAAACAGCTTCAAAACCTGCACAGTGCCAGTTTTTATGACCGTCCGTACTCTTAGCGATTCCAGTGATCTCAGCACAATAGCATTCAGAACTGTTTCTTCATTGTTTCACACAAATATTCTTACTGCATCCCTATAGCTACAATAGATTGCATCACCAAGTTATCACGAAGCTTTAGAAGTTTATCATTTCCCCTAAATAGTCAATGGAGCTGCTATCTAGTCTCCCTGCCAGAGATTAAAAGTTGCTCATTTCAGAGGTATAAAATATTGCTGGTTTATTTCTGAGGGCGTATATCTGGAGCCAGTTTGCAGCTTCTTTCATAAGGAAGGCTTACTGAAAGAGATATCCTAGAGGCAGCAAGACTCCAGCAAGCATGAATTTTTCATCCAGGATTTCTTTTATAGGAATTGCCTGACTTTACACTTGGTAAGTCTGGGCTCTTTCAGGTTACAAAATTAAGGGTGAGGTTTTTCTAGTAATGGGCAGCATGAGAGATGGTCCTTCAAACGTAGTTGATAATCCTTTCAAGGAACACATGACAATATTTTGAAGTAGAGTGGGATTTGAAAAGAAACCAAACAATAAGCACAGAAATTGGGTGAGGTGGTCACATCCATGTTAAGAAAGAAACAAAGAGCTGCAAGTTGGTCTATCTGAAGCTTTCAGCTGACCTTCAGGCTTGGCTTAAGGTGGCCTGTGGTCTGCATAATGGCCCAAGACCAGTGTGATTTTTTTTTAAGCGTGTTGCCAAAGATGGAAGAAATAATTTCTGATCTTGTTGCTACCTCAATCCAAAAAGAATCAGGAGTTACAGCTGAAGGTTACTTCAGTTATTGAAGTTATCTTATTGAATGAAAGGCAACAACTCTGTTACATTTTCTTTTTTCTGTTTTCTAGTAAACATTCCTACTATCCCTACTAAAAATATAAATAGTTATAACAATATGCAGCAAATTGAGTCTATGTTTCATCCAGTTCCCTAATTTCATCAGATCCAAAAATCTGGCAAATAGTCTTGTGCATGCTGAGTAATAAGAGAACACCATGTTGTTCTTGGTGCAATTACGCATTTGTTATCTGCTAAAAGTAATTAAGGATCTCTATACAATCTTGAGATGTTTAATAACAAAGAAGTCTTGTGGCATTTTATCAGTCACAGACCTTTTAAAGTCTTACTCTCTAAAAGTGGAATTCATACAGTACATTCCTAGAAATGCAACCAGAATTGAACAGGAAGATAAAACTGATGAAAAGGAAAGACAATAAGCACAGCAGACAAGGAAATCCGGAAATAACAATAAACCAATATTTAAAAGGTGGTTATTGAAGAGAAAACTGGCAATAGCTAAGGAGAAACTTGTGACCAAAAAGAAGACATTAAAAAAAATCTAAAAAAAAGAGGCAAAAGAGAAAATCACAGAGTTCCACTAGTAGCTCATAGAACCATGGAAGCTATTATTTCCTAATAGTGCATTTAGGAAAGTCACTGTAGGATCTAGTGATCAATATGTTGTTACATTAAAAAGACCTTTCTTAGAGTTTTTCATGGCAGTAGTTACAGTGGCAGAGAGCCATACAAAGAATTCTACAAATTTAACAGTGTATGTATGTCTGAGCTGCAGTATCTGGGTCATTGCCAACATCTAGGCTCTACTTAATTTCCTAGGCAGATGTTGCCTTTTACGCCCATGTTCTAGAATCAGCCAGTCCAAAAAATGGGCAAAGAAAGCGAAAGATATGGGAATAATCTTCAGCTTGTTCCCGTAGAGTCTTCTGGTAGCCTTTTGGCTCCCAGAGCATCTTGTGAATTGACAATAATTCTTCCTCAGTGAAACCCTCAGGAAAGGGCATACACAGGGAAACCTCTACCTACCCCACCACACAGTCCTTCTGCAGTAAACTTTAAAAAGAAAGCCTTTCTAAAACGAGACCTGAAAACAAATTTACTTTGGGATATTAGTCTTCCTGTAGGAACCTCTCCCCAGCCACAATTGTTTCAGCAGTCCATGTTCCAGAATGTTATGGCTAGGTAATGTTTGTTCAAGATGTATTACTACCCTTGTATAAAATATTTAGGTCATTCCCATAACGTTCTCAATATATAGCAAATATGTATTTCATGGTCTCCATTGTTTAAGGCCAAAGTTTGAACTAAAGTCATGACAACACTTGTAACGGACACAATGAGGTAGTTATCTTGATCAAGGCAGAACCTGGTAGTTACCTTTTATGTGTTTTCCCCTTGTTTTCCTTCCCTTTGTAGCTACACAGATGGAAGAAACACAGCTCAGTGGTTTTTTTGCCCTTCATCTCAAATTTTTCTATTGTAGGTAGAGCAGAATAAAGAAAACTGCCAGTTTAAGATTTTTGGCCTAAAATGTTACCGTTCCTGATAGTTGGAAATATGGTTACCTTAAAATCATGGCTGCAGGTCACCTGAACTGCTTTTATTAGACAAAATTAACGTTACGTACAAGAATTTCAGGTATGTTTGTGCCATTCGTTATTGATGCTCTGACTTTGCTGAGTTTGTTCCTTCAGCATCTATGTACAGTCTACCCATAAGCAGCTGAATAGTTGCTACCATAACGTAATTTCACACAGACATGATTAATGACATTAAACTTGATGATGATGCTGTAGATAGCTTAGGCTTGTGGTGGCTAGAACAACCGACTGTGATCCTCTCCAAGTTTATTACAACTGCAGTCCATAAGCAGTGCAAGCTGCATGATTTATATATATATATGTATGTATCAAACTACCCTACAAAGATTTATGTATGCCCAACATACAGTCAGAAAAACAATAATTTCTAACATCAAGCTATATGCAGACTTAGAGCAGGATTTTCTACAAATGAACAAATGATTCTGGTTTAAGCCACAATGTGTCATGGGGGAAGCAAAGGAAAGAATATGATATCCTTTTTGCTGTTGAGTTACTATTATTAAAGCTAGGCGTTTAATGGAGTTTCTTGGTATTCACATGGTGTAAGAACAGCCAATATTGGTAATATTTGATACATTGTGCTCATTTAATTGAGCCTTTTTCACACTGATAATATATTTGCATGTATCCAAACAGCAGAGATACTACATGTTTTCAGAAATACTTGGTAAGAATGACATAACTTACAGAAAGAGCTTTGAACAATACTCCATATTCTAACTCACCTCTGTCTTCTTTATGAAATAAAACATTATTTTTCAGTAGCTAGGTCACTTCCATCTATAAAAAGCACAGAAATCACAGTGTTTAATTTGGTAGTATTTCCCAATCCCTTCAATCTATTTAGCTTAACAGATGTACAGAGGCACACAGATGGAAACAGATCAGTCCTTTTCAAGCTTGCTGTTCAAGAAAATAGTCAGGACAGCAAGCTGGTGACACTATTCCTGTCTTCTCTTGTAACTGAGACTATTGCAACAGTGATATAGGAAGAAAAAGCACATTAATTTCTAGAAAACTATGGCTTCCATGTGGGTTACCTAATATCCAGCCTATCTTATTCCCAGAAATCACTCCAGTTTAAGAGAAGAAGTGGATCTCCTCATCGACCCTGAGCATCAAAGCATGCTGCTTTGCAAGGGCTTCTGTCATTCACCCAAACTGCAGGTGCTGTTATCCCTGAGCCTGGGTGCAGGTGCTGGCTGCATCCTATGGAGGGATGCGGTGAGCTGCAATTGAATATCATTTTCTCTCTTCCTCTTCCCTTATTTCCTATACTCCAGTTTACACTGGAAGAAGAAACACCAATAGGAAGGAAAGTCAGTGTGTGCTGTGCGTCAGGGTAGCTGAACTGCAGGATCAGTTCCAAACTGCTCCAGCTCAGTAGTCTAAATGCAATCCAGGAAGAGATACTACTGAATATAAAGCTAGCAGAAGCTAACCAATGATGAGCACTTTTGCCATTTCATCATACTTTTCTAAGGAGTGACAGGATTCAGAAAAAAACGCCAGTGGTGCTCTTTGGTTTGGTGAGCAGCCACCTGTACTGCCAGATGTACAGATCCTCAGGCTTTTGTACCTTTCAAGTCGGTATTCTGCAATCCAGTCGCTCCAACCAGCAATCGGGTAACAGTCTCAAACATTCAGCATGGCTCACTCAGGAATTTCAGCTGGGATTTGGACCCTACAGGACTTTCTGTGGGGGAACTTGTCACGGCATGTTTGCGCTGACAGAGGGCTTTAGAAACAGAGTAATTTATATTACTTTTTGCAAGGTAAAAAGCCTTCAGGAAAAGTCATAAATAAATAAATCCTCTTTGTGAGCAAATCCCACCACTGAAAAGAAAACAAATAAAAAATCACCTTGTTGTTTTGAACAGATATCAATAGCACAGTTTTGATAGCTTCTCCTTTCTTTTCAAACTTCTTCCTATTTGAAGGATTCTTGAGATTTTTGGTTTCCTCTGATCCGAGAATCACTGACTTACCTATGTTGTATTCCTCCCAAGCATTCTTATCCCAATATACCCAATGTGTAAGCACTTTTCTCTGTAGCTTTGAAGAGGTATGTACCATTATTTTACCTTTCTTTCTCACTTTTTAAACTCTTCCTTTATTGATTTCTTTTATCTAACTCTTAGCTGTTGAACAGGCAGGCAACAATACAAAGCTAAACACATTAGTCACTGAAAGTACCTCCATCGTCCTTCATCAGCATGTGTTTTGTTTCTTCTGCAGCTGTACACTGCACAAAGACACATTCATGAAACCACACACAACTTTAGTTATTTTGAAGGCATGGGGAAAACAAGCAACAAGAGCAAAACAAGCAAAAAATCCAGGAGTAGAAATATCCTCTTTGATTGTTTTCTTAGCAAAATTAAACTGTATTCTTCAGGAATGAATGCTTAAGGTGTCTAAATGAAAAACATGGAAAGTGATGCTAAAGGTAATTAAAATAAATACTTTTATTTTTTAATAGTTCTTATGGCGATTCTGACATGCAGTTTTACCTACTGTGACTCTCATTGTGTTAGTAAACAAATACAGAGGCTGAAATTAGAAGATATCAATAATACTGACTTGTAAACATAATGGAAAATTACAGGTGTAGTGTGTAAGTTGAGAACTATTCTTATAATGTTCTTATAATGTAGACTCATTTTTTTTCTAGAGGTGGGAAAAAAGTGGGAGAGAATCAGTAAAATGATTGATTTGGGTTGAACTGAAACAGCAATAATTCAGACTTGCTAGAAAAATGAACACTGCCTTATCTCCAAGTTTCTTTTCCAAAAGAAAACGCCTTCATTTAGGCATGGGTTAAGGTTTCCAACCTTTGGAGTAAACACTTTAAAAACCACTGCAATCTTTTTGTTTTTCAGTATCAGTTGAAACAACATCAGGATTAGTGCTCAGTGTGTTTGGTGAAATAAGTGAATCTCATACACATAATAAATAAACTACTTGGATCCAGCTCTACTGAAAATGGATGCAAATTTGCTTTTTGCTATGGGTTTATACAGTACCATGAATCCAACACAATTCAGGCTCAGATTTTGAATGGACTCTGACACACTTTCCATGTGTTACCTATTCAATTTGAAGCTATCAAGCTGGAATAAATAGGCATCAGTTTATATTCTGCATAATAATTAATAAATAGATTTGAATTATCCTGAGAAGTTGAGTCTTGAAAAGTCAGAATTAAACTGAACATCCTGCCTGAAATCTGACAAATACAGAATACCTTACATTCCTTAACAAACCATATTACAAATGCAAATAACACAACGCACAACACAGGTAATAACAAAACAAAAACCAAAACCCAATAGCAACATATTCATGCCCAGTTGCCAAATTGCTCCTGAAGAGCTATTGTTACAGGGTGGAAAACAATTCAAAGCAGGAGAAGAGTTCCCAGGGAAATGTTGGTTTTAAGGAATCGTTGCTCTTAAGTGGTTATGCTGCAAGCAAGCATATGGATAATAATAACAACCCTAATTTAAATAACTAATAAATAGTTCCTGAACCATAAACATACTGCACAAACCCTGACTAGGCAAAACCTGAAGTCATGCCTGTTTGCTTTCATTCCATATTTTCACCTTGGAGGGAAACAAAGTCAGCCTCCTCTCTCAGTTCTCCCCATAGGACCTCCAGGAATCAGGTGTTTCAAGCTCAACAGAGGCAGTGAGAAAGCATGGGATTTTAGGGGTTGCTGTAAGCAACCTCAGAGGGCAACCACAGTACGAAATCCACATCTATCCTATCAACCACTGTAGCAAGCATTTTAAAACTTCCATAGGAGTGAGCTAAGATTCATAAATTTATATAGCCTTAGTCTTAAGGTGAAGTCCTGATGGCTCTGAGATTTCAGCATAAATACTGCAAATACCCCTATTATTAACAGGTGCTTGTTCACCTCAGTTTGTGAAAAATAAGAGATTATTATCAATATCAGTGTAAATCCATGTTATATATATGGTACAACTAGCTAGTTAGAAAAAAAGTTACAAAAATGAAGAGACAGAAAAGTCCTAAAATATAGTGCTGATCTGTAATCCATGTAGAATCAGGCTGTATGGTAGGAATGGGCCAATAAATATTAATATAAATAAATAAAGTAATAGATAGTAATAAATAAATGTAGTATCATGACAATAAAATGGAAAGAGTAGCCTGGGAACAGCACACAAACTGTTTCCAAAATCATGCAGAACTGATCTAAAGCTTGGAGGCAATGAAGTAGAAGAGAGGCTAATCTGATCATGCAGCGATCCTTAGGACCCCTTTATGTTGATAGGATCATTCCTCTTAAGAGGAATTAAAACTTATGAAGGAATAAATATGCTAAATTGTGCTGAGATGAAAATGCTTATCAAATTATATTTTGCTGAAAATAGCTGTGCTGTGAAGGCTGCCCATAAGACATCACTTGCCATCACTGCATCACTACCTTCTTCTGAAGGCAAGGTGCTGATTTTGAATAATCTGCTTCTGCAGGAATCTATTGATTTGCCCAGCGTGTTGCCTCACTCCTTCAGTAGTCTTCTCTCTTCTCCGACATTTAGCAGACCACCATGAGACACCTAGGTTTTCCATTTTCTTCAACTAAAAATAATACTAATGAAATCGCAACCAGCTTCCATTCATGACTGCTCTAAGTTTGCCAGACTGAAACGAGTAGGTACTATTTAATTTTTGTATCACAATTCGTACACAGACCTGGATGTTTCAAGAAAATTTAAATTAAGATGCCTACAATTTAACATTTTGAAAGAAATCCAACAAATGCAGAATTTCTGATACAGATTATGAACAGAAGGTTGTGCATAGTGTGTATAAACACTGAAATAAGGTTAGAAAGCTCAATCAGCTTTCATGCTTTGAATCATCTGGAAGTCAAATAACATTTTTACAAGAACAGCAAATGGACCCAATAAAAGGGAAAATAGATTTAATGAAAATAGTCAAACAATTTTTTTTCTTTAATTATGATATATTACTGTTAACAATGTTCACTTCAAGCTTTTAGCTCATTACAATTGTGTCTTCCTTTGGACACAACTAATCAAATTGCCTCAGCATAATTTAATCCTTTTGGGCGTAATAAGCTTAATGCTTTATATAGCAGTGCTAAACCTAACAACTGCACGGGGTCCTGTACATGCGAAGAATAATTCGTCATCGTATAAACCATCATGTGCAAATATCCCAATTTAGACAAAGCTCTAAACTACTTCAGGCAAGATTTCAAAGGTGTCAGTGCATGGCATGACACAAAGCTATTTATGCAAGAGAATTTTCCAGGCACTAAAAATATATTTACAAAGCATGGATGCATTTTTTTTCCCTTTTGCAAGACTCCACAGCACAGCACAGTATGCACTGCACTCTACGCACATTAAATGCTCAGATGCAGTTTCAGAAATATTTTAATTAAAGTAAGTCATCAATGACTTGAAAATAAAAACCCTCAAACAGTTCCTTACTCTCTTCCTACCTGTGAAAATTTCTCCGTAATAATGCTTTCTGGAGGGAGATGGGGGAAGGAAGACAGTTCCTAGCTACTTTTTATTGTAATGCTGAAGGCTATGTCCGTAGCTGGTATGCAGTATATAAAAAGACAAAGTATCAGTAGGTCTGTTTATCTTTTTTTTAAACCCAAGGTGACTTCTGAGTATATTGACAAATCTCCTGTGAAAAAGCAGCCAGCCTTTTATTTAAAAACTAGAAAGACCTCATACATTTAAATATATTTTTAAAACCTTGTTTTAACCATAAGGATCAATATTTGCATTGATATCATATGGTTAAATTAGCCATTTATTTTGGACTATAGCTACTATTATGAAAATACATTCACAATATCTTTCGAATCTGGACTTCTTTTCCTAAAAGTTTTTCTTAAATTTCCTTAAATTGAGAGTCCCATCTCCTCTTCTACTATAAAAAATCAGTTCCAGTAGGACTATTTCAAATATCAATAACAAAGTTTTCTGCCTATGCTAGGTAGCCATAGTACTTTGGATTATTAGAAATGAAGCTATATTTTGTATTCCAGTGCACCTTCTGCAGTATTTGCTTTCTTTAAAAAAAAAAAACAAAAACACAAACCTGCTTTCTTTGTCTTATACACTAGAAAATACCAGAGTTGTGAACAGACCTGAACATTTCAGGGTTTTCTCTCATGATGTAATTGTATAGGTTTGTGTGTGTATGTGTGAATTATTCTGCAGAAAAGTGAAACCCATTTGTATGGTTTTCATGGTTATGCAACTTGCTGAACTGACATGTGAAAAATACATTTGACTCATAGTGCCTCCTATTTTGGGGAAAACTTCTGGAGCCTCGCAGTTCACAAGAAAAGAAACATATTCAGACCTTTTGAGTTGACTAGGCGGTGTGACCAAGTTCAACCACTTCCCATCTCCAAACAAGACACTAGTTGTCTCTCATTTTACTGCCTTTATAGCAACTGGACACTAAATCTAACATACAGGGGAAATATTGAGCTTAAAGGTTGTTCCAGACAGAGCAGCAGAGAGGTGGATCCCTCGTTGCATTAGACAGTTGGGAAGATACTGAATGAAGGCATGAACCAGAATATAGTCCTAAGACCAATATGAGGGTGTAAGGGTAATGTCATGCATAAGGGTGTCAGCTCTCTTGAGGATTAAAGCAAAAGAAGCAAAGGTTTCCACCATGCCGGTGAATTACCTCTTCTTCAAAGGGAAAATTTTGCCTGTCCCACTTCAGTATCCATCATAATACTTCTGTATTTCATCTAAAGAGACTGTAATGTTAAAGAAGTGCTGCTAATTATTGTAAGACTTCAGTTCTCTTAACTGCTTTACTTAGCAAGGGAGAGTGGAAATAGAAAAAAAAAAGAGTGTGACTATAAATAGTCATTCCTTCATCCAACTTGATACATTTGCTCATTTTATTATTTTTACCAAAACAAGGGAAACCCAGCAAAGATTAAAAAAAAAAAAAAAAGTGGAAGAATAGTGAGGTAAAGTGTTTCCCGGACTTTGTCAGACTTCTTTATTCTCAGAATTTCTTTGTCTTTTTTCACACAGAATCCACACAGAAACACACTGGCAGTGCTGACAAGTCCACTCAGTTCAGGTTTACTTCCCTTTTCCCTTTAACATAATAGATATGGTAACAACAATAACAAAGATGTTCCAGTGCACCAGTTTCACAAGAAATTCAACAAATATCTGTGGCTGGTATGTACAAAATAAAAAGTGAGCAATACACTTTTAAATTATAGTCATAGTCTTTTTTGAGAAGATTTCTGCTATAGCTTAAGTGGTTCAAGAAGGCCTTTTTTTTGGTGCAGCAATATGAAACAGCTATTTAGAAAGATGGGAATAGATGGAAGACTGAGAACCAAACCTGTTGTTCAAACACTCCCAGGATCATTCAAATCCAGTTATGAAAATCCCTGTATGGCTACTGACCCTAACCTAAACACTCATTCCAAAGAAGCTGGTATGCAAAACAAAAACTGATGGCTAAAGCCTATCTGTATTTAATGATCTTTATTATAGTTCTGAGAATCTAAACGTCAAACTTTTTGCTTTGCAGGAGACCCTTCTAAAGCTCTGAATGAGGACAGCACCTCCGCTCAGGAATACTGATCATATGTGCATTTACCTTGGGGAAAAAAGAAAAGAAATAAAAAAACCCCAACAGCCACATTTGGACCTGTACTTTCCTAAACGGGGATGGATTTCAGAAGACTCTCAGGATTTTCTCCAGCAGATGCAATGTCTTGATTAGTGTGTCATTTACCTTGTCTGTCTTGCCAGGGAATGTGTAAAACAGACAAGATTATTTCTTTAACCGCCACCCAAGAGCATTCTGTCTTGTGATAAGAAATGATACAAAGAGGAAGCTGAATTCTCTTTCTCCTCATCTGTGTCCAAAAGGATTGGATTTAGTTAATCTCACAGGGCTGGCAGTGAGAAGTCTGGACAGCTGTAACCATCCCATTAGCACTGGGGAAGCTAGGCCCTAAAGCAGAATAGTCAGCATATAAACTAAAGGAACTTTATTTGATCGTAGTAGTTAGAAACAGGAAGGGCTGATTATAGATTAGAGAATCCAACCCTATGCTACTGTATGGTATAGTCACCAGACAGAGGTTGTAGCAGGTAAAAAAATAAGATATCTGAGATACTCTAAAATGTATTTAATACAGGAAGAGTATCTCCTGTAAAATGAATTGAAATGCAGAAAGGAAAATGAATAATGGTTGTTTTGACAACCTGTCCCTTGATCCTTATTTTGGGGATTATTCAATGATTTACCCAACACAGGTGTGTAAGTAAATCACCTATGGGGCTTCTGTGTGTGCTATTCACTACATAAATATTGTCAAATACGATATTCTGGCCTTTATTTTGTGCTTCTGTGTTGTTCCTGTGATTGGAACAGTGGGAGGGACAACCGGCTCCCCAGCGTCTCGCTGAAAGCATCACTTCTCCAGAGAAAGCAGCTCCCTGCAAATCAGAAGTATTCACTCAGGTGCTTTCCCACAAAATCCTTCAGATGGGAGGCTTAAAGTAAGTCCTTAAAGGGATCAGATTGTGCTCCTGGGGAGTAGTTGCTTTTATGTTCTCTCCTTTCTCTGAGAAAAGGATCAGGAAAACATCTGCTGTAGGGTATGAGGTAGCTAGAAAAAGAGGGTTTTGCTAGGCCTAAAGAAGAATGAGGGAGAAGACGAATCCTAGAAAATGGATAAGCAGTATTAACAATCTACTTGAATGTGGTTTTGTAAACTACCAAAGATACTTCCGTCATATCTACCATTATTACGTACAAAAATATAATAAAATTTAGCTTACTGTAAAGCAAGAAAGTAAAAATTCTAGGATTTACATCAGTCTGAGAAACCTTAAATCTTCCTTCTTATGTAATTCTTGAGAGGTCAGAATAAACATAGAATGCTATGGAATAAGATAGTACGTGATCATGTAATTGAAGGCAGTATTGTAATAGGTATCTACAAACGCAGCGTAACACTATTGGTATCTTTTCCTGCGCTGTAAAGCTTGTCTTCTAGACTCAATAGTCTGTAGCATTTTACACTAACAGTCCTATCTTCGTACAATTCAGTTCTATAACTCATAACACTTGGGATAGCCCTCAAACTGTCAGCTGTAAGACACCTCGGCTATGGAGCAACTTTGCAACTGTGATGTAGTTTTATGCATGTTTTCATCTTTTGAAAAAAAATGCCAAGAGGCCTAATAGGGTAGGCAAGCAAAATTAATTCCCATGGAATATACCTACATCATCATATATGTTTAAATAATGTCTGGGAAAAAAATGCTAGAAGTTATTTAGGATGTAAAAGCAGCTGTTGAAATGTAGCTCTCACATATTATGAAAGTGATACTTCAGCTCTGCAGCAAGTTCTGGGTTCCACAATTACCTCCTGCTACTGAGGTTTGGTTGCTCACCCTTAGAAGTTCCAGGAAAATACATGAGAAAGAGAATATCTCGAGACTTTTTCAAAAGTTTTGTGACAGTAGTCACTGATATCTGGGACTGTTTCCAGTAACAACTGCCCTGAGGAAACAGCACAATCAGCAGCTATGAAGTCCAAGAATTAGAAATTAGTTTGGCATAGAAATCAGTAATTTTGAGGAAAGGAGCCAACTGAAGAGCACTTTATGCATCTGGCATCTGGTGAATAGCTGCTCTGTATGGCACGTAATGATATTGTGGGCAAAGATTTGAAACAAACTGGAAACAAGTGGCTTAAAATCAAGCCTTCTGGGGACTGAGAAATATTCTGTGTTGATAACAGTATGGAAAAGCTAAAATATGAGACTCCTGGGAAAAGGGTGAACCACAAAAGAGGCATTGCTAGGAATATGACTGAACAGAACTAAGTATCATTTTCCAAAGCCTTAGCATGCAGATAAGCTAAAAACACATCTCTCTTAGTAAAGACAACAACTGAGACTATTAATACATTATTTTTAAATAATTAATACATAATTATTAATTACATGACAAGTAGAAAAAAAGTTCTTTTTAATTTGCCAGAAATATGAATGTTAACCTGTCAGTTCTTAAAATGAGCGATTTCAGTGCGAGGAACTGGGATCTACAATATTAAAGGGACTCTGAATAATGATTTAATATAGGGCTTTGTCTAGTGCTAGATGAAAGAAGGCTGTGAATAAACTAATTTTCTTTGAGCCCTAATGGGATTAAGGCAGCAACATGATGCAATCTTTCCAATAAGAAGTTGAACACATTTGGTTTGCACTGCCATAAAAGAATCACTCTTTTCTAAGTGTTTTTTATTTTGATGGGGTATCCAATATAACATGATGTAGATCAGCTTAAAGACAGTTGTGTTTGATTATTTTCCTCTCTTTGTTTATTATGTTCCTACTGTTATTTTAAATAAAAGGATCTCTGCAATGCTGAGGAGAACAGATTCAAAAGCTGTAATTAACAAACTCTAGACATGGGCGACACTAAATGTATACAAATACCAAAGAAGTCTTGAGCCAAATCTGAGCGTGATGAGTAAATTATTCTAAGAACCATTGCTTAAGTATCATCAGCAATGCCAGACTGCAAGGAACAAATTGTAAATTGAAAACATGACCTTATATTTTCCCTAATTGCAGGCACTGAAAATTTACAGAGCCTGACGTGCTATTAATTGTGAGCTCCTAAATCTCTGTTAGAGAACCTTTGACCTGGGGCAGCAGCCTAGGTCCATCATTCCCTTTTGTAAATCCTGTGGCCACATTGGTTTTGGGTTTCTTCCCCCGCGACACTGTACAGGGTTATGCACATGTAACTATGGCCTTTAGCAAGAGCAAGTTCTCTACCCTCTTGCCTTCCAGTTCTTTCTTCAGCTTAGCTTCTGGTTTTAGTGTTAGCCTTTTAACCAAACGATCACTCATGTTTTCTTTGTCTGGTCAGCTTCTCATGGAAAGGTCTACTACATTCATCAGCAGGCACTGAACATTAGCCCGTTAACATTCTCCTGCGTGTTTGTACTGAAGAGGTATTAATGTTCATCTCAGAAGTCCACCTATCTGAGAAAAAGAGAAGGTGGTATTTCTATTTTGTCAGACTGCAACTCAGTGGCTTCACAAATACAAGAAACATAAAAATCAAAACAAAAGGCAAGTGTGGGGTGCGTCTTCTTCAGCCGTTCTCCAAATCCGCAGCTTCTGTACAGGTTGAAGGGCCTCCAACCTACCTTTAAAATGTAAACATTTACTAGTGGCAAAGAAATAATGAATTTTGCCTTGGGACATTGCAGTGCAAGAGCCAGATCAAAGGATTCAGAGAGCAGAGCTTTTTGATACTTTCAACTTGTCAGATTTAGCTTGCGCCAAAAGCCACTGTGGTCCCCGGTGAAAGTTAAGAGGCTGTTTAGACCTCACAGAGAGAAGGAACTACCCTTAGCTGATGTTTGAGATGTTTCCTGCAGCCAGAATCCTCCATAGTCCAGAAGCCTGGTTTATCTCCCTTATCACCCAGGCAAGCTCCCTCTGCTGGGGACTTCATCGGCTTCGTGAGGGAGAAGTTCAGACCTCGCTTCGTAAGCCAGAAGCCTACCTCAGTATTGAGGGAATTCTTCCCTTGTCTCTTGACAGAGCCAGGGATCAGGAATTGCTCCCATGACCCCCAGTTTAGCCAGACTTGGCAAGAAAGAGCAGCATTTGTCTCTAAAATTTCCTTCTTTACATCTATGTTTAAATAAAACATGCTGCCATTGTTCAGGGTGGGGGGCAGGGTGGTTATTATTGTTAGTTTAAAATTTAAAATTTATACCTGAGTGGCTGTATAGTGAGCAGAAAATATTAGTCTTTTAGGGCAGATTTGCATTCAGTGCTGCCGTGTTGACATTGAGGTCTGCTATACTGCAGCAAAACATTTTTGTTTTGGTGTTGGCATTTCAATTGGGCATTCTCGGTAGGCTCTAAAAAGTCTCTAAAAGAGTGGCTGACACCCACGCACACCTTCCCTTTTATACAACCCCTGCCATTGCACAGCGTGCATTTGCCTGGGTATATTTCAAACCAAAGCAGCCTAGTAATGCTTTAAGGCTTACTCTCCTGGTCCGTTCATCCATCTAATTTAGACAGGGGTTGTACCCTTACCATTTTTGGCAGAGTTAAATACTCAGGCATATCAGCTCAGAAGTGAAAATTTCTGCCATTTCTTGACATTTATACCACAGAGATGTTAAACCACTTGACAGACAAAACTTTACTATATTTGTTAATCAGATAAAATGACGGAAATCCAACCACGACTGAAAAATCATGTTTTCGTTCTAATACCAAGTTCTCACTGATACAGCCAAATAGAGAAATACAGATCTGAAACTACACCCGTTGCTTCTGAAGCTGACAAAATCTTCAGTGCAATTTCTCCTCCCACTATATCTTTCTCTAGTCCTGTGGCTTCTTAAATCCATAAGCTCACACACCCACACAGAGCAACAGAATGAATCATTTTCCTCCACGACTTCCCCCATGTCTACCAAAAAAAAAAAAAAAATCTTTTAAAATTGAATAACCAGACTGTTAGCAGTCAGGTGTATAAAAATGAGAGACAATCAAGGAAACATGACTTCTCAAAATGTCACCAACGCCATAAGTTCCATAAAGGGCTTTGAATGAGGTCACAGTTGCATATAGAGACAGAGTATGTTATGCTGATCAGACTGTCAGTTCCCTGTCCAAGGGAGGCTCCCTCTTAAGAGCATCTGATCATTTCCATACAAGAGCAATCCCATTGAGGTAACAAGCGTATATGATTGTAAAGTTTAGCTCAGCCTATTAAAATGTCAGAGAACAGGGAAACACCCACTTCACTGCATGACTGCTTTCTTCAAGCGTCTCAAACCAAAAGCGCTCTTTTAGCGCTGGCTGTTGTCAAGAAAACATATATGATACTCCTGCAAACTGTGCAAAAGCGAGCTGCATTTCAAACTGTAAAAAACACAGAAATCCAAAGAAAAGTAGTTAGAGAAAATCATGGCACAGCACCAGTGGGGAAAGTTGTAACCGATGATGAAATAATCTTTCTTAGGATCATAGCTGAATACATTGGTCTTTGAATACCACGCTGCGTACCAAACATAATACATATTTCTGCTTTTCAGTAGTAGGAAGCAGCCAAAGAAAAAAATCAGTCTAGGAGGAGATAAGACATCTGTTGCATTAACTACTTAGCTGTGGGAATATATTTTCACATGTTTTAAAGAACCAGCCAGGATATATGAGCACATATTTTACTTCCCGTATTCTCTAAAATCTAGAATGTAGTTTGCAGTTTAATTTTAATAATTAAGGAATTAATTATTATGCTCACCTGTGGAAAGGTGAGCATACGATGTGTTACCTGTATGTGTGACATTGATTTTTAAAGCTTATTTAAATATGAGTAAAGGGGTATTTTCAGCCACTCTATCTTTCTCTCTTTTCTTGTGAAAGAAGTGTCACTTTTTCCTGTGTTGCAAAACATTAACATGGTACCGGGGAAGAATTTCTTTTCAATTGTATTTTATATGGTATGTGGAGTGGGGAGAGCATGTGCATCTGAGGTTTTGGTGGGGGGGTGAAGAGGAGCTGTGAAATTTCTGTTAAATGAGTGAGGCTGAAGAAACAGGAAAAAGAAAGGCTAAGTATGAAATTACACATGTACATTGACTGGATGAGTACTTGGTTATCTAGAGTGAAGCCTGTCACAAACGTTGCGGCATTATCCCTCTGTTCTTGGCAATTGCAGTGGAGTTGCTTGGGATACCTAACAAAGCAGATGAAATGCTAGCCTTAGTGACTACTGAGGAATACTTATACACAGGGGAATTTGGAACTGTGCTAGGAGCTAGCACACTATTTATTTTCTTCTGAGAATTCATTCGGGCTAGATCACGTGAAGAATTTGAAGGGGGCCACTTAAATACAAGGATGGATTTCAGAGAGATCTGCCTTTGCATTGTTTAAACTTAGAAAATGCATAGATGCAGCAGAAGGGTTGATTTATATATACCGTACTGGCTGTTACTGGCTGGGACTGCCACAATCTCCTGTAAATAGCTCATCTTGTTATTGTCTTTGTTCAAGGCTGCAGAGAGGTATTTTACCCTTAAAGATGGTTAGGAAATGGTTAAGCATCTGCCAGCTGGTTTTCTAATAAAGAATTTGTGGCAGGAAGATAATGGTCTTTAAATACAAATTTTCGCTTTTCCCCTGTTTTTCTTTTCACTTTCACTATGCAAGAAGCACATTTCTTCTTCATTATATGCCCTTTGGTTAAATAAGTAAACGAAATAGCTTAATAACTATTTAACAGCTTAAATAGCTACAGCCAATAGAGGTATGTAATACCAGAAAACTCTGACAGATTTTTGTAGACTATAACCACTTAAGAGAAGCAAACCTCTCCCTCCCTTCATTGCCAGTCTACGTACACGGTGCTTTCCCTAATGCAGTTAAACATATCATCAAAACCACAACACTCAGGTTTCATTGGAACAAATTATAATCATAAAGCAATTCATTATGCTTTCTACCCTCCCATGTGATAGCCAGGCAATCCATTTATATCTATGCCATTAAAATAAAGTATCAATAATTTAGAGGAAACAATGTACGTCCCCAAAGACTGTACGTGTATGCAGAAGAAGAAATCTATTGGTAAGAATTGTAGTCACGCTGGCATTCTGTAACGAGTTTCTAGTTTTCTCTTTGCCAGAGTAACAACCCTCTTCAGCACCGCTGCAGTCAGGATTTCCAGCAGGACGGGTGCACTCCAGCAGTCCCTCTTGACCATGGTGAAAGCTGGAGGCTCGTCTTTCTCTGTAAAACGGGTGTTACGGAGAAAGAAGCAGTACAAGTTCCCACATGGTGCTTGCACTTTTTGTAGGTGAAAGGATAGCTCATTCTTCCCTGTTTGTCCACGTTTGCCTGCCGACATGACAGCTAAAAAAGAACATTGGAGGGGCAGTTTTATCTCTAGGTCTGTCACTGGTGTACTGCACTGTTTAGGCACTGACAACAGGAATGAAATGTAACTTGTTCTTATGTGATAGCAATTGTCAGGCAAAATTTTTCTGGTAACTCAAAATTAGGACTGAAGTAGAGAATAAAAATATTTTGAAGGTATTTCTCATTCATCCAAAAGTCTGGCAAAGCCCTTAACTGAGAAAGTAGTAGAAGCCGTTTGAGCAGCTGATGATATCAAATACTGTGACAAAAAAAAAAGCCACAAGTTTCGTCTTTTTAAAATTCTTCCTCATAAAAAATGCTAGACAACAGTGTATTAATAATTTAATTACCCATGTTTGCATTAAATACAAACATTTTGAAGTTCCTGTAGATATACAAATATACAGTGATCCAATTAAGGCAGCCTGAATTTCAAAATCCTCACAAGTTTGCCTGTCCATCACAAAATATTAGGATGTTTTTCGTGTGAAAATTCTCAGATCCAAACTTTGTGGAATTCCAGTTCCCTTCCATGTTACAATACACAATGACAGCGTTGTCTTGGCCATAGAAGGATTCCAGGAAGCCCATCAGTATCCATGGCTCTGTAGTGCGAATGGTAACACCATTTCTCCAGGAAGATAGTGTTGAACTACGGTACTAATTCTACTGGTTGCAAAGGAAACAATTCATTTTTGTGTATGTACAGAGTGAGGAACAGCTGTTCTGTCTCTCTCCAGGTGGCATGGGTGCGCTTCTAGGCAATCTGCAGGTGGTCCTGTAATTCTCACGCAGGATGCTGGTGCAGGCCTGGGCGGCTTTGAGATTGGAAATAGAAGGTGGGGCTGCAATTTGGTGAGAAAGAGGTTGCGTTTCTTATCTAAGAGAGTTACCCAAGCCACCACGTATTGAGGAGGGTCAGGTGGCTACTTGGTAGACATCATGGAGCAAGCAGCAGAAAGGCTGGGGATCTTCTACTCCTTCTGGGAGCTGTCCTCAGTCGAGAAAGGGGGTAGAGAAGCATAGGGGTGCAAAATCGTGGATTTCTGGTCTAGACATATGAGATCTATTTGGAAGCCTGGGAGATGCCACCAGCAATAAGTAGCTCCTGTCAATGAGTACTCATGTTGTAACATGTTAGACAGTTCCCATTACAGCCCAATAAATTGCCACTGAATACAGAAAGCTCTCTGCTCTTAGAACTGGATTTCCAGTTGAACAAGTGTTTCTTGGTATTGTAAGGAACCTTTGCTCTATGTAATACAAATTATTATATTTTATGGAATAATAATTTTGATTATATCATTTTAAGTGATAGAAATAGTCTGTCCTGTAACAAGAGTAATGTATACATCTACAACCTGGAAATTATGCAAATCATACACGTGCAAATATCACATAAAACCTTTCTTTCTAAACAGAAAAAATGTTTGATCATACAATTAGTGGGTGATGTGCCAACTCGATTGCAACTGTGAGAATAGTGTTGTCACATGTCTTGTGATGAGTCTGTTCTTACTGGAGGAGGTTATAAAGAATACATATTTCATCCACACACCACAAACTATCTACATTTCAGCAGATGTTTTCTCACAGCAGAAATTTTGGAAACAAAAGCCAGTCTTTTTAACCACAAGATATGAATCACACTGCAGTAGCATGGAAACCAAGGTTTTAATATGATGCATGTTCAGAAATAACAAATAAGGAACAAAGATAGAGGTCTATCATGATAACTATAATTCTTAAGAATTTCTACAGGAAATCTTGTTTGCTCTATGAACAAATTAAACCTTACAGTTTACTTATGAATGAGACTGATTAAATTCTTCCATCTCCGAGTAAAAGGGTTTTGAACCATTAATTATCCTTTTTTTGCAGGTAGTTCTGGTTTATATTTAGTCTCATATTTTAAATTATGTCTCACTGAGTTTAATGGAACTGAGATGTTACTTGCACTTAAATTTCAAAATTGAATACTTTGGAATTTACAAGATATAAAAATAAAGTTAATTTCCATTTCTCGAATCCTTCCATCACTTTTTGCCATACCGTTTTCTAGATTCTTATTCTTTTCTTCTTGTAGCACTACAGTTTCGTCATTCCAGGACTGGGGAGTCACAACTGGCTTCTATTCTGACCATCTGGTATCTGTGGATCAAAAAATAATAAATAAAAAAATCTGAATTTCTGGGCATCTTTGCTTTTAAATAAGGTTTGTTACATCCAAGGTGCTAATGCTGCAAATGGCTGTAACCTTGCAGGGAGGTCTCTAACCCCGGCCAGCTGCCTCTGCTCTGCAATGCGACACAGATAGCGAAGGCGGTACCAGCACCAGCGCAGCACGGTGTGCTGGAGAGATGCTGGATCGGCCAGTGCTCTGCTGTGACGAGTTGTTTTCCCAGCACAGAGCTCCAGAATAGTGCTACACTGAGGGTACTGCACCTCTCCAACATTTCTCCCCTTCCTTTGTACTTGCATTGTGTTCAACACTTCCCTTTCTTCCCCTTCGCTGATATGCTCATCCTGCTGTCCTTCTCCAAACACCGTACTTTTTCTCAGTACTAGTAGTAGTTACTCAATATTAGCATTTTTTTATTTCATCATACAGTCTGTGTTGCAACTGTGGCATAGATGGGTGATGAGGGAGAGGAGAGAGACGCAGCACTCAAGGGAGAAGGTGCGCACCCAGTAGCTACACAAGTTCGCTGTGCCTTGTCTTCATGAAGGAGTTGTAACCCTGACCCACTTGTGGGTTGTCATTTTACCTCCCACAGACATCTGAAGTCTAACACGTGTCTGAACATCCTACAGACACTGGTTTAAGGTTAAAAAAGACAGATCAGCATGTTGCAGAAAGTAAATGTATAGAAGTAAAAAAAATCCGTGTTGACAAATATACATTTTTTGTTAGCAATCAGCAGAGATACATGCAAATAAAATTCATCCACCCTCTCGGAATTATTAGAAAAAGCTCTGTTCTGGATCAATACTTTGGTCTCATCACAAGTTTTGAGATTTTGGGCTGTGGAATACAGGGTGGCTTGGCAGAACAAAGAATAAGTTTACCCTCCTTTCCCCAGCTCTTCTTAAGCAAATCTGAATTATCCTGCATTTAACGGTTAGGAATGACATAATAAGCATGTATGTGTTTAACAAAATCCTAATTAAAATTAAAAACATGAAGTTAATACTTATATCCTTTATTGTTCTTACATACTGTGGGGCTGAAATTAAGCAAATAAATAAAACTGAATGCAACAGACTTCTGCCTTCAGCTAAAGTTGGGACTATTAATGCATGCAGACAGGTCACATACTGTTGTGGTTTCACATCAGTTTCTTCTGTTTTACTTCCATATTTTTGAGAGCTTCCCTTAGGTAAGGAACACATCTGTTTATATCTGAAAACAATAGATATGCTGAAGCTGGAATGTGGAGGAGGTTTCTCTTCACAAAACAAGCACAGCACTCTCCTGGCAGGCTTGCCAGAGGGCACAACATAACTAGGAATATGAACTGCTCCACTTACCATCTCTATACAAACACAAGATTTTTCTCCAGACATGCCCTTGATGATACCAGGAGAACGTATCTGAAGCTAACACTGGGATATTCCCATTTACTTCCTGATGCTGGGGTCACCTATCCATCAAACTCACAAAAGCAGGTTACTTCCAATGTAGTATCATTCAGATTATTACAATGCAAAAAAGAATAATAATAAAAATCCCAATGTGCCATATCAGCAATAAATGTATGCATGAACAGAGCAAAATGCTGGCCACCCTACAGTCAGAGTTTTTGTCTTCATTTTTAATGAAATTAATATTTAACCTTAAATGCCTGCAATTATTCATGCAATTAAAGATGTAGTCTATTGAAAATGAAATCAGGTCTGCATTTACATGTTAAAAAAACCCATTTGGCCAGGCTTTAAAGAATCAATCATGAAAAGGTTACATGTACACTACTAGTGTGAGATCAGTGTCAGAGATAGTGCCTTGGCAATGATATTTCCTTCAAGCTATGGTGAGAAGAGAAAAACACATTTTTAGTGCAGTCATTAAGTTAACATCTTTCATAATTAATAAAGAATCATGAGTCACTTTCTGGAAACAGCATTAAAGGAACTTCAGGACATAGTATTTGAAGAAAGAGAATTTGGGAAGTGTAATATTGTGGAACTGCATTTCTTAATAATTCAGGCAAGTGATTTTAAGCAACTTTGGAGGAGGGTGATGATTTCTTTTAGTAAGAATGAATCACAGAAGTAAGGGATTCTGGAATCTGACAGTCAAAATGAAACATCACCAAATAATACAAGTAACTAACAATATTGTTCTGAGATATAAGCAAACCACAGGTTTCTGGCAAGTGTTTTATCAAGAAAACTTGGAGTAGTCACAGCAATATAAAGCACAGAGCGATTAGGCTGTCTCCTGTTTTATCCAATGAAGACTTAATGGTTTAGCAGGTGATACTGGTTAGAAAATTACTACTTTTATATACATGCATGTTTGTATGTATATTTACATACGTTTATTGCATTTGTTTAAGATTTCAAATAACACAGTTGTAAAGAAACCAATAGTGATGGAAATCATTCTAATTCATATGCTTATTTCTGATATCGCTTCAACAAAAGGTTGGGGTTGTAGCCCCTACTTCCAGGACTGGTTTTGATTTTATTCAGTGATGACCTAATAGAAATGCATGCATAATCCTGGCCATGGTATTTTGGTTGTGTCCCTTAGCAGGATACTCCAACCGCTAGACTAGACTCTCTTTCACTTGCTTTCCTTTTTACCCCATGACACCTCCGTTCTCGGCGGCACAGATGGATCAGCTTCAACCGCCAGACTGGCATCTCACTCAGGCTACTGCTCAGCCTTGTGGCTAGGACACAGATACTGGACCTCAGGTTCAACTCTCTCCAGTTTGAAGTGGCCAGTACTACCCACTTCCTACGGCAGTATCAACCTCCATCAGACTTCACTGCGCACTTGAGCATATCAAACTTCTCAGATTTTCCTGCAAGACTAATGAAGCAGCTTTCCACCCACAGGAATGCTGAAGAGATCGGTGTCTCTCTCTCTCTCTCCAGGACAGCCACTGTGAGCAACTGTTCTGAAGTCCTGAAAATGTTTGGGGGGGGAAGATCTGAAAATTCTAAAACACTCTGAAACTTTTAGTCTAAGAACATCATATTCAAGGTCTGGCAGTCCCCAAAATGGATGAAGTAAAATTAAAGTTCCCAAATCTTCTTTTGCGCATCATTCAGGCAGATTCTGCTCTACTTTGTTATGAAATTCCTTGTATAATCATGTCTGATAAGAAGGCTAGTCCTGCTTGTATCAAGGAAGAGGAACTAGATCCTATGCCATATTTTCACACTTCTCTAATTTACTAGAGCATTACTTCCTAACATTGCTTCAAAAGAAAGGAAAAACGGATTAGTATGTTCCCTTCCTTCTTCTCCAGCCAAATTAAAATTCTTCCCTAAGACTTGTTCATCCATCAAAAGGTTAATAGTAACAACAGCACATTTAATAAATGCACGTGTAATAAGTGGTACATTTTATTAAATTAAAACAAAAGAATTTTATAAAGTAGGGGAGAAAGTTTAAAGGTAAATGTAAAAGAAGGCATAACTTATCTTCTGTCTTCCTTTTCCATTCTGCTCTTTTAAAAGTCTTTCTTTCTGAAATTGTTATCTTTGTCTCACATTCCAACTCTATTACACAAATATTCTTACTAAGCCTTTTTTTTTCCTCTAGTAATCTTTTTCCCCGCCTCTAGCGGAAAGATGAAAGGCAGGTAATTTGTCTGCAGAGTCTCCAGAATGATGAGAAGCAGGAGATTCTGTGCACAGAGGAAGCTCTGTGCACACATGACTAAAGAAAACATCACAGAAATGTGTTTCTTAGTGACATGAATACTATTTGCAATAAGTCATTGATCAGGTCATATATTTAAGGTATTGCGATGAGAAAGTAACAGTCTGTATTTTACATTAAAGGAGAATGTTTCCACTGAAGGTAAAAAAATAGCAAAATGTTTGGGAATAAGAACCCAAAAATAATGAACATATGTTTACAATCTTCCAGAACAGAAGTAATCAATCCTCATCCTTAAAAGGAAGCTTTATGAGTATATTTTGTTTTAATTAGCTATTTTGTAAATATACTCTTCCTAATTTAGGAAGAAAATTTGAAACATTTGTCCTCAAAGAGATAAACATTTACTGTTTGAAAGCTGAACACATCCACACACTGCTTTATTGAGCCTATTACAAACTTTGAGGTGCAAGTTGTAGTAGACACATCTGTGCTTTTGTCTTTTGATAGAATTTCAGCCCAAAGTGTGGAAATAACTGAAGTCAGATTACTCCTGCAGGTGAACTAAATAGGTCTGACATGAGCAACAGAAACAGACAAACCAAATTACTTTCAATAATATATCCTTTTATCTAAAATAAGTAGCCCACCTGCTTTTTGTTTCTGTTGTTTTGAGACTGACTCCTCACTTGAAGTTTTCTTCCCTGAAGGGGAAATATAAAGAATGGGAACTGATAACAAAAGACAACAAGCTTTACAAATGTATCCAAGGGACACAAGTGCACAGTGCCTCGGGGAGGAATGAAAAAAAAAAATTATTTCCAGATATTTCTAAATTGTCATCAGTGACAGTCTGTCAGTAAGAGGTGACATTGTTTTAACTTAATCTCCCCCCGCCAACAAACCCCCAAACCCCTCTGACTTAAGAAAAGTCTTTCCAGTTCCTCTGTTTTCGTTCACATCTCAGAAGGGAACCTGAGGTAGCAGGTAGGTAAAGAGAGAATTAGCAGAAACCGAAAGTTACCGTTTCACTATGCAAACCAGTCTGAGACTTTCAGCGGAGCTCCTGGTGAAGCCCAGGGTGTTCCCGCTGACAGCTCAGTGCAGGCACCAAGCGGGCCCAGCTGCTGCCCAACTTTTTATTGCCTTTGTGCTCTTTCACTCCAGAGACAACCAGTCAACACAGGTAATTCTGTTCACATTGAAATAACTCAGATTAAAGGATGGCCTTAATAACTGTGCTTATTCTGTTTTATAGGATTGAAGGAAATGCCATTCCTCCACTTTTTTTTCCTCCATCATTTCTTTTAATTTTAGAGTGCCAGGCAACATAACGTCTGCACAGTGTAATCAACAGGTGACTTCTCAGAGATCACCTCCACCCTTCCCCCAGCTCTTCTTCCAGCCACCTCTCCTTTCCCAGTCTCTCTTCTTACACCCTAACCTCCCACTGTTGCCAGTATGCCCTACAGTTTTTTTAAAGGCTCACTGGAGTGGTGCAGTAACAGTAAGGGTAGTTCAATGGCTACATTCACTATACAAAACTAACCCTTATTAGCTATTTCCCTGATAAATCCGGTGGCAGGTATGTGAAATACAGTTGTCTCAGACATCTGAGTTGATTTATTACATTCACAACTTTTCAAAACATAAGGATACTTCAAAAAGTGTTGGCTAAACATATTTGCCTTCTTTATTCAGTGAATAATGTTAAAAAATGAAGATAAGGCCGATGACCACTGCTCTGGTTTATTACATGAGTGGTCTAAAACAGCCTTCCCCCCCAAAAAATCAGAATCTACTATCATCAAGCATTTAAAAGGTGAGAGTAAATACTTGCAAGTTCAATATAACATTGACAGAATTACCCCAGGTTGCTTTCCCTTATGCATGTCACAGGCTAAAGGCTCTCCTACAAAGATCTGCTTTGCCTCTGCTGATGTGCAGTACTTTGACATGCTGGTGTAATTACACTGCGTGCCCGACTCTCAGCTGATCATTAACTAGACAAAGTAAAACAGCTTCAAAATGAGGGTTTAAGGATCAGCCTGTGAAACATGTAACTCCATGGTTTCAGATGAAGAATCTTAGTTTAAAAGTTTGCATGTTGACCTGGGAGGAAAGTAGAAAGCAGAAAGAAGAAAGAAATTCTTCCTGCAGGTGAGTTTCTCTGTCATCAAAGTATAGGTCTTAATTTAAGAACATATATTATGATACTATTTGGTAGTGTCTGAGGGCCAATAAAGAACGAAGCCCTGCATCATTCTGTCTAGCATCTATACAAATAGAGACATAGGTTTCCTGTAAAGCTTATCAAGCAAATAGAAAGGGAAGACCCAAGGTAGAGGAAGTGGTAAAATAATTACATATGTGAGCTGTGTGAAGGCAGAACTTTCATGTTAGTTTCTTTATTGACTAGAAAGGACTAAAGTAAATTAAAAAAAAGAGCATGGAAGGATGTTGAAACAAAGAGCGTAAGAATCAAAGTGTAAAATGAAGCTGAGGAAAAAACAGGATGGTGATGCCTCCGTGGGACCCTTCTGGGTACAGGTGGTTCCAGGTATCAAGAATATAAAAAAAAAGTGATGGAAGTCAAACACACAGCAGACATGCATCCTATATCTATAAACAAACAAATTTAGAAGGTAAAGATATGACAGAGCCTGAGTAAAATGAATTACACTTTTCCTCCTCTGCATAAAAGCCATTCTTTTTGTTTTCTCATACTATTTTATTTATGTTGTTGTTTCAACCCAGAAGGATTCTCTGAATGCAATACTTCAATAAGAAATAGATAATGCACAGCAAAGAAGCTAACACCCTGCTTACAGTTGCCTGAAAATTCATGCAGTGAGATGATCACATACATCATAACATGTTGCTGACTCATTGCTAGTACAAGAGAAAATAATTTCCCCTCAGGGACAATAATAGCTTATCTGTTATCTCTCACCTGCAAAGAGAAAGAATAACAACCTTGAAGTCATAGCAAATGATCTCCACCTTTGACACTGATGAAAGACTAAGGTGAATCTGGCCAGGTGAAACTGTAGAGGTTGCAACTGTAAAATAAAAACATCTGTCTGGAAAAGGCTGTATATTCAGACATAGGACTTTGTTTGAAGAAGATAAACAAAAGGACAACGTTCAGTTGTGCTTTGTGTAGTGGAATATAATGAGTCAAATAACCAGAGTGTATGTTGTAGCTGGAAAAAAAAAAAAAGGAGAGACAAAAAAGAGACATCTTCTGTCTGAGTCTGACATCTGAGAAACAAGAAGTTCCTTTTCTAAATAAGTTTCTCTTCTTAATAACTTCCTAAACTCCCAAGGTATACTTTGTATTTTGCTCCTTAACTAAGGAAGTAGAAGCCAAAAAAAAGAGAAAAAATATTGCACAATGTCACAAAGGAAAGACTATGTCTGTTTTAGAGATGGATCAGATTAGTCTGTAAAAGCAGAAACTTTGTACTTGTGAAATTTAAATGTCAGTATAAGCACTTACTTTATTTGAAAACATGTAAATGCTGAATACATATGTTTGGGTTTGTTCATCAAAACTTACAGAATTTTTCTCACCATTGATCCAGAGTCAGTGAAACTTTACTTTGGTACAGATTGGGGCAACCATGCACTCCCCAACTTTGTTCAGATGGGCTGCCAGCACAGTGAAATAGATGGTGCCAATCACTCCCACTAACTGTGTGCAGCTTCAGCAAAAATCTTTAGGGTGAATCAGTCTCCTAACTCAGAGTCTTATTTTAGTGCTGCCTTGCCATAGTTTTATTTACCTTGCCCCAGGAAAGGGGAGTCCGCCAACACAGGCCCTTCATTTCCTGTACAATCAATAGTCAGAGAGAGACATCTTTGGAGACCAGGAGAGGAAAACCTGGTCCATCTACCATAGATGCCTTCCATCTCTTCGGATGCACAGGCAATTTATGAAATCTTCTCCAGTTAATTTTAGATAGATGTCTAGCTCTTCTACTGAGAGTATAAGGAACTAAAAAAATGCTAGACACATCAGTCTCTTCTTGGGTCAGCTGGCCTAGTTTTCTTTTGACAAGGCTAAATTTATCCTCTACTGAGACTCAGCCAATGTGAAACAATTCTTAGACCTTAAATACTTTGGCAAAATTAGCACCTGGGATACTGCTACTGATAGAAATAGAGATGGAGGCTGCAGCATAAACAGGCATTCACTTTTTAATCAGGGTTCTGCTCTGTGAAGATTTGGTAGGTAACTGTAGCACATGGAGGAATTACCTGCATTTGGGAGAACTAAACTCAGCAGTCCATGAAAAGCACCTGATGAAGCTGCATTGGTGTAATCTCCAGGGTGTCTGAAGCCCATGATGTACATAAAGCTATGCTGAGTAGCTGATCAGTAGCTGAGGAGCTGAGGTGTATATCAGGAATCAGCGAAAACATAGTCAGCTGACCATAGTCAGCCTTCCTTGCTCAACCTTCGAGTCAACGCAACTGCAGTTATGTCCAGTAATTTCAAGCGTAGAGGTGTCGGGGGCTTCATCAATAGAGAATTATGGGCTTCAGTTTTCCTTATGATTATGGAGGCTTTATTCTGAAGTCTGATACTACAAAAATCAGAGTGGACAAGAACCTTGTATCAAGTCAAGGTCAGAGTCAATCTTGGTCTAATTGAGCCACTAGTTTATCATGTTCTCATGTTAATATTTAGTAATTGCTACTGACAACAGCATGACCTGGCATGATGTGGATTACATTGTGCTTTTGACTGCACAACCTCAACATTCAAGTCCACATTTACAGATGGGAGAAATTTTTGGAAGCTTTTAGCTTCAATTTTCACCTCTGGATCTGCAGAGAGATTAATTCACCACCATTCAATATAATAGGTATGGAAAAGAAGCTACTTAGCTCCAGTAAAGACATCAATTACCTCTCATTTTCTTAAAAACATTGATTTCCAAGTTGGCAGAATGTACATATGATTTCATAAGACAGGAAGAGAATAATAGTTAAGAACATTGTGTCCTTGCTTTGAAAGCTGTTGCTGGAAGTAAAATTTTATGACTGAATTCAACTTAGAAAGAAAAGCTTATGGAATGACCCAACAAGATCTTTCACAGTTGAATGTGCTTCTTTAATTTAAAACAGGCACCAGGAAAGTCAAAAGTCAAGAAAAGTAGTGGTGACGGTGTTCCCAAGATAATAGCCTATGCACTAATTTAAACCTACTCTTTATTGTGCCCTGGGATGGCAGCCAGAACTAGTTTTGAATTTGTTAATTTTCTTTTAACCGGAGTTAAACATTTCACAAACGGGTTATAAGAGCTTAGATGATAAAAAAGATAAATCAGTCCAACATGCAGCATGGTGTTTCTCTTCTGTGGAGATTTCTCTCAGTAGAAATGTGAGTGTTAATACAGAGCATATAATGTTGTGAGTCTATAAGGCACACTTCATTTTCATCATAGCCATTACACTGTCACTATGTCATAGCCCTAGATAATCCTGAAGCGTTTGTCTATCAGCGTCATTTGCTTATTGTAACTCAACTATTCTACAAGCTCAGGAGTGTTGTAATGTACGCAACAACCATCACAGAGGCCTGGATAGATTATATTACTGGACTATTGTTAATTCAATGCAATCACTTAATAACAGAAAATAAAACTACAGCCAGTACAGTTTTTGGCAATAGATATCCAAATGTTGCTGTAAATATTCACATCTAGAAGTGTTCAGATGGAAAACCTGCAAGATAAATTTCTTCATTTGCTGTACTAAAACTTTCCCAGACTCTTTCGGGTCTTGCCTGCCCAATGAGTGCAGTTTGTCATATAGCACTGAACGGACAAAACCAGTGGAGGGTGAAGCTTCTGGTCGCTGTCCAATTCCAACTGGCGTGTTCCAACTGGCACCAGAGCCTAGACCTTCAGCTGGTCCAGGTCCTAACAAATTAACTCCCACAGGAATTAAGAATCAACGCAGAATAAGTTTATGTGTATCTTTATAGTAAATATTTTAATTTATGTAATTAAACCCATTCAAAAGTGACAGTCTGAGCTTTAGTATTGCTTTTGCTACTTCTGTTTAAAACAATTTCAACACTAATACTGATGGTAATGACTATACACGCATGTAATGAACCTGCGCATGTACATGTATACACACATGCACATACACACATAGTAAATAATCTTGTTCCCTTTAACAGCCTGCTCTTTCTTACTTTCACTTGTGGCATCATGTCTTGAGGGAGCTCCCGGTTGCTCAAATTAGCATATGTTATCACTTCATTTAGATTGCTTATCAAAATCCATATATTTATTCACAGTAAAAGATACTGTAGTTCATTTTGCAGCACAGTGTGTAGTAAAGCATGTGCTTACAGGGCGTGAGTTCTTGTAAACTTTGTGAGCAAAATCCAGACCTCCCTGAACTGTGCTGAACGTGGTGGTTCTGCTGTTGGCCACTGAGAGTTCTTACTTCTGCCCTCATCCTCTCTGTTGTTCTGCAAAGAATCTGGACACTCTTTAACTTTAAATGACATCATCTTAAAGAAATAGTAGTTGCTGGTTGTTAAAGCTTCCTGTTTTCATGGGTTAGGAGGTCTAATAACAATCTGACCATTACCACACACCTGTGAATGCTGTGAAGTGTTCACCTTCATCCATCATCTTAAAACTATCATGATTTTAGAATCTGGAAATAAAAGCCAAAAATCACAAGCAGAACTCTGTTAATGATTCATTGGTGATTCAGAGTGTGTCATTTATCCTCCATTTGTTGCCAAGGGAACTTGACACCCACTTCCTACCACATCATCGCTACAACCAAAACAGTGTCAAGCTACAATATTGCTTTGCTGCTGTTTATGACTGCTAAATGCCAACTTCTTGTAAAAAATAACTGTGTAAAATAGGTTTTCTTAATATCATCATTAGGTTCTATGTTTTAGAGTTATCAGTGGCCAGCTAGAAAGCACATCTGAAAAGAACGATATGATCTGCAGCTTCCAATCTGTCTCCTGCAAAACTGTTAAATTGGTTCTGCTAAGTGATTTGAACTATAGTACACCCTGAATCTTGAATTGTGTAAGGGGGTTGCTTGGGTTTTACTGAAATATTTTCTTGACTGCAGAAACCATTTCAACAAGAAATGGGCTAAGAGTGGAAGCACTTGAAAGTGGTTTTCTGGTTTGTAAAAAATGTTCTGGGTTTTCTGGTTTTGTATTTTTAATGTGGTTTACATCCAAAATAGATTAAATCAATCTTTTTCAACATTTTCAATGAACTGCAAACTTCCCTTATCTTATTCACTGCCAGTGAGACTGGCATTCTTGTCACCAGATGTGTCTGCTCTGAGGATAGAGACCTGAAGTAGTATCCAAAGTACTTTAACTGAAATTTTTTAGGCTCAAACAGCTGACCTTCAAAGAAAACATCTTGCTGAAGATTTTATGGCCTGGTATGATAAAGATATTTCAGACTGGTCCTATACTTGCTGACTTTAAAATCAGTTTAGCTGAAATTATTTCAAAATTATTTAGAAAGTCCCACATATGCTTTAGACTGGCCTGTGGAATCACACAGTGATCTCCTTTGCCTTCTTCAGACAGGTCTCTGTCTATCACTGTAGAAGAAAAAGGTTGAAGAAAAGCAGTTTCTTAATAAACAATAAGTTTATTTTACATACTGTAATATTATAAGTATTTACCTTATCATAGTATTGCAAGTTTTCTTGTGTGGTTTGCCTATTAGAGACCCTGTTCTCACTGAGGACTGGGCTTTGCAAATTGCTGGATAGAGCTGCATCGGGAGCATTTCCTTGTCGCACACACAGAAAACGGGTCTTGAAATCTCTATTTGTATCAGCACAGAATGAATTCAAGAAAAGCATGGGAGGGGGAGAAAGCTCTGCAGCCTACTGGCAAGGGCACTTATTCCAAACTTGGAGTTTAGAAATTCTACACTGAAAGCCCATGCTTTTTTTCAATTCAGAGTGAGCTGAAACAAAATCTTTGCTTCAAGCTAATCAGAAAAGTAATTTCAACCTGTATCTTCTACGAACAGAGTAAAACCTACTCCCCCAGCTAATCTATGCTCTCTGACATACTTTAACTAGAAATTCTTCTTCTTCTCAACCATTTTTTAATTTCTTTTTGCCAAACCAAAACTTTTTGGTTTCTACTAATTTGCGTTTTGGCAGAAAGAAGTCTTGGCAAACCAGATTTAGTGTTAAACATGGTGGCTTTGGTCCAAAAAAGCACTTACATTCTTAACTCTAAGCAAAGACTTAGCTCTCATTGTTCCAGCTACTTGAAATTATGTAGAGCGTTCCTTTAACATCAGGGCTGTAATAAGATACGAACTTAATGAGAATATATTCTGAGGCAAACACCCTGCTATGGTTCAAAACAATAATGAATAACATGTTCTAGGAATTCATTAAGGTTACAGTGTTTTCATGTAATTTTTCAAAAACAATTAGAAAATAACTTGGAAAGTATTTTTTTTAACTTTCTGTTTATAGTTTGTCTCATTCCTCAAGAATTAAAAATTAAAAGTTCCTTAAATTACTATCAAAGCCTAGTACCTGTGGAAAGAATAATTGTGTAGTGCAAGAAATATGGAGATGGAGTATAATCCCATTTTATGTATGTTTTCTTTTTAATACCATACTGTGCAATATCTTTTTGCAACATGAAAAGTAAATATACCTAAACGTATGGCTATTCAGAAAAGCTAATTGGATTTTAATAAGAAGCTGTACACATTTGTAACTGTTAAATATATTAAAATACAAATATGACAGCCATGTGAAGACCAGAGGTATTTACTTCTGTCTTCCCATAACTGTGTGAATAAAATTTGCTTGTAATCACATGTATGTTTATATGTATGTGTACACATAAATAGCTAGGAAGAGTTTTCAACAAAAGGTTTAAATGCCTACTTTTGCATTCAGTGTTTTTCATCTGAGAAAATATGAATCTCCTATCTTTTTTGGAGTTTAAATCCACTTGAGATTAAAAGTGTAATAAACAAGAATAATAAATAATTATAGGTATATAGATAATAAGATAATAAGCAAGAATAGATAGGAAATAAACAAGAAAAATTTCTTTTAAGCTTAACATTTGTTGTTAGACTCTGCAGTGTGAGAAAGAGTTAGAAGAAGATCAGGTTATATTCTTCAGGGCACAATATAGTCTCTTTCTGGGGCAAGAAAATATTTTTTTACTGGCTTTTTGACTGCAGTGCATAATTGGCTAGGTGAGGGCCAATGGCTGAAGCCAGAGTCCTCTTCCAAGGTGCTGATGCAGAACATCGTTCTCCCCACAACCTGTCTTTCCATGGACTACTGCACACACTAGCATACTCCTTTAACTTGTGAGGAAACCGAGGCAAGGAGAGGTTATTTGCCCAGCCCCAGAGTAGATTAACGGAACCCGTGTGAAGAATAGAGAGCCAGTGGCTCTCAGCCAGCTTTTGGCTGCCACGTCCGGGACCTGAGGGGCTCTGCTAGGTGGGTGCTGACAACCCGAGAAGGGGAGTGTGTGGCACAGCAGCAATGGCCTTATGTGAGAGACCTGGAGGCAAGGTTGGAGTGGGGCCCTGTGTCTTTAGTGACTTGGAGAGAAATGTAGGGAGGAAATACAGACTTCAAAGACCCATTACATCGCCAAACAAGCAAAAAGGAACCTAATTATTACTGCAAATATGGCCAGCAGGGTCAGTGGTCCAGCTGCAAGCCAAGCTCTGTTTGCTTCATGTGCAAGTTCCCTTGAAACTCCCCTGTCAAATGTTAAGCATATTTTAGATGGTAACTGTTTCTTAACACAATTTTACGTTTTAACTAGTTCACTTGAAATCAACAATAAAACTTCTATTCAATTCAGTGAGGCCAAGACTTGACTGTAATCCAGGACCTGAGAACATTTCTTACATGAGATAAGGACTCCATTTGATCTCAGGTTACTTGTAAACTTTTCTCATTGATTTCTTCTGAAGGAAAGGATTTGCACCCACAGAAAAAAGGATAATACGGGGTCTAGTACTTCTGGGAGAATAGACTGCACTCTTCTGAGTCTTCTCAATAATATTTGCATGTCCAGAAGGGAGGCTGAATAGCACACCCCTGTTGGGAAACTTTCCGTCAGTTACCACTAGAAAGAATGCCTTGGATTTTTTGCACTTTCTAAGCATCAAGTATTGTAAGCTCAACTTAAAAATACAAAAGAATGTATTTCTTGTAGTCTGAGCTAAGGAAAACTTTCTGAGTTAAAGGACAATTTATAGATACAACATTAATGATGTGACATTTGTCTCTACACTGTAAGCTGCTCATAAGTTAAAGAGATTTTAAGCATGTGATTGGCATTAAAGTGCCATCATTATCTTGTAATACCCTTCTCTACGCCTAACTTTTTTTGGTGGTCAGGCTGGGTAGAGAATATTAAAATTTTAGTACATATTCTTTTCTTTTCTATAGAAATACCTGATGGCTGCAGTCAGACATAGCAGCCCTTCATATGACTTTTTTCTTGAAAGAAATGGTCTATCCTTGGTCCTCGGCATCTTCTCAAATCCCCTTTTGCACAAACAGTTACTTTTAGATTCTACTTATGCAGCCTTGTCAATTCAACAACAATCTGCAAGACCACTAAAAAGAGGAGGGCTGATACCCTTCCTTGTGCCACCTCTAGTTTTCAGGTGGCTGCTCTGGGAACTAGATCAGGGATTTGATTGACCTGAAAAGTGATCTGGTGAAAGAAAAGACAAAACGAATCCAGCAACCTGCGCTGCGGCTGGGTGAAAGTAGTTGTACAGCTGCAATCATAGCAGAGTTGGTGTTGACTGAAATGTAGGGCAGCCTTGAAACTTTCCTAAAATAATCTGAGGTCCAACCTGCCACCCAGCCAGAAGACACCTCTGGCTTCAGCCTTGCACAGAGCACCACTACAGGGCCCCAAATGAAATGGGCAGCTGTTTGTCTGGATTGCTGGGTGGATAGCCATCTATCTCAGCGTGGAAGCATGTAATATTGATGTTAAGGCATTCATGTTGCTACAGATCTCCACTTTTACACATATCAGAAATGTTTGCTAACTGGAAAGTTTGAGATGACTGTGAATAACACTCTTTTCTCTTCCTGCTCCATATTCACCCAAAAAGAAAAGAAAACCAAAACAACAGCCAGGCATTTTCAAGGTTTCCCAAGTAAAAGTTATGTTGTATTGTGCATTGTTATGTAATCACAGTTGAAATTAATATTTATTTTTCCTTGGGTAACTAAATCCATGCTTTGAACTCCAAGTGTTGGTATGCATTAAAGTCAGAAAAATATCAAAAGTTCAATGCTTGAAGGCATGTCTCCCTTTTAGGCAGTGCTCAGGTCTTGAACTTTGGAAGAAAAAATCTCTATCTTTCTAATACTGCTGTGACTACATCTGCAGCTGTCAGGAGATCTATCTCCAATAACCCAAAAGGCATTTTGAGATTAGTTAGATTTAATTTTTAACGTGAAAGAAATAGCCTAGTCCATTTTATTAATTCCATTTAGCCTCCATACACATTCTCCTTTTCTTTTATAGAGACTGTCAGCACTATCTCCAACATAATTTCTGACACACCATATGGACTCTTGTTATAGAACTGTATGTGGAATATATTTTCTTTATTCTTCTTTAGTGTTTTATGCCAGAGCTCACTAAAATGATTCAAAAACATCCACTAAGGCAACACATACTGGAACAAAGGGATATTTATAGGCTGTTTTAAACAATGCTAGATGACAGAAAAATGTAAAAAAAAAATCAGTAGCTATAAGTCACTTAATGTTTTGATCCAAGCATTAATTTTTCTTTGATGTGGGTGAAATCACTGCTTTTGCAAAATGTACCATGTGTTGTATACATAACAATATATATTTTGTCTATATACTGCACCTACTCATTCTAGAAGACACCTATAGGTAGCCACTGTTTTGTTTTAAAATAATCTTTCCCAAGGAAACTTATTTTTTAACTTGGAAACCTATTTTAAGAAGAAATCTGTTGGTTTTTTCCTCTATTTTTTTGCCTTTTTAATAAAAAGATATGTTATCAAGCAATCCTCGGTTATCACAAGTGATGAGTACATTAGTTTTATACCTTATCTGCAAAAGGACTCCTCCAAGAATGTAAAGCACTGTAATACTGAGGGAGGGAGTTAACTCATTCTTGGAGTGAAGTGCTGTTCACGGAGGGTCACTATCAAACATTTTGCAGCCGTTTATTTTTTCCTGATGTCACCCTTCTTTACATTAAACTAATAAAATGCTTATTTGGTGGTGATACATGATCTCAGCATAACGTAGCTGGATACAGACCATCTGCTAACAGAATTGTCATGTGAATGTGGCTTGGCCACATGCAGTCACTGATTGAATGGTTGGATACTCTGATAGTGTGGCCACTAGACCTGATCGATTCTTTTTGACTGAAACCTTTAGCTGAAAAAATGGGGGCTTGCCAGCAGTGAAATTTTTCACTGGAAAGATTTTTAACTTTCCAGAAAGATTTAGATTTTTTATCTCATATTTTATTTTGATATAATATTTTTAAGTGCAATGTAAATTTTCATTTAACTTTTAACAATAGGTGAAACTATGCCTTGAGTTGCATTTTACACATTTCAATTATCTTTACGAACCCCAAACATTCTTCTAATAGAAATAAAACATAGAAATGTACAAATAATCTTTATTTCTTAAAAGTCTCAATGAAGTATTTTAATTGGGTTATAAGAACTAGGACTAGAGATTTAGTCCACCTTGAGTTGCAATAAAAAACAAAAGGGAATTTTTTCACCACCCAACCCAAAGGAGTCACAGCACTGGTTTTCTTAAATTAATGGGGCTGTATTGAATCACAAGGCCAGGAGAACAGGAAAGGTTGTTAAGGCCTGATGGTGCTGAAGGGGTGCAAGAAAAGGTACTGTCAAATGATAGCTTTCAGTCATCCCTCGTACAAGAAAACTTAACTAATTAGATATTTCAGCTAACTCTATAGTCAAAATAGATTTTCAAAGTAACAGGTTGGAGCTTTAAAGAAATCTCACTGAAGTGAGCAGGAATTTCCTTTTGACCGTTGGTGTTGGTTTTGACCATCGGTGTTGGAGTTGACTTGCATAGCACTTTACTCAAAGAACGACTTTACCCACTCCATCATGAAGCTGCACCCACGGGGCAGCTCAGCAGCCCTGGAAAGCAGAGCCCATTGCAGCTTCTTGATACTTTGGTTGATGTTTTCAAGAACAAGTTGAAGGTGTGGAACTGCAATTGTAGTGAAATCTTCTTTGATGCACACTGGGATAGTTCCTTCCCAACTGACAGACTGTTTTCACTCTTGTAGCTGTATTATGAAGGGGGTTTTTTTTGTTCTCATAAAACTGGCTTCCCAAGGAAAGGTGACTGAACAAATTGTGCTGCAATGACTGACCTCCATCGGGAAATATAAATAAGATCTTTTAACTTCAAAGACCTAAAGTCTTTTTAAATTGCTATGCTGAAGAAATTAGATTTATATGTATCTCATGTTCCTCAGGCTTCTAATTGAATTAGTAAATGAGAACAATCTTCCCATTTCATCCAAGTGAAACTATCTTGGGTAACATTGCCCTAGTGTATAGCTGCATTTAGGTTAGGTAGTGGCTGAATATTTTTTCATGGTAACTAAATCCTTTAGCCAGCAGACATTACTGTGGGATTTAAGAAAGATTAAACTTCTAGGATCCTGCCAAAAGCAATAATTAAAGTAACTAGGATCTGCTTATATAAACAACTGTCATTTTATTTTAACTGGGATTTTTGCCTTTGACTAGTGTCAAACAGAATAAGCTTCCAAGAGACTTGACTTTCAAGAGCTTCCCTTTAGTAACTGAATCTTTTCTGAAATGTTAGTACAACACACCATTTGCATACTCTGCCCCTGCTAAGACAAAACTATAAACTCTTGACAATTCATTACTGAATGATAAACCAAGTTTTGAACAGAAGAAGTCCTGAAATTGCCATGGAGTAAAAGATTTTCAATGTAATAAAAAGATCAGAAACATGAGAAGGAAAAGGAATAGCTATAATGACAAAGAAAATAGTCAGCTGGGGAAGAGCAAGAAAAAGCAGTAAGCCTAGCCTGTGCCTCAGCTGCCTGGGTCCTGAGTGCTCAGGACTCCCAACCTCTTGCCCTGTAAGTAGGCATAAGTCATCTGGTCACAGCTGCTTATGAACTTCAGTGACCTGCGAGACAAACGCTCGTTTCTCTAGGATGAAGCCCAGGGTATGGGCAGGTTGGGCAGCAGAAGGCTTGGTCCATGCTGGGAGAGGCAAGGCTATCCATGAGTAGCATAGTGGACTCCTGGGAAGTGCATACTCCCTCCCCTCCTCTCCTCTTGATCTCCCTCCCACGCCACACATGCACAAACACAGCCTGGATCTGCTCCAAGCCAGCCCTGAAGGTCCCTCAGCAGGAAAGTGAGGTGGGCAGCTGGGGAAACGGTCCCCATCCATCCCTCAGAGTACAGGCAGGGGAACAAGACTCCCAAAACTCAGAGTGTGTGTCCAGCCAACAGGAGCTCCTCAACTACTACACAGTGAGGACAGACATGACACAAACCTCTTCCTTTGGCTTCTGTGGAGACCCATATTATGGTCTCCTTGATGGTGGGCCCCTCGTGCTCGTTTTTCCCCAATCTGGAGCCCCAAATCCTGTCTGTGACTTCCTGTAGGTTGCAGTGAGCTCCTATCCAAGTGCTCCATGACCACAGCTCCCAGTTTTATGAAGTTATTGGGTACTAATAGGAATTCTAGGATGTGGCCCATGACCTGTTACTTTTAGCATGTGTTTCATTTATGTTTCTACTTTTCATTGCATTATTTTGGCAGGAAAAGAAGGAAAATTTTGTGTCAGGCTGCTGAAAATCCGTTCTTAGCCACTGGCAAACCCAGCACTTATTTTTCATTCTCCTCTAAGTCCTGCTTGGAGGACAATGGTTTTAACTCTATTTTCCTATCCTTTAAGTAAATTAAAAACATTGTATTAAAAACAATGCCAGCAATGTTTTCCCTAATAGACAGATAGACATACAGAGTTTATTGGCATAATTAAAGGCAGACTGGTCTTTCAAAGCTAACATTTTCCACAGAGTCTGAGAGTCTGTCATTGAATTAAGAGGAAGCAGTAGATGTATTTCATGATTTCTTTGTTGAGGACCTGCCCTCAAAATTTAATGCCAAGTTCCTAGGTAAGCCTAAAAGAGTCTTAAACCTCCCTCCAACTCTCAGCATGCACATTATCCCAAGCCTCTTTAAATCTGAGTTAGTTAAAAATCTGGCTGGTGAAAATCACACTCTGAGGAACTAGAAGAGCGAGGTGTACAGGAAAAACTACCAGCAGGAGGGTGTAAGAAATTTTAAATTGAAGAGACCACCAACTACTTTTACACAGATTATGTTCTGGATTCATGCCAGTTAAATTAGCAAGATTTTAGACACCCACACAACAGATGCTTTACACTCTTAGAGAGATTTACAAATGCAAAACATGCAGTACAGGGAATTTCAGATACTATTTTGTATGTGTTTTTATACAGTTAATTACTCTTTCTTTGTAATCAGTTACGTATAGAATAATTGCTGATTATTGACCCAAATATACTGGTCATGAATATCATCTCTCCTCCTTTAACCTGCGTCCAATCTGGCACTATCATGTCCCCCAGTCAGAGATGGAGACTTGAAGGCTGGTCTCTCAACAGAGAGGATACGTGAGAATTGGGATATACTTAAAGTTTTGTTGATTCTGGCATTCAGTGACCACATCTGTCTGTCACCAGCTCTCACAGCTATATGAATATACAGAAGTAGGTAGAGCAGATAAGTTTATTTGAGAAGCGTAGGCATTTCTGTGGGCTAGGCTGACAACTCTGCAGTGTCCGTGTAGCGTAGTATTAATGGGGCTTGCATCTCCCTCCCTCCTTCCAGTACTTCTCTTTACCTAAAGCTTCTGACTCTGCTATTCCCTCTCCTACTCGTCTATGCTTCAAAAGCTTTATGTTGCTAAACTCAATGTATAATCTTTATTTTCCATGTACACCATCCCAGACAGCTTGTGCACAGTTAACTCCTGCTATGTCTCGCTCAAACTGATCTTCTAAAAATAAAGCAGCTAGGGAAAAAGAGTGATCAAAACCAGGGTGTAGTTGGCCCTTACTAACCTACAACTAACCAGGATCACTACACTGAGTCATACGTGACAGCCAGAACCTTGAATGGTTTTCTGAAGAAAAGTCAGGGTAGGGAATACACTCTCAGCTGATAAATTCTTTCCACCATATTTGTTACTGGCATAGGGGAAAGAGGATTATAAACAATGAAGAATTTGCTGGGTTACAGCCAGAGCTGTTACTGTAACAGAGAATTTTGTTGTTCCCTGGAGCATGTTTCGTTTCCCTTAGGGACAGAGGACAAACGGTGCATTTCCATAGCTTATTGCCCCCATCTTCTTTTGAAAATACTGAAAAAAATTTTTTCTAAACATGCAGACACTGGATGCCTCTTAGGACAGCCTTTGCAGATTTAAAGACAACTGAAGGCCCACAGGCCTTGCAAGCATAAGCAGGTATTTTCAGAAATTTGCTTTTGGTAAAGGGATTATGCCACACAATAGTGTTCACTTAGCCCTCACTAGAAAGCAAAGCATGGGTAAAGCATGGGTTATTTCTTCAGTGCCCAGATTTATATGCTATAGGTGTTAGTGGTAGTCACTAACCACCAGCGTTTTTCATGTTCAAACTGCCTGATGGAGAGCATCTGAGCAGAAGGGAGATAGAGTACTGTTTTACAAAAGTGCTGTTAACCACCTTTACTACAGGTCTGCATGACTTCAAGTGTATGTTAGTACTGGGGCAGTCAACCCATACTGCCTCTGTGACCTCATTAAATAGCTTTATATAGAGCTGCACTGTGCAGTGTAGGCATGCACAGTTTAGCTAATTAGCATAACAATAGCAACGAACTTTCAGAGCACTTTCAGTGGAGTTTCTTGTGATGATAGGATAAAATCTCCTACCTTGGGCCACAGCTAAAAACATCCTAAAACGTATGCCTAGAAAAAGTAACGGTATGCAGGAAAGTGTTAGCTTGTAGCTTCCTACCTATCAGCACAAAAAGTTGTGAAAACACAGCAAAATATTGGGATGACAGGAGGCAGGTTTACCTAGGTCAAGTTTAACAAGCTGTTGCTGTAGTCTGTATGTGAAATATGCGCTTATAAAATACCAGTTATGGAAAAGAAACCGTCAAACCTCTATCCATTCCCTTTTTCAGGAATGTCAGCACAACAAAAGTGGCTAGTCTTTATAGATCAATGCTCTGCCTCAAAATCTCACTCCACCTAGAAACAAGCGCGAGGAGCAGTATTCCTTGCCGACAAGCGGAAATGACCACTGTTCTATTCAGAATCTTACTCAACAAAACTGAAAACATGACGTGTAGCCACAACGTGAAGCATTGGGTACTGGTGATCATGCCACTATAGGTATGTTAAAGGTACTTGTACAGAGCAGCAAAACATCACAACTTTAAGGTATAACAAATACTTCTGGGAACAAGAAGAATCATCCAGCCAGTGGCCCACTGACCTGAGAATTTTGTTGCCAACAGCCCAGCAGCCTAACTGCAAAAGACGACCCATGAAATTCTACTCTTTCAGCCTCAGCAGGTAAACATTTACTTATGTATTCCCTGAGTTATATCCCCAAAGGACACTCGTAGTTTGATTTACGAAAATACAGTGTTATCATATAATGATAATAGTGTAGCCCTAGAGATAGCAGTGCCTTTAGTTAGCACAGTCCTCACCCTCCCTCGCAGGGAGCAAACAGACTGACAGCTGCAGTCATTTGTCAGAAGATGACCAAGCTGAGCAGGGCTGTGAATTAAAATCATCAGAGGCTTCATAACACCGGCAAAGCCCAGCAAGTGAGCCAAAGGAGCGGCAGGTTAAAATTACAGAAAGCACCAAAGAAATGTATTTCCATTTCATGTTGAACAGTCTTTATATCAGGAACTCATGTTATTTCTTTATACAGAAGATCTTATAACTATGGAAACTGTCAGTCTAGCTGAACATAGGCTTTTGTTAGTTTGGTGCTCTTCTTACTAACTTCTTGTAGAATCTGCTGGGGGTCTTGTGGCACAGGTGTATGATGGATCTCTCTCTACAGCCTGTTTTGGCTGTAGAATTCCTTAAGCTCATGTAGAACATTACCAGTAAAAGGTAATGTTGGAAGTCAGCTTGCCTATCTATAGTTACACTTTAATAAAGCTGGCTGGGAACCAGCTTGCCCATTTCATTGGCAAAGTCTCCTCTGTTGTTGCTTTCTGAAAGAGAACATAAACTGAAGTGCTGGAATGCCCCATGAAAAAATACCCCACATAACATTAAGGTAACTAATTTAAAAAAAAAAAATAAAGCATCATGTTCCAGTTTTGAACATTTTAAATGTTTCCACTTGCAATATTAAAAAATGTTGAGTTTTCTTAGTTAAAAAAGTCATTTTAATGGAAAATAGGGATCATTCCATTAAGGTATCAGAGAACCTTTTTTTAGATATTACTAATGAAGGCTATTTTGTCACTTTCAGATTATCCAGCTTATGTTTTTTTTAAGCAAACTGAATTGTCATCCAAATCAGTACACTTTTCCAGCTTTTTGATTTTTCTTGATTTAAGCAGCAGTTGCCCTTAAACCATACTATACTTGTAGAAGGCAAATGGGAAAGTGTATGTACATAAATCCTGTGCAAAGATAGGAAAGTTTACCTCTAAGTGACCTTCAGCCTTTCATGTAATCACCACATTCTGGATGGACACACTCATTCTAGAGGAACTGACATCAACTAAACTTGAAATAAAGTTAAAATAATTACAGTACTTTAATCACTTAAGATGTATACCTTATTTATCAGTGCCATTTAGAACCTGATAAGATTACGGAAATTGAATGAACGCTGACCCCACTCACTTTCTTATGATCCATGTAAAAAAAAGAAATTCTGGCAAGAGAAAGCACAGAGGACTTGCCGAGTGACAGAGAGCCTTTGTTGACCGCTACAGGCGGTAGCAGTTGTCTATGTGATGGCCCCCTCTCTATCGTGGGAGAAAATGAAAGCTTTGTAAAGTCAAGTTGCCAGTGATTTTGCAACCTGGAGCCATTTCGTAGTTGCATTTGGTGGAGGATAATCAATCCTGAGTGTGTAAATGTACCTCAATTTCTTTTAATGTTAGAGGATGGTAATACATATATATGCTCAATGTAAGGAGTATATTTTAGGATTAGGAACTCTTTGCTTTTGCAGCAGTTTCAGACCACCTTTTAATAATTTGGAAGAATATTTTTAATGCTAACTATGTCTGGCACCATGACACTGCCAGGTCTCATATTTCAAGTATTTCATGGTTGCCAAACACATGTGCAAGCTAGGGATGCCAGCAGGGAATTTAAGGTTAACTTGTTCTTTTTTTCACATTCATGTTGTTTGGTTTTTCCCTCCACCTAATCCCCAAGATCCAAACATTATCATCTTTAATTTTGATTTTTTATATGTTTACATTGAGTTGGAATAAGTAATACTTTCTTTTAACTGCTCAGCCTGTTTTCACTAATGTAATAACGTCCATTCTTTGTGCACTGGGAATGTACAATTTACACAAGCTAGACCAGAAGTTTGCATAAATGTCATGGAAATTTATCCTTGTTTTACGAATATGTAATGTAAACACAGTTTATATTGTACTTAAGGTGCTCTGAAAAGTAACCCAGTCGTCAGATTTGAACCGATAGGGAGGGAATGGAATGCTAACAGATACAGCATTTGCAGAAAGATTTTCATAAGGAGCAATTGGTTTAGCAAAAAGAGTAGTAGCAAAATACTCACAGAGGACCAAGCCCTGAGTTCCTTTCCTTGTCTTAATCGGTGGGACTAACATAGGGGCCAAGTGTGCCTTGAGCTTTCTTAAATGTGTGCCAGCTGCCACAAAAAGAAGTTTGTCTGAATGAAAACAGAGCACCAAATATTGGCTGCATCAGTTTCAGTGGGAGTTTCACCAAGATTTCAGCCTGTAAGAACACTCCAATTTTGGCTTTGAAGAAAGAGCTGTAGTGGGAAAAAATTTAAGGAAAATTGAATAACAGTAAGCTGAGTATCATGGCCTGGAAGTAATATTTAATGAAGAGGTGCAATATGAAGATTATGAGGCATAGAAGGGAAAATGATGCCATTTAAATACCAAAACCTTGGGGAAATACTAGCTATTAAATGAAGATGAACAGCTCTACATCTGTGCTGGACTTGAAACAAACCAGGGTTTATAGGGATCTGCTTAAACTCTCATGTTTAACTGCTGATCCACAGCTTACTCCACAACACAGATGCCTAATGAGCAGATATCTATGTTGGACAACAACATAACTGAACACATTTAAATCATTTACTAAGAAAAATAAAATTTTATGAGAAAGGAGAGGTGCAGAGACAGCTGAAGGGCCAAATTCTGTTCTCAGTTACACATACGTAATTCCACTGATTTCCAATTCATGTACTCGCATGTAAACTGAGAGCAGATGCAGGGAGAAAAGCAGATTTGGTCTGAATTTGATCAGCCTGCCTCAGCACAAGAGGAACCTTGGGAGCTGGATTTCTAAAATTTGATTTTGTGTTTGTTTCATTGAGTGAGATCAACCTGCACATTTAAGGTACTATAAATCAAACAATCGCTCATGAACGCTATTAATTAACTTTAGCTGCATTAAGTATTTTCTTCAATGCTGAGTAATTCTGGACCAAATGGAGAGGGATTACAGTATCTCTAAAACACAGTGGGTCAATTTCTGCTTTAATCTGTGCTAGCAGAAATCCAATGTTTTCTCCAGGTGTGCACAGTGTATGATATGTTGTTAGACACTAGGAGTTAAGCAAGCAACGCGTTGGCCCTTTGTTATCACAGATTCCAGGTGACACTTTCAGTCTCAAATGACACCACTAGAATATGTCAATACCTATCTACTGAAAATGAAGTGAGAATTTTACCCTGATACAGCTTCACCAAATTTGGTACTAACTGTTTAGGGTAAGTGCTTTTCACTATCTTTAATACAGTTTACATTGAGGTAAACAGTATTCTCACTTTTGATAACACTGAGAGCTCAACAGTTTTGTAGGTGCTGCATTGTGTAGGTTATAGCTCAAAAATCAAATAAATTATACTTTCTGTGTAGGAGAAAGGAGACTTTTGTAGGTGGTATAAAGACTTATTTATATGCATCAGTCCTTAAATGAGAAACAATCCACTTAGATAAAGAACTTTATGTACTAGATCAAAAGGTTTGATCACTAGAGTAGCAAGCCTGCGGTGTTTACGTTCCCCTACAGTATTCTGTAGCCATACTGTTTATGAATGTTCACATCAAAATTAATTTTGCAAGGAATTATTTCCTTCTGTGTAGGGGAAATTTAGTTTTTCCTTGGAAGAATCAAGTTTTAAGTTGTTTGCTCAACAATGCTGCCATCTTTTACAACCTAGGTTATTATTTTTCAGTGTAAACCAAGTATAAACTTTATGCAGTTTATGCTTCTATCCATATCCAAATTCACATTATGTTTTTTTATTCTTAACAACTGGGGAATACCTTCAAAGAGCACAAGGTATTTGTGAAAGGGAGTGTTCTCTGGTTTTAGTTTTAAATGGTTTTGGCATTTGGCATGAGCCAGATGTTTTAAAAGATACATCTCAAAAAGATAAGACACGGAAGGGTGTGCCTTCAATAAATTTACATCAAGCCTGGTTGTTCATTGCCTTCTCCTATTTTAATGTAATGGCCAGACTAATAATGCTACAGTGAGAAGCAAAATTATCCATGTATCCTGGAAATTTAGAGCCTTGAATTTAGTCTTCTGTAGCATTAACATTCCTGTGGCAGGTTCAAAAACAATTAAAGAGAAACAAATCCCTAACTTTATGACCCAAATCCAGGTCAGACATACTCTTTTGATGTGCAGATCTGGGGTGCCATGTTGAGTTTCTTCCCTTTTCAGCCTTTGCTGAAGACACCACATGCTCCATCATGATGTGGATCAGAGAGCTTTTTATACAGAATATGTAATTCAGTTTTGCTTATTACGATACAGTACAATGCCCACTAGATCTTCGAATCTGATGCTTTTCTCTTTTCCCATTCCTGAGTAATGTCATTTGCTATTGATCACAACAGGAAAGAGCATGTTGAGCTGCAGAAGCCTCGGATCTGACCTCCTGTGGTTGCTCTTCTGTTCTAATACAACATTCATCAATACTGCCATGAACTATTCTTAAAGACAGAATAACAGCACTTAACTGGTTTGTAGGCATACTTCAACTTGCGGATATGAATTAATTTATTTCTCTATTATCCCCAGACGCTACAGATCAGTCCTTTAAAGAGACCATTTTCTCAAACTTTTTGTGGCATGAGAATGCTTACCACAGGGCATAGGAAATACCTCGGTTAACAGGGAATATTCACCCGAAAGCATACTCAGTATTAGTGGGTTGCCAGTAAAAGAGAGAACAATTATGCAGGGGGTTATGATTCAGAGCCACTGACTCCATTGTAACAATGTCTCCTTTATCATTTCAACATAGATCATAGTCTCATGCCAAGAGAAATTGCCAAAAACCATCAGAAAAATATCCAAGGAGGCATTTGGAGCAACAACATTAAAGCATATTCAGAGAGTGTGTAATGCTCACTCGTACCCATTTGTTGTGTCGTCTGGGACTCAGCGACCTTTTTTTTAAGTCATTTCAAGTCCTCCTGACTGGGCTGAGCCTTTTTGCCATGCTTTAGTAACTTGTAGTTCTGACCAGTTATATTTGTTTTGGGAGAGAAAAGCATTTACTCCAATAAATGTGTGTGTGATATAAGCAGTACTGTTTCTTCCTGACCTTACCAAAATTTTGAGTATAAAATTGACATTTTTGGTCATTGTGACAACCTCAGAGCAGCGATGGGCTCAGAAGCCACACTCTTTCAATATTGTACGGCTTTGGGAATGGACAGCTGCAGACAAAATGCAAGTGCAACCATGTAAAAAACGAAAAGCTCTTTCAACAGGGTACGTGTCTTCAGAAGAAGTTACTTATTTCTGCACCCTTTGCAGCTCCTAAGCGGAATTGCTTGCAGAACTCACTGTATCCTCACCATTAAGAAGACATGCATACTATTTACTGTAATTAGTCAGTCATGAGGTTTCCTCCTTATCTGCCTTCTCTAATTAATGTAATTAGCCAGTAACAATTTCTGAATAATAACTGCTTACTAATATAATAATAAATACCAGGGGTGGAATTTTCAAAGGAGAGTAAGGAAGTCAACTCCCATTGAGGGTTGTGTTTTTAAAGGAAAGAGTTTACACGCAATTGCTTTTATGGAGTATTACTCACTAATTAGTAGCAAACTACATAGCAGATTCCGCAATTTATGGAACTGGCTGGTAGCTGAGGTACAATTTTCATCAGAGTAATAGATTATTGATTTTAGGGGAGAAAATTACTTCCCTTTTTCATTAACAAAGAGTTAGATGATTGGAGAAAAAATGGATTTCTAACTGCAATTGTAGTTTGTGTTCTGCTCTACTCAAAACTTAAGTTGAACAGGAGGATTGTTAGACTTGCCCTGGTGTCTTTAAATTCCTTCCATAGGGCTTTAAAAATGGGGTTTCAAAATGTTGAACACTGATGCAAAGACTGAGTCCTCAATTTCTACAGACCCAGTAGGATCAGGCGTCAAAGCTGATTCACAACCTCCTGTTAGTCCTAGATCACCAAATACATCAAGAAAGTTTCAAGTGCTTAAATATAGACATATGGCATCATTTTAGACATCCCTGAGTGTCTGACACATCAACCCAGGGCTTACAATATGACAAAGGACAACCTGGGAAACCTGCAGCATTCAGGAAAAGATGGGATATGCTGAATAGTCTAAGATGGCACCAGACACTTATGATTAAGCCCAGTAATCTCTTCTGAAAAACAGCAAGAGAAAATAGCTTCCCATTTTAGCAAAAGTGAGAATGTAGACTTTGCTTAGGACCAGAGATGAAACCTCAAGTCTAAAAATAAAAATAGTTTGCTGGACTGTGCTACTTACGGTTTAGTCACTTCTGTATGTTTTCTGAAGGTGTCTGAAAATTCTGTCTTCCCAAGAAGTTCAAAATGTCTGCAAGTTTCCTGGGAGTAATAAGATTATTCAACAACAAATCTCCCAAATTCCTATTATGTAGTTCTTATGTTTGATCTAAAATGGCTTACAACGGCTCAGATACCTTCAAGCCAATGGGTTTCTTATTTCAATTAGAGTAAAATCTGTACCACTCCAAATTATATTCTGCTTCTCATAGGCTTCAGATGGCATGTGAGAAATGGAGAATAGCTATACCTCAGCCATGTCACCTCCTTGTCCCTCAGTCATGCCATTTCATCTGGTAAGAATATACTCTTCATGCCTTTTCAATCTTCGGCACTTCCAAAGATGGTCTTTTCCGTGTTTCCATAAAGCTACTTATTACACGATTAACTTGATTTACCAGCAAGCTATTTCACTTCCAGTTTTAAGACAAAAATAAAATGTTTTCAGTAAGCTAGCCGCCTTAATTATTCTGTGTATCTGCAGCCTACTGGTATAGGACAGTTCATAAAGCAATAACTGCCTAGAATTGTGGTTAAAGAAGTGTGGGAAACATGTGCCTCACTTCTCACTGCTTGAGAATTCCCTTCAGAACAACCCCAAGTGTTGGGAGCTAGGCCCTAAAACTAAGATTGTTTTAAAAAGGACAAGAAGTTACATAAGTATATTCTTTTGCAAGGAGTCAATAATCAAATCAAGTAATTATCTAATTACATCTCTCTTTCAACTAAAGTATCTGATGTAGGAAAAAACATTTCTTTTTTTTACCCAAGCAGCAAACAAATGTCCTGAAAAGGTGCTAGTGGGTATTTTGTAGAAATATGTATCCAAAAGTCTTATCTCCCTCCAAAGAGGGAAGCTTTTGCAAGGAACATCTGCTATGAATTTTCTGTGCCTAAATTGTGGACTGCTAACTGAAACTGTTGATTTTTTTCTTCTGCCAACAGCAAAGTCCTTAGACCTAGATAATTACTGTATTGTATAAGCTACAGTCATGCTTACACACCTGCACACCTTCATATGAGCAATGCTTTTGGGACATGACTTAAAAACATATCCATGACAACCGAACTTCTGCCTTTGTTTACTGTCTGATTGCTCTTTCCCTCATTTGAAGTTTCTCAACAAGCCTGGCCTGAAATGGAGTTTATTCCAGAGGGAAGAGTGGAAAAAAAGTTAATGATGAATAATTACATTGTTTGGAATCTGATGTTCCCAAACTAATAAAGTATTTAGAACAAGAGGTAGCAAATATTCCAGTTTTCAGTGTCTTTGCAACATCATTGAAATGATACGTAATATCAAAAAAATTGCTTTCAGTAAATTGGCAATGGCACCCAGTGAAACTTATATAACTGTCTGGGTTCAGAAGAATACTTGTTTGAATGCCAGTGCTTTCCCAGATTGTGTCAGACACTCCTTTCATGGCTGTAAAAAAAATACCCAGAGCCTTTCCCATCAAATGAAAATAAGCTGATATTCTTAATCTTTTCATTAATGTTAGATAACAGGGAGCTACAGAGAAGATTAGCTGAACTTCTTCATGTTATCTGTTGAAAGAGTCCGCTGTTCCAGTCCCAGAGCTTAACAAGATCCATAAAGCAGAATCTGAAACAAGGAGGAGCCCAGCATGTCAAGAGTCATCTATCGTACAATTCATTTAATGTAATCCTTTCAACAGCTATGCTGCTAAATACAGGCCAGCCATGTTGCATTTTAAAAGGGCTATTTTTGTAGAACAATGTTGCCCAAAGCATTTCCTGTTCTTATCGCTCCTACAGCAATATGTCTGGAGCTCATTACCAGTAGCTCCTACTTTCAATAGTCAATCTTTTGCAAAAGATGTTCATTCATGTTGTCTCCCCTTCCCCACCAATTGGCCTTGTGAATTATCTGATAATATATCACTGTTGCGCTGATTCACTTAGCAAAACACAGACCTATTCACATCTCAAGAAAAATTGTTGAACAAAAGGCAAATTCTTAGACCACCCACTCACTGAAAATCTTCCGTACCTTGCAGCTAAAAGAAATCAAAATCTTGAAGGAATTCATTTGCATTTTATTATTCAATGTTTGTCAAGTAAGTAATTAAGTGGCCATGTTGAGAAGTCAGACTATGCATGTTTTTTGTTTCTCTTTTATTGAAAAGTATATACTAAGAACATTTGGTAACAATTTTGTGTGTATTTGTCCTGTGCTGATGGCCCTACATGCTGGTTGCTATAAGCGCATGGAATTATCTTGCTTAAATATACTATCAAAATAATAAAACAATGTAAATGTAACACATTTTGGAAGCTTCAAGGATAAAACTAAATTTATAGAAAATGCCTTGGATGTGTGGATGAGGATAAACTAATGAAAGGGACTCTTTGATGTGGTAGGAGAAGGTAGTTTATGAACCAGGATGTCTCTTTCAGGACTACATTCTCAGAGTCTCATTGATGGGACAGGATGAACTGAAGTCCTGAGGTGGTTATGGGAAATCTGAAGCAAAATATAGTGAAAAAAATGCTTTTATTGAAGCTGCAGTTCAGCAAGTGGTGTAAGCATGTTCCTATCTTTAAGCACAAAGTTAGTCCTATAGAGACAAATCCTGCCTTCATTGAGGTTACTTTTCACATTTCTCAGAGACTCCCCAGGGTTCAAATCTCTGCTCTTAGCCATTAACTTCAGAAACCTTCATAAGCTGCACCCATGTCTAAGCCAGCAGACTTTGCCAGCAAGATTTTTCAAGGACAATTTTCACAGAGCAGTCTTGCAAGCTGGTGGGAATTGCATGCCTGCCTCCCTGCTCCTCGGGTGAGCTAGATGTTAGAAACAAGGAAGTGGTGTTCACACGGGCTCTATGAGGCATATAATTTTCATGCCAAAATCAATGCAGAGGGACAGATTTCTCAGTTACTTGATCAGAATTAGCATCTGTGGGACAGTCTAAATCTCTCCGTTGGCTTTACAGGGGTCACAGACTTCAAGTTCATCCAGTGACTTTGATAGCTCCACCGTGGCCTGAGACGGCCAGCCTGCTGGCCACCGCACACCCACCCCATGCCAGCCCCTGGAGGATCAATCACACCAGACCCTGTGCCACACCATTTCAGCAAGTTAAAACAGGGGAAAACAAACCACTTTTTTGGCAGTGGAGTTTTCTGATGGTTTAACGAGAGGAGCCCAATTGCAGTGCAGAGGCTGCTAGGGACAAGCAGAAATGTCCTGATCAAGAATGAGAGGTAGGGTGGCACCACAGCAACCATCAGCGGGATCGGCTTGGACATGGAATTCAGACCCTGAGTTAATGATTTAGATGCTAAAAAATGAATGTAGCATTGAACTCAAGTCTGATATGCAGAAACTTTATCTCAACTTTTGTATATACTATTGGGAAAAAAAGCAAATGCAGAAAACACAACACCATGTAAGAAATGTGACTTGTAAGACTCCAGTGCCACAAAGCCTTATCCAAAGGCTTATGTGTCTCTTTGTATTCTACGTGACACTTCCAGGAGTATATTGCCTGGTAAGAGAAATACTGCCATCAAGGCCACATATGCCACATAAGAACATGTGAGTTACCAGAGTACATTTCTAAGTGATAATCAAAGAGTGGGTAAAAATAGCGCCTTATCTAATTTTGAGGATTGAAATTTTACAGTGAAAGACCTTTTAAGTGTTGCCAATAATTAAAAATAAAGGAAGAGCTCATAAACAAATGGAAGTCGTGTAGGCATGAAGTGTACAGTGTTCAGAAGTGACAGGTCTCCTGTGTACCAGTTACTGCAAGGTTAAGAACATGATAATTACTTCCTAAAATAATTTAACTAAATGCATGTTTTTTCAGTAATGGGCAGGCTGTTACTGGAAGTAGGCATAAATGTACCACTATTTGTGTGCGTTATAAAATCTGGAGAAGTGCTATATTCAGGAATTCCCCAACACTGGCTCTGCAATCTGAACCTCTGAGTCAGATTCTGATTTCTTTTGTACTCATTTAGCACTTGTATAAACCCAGTCGACCTAACTGAAAGACCTGATTTTTGCAGTGCAGGATTGCAACGAGGCTTTATTCTCTCTAGGGTGTTTTCAAGGTAGGGAAGTTATCATACTGTAAACCAGAAGGCTGCTATACAGCCCAGTAGTTGCTTCTGACCTCATCCTCGCAGTGACAATCTGAAAGCTAAGTGGTCTGCTGCACATGTCAGCAGGAGCTTGGAAGAAAAGAAAGGGGAGGCAAGAAGCTAAGATGCCCAAGTTAAGAAGCTGTTTTCCCAAGACTATATTATCAAAGGGTAGGGTCTAAGGGCAGAGCCCTCCCTTCCCCTCCTCACCCGTCATAGCCTAACACTCACTGTGCCAGCCAAAAAGAAATGAACCTCCCTCCTCCTTGCCAGTTCCGTTTTAACTCAGGTCAGTTCCTGGATCTACTTGAGCACGCGGCCATTCACATGATGATGTTGGCACAAGGCGGAGAGAGGTGGAGAGGAGCAGGAGGACAGGATTGCCTTTCCCAGTGGCATTGTATTGTACGTCCTAATTTTATTCGCACTGATTTTCCTGTGTGAACAAGTCTTGCCCTGAATTTCCTCTCCTCCTGGCTATTGTCATTGACCCACCCAGTCACACAAGTGAGAAAAGGATTAGGTGTACCTTGTCTGTGTCCATTCAAAAGAGTGGAAAAATCCCTAATAGTAAGTTTTATTATTAGAGAATTATGAATATTTTATATTGCTATAGATTAATGGAGGTGGACTGTGATACAAAAATCTTATTTTTCAGGCAAACACATTAGCTTATGCCACACTTGAAGCACAAAAGTCAGGATATGTCAAGAAATGTTTTTCTTGTACTGTTTCTACCTCAACCCAGAGGTTGCCAAATATCTTACAAGAAAATTATTTCTTAGGAAAAGGAGTTTGAAAAGTTTTCATAGAAGCATTATATTCTTTCAGAGCTTATTCCAAAACAAATGCTTAGCACTAAGGCCACTGAAAGATTAAAAAAAGAAAAGCTAAAAACCTGTCTTAAACCTACACACTTCAAAGTAATCTAGATTTAAATTGCTATAGCCTGAAACAACTCTGCTGCTCTCAATGTGAGAGGAATTATGTCCTGCATATTCAGACATGTTACAGGACATATACATTATGAGACAGTTTTCAAACCACTGCTTTCTTGTCTTAAGGATGCATGACCTGAAATTTATGCTTTAACTTTTGCCCAAACCGCTGCTTTTTTTACATTGTTTTTATTCCATACCACTAATGAACTAAGGATGCATGAAAATATTCCAGGTTTTGGACTGCAGCAAACTTTGCCATGAACAAGGCAAACATTCTGGATTTCTAACAGAAGCCCAAACAGAACAATTTTGATTCAGGTTTGGTTGAAAACTTATTTTCAGTCAAATCTCCTGTTTCTGCTTGCTCATCACTTTCTCTGGATAATTAATACATAGCCATGAACTCACACACTGGGCTCATCATATTGGTGATTTTTTTATGCCAGATTGTTTTGAAAACTTTGAAACAAAACCATTCTGCTATCAAATTTAGGCAAGCATTCATCTTTTGCTGCATTGCATCATTTTAATTCACTACAATGTGAGAATTACTGAGAGGATATTTTACACAGTATGTAGAAATTTCTTTTGTTTAATTAGTTCATACTGAGTACATTTGCCTCCCATGAGCCATTTGATTAGCTTATTTAAGACCCAGTCTACAAGACCATGTGAGGTGACTAATACGAAAGGTAAACTTGCGTTTAAGAAAAACAACATACTAGGAAAGTACAGAGGAAAAATTCCCACTGGCAGAGGTCTCTTGTATTTGGAAGCTGATTTTCCTATTTCTGTCTGGGAACAGTGTTGGAAATGAGGTTCAAAGTAGCAAAACGAGTACATAATGTTAAAAAGCGTTAGTTTATACAGCAGTTCTTACTGGGGTTTGCCCTTCAGTCGTGCCTCTGAGAAAACAAATTGAATTTCCTGATTTCAAATGGCTAACTCTGCTATTACATACTTTGTGATTTCAAAGAGCATCTGTCATCACACAAAGACAAATACATTTCTTGGAGAAACATCTGGTGCTTTTTTAAACAAGCCTCAGGCCAGGTCTGCGCAATGAATGAAATATGTACTATAGATAGAGTGTTATTTAGTGTTGCTTTTCATTTAATCAACTGTGTGTGGAATGTTTGTATTGCGTTAACTATCTCTAAAATATTGGCTCTCCTACCACTTCGGGCAATTGTTGCCTTTTAAAAAAACCAAAAAAATTGTGCTTTGAGTATAACAACAAAGAGCAGTAAATCGGCTCTACTTGATTTCCTAGTTCCTTGCAATAGAACTGTGGGAAAGGCAGTAGATCTTCACATACTTCTTTTTTAAGAAGGCAAGTGTTTAGTCTTTATGCTTCACAAAAACCAGCAGTAAGCTCTGTTCTTTTGACTGTCTGAATCTGCAACAGAGAAATGAATATACATCCAACCCCACCCCTCAACTGAGCTAATATCAAAAATCTGTACTGTAGTTCAGAAAAGAATACACAGGAAGCTTATCAGCATAGCGGTACCCCTGAAGCCCCATTTCTCAGATTTTGATCATTTTCTTGGGCACTTCTTGCTGTGACAACACTAAGCCAACCGGTAGCAGAGTCCTCACCTTCCAGTGGGGTGTCACAAGCTCATTTGTAATGTTGCTCTTATGCCGAAATTCAGAGCAGTGATGGCTGTTGAAGAGCTCCTTGATTGCTCTTTGTGATTAGGCTTTGTCATGTCTCATGTCTGCCCATTTCTTTCACAGTAAATTTATAAGCAGAGTGAATGGACAGGGGCAATGTCACATGCATGAGTAAGGAAGCTGCTGGGAAACTGGTATGTGGCATACTGAAAGTTAATATGAAAGCCAAAAAGAGAGAAGGGGAGCACAAGGATGGGGTGGAAAGGAGGTGAAGCGTCTCATCCAGATCACGTGGAACGACCATAATGAGAGATTCATACCTGGGACAACACTTCCCTTTTCTTGAGATGAAGGGGCTGTGCTCCGGTTTTGACTCACTGTATTGCCTCTGTTGGTGTGCCCCAATACTGGTCCAAACATTTTCAAATTCTAGTTTCTAGATATGATGCAGGCACATCTCACTGTCCCCTTGGACTTACACTACCCTGGAATGGCACGCATTCAATGAGCAGCATTGTCTCATCCATTTACCTTGCCCTTCTTTCACTGTAGGGGAAAGAGCAGTATTTCATCTGCATCCCCTACATTCACATCCTGCTTTTAGGTGAATGGTTCAGCAGTCAACAATGCAACTAGTATACTAGCGTAAATACACTGTGTACATTTGGAGGACAAGGAACCAAAATAGCAAGTATGCATAAATAGATAAGTCATAAAGCACTAAAAAAACCCACTGAATGGCAGAATCAAGCTTAGTGTACGTTTACATTCAAAACAAAACAAAACAAAACAAAAAGGACAAACAAGACCCCAGAATGCATAAACAAATAATTGGAACTCAGATACAAAGATCTATTGCTGGGCAATGTAACATCCTTCCCGCTGAAGTGTCTTTCGCAATACTGTCTACGAATTAAATCTAAGCCAACCCTTGCTCTCATTAAGGGTGACTGTCAATGAAAAAAGTAATTTTGGAATGAATAAGAACTATCATGCTTAAAGGCATAAAATAATCTCAGACTAATAGGGGTCAGTAAGAAACTTCCATGAATAAGAAATTATTCCATACAAGCTCCTGTACAGCTTTATCCACATTCTTCTGAAGCAAGTGAAATGTGTTGGGCTGAAAATTAGACGTAGAGAGTAGTGATTTGATTTGGGCAGTTTAAGAGCTTTCTTATCCTCTACAAATGGGAAAAGAAATGCAGTAGACATCAGATATTGCTTTTGAGCTAAATTCTTTGTGTGAGTGTAGCATTTTAGGAAGAAAAATATTCCTTTCAAAGGACAATGGCAGCCTGGCTAGCAGTATTGTATAGCGCAGACATTCAAGAGGCAGCTCAAATTACAAAGAGCCTTTCCATTGTCTAAGCCAATGATCGCAACGCGTTTGTACCGATGCCAAGTTTTGCACTGACAGATTTGGGTGGGCATTAGTGGCAGTGAGCTACAGTGCTTTTTAAAGTGTATTTGGCACCAGATGCTGAAAAGGTTTGCCATCACTGCTCCAAGCTACTTCATTTTAAATCTAATGGCCATTAGTCCAGGAATGTGCGGTAACGTGTCCAAGATGAAACCATTATTCTCTGCTCTCAGAAACCATGTGAACTTTTTAAGATGACAAATAGCAGGGGCCACAGCAGACTGCTTGCCTTGAACACAGAGCACCAGTTGGTGTTGGCATCAAAGCCAATCCGCCAGCCTTCCCCATGCACGCTCCCTGCTCACATGCCCTGACTCCTACTCTTTGTAGGGCCATCACTAGAGAAGCTGCAGCCCTGCCCTACGCTTGCCTATTGGATCCTGCGTGAGGCAGACACGTCGCCTGGGGATGTGCAGGAGGGTTTATCCTCTCAGGGAGGTCTGTTCCTATCCCTCCTAGCAAGCAGTGTCCGGTGCCTCCTCTCAGCACTGACTCGCACCACCGCTCTCCTGCGCTACTTCACCCGTCATCCTCTGGGCAGCAGCAGCAGCCTCAAGTTTCCATGATCTTTTCTTTTATGACCGTCATCCTTTGCCCAGTAGTCTTGGTATAAAATTAACCTATGATCCAAAAAATATTCCTTCTCACGCTAAATCCGCAAGCATAGATTAGTCCTCCGTACTCAAGTTTGGAGTCCGGTTCAGCTATAGTTCAGACAAATTCAATTATACAAATGAAATAACAAAATTACTTAATTTCCTTGCTGTTGTCCCCATAATGTAAAGTTATCAAACTGAGAGAAACAAAAGGTTAAATGGGCTGAATTATCGGCCAGAATTATGGATGGCTACATGATATGGATGCAAACAAAGGTGATGGGGGAATTTAAAATACACAGAACTGCAATTGTTTTGCTTTTAACTAATGTAAAGGTAAGAAATATCACAGAGTAGAGAAATTAAGTCCAGTCTGACTATAAAGTAAATGTATAAAATATCACACAAATGTGTAGTTCTAGGTATTAAAAATGCGTGTGTATATTTATATGCATGCATGTATTCTTTGAACTGAATGTTGTCTGATTTCTCTGTTATTTCCACAGATACCAGGTTACTATGAGGGACTGAGCAGACCAAATAACATCCCAAGATGGGCAGGGGAAAGTCTCATGTAGTCAGGGAAATTGCATCAGCCTGAATAAGAATTTGCATTTGTATTGAATTTATGTTGATTTAAAATTGCTTTAAAACCCTTTCTTTCAAACAGCTTCCTCTTGTGGGAGGTTTCCATACATCAGCATTGAAGTATAGCTACTGCACTCTAGTGTCCGTGAGCCCCCTGATTGTAGGGACCAGCAGCATCTCTTGGGTGGCTCAGTCTGGGACGTTTGGGCTGGCGGAACCGAGTTGTGTGTCAGGGGATGAGGCTGGAAGCATCTTTGGAGTGGGGCTTTGAGCAGGCATCGTTGCCCCTCTCACCTGCTGCAGCATTCAGGCACACTGCTGTGTCTGTCTGCGAGCAGCCTGGGGCACTTTATTAATGCTGACTTGTTAATTAATTTATTTGCTCTGGCTTACCCTTGACAGGATACAATATTTTGTTTGCTGTAGAAGAAAGATGACAGAAAAAGATGGGAAAGTCAGAAAACAGGGCAATTAGACCCGTCCTAAAGCCAAACAAGTGGGGAAAGGAACTTGATGTGGTAAGACAACAAGGTAAACAACTGGGGTTGTTCAGCCTGGAGGAAAGGAGGCTGGGGGGAGACCTTATCACTCTCTACAACTACCTGAAAGGAGGTTATAGCCAGGTGGGTGTCAGTCTCTTTTCCCGAGTGACAAGTGATAGGACAAGAGGAAATGGCCTCAAGTTGCACCAGGGGAGGTTTAGGTTGGATATTAGGAAACATTTATTCACTGAAAGGGTTGTCAAGCACTGGAACAGGCTGCCCAGGGAAGTGGTTGAGTCACCATCCCTGGAGGTATTTAAAAGACGTGTAGATGTGGTGCTTAAGGGCATGGTTTAGTGCTGGACTGGGCAGTGCTAGGTTTACAGTTGGACTTGATGGTCTTAAAGGTCTTTTCCAACCTGAACAATTCTATGATTCTATGATTCTAAGAGCCAGAAAGTCAATGAGATGGTCCTCAGAGGCAGTGTTATGTAGTGACAGAGCAGTTGGAGAAAAAGAAAACTTGCAGTGTGATTTTCAGCAAAGAAAGAAGATGTGGGGAGATTACAGGAATCAAACTAAAACATGGATGCTTTCTTGTACTAAGGTTTGGGATTTTTTTTAAATTCCTTTAATTTCCTTATTCTGTATTACTGGCAGAGTGTGAGCTTACACAAAGTTTTATACAGTTCAATGACTAATACATGGTAGGTATGTTGAAAGATATTTATTTTATCTTTTTAACCAGAAATTGACCTCACAGGAGTAGTCCCCATAATGCCTATCAATAAAAATGAGAAGTTATGGACATGTTGCAACAAAACATGATTGTCACTGGAAAAAATTCCTATGGCAAGAAAATAACAAAATATGCTGTTAGACACTTTACACAAACTTATAACTCCAACAACTTAAATAAAATAAAAACTATCAACCATACTTTCCTCCAGGTCCAAGTCTCTATTTTGACAAAACTGTTCCATTATTAAAACTGGTCAGGGTACTACTTTCCCTTGAGAATATTTCCATTAAAACCATTTTATGCCATAAACTGTATTTCCATCAGGTTTTATTGAAAACATAATATTTTTGTCAGAAAGTGCTTCTAGTAAAAAAAAAGTTATTTTTCAGTAGCTCTTAGTATTCAATGGAAAGAAAACCCATTATTGAAAAAAAATTATTAACATCACTCAGTTGTTAACTGGAACAAGTAATCAAGCAACACAGCAGGATCAAGATGTTAAGCTGCTTATATAGAATGATTTCCAAATTGAAATACAACAACCTAAGGCAAAGCAAGGGTGACAAAATACCAAAACTTTGCAAATAAAACTGAAATTTACATTAAATTAATCCCACATTTAAAATCTGTTGTTCGACTGTTTATGTTAATTTGTTTTAGCTTGATAAGATCTACAGTTTAAAATGGATTAATATAATCATGGAAAGAGACACACAACACACAGATGATGTAATAAAGTAAGTTAACTCCAAAAAGCAAAATACTTTATTGCTTTTTTTCTTGAACATGCAGTTACAGATGGAAAAACAAATGTTTTGTGGAAAATTAAAAGAATGTCCTAGAAGGACAAAGGAAATTAAGGAACATACCTGACAACATTAATAATTGAAGTATAGATGAGTTATAAGTATAAACTTAAGTTCTGCTACTAGTCAAGAATTAGGAGATAAAGGGTATATAACAAAATCCTCAAATGTTCTTGTAAGAGACAGAAAACCTTATCTGCAATACAAACCCAAATGCTAGCTTGTGGGCATTCTGCTGTATACTGTAACGCTGACGCTCAACAAGTGCCATTTCTGTCCTTTTATTTATGCGGTTATGCAAACACCATTACCCTCACTGTAAACCTGGGGAACTGAAGCACAGCACGGTGGGATGGGAAGACCAGTGAGCCAAATTTTCCTTTCTTCACATAGCAGCTTTGAAACTCTTTTCCTGCTGGGTAAGGCTGTGACTCCCTGTGAGCCCGGAGGCATCCCCAGTGCTGACGGAGGGGCTGCACAGTACTCTAGGAACATCCCATCCCAAGCTCCATGTTGTTAGTCAGTCCTGTGGTTAACTGCTCCTGAGCATCCGCTGTCCTCCTAGGAGCTCCCTTTCAAATCAGAGAGTGCATGAGTTTGTCTGCTTACATTTCTCTTTTTTTATCCATTCCATGTAAACTTCCTTTGACCTCGGATGGTCCAGCAGCTAAATATGTCTCTTCTGTTATATAAGCACATCCCTCTGATTCTCCTTTTAGTCCGTGACTTTTTATTCTTGTGAAAGACCTACATCCTTTTTATTCTTTTTGAAAATGTCTCACTTTGTCAGTTATGACCTTTTGATCTGGTCATAGATTTTCAACTCTCCTTTTTTTTTTTTTTTAATATATATAGTTGGAGGAATCATTTATCTCAACTTCAGCCAATATTGCTAACCATTTACATTTAAAGTCCCAACATGACTGAGCCTCTCTCTTGCTTTAGCAAATACTTTGTAAAGCCCTAATCGACTCGCAGCTGTCTCTCAGCACATTGAAACAGTTCATAATTTCATCGTCAGCCAGAACTTAACAGCTGGCAATAGAAATCTTTCACAAAGCAACATCCATGAAATCCCAATAAAGAAAACAGAAATAATTTACATCATATACACTCTTATTTAATATGAGACTACTGCTATTAGTTATTATGCAAAATAATTGTTCCCAGCACATAAGTATTATTAAGACATGTATCAGATATCATATTTATAGGTAATATATATCATGGAATTAAAAAAAAATAATTTGTAAAACTTCAGTTTTAGATGATAGTTTGGAAACTTGTAAATTCTTCTGAAAAAGATTAAAGTCTGTTTTGTTTTGGTTCAGTTGTTAGATCAGCTAGATCTCATTTTCCATCCTTGTTTCTCTTAACACAAATATGCTACAGACATCAAACCATATAAGAAATCTCAGTTCTTTTTAGTTACGACCAATTTTAGCACAAAGTTGTGGCTGAGAAACTTCTGGGTTTGTATTATTCAAAACTTAACTATATACTTCATTAATGAGCCAAAAAAGTAAATCAAACTTCAGAACACAATCACTTCAGTACTGTAAAATGTACCAGGTACTTTCTGAGCAATAGTGTTTATATGGTATGGACCTGATTGTAACGTTGAAGTGTACCACATTTATCTAGTCATCTAGTTCAAGAGTAGCAAAGGAAATACAGTTACTTAACGGAATTGTTTTCTTCTCTTTATTCTACCCCAAAAAATCTTTTCACCAGATCAGAATGTACGATCATGATCATCCAGCCTGGCCTCTTCCATAGCCCTGTTGTGGCATTTTAGCTTTGCTCCTCCGAAAAGCCCAGAATAGCTGGTTAGGCTAGAACTTCTTTTTTTTAGAAAAAATGCAGGTTATAGAGTTTATTCCACACATCTATATAAACAAGCTCAAGGAGAATGCAGATATTAGTTCAAAAATGTGAATAAGTAATAGTTGTGAATGTGTAATGTGAATAAGTATAATTTCTGCTGTCTTCTTTGTGAAGCTGGACTCAAGAGGCACTGCCGATCTGAAGAGGAGGAACAGCAAAGACCAAACTAAAGTCTGTGAACAAAGTGATCATCAGCTGGTCATTGATGCTAAATTCCCTTAATTTACACAGGGGAAGAAATGTTACGAAGCCTCCTGTGACTAAATGGAAAAATAAGTTTCTGTAACAGCAGACGCAGTTTTGGCAGGATATCAGATAAATAATTCTGTATTAAATCATCTGTGGTTAAGGTATTTCAAGCAGTGGATTTATAGCAAGATGAAGAAGCTCCAAGCCACACAAAGCGTGACACAGAGACAGTCTTGACAATGGGAATATGTTAGCACTTTTATCAGCTGCTACTGTTATTGCAATGTGCGCTATCCTGCTATTCTATCACACAGGTAAAGGTAAGACTTATAGTCTTCATAACAATAAAGACTGTGTACTAGCACTCCATTTTTAATGCAGACAACACCATAGACATAAGAATGGCAAGAGATATTTTTTTCTTGCTATCCATTTGTCTATGGTGTTGTCTGCATTAGAAGAAAAGACACGTGCACATTGCTGTAACAGCTGTCAAAGATGTTCACTAAATAACTTCCCTATATAGAGGTATGCATAAACATTTCCCCCTCATATACCTTCTTAATTTACACAAAGTTCAACCTATATGACCAAGTATATTTTTGATAAGTAGATCCCCGAATCCCTATCACTGCATCATTTGCTGGCGTAACCACTTGTCATTCCAACAAAGAAACGGCTCAGCTTAGTGAGAAATTGAGGAGGGCATATTCTTCTTCCTTTGCCAGGTCCTGAATTCCAGTACACTCTGTTAAAATATGTAGTTGTACTTTCAGCCCTCATGACTGTTGCCCAAACAATCAGTCTTCTTAAAAAGCGTAATTAAGCTATATAATATCAATCACAGAGCTGACTCATGTCAAGTGGCCCAGTCCTAAAAGGTTCTGAGAGCTGCAAATAAGTGGTCAAAATTTCAGTTAGAAACCAAACCCAAAGTGTATCTATCTCCTGTCCAATTTCATGATCTTCCTTAATTTTGAATGCTAACTTAGCTGAATTTTGGCTAATACAATTGGAAAGAATTAATGGTTTCTGCTTTTAGGTATGTGTGTGTATATATATAAAAGTGTGCGCGTGTGTGAACTGGACAATAATTCCTCATTTCTATTGTGTATGACATTACAGATGTAAGGATGGGAAATGTTTTCTTATGAGGGCTGTATATACAAATAGAATTGGTAAAATTAGATTTTTATAAAATGTCATAGGTGTTTTAGTCACACAACTCTGCTGAGGAGGAATCACTCATAACCATTAGATGTTTCAAGGCTAAAGTTTGGTATCAGAATCTCACCAACATAAACACACAAGCTAAAAGCAAGTTTCTTTTAACTTTGATCAGAATCAAGATCTAAATCTTCTCAAGAAATTCCAGCGTCTGGATTTGATGTTCTCCTACTATTATTTAACAAGACAATTATATTGGAAAAGTGGTTTTCTATGTAGGAGTCCTGAACAAACAAGGAAGACTGATAATAAACGGGAATACAAGAATGCTAAAACAAAATACCTAGCAATTATGTCTTTTATCAACACAGTTTGAAGCTTGATACCTTGCAAGATTCATGTTTTACTCTAAATTTAGAACCAATGTCACTATGAACTGAAAAAATAGCATGTTCTATTCTCTTCAGAGAACCCAGTTGAGTCCCCAAATGTAATTAATTAAGCAACTTAAAAGGTGCCTTATGTCAAACTGTTGACTCCAGAGTGTTAGGGATTTAAACATCACCAGATGTGTTGTCCAGCTACTACTACACACTGCAGTGATGTCATACGCAGTTACTGATTCTTTCCAAGTCAAGTCCCCTTACTCTTTGTCAGAAGTTACCGCAGTCACTTACAGAGATTTTACACAGTAACTCACTGTCCAAAGGAAAAGAAAGGGCAGATCAATTCCAGGAAAAGTTCACATTCCTTGTTACAATTAGCATCGAATATTAAAGATAATGTCAATGTGCAGGATTTAAAGAAAAACAATCCAGGATATGCCTCGTGTTCTGTAGCATATGCTAGACTAATGCCACAGGACAAAACCGATAAGGTCTTACAAAATGTCACTTCATGCTGAATTTTATTTACTGTTGTTGGCAATTATGCATGTAAAAATAGGCTATTTAGACAATAAGAATTTCTAAAGATGTGTCATATGTTCATGGTTAAATATGCTAAATGTCACATTAAAGCTGACATGGCTATGGCTCAAGGCAAAAACACTGTCAAGCTGCTTATGACCCAGATGTGGTATATGTCATCAAGCTGATTGTTTCTGTTTGACTGTAGTTTATAGTGCATAATATTGCGTATCAAATGTCCTGCAAAAGTGCTGCTTGCCATGAGAGAATTTTTCCTCCCCTTTTGTTATCCCGTTGTAGTTAAGTCTTGTTACAGCTGCTGACAGACACTGAGGCTATGTTTCAGTTAGTGCTAGCTTCCCTTTCATTGGGAAATATGTATATATACATACATATATTTTTTATATATATATAGAAAAATAGAAGTAAATAAACTGGCATAAAATGAAATTACTGTGGAGGCATACTCCTCAGGGGAAATCAATAGCACTATACTGTGTAACCTTACTATAGTAGGCAGACTTTCTGGAGAAGTTGTGAATGTGTGGGAAAGCTAAGATTTTTCCACTAAAGTCTTGTTAGACTGCTTATGGATCAGCTGAAAGTGCTCTTTTGATGACATTTTTCACCCCCAGGCATTGACTTTGTCCTTTTATTAGTGGAGAGACTCAGTGCTTTTAAGAAATAAGTTTAAGAAGCTTCAGTAGCAGTTGACTCAGAAGACTACCTCTGGAGCAAACCATTTTGAGTGGTGATTTATAATAATTTAATTATCCTTAATATATGGCTTTTTAACACAGCTGGACCCTCATTGCAGTTGTACTGGGAATCTGTACTTGCTGGCAGATAGCATATTATTTTTTGCCAGACAGATTTCTATCACCACTCATAACTTTTTTTTCCATTAAGTGGGATATTTATAAACACTGTTTCAAGCATGCGTGTGCAGCATAAGTTATCACCAGTTAAATCCTCTAGGAGCCATTCCAGTTCATCCTAGAAAATAAGCATTTTTCATGGTTTTATTGTAGCTCTAGAAATTAATGATAAAAATAGCAAAAGGCTTGATTTGGACTGGAGAGAGCCTTTGAGTAATGGTTGGTGTTACTCCCAGAGAAGACCCAAGAAGGATTTTTAATGTTATGTCATCAAATGCCTTTCCGGTTTCCACAGAAAGAAGCTAATGTGATTTTTAACTAGATTCAGAACACTTCTTGCAGCAGCTCAGCTCTAATTATGGCACTTCAAAGAGAGCAGAACAGAACCAGGTCTCTCTCTCTTCTCCTAACGGGGAGGCCCTTTCGCTAGTTTGGGTGAAGAGCAGAGGGTATACTCTCTTTTCTATTACTGCTCTAATGACTCTGAAGGAGCTTTATGGGATTTTTGCACCCTTTCATTGTTGTGTTAGGCTGAGCCACAGTCTATTCCCTCCTGCCTAGGGCAAAAACAAGACTACCAAGTGATATAACCAGCACTCGTTGAGAAAGCTTTGATGGAGCCATTTGGCACCAGAAGACAACTGTTTCCTGTAATCATGACCACTCCAACCATAATTTCTTTCACTAAAACAGCAATGGGCCCTGACAAATATCAGAATTAAAGCATTATAGTTACAGAATGAAATATCTGACATTAAATGCCTTTTTGCCTAAGTAGGAGGTAGAGGTAATTACCCATATTGCGCATTGTAATGGAAACTGTATTTTATTTGTTTGGCTTCCCCTGCCCCCACCACATGAGGAATTTCAAATTTTGGAGCATTAGTTCCAAACTGGAACCAAAAAGAAATGTTGAAATCCAAAACAGATTTTCCATCCTCAATACGTCGAGTGCTCTGCAGAGAACTGGGAATGATAGCTTAGTTCTGGTTTCTCTCTTCAACTGACAAAGCAGAAAGGGGAAGCACAGGCTCTATTTAGTCCCCTGGGGAGTGTATTTAGAGCTCGGAGGTTGCATGGTGGCCTGTGAGGAGAGCAGAAGGAGATGGCCATCAGCTCAAGGCACTCGCAAGTGCTGGTGTCACAAGCCTCACGGCTTTCAGTGCTAGCTAAGCATTAAGACCTGTAGAATGACTAATCTCTCCATGTGGATGTGGGGGAATGGAGATACTACTTGTGTATTTTTGTGCCATTAGGATCAGACACAATTTAGCAGTATGTAGAAAAAAGAGTTTTTATTAATGTCTTGACTACTTCTGACATACGTAATTTTTTGTCTAAGAATAAATGAAATGCACTGCTCAAATTGGTATCTGGGTGTCCCATGCAACTCTATGACCAAAATCTCCAAATTTCCAACATATTCCCTGCCAGATCTGTAATGAGTAACTCGCTAGTTTCATACAGTTTAGGAGCCTCAGCAGCTCCATATGCCTGGAGAACTGTAAAGACAAGTAGGTGGGAGGAAGCTTCTCCACTTCTGACCCCATCCCCCCATTAGCACCCCCCAAACGTATACCGAGACTGACAAAAAAGGCACACTCCCACACATTTTTAGCACATTACCAAGTTTTACAACACAGAGCATGCAAGTCCAAACTTGCTAAGCACATGTTTTATAATTGCCTGTGAAGAAGTGTCTTATACTGTCTTCACGCTCTTTTTACATTTTCGGAGACAGTGGAAGATACAGACTCATTTTTACTTTACTCTTCTTTGAAGTGCAATGCGAGCCAGAGATCTTATGCTTCCATAAGGAAGGCATTGAAATAAGAAAACGATGTAAATTGTAAATCTGGAAACTGCTTTTCTGACAAAATGAGCAGGGCTCTAAAGTTAGGCTATTACTAATGACTTCATGTGAATTATATGGTTAAAACTGAGGTTAGGATTTGGCACTTCTGGGGCTGAAATCCATGAGTAAAACTAACAGAAGAAGATTGCATAATAAAAAAGAAACCAGCTGATTTTACTTCTGTATAGGTTCCCCAACTCTGCAAAAATAGTTCAGCTGACATAATTGAATGATTTTTTGCATTGTGTAAAAATCACAGAAGAGGTTAGCTGGTTTTGATAAAATAGAATCTGCCTCCTAAGGGGAAATTAAATTATACTTGACAGCTGAGAAGTATCCACATGACAAAAAAGCAAGAATCAAAGCAAGTTACAGGATTCCAGATCTCTTCCAAAAGCATTTTTGTCTGATTCACACCAAGCAGAGGTTGAAATCTTAGCTTGTTTCTGAACACCTACTATAACCTGTCTGCACATAGACTGCTTCAACCCACTGCTGCCCCTTCTCTCTTGAGCCAAGCATCTGTGCCTGTGCTTATGCTAACAGGCAGCTTCTTCGTCTCGTTTTGATCTCTGAGGATGATCGAGCTCAGACCAGCTCTGTGGGTTCAGTCCTTGATGGGTCTTTGTTTCTCATGGTGACTCGGTGCTCCCTGTCGCTTCTCCTGACATAGATAAAATCAACATGTCTATGCATGTCTCTGTCAGATTTCAATCACAAAGTCAGCAGTCTTTACTGTGATGATAGGTAAGAAGACTTACAAGATAGAGAAGGAAATAAAGGTACAGCATAGGCACAGAATAGAACTAATGGCCAACTACTAGTTAAGGCCAAGAAGCAGCAAATGTATACATTCAAGTCCCATCCTTACAGTGTCTGTCCAGACAGAGCATTGCCAAGACATACATATATAAATATATTTGTTATTTGTTGCTGGTGATGAAATCTGGGTTACTGAATTAAGCACTGCATAAATGGAGTAACAAAGTTCTTATAAAAAACGATTGTAGATAGAAATTATAGACAGAAAGTAGAGAGGAAAACAAGATACAAAGAAAACAAGGGACAAAGTTGAAGTGATGTGCTCAAAGGAAAATATCAATATAAGAGCTGAGGGAACCTAAAGGTTTTTCTTCTGTCTATCTTTTTACAGGATGCAACTGTTCAGTTCTGTAGATCTAATCTGAAATTTGCTGTTATCAATAGAATTAGACCCACTGAGTTTGGCCTTGGAAAGAGACATTTTGATTTTGGTTCTTCTGTTAAGATCACTTCCTGTTCCATTTTCACAGATTGTGTTGTGTTTAAAACAAAGCTGGCTGAGAGGTCTTCTATAGTGTATTCTTGCTGGAAAATGCCATTTCTTCTAAATCAGCTCTTTTTATGAGAATGAACAAGCTTCAACTTGACACTAGGCTCTTGGCTATACTATTCTTGAAGGCATTTCATGTTTTATTAATAGTAATTCATACAGACTGGAGAGACAACACTGACTGGAGCAATTGCCTCATGTTCACCTCCCTGATCTGCTGCTGTCAGCTGAGGTGATGCTCTGACTAGCCAGCAATACCAGGAAGGGCTCTCTCCATCTCTGTTCCAGAATAAACATCTTCTCACTAATTTTTTCAAAATCTTTGAGAAGTCTTGATGGTATCCCAAAGTTTGTATGCCTCCTTCTATTCTAGTTACACTCTCTCTCAGATGAAAAGAAAACCAAAGTGGAAAGGTGCTTTCCATGCCACCCATGCTCTCCCTTGCTGGCAGACTGCTGTCTACAGCACGCTCCTCTGCAAGATTTGCTTCTCTCCCTCCAAGTTCACATTGCTTCCAATAGCTAGTTGTGGGACTCAGGCTGCCACATTTTTAGGCTTTTGACCATCTCTGAGTGAGGTTTTACCTCCAAGCCCTGCTCTTTACATACATTTTGAGATGAGTTCTTTTACATACAAAGCCATGACAGTACATAAAACATCCCTAACAATCTGAATCAGTGATTGAATGTGTATTTTCTGTCCTTCAGTCATTACCATGTTAATGTAATATTCTGGTATTAGGCTCACCAAACAATTTGACTTTGCAATCATACCCAGCACAACTTAAGCATAAATAGGGAGCTGTCTATGGGATAGAAATTCAAAAAGTTTCTCCTTAAACCTTATCTATGATGATAATAATAATAATAATAATAATAATATTCCACCACATTAAGGTAACAAAAATTAACACATTTGAACTGAAATTCTCATAGCACTTCCTTGTTGATTGTTTTCTTAAATTTGCCCAATAGTCTACACTTGTTGAATGGCTTCCAGGATGAAGTAGAAATTCGGAAAAATGATTACAGGTTTTAACAAGAACTGTTAGACAGCCCTCTGCACTCTGTTCATCTTGCTGCAGAACAAGGTTCTCAGCTTCCTCTGAATGCAGCTTACATGTATTGTAAAAAAGCTAGCTCATGCCAATGCAATTTCTATTCAGTTTTTAGTCTGTCCTTTCTTTCCATCAAAAGATACAGATAGGGTATTTGAGGAGAACTAGCTTTTTCTGATAGCACCAGGTTATCTGTCTGGGTTGCAGCAATGCTTTTAGGAGATTTTACATAGAAGTTTTCACCCATTGATTCTGTCTGTAATACTGCAAAGATTAGATGGTGTTTTATGTTTTGGAACCTAAACCAGAGCAGCCCATTTATTTAACTGTATGAACAGACTTTTTTCACACTTTTTGAACTAGATGTAAGAGTAAGAAATGATAAAGAGTTCAGGAATGATGGCTTAAAACACTTTGCCCCCAAACAGCTCTTGTTTTACTCTAGTATTTCCTCTCCATCCATGCTTTTATGTCCTCTTAATCTTACAGACTCTGAAGGAAACGGTTTGTGGGAAAAATATTTCCTAGCAGTGATGATGGGCTACACAACAGGAGCCTTTTTTGAACTGCCTTGAGAGGGGGAAAATGTGAGAGAAGCATATGCAATTTTGCATAATCTTAAAAAAAAAAAAAATCAGGTAATTTGAAGGTAAGCCAATGTGGGTTTTGACTCTTTGATTCTGTTAGGTATATGTAAATAGGTCTTTATGTTGCTTGCTGGTTGCTAAATGTAATCTAAATGCACAGGTGTTTTTCTTTTTCACTTTTTATTAATTTTTTCCATTCTTAAGAGAAATGATGTGGTACAGACCACGACAAAGTGTACAAAACCCCAGTAGGAAGGCCAGTTCTTCAGAAATGCCAGTAATTGCAGAGCAGATAGCATAACATGCAAATGATTCTGTGAATTTCAGCCACTTGCCAACCTTTGGGGCCTTTCAAAGAGAAATTAGCAACCTTTCAAACTGTAGACAAGGCTTTGCTCCTCAGATGGTAACTGAGGTTCTTTTCTTCCAAGCAACCTTGTCCAGATCTTGGTGGATAACCTCACCTTCCTTAGATGTGATTTCTTCCTTTTCTAAAAATACACAATAGCTATTAGGTTGTGCACCATAACAGCTTCAAGCAAGAGCTGCTTATAAATCAGAAATCCCAGCCTGCAGCAAATAGAAGTAAAAAGAAGTGTAGGTTTTGCAGTCAGTTTTTGGTAAGTAATTCAGAAGTCTGCTGCATGAAAGAAAACCATTATTTCCTCCTCTTCTCCTCCTCCCCAACATTTGTGCTAGCCATAGAAGATTTTTAGAGGTAGAGTGGTCAGATTTTGGAGCAGAGTAAGGCCTCAATTTTTTTATAACGAACTTTGTGGAGACCAGGCAGGCAGGGATTGGAGATTGTAAAGCTACCACGAGACTCAGCTGAGATAGAGAGCTTCCAGGAAATTTTTTTATTAGATGTGAGGAGTGGAATTTCTTTTATCAGTTCTGGAAGAAGAAATAAAGCTGAAATTGAAAACCAGAGGAATGGGAGACATCAACCCAACGGAGGGTGATGTCAACAACTTCAGCCTGGAAGACAAGCCAGCTGAGTGGAGGCAGGCTAACCTGTAAAGGCTATCAGGTCCTCCGTCAGTGGCAGAGCTTTCCTTGGGACGAGTAGGAATTGCCAGGTTTTTGAGCACAGCAGCCTGTATGTAATTTACTGATAAAGGGAAAGGCAAGCTCTCTGTCCAACTGCAAGTTGTTGTGTGAACTTAAGACCAGCTCTGCTAACATCTTATCAAGTTGGCGGCTATTGTGAATAACAAGAGGCACAAATGGTGAGTATGTGAAACACCAGCCTTTGGGAAACCTTGCCACAGATCCATTGTGTGCAGAACCGAGGAGATTTCAACTCATGGTTTCAGCTCGTTGTCTGCTGATATGCACGAGCAACTGCCACCAGTTTCAATAGCACTTGCATGCATTTAACTGCAGTGGAAAGCCTGTCCCCTCCCCGCTGTGCTACAGCCCTGGGCTGTGCAGGAGACAGGGTCATAAGAAAAGGCTGTCTGAAATCTGCAGCCTAACTTTAGGACTGGTATCAAAACTAATATCCATCTTTGTTAAGAAATAGCTATCTAACCATTTTTATTGAGAAATTAGCCTGTAAGGCTATCTGTCTGACCCTGAAAGACGTGTATTGATCCCACCTCCTTCCTCCCATCTGTTCTTTATGCTCCTGATGGCCACTGTCATGTTACATTTTGCAGGTACCAGTCCCAGGTTACAGGTATGCTTCCGTGACTATGGACTAGCCTATAAGATCTGGCAGTACTGAGTATAACCAGCTCGCCCCTGGCTACTAACCAGCTATCCACAGCCGAGCAGCTTCTCAGATCATCAGCCAATGGCCTCATGATGTTTGGCCATGCAGCCAGGCTAAGCCAGAAGCATGTTCCATATTACTACCTGCCGAAAACTTAAAGCTTGGCTGTAGGCATCTACACTTGCAGGATGATTTCTGCTGCCATAATATTTTGACAACAGTAAAAACAAAATAGGGAGGCATCAGACACCAGGCACAGTGTGCCTGCTCTGCCAACTGCAGGTCAAGGTCAGTGCTAAATGAAGCATGGTCTATGCAGAGCTAGCCAAGGAGGCAGGAGAGCCATGGAGAGAAAATAAAACCTTGTTGAATGTGAGGTCTGTGTCTTTCTCATTACTCCCTAACATACAACAGCATAATGGATAGAAAGGAAATACCAGATTGAATATATTAAGAGAAGAAGCTTAAACTGTAAAATGGTCATTGCACAGCCTATTCAAAGCAAGGAGGCCATGCCTTTTTCCTCCTCTAAAGTATACATGATTCCAGGCAGGTAAATTGAGCTACCCTGACTCAGAGCAGAGTGAAAAACAGGAGAATTAGGTTTAAGTCTTTTTTTCCTGATTCTATGTATTAATTTTCTTTTTTTTTTTTTTTTCCTTTTTCATGTTTATTGGTTGGAAAGGGGAAATTTACAGATAAGGAAGCTGTGGAGTCTTTTTCTTTTAACTTTACAAAGTTTCCAATACAAACAAAACCCCATTTACTGCAGAAATGTTATTTCAAGAAAGACATTTGCTGTGAATTTCCATAACTTAATTTTATACTGTTGTATACTTTTCTGTCTCTGACTTCTCTTTAGAAAAAAAACAAACAAACAAACAAAAGAGTTTGGGACCCTGAGTGAATTCCAAGAGAAAGGTTTTCATTTACCTGCCACATATGGTGCTGATGACTGCAGACCTGCCTGGTTTTCAAAAATAACTCTCTCTTCTGAATTCTATTGAAATTTCCAACTTACAATTTTTTTATTTTGAAAGAAAAAAATCATAACCTTTGTTACTGCTTATTATTGGGTTTAGATTGTGTTTACCTGGATCTTACAAGCCACCAAAACAGCCACTGAGCAGAGCTGACATTTTCTTCCTCTCCCTTTTCTATAGATATGAGGTTGTCAAGACAAGACAATGTTAATGACTTCATTTTCCCAACACTCTATAAGGAGTATAAGTATTTCTTTAAATTGCATAATAGGAAACTGAATTTTAAAGACGTGACATGAATTTTGGAGACTAATTGACAGACAACCTGATTTTCAAAGATACTGACAAAGGGAGTTTGGGTTACTGAGCACCACTGCTAATCTGTGCTATGTTGTTTCAAGGGAGTACTCAAAATTGATATACACTTTTAAAAGCCGAGACCATTTGGGCTACAATCTGTAAGTACTTTGGCCTGGCTCTCGGACTTGTGTTATAACTGTAGTACTTTCACTGGTGTTTTTTTAACTGCATATTTCTCATAGACGTTTACCAGACACCTCACTCCAAAACACTGTAGCAAATATTGACCTAATTTTACTTCCAAATGTAATCATGTGTGACGGCTGCAGAGAAAAGACACAGTCCTGAAGAAGCTACAGTTGCTTAACTATGGCTGCTTCAGCCTTTTTTTCCCTAATTTATGCTTAAACTTTTAAGGTAGGAAGCAAGGCTGTACGAACGCTGTAGAAGTACCTGTAAAACTGCTTTCAGACAATGAAGGAGAGTGACTATAGTGCTAATAGAAAGGCATTTTGAGAGTTTCCAAGCTTTGATTGTTTTTACTTTTAGATTTCTATCCAAAGCCTACTCTGCTCAGAGTAGCCCAGCCTGGCCTTTCAGCCTGAAGAGCTAGGATCAGCTCAGTGGTACCCTTTGCAGTCTCTCTAACACAGCGTATCTTTCCCCATATTGCCACCTGCGTAGCAATGTGGATTGAAACGGTGGCAAGTGAATATCAAAGGCAAAATTCACAAGCTGCAGCAGCAGTAGGTTGGGCAGCCCTTGGACTTGTCAGCCTGCTCCTGCATCACCCTCCCTGCCAGGGAAGTACAATGGGTGCGGCAGCTCTTCAACCATTGAACTGATCCAGGATAAAAACAACCCTCCCCAGAGCCAGTGTTTGCTCTGATCATGGCTCAGTGTCCAGGTTTGGTGCGAGGTGGGAGCCTGCACTGGGAGCTGCACGCAGCGGGGGCTTGCACTAGAAGAAAGGGATGTGAAATGAGAGCCTCAGATAGATAAACACTGGTGCTCACTCACATCCAGTCGGGATTCTCCCAAACCTCTCACGCTGCCAAAACAGGCTGCACAGCACATGGCGTCCTCACAAGGTGTCTGGTTAAGCACTTTGCGCTGCGCTCATCGCATTATCACAGCGCTCAGTGCCGACAGCACCTCCAGCGTTGCAGGCTGCCTTCGCTGCAGGAGCTGCCAGAATAAAGGTGAAGAGATGTGCTGGTTTAGGCTGGGATAGAGTTAATTTTCTTCATAGTAGCTAGTATGGGCTATGTTTTGGATTTGTGCTGAAAACAGTGTTGATAACAGAGGGATGTTTTAGTCACTGCTGAGCTGTGCTTGCACAGAGTCAAGGTCTTTTCTGCCTCTCACCCCACCCCACCAGCGAGTAGGCTGGGGGTGCACAAGAAGTTGGGAAGGGACACGGCTGGGACAGCTGACCCCAACTGACCAAAGGGCTATTCCATACCATATGGCGTCATGCTCAGCATAGAAAGCTGGGGGAAGATGGAAGAAGGGGGAGATGTTTGGAGGGATGGCATTTTGTTTTCCCAAGTAACCATAGTGCATGATGGAGCCCTGCTTTCCTGGAGATGGCTGAACACCTGCCTGCCCATGGGAAGGAGTGAATGAATTCCCTGTTTGGCTTTGCTTGTGTGCATAGCTTTTGCTTTACTTATTAAACTGCTTTTATCTCATCCCACGAGTTTTCTCACTTTTACTCTTCTGATTCTCTCCCCCACCCCACCGGGGGGGAGTGAGCGAGCGGCTGCGTGGGGCTGAGCTGCCGGCTGGGGTTAAACCACGACAACAGATAACATGAGGACCGCAGCCAGACGCCTGGAGAGTGAGAGGGGAGAATAGTTCAGGTTGGTACCAAGGGGCAATTAGGTCCATGAAATGCTGTGTGAGTTGAGAGAGTTAAGATACAGCTCGAATAAAATGATTGTGCTTTAGCATTCTTTGATTGACCTGTTACACTGGTGATAATGATAATAACAATTTAATATAATTACGAGAGTTTTGCTATTTTTTCATTTTATTAAAGGCTCAAAACCATTCAAATATATTAAATTGCTTGGAAGGAAAAATAGTATGCTAGAATTACACTTTTAGTAATCTTCTGTCCTAACTAGGAAAGAACACCGATAAGGGTTTTTTAATCTGCAGTGCAGAATAAATAGGTAGATAAAAACAGATTCAAGACAATGCAAGCAAAAGTAGGCCAAATTAACTCTTCCAATACAAAAAACTACACCTGCTAATCTAAATCTCCCTTCCTGCTCCCTCTCTATATTTTGGCTTGCTGCACTCTGAAGCCCTGTGAGACAGCCGTGTCCTTAAGACAGGTGCCTCGGTGCTCTCATGGATGGTTCAGAATCTCCCAATCTTTTCCTGTCCTGTAAGCTCTGTGAACTTATATTCATATTTGGATGATGTGTAAACCCTTCAAACACACTCTTCGGTTGAGCTGAAAACTAAGCGGAGTGTGGGCTGTCCTCTTCTGCCTAATGAAATCCTTGAAATGAGGTGTTGAGTACTTTCTTTGCAACTAAGCATTTCTTAGGACCTACCATGACTGGCTTCTCAAAGTGAAAGTTTCATTAGCCACGAAGACCCGGACTGCCAAACAGCCCAGCATAGGCACTTGCTGTGCCTGCTGCACCGTTCAAAGAAATAAGATGTTCAAATATATTCATTCTGGTAAGCATCATTATTTATGACCTCCTCACAATGACAAAAGAGAAGGAATGCGATCTGTCCCAATGTTCGCTGACAAATATGAGAGGAAATATTTTTTAAACTAGTGACAGATATGAAAGGACAGCATATTCCAGGTGAATGAGGAGTAGGCAAAATGTCTCCTCCTTTCAGATATGTTTCTACAAGTTCTTTTTGTTTTTAATTCATGCTGACAAGCATATGCTGAACCTAGCAGATAAATATTTTACTCAGAATTTACGCTGTCACTGACATATTTGCACAGCAAGAATCAAGTCTGCTCCTCATTTTCAGGGGCATGCCAAAGCAAGTGCCAGCCTACACAGCTCTGCTCTTCAGAGGGCAGACTTTTCTCTGATGGCTATCCCTGGTGGGTACAGCAGGGCAGGGCTGCAGCAAATAGCTAATTACTTGGCAATTCTGTAGTCTAACAAGTCAAATACAACCAGTACAAAGGGGCAGCTGCCTATATGATAGCGGCATTTTGGTATTCAACAGCCTGTCAGTGGGAAAAGGGATCTGGGTAAGTAGGTTCCTCCTGCCCAGAGTCTTTGTTGCATTAGCAGGGCTGGGGACAGGCAGCACTGGGTCTGGGCTCACAGAGTTTTTACCAGTCATGTTATTAACCATAGCTGCATTTTACTAAGCCAAAAAGAGGATTTGCATAAATGATTACTCAACGTGAATAATTTTCTGAATCAATCACAAGTTTCAGGGCTTGATATAGCAGCTGCTAGTTACCGGGTAACATTTTAAAACGTATGCTGTGCTGCCGCTCAGATGAGATTTTATAGCAATTTGATCTAGAAATGTGATACCACAAGTTTGACAGCAAATGTACAAATAGGAGGTTAGAGGACAGGGACTCCTCAGTTATGTAAAGTTACTCTTTACCATTTTACTATAGTAAGACACAAACTGGTAACCTGCAGTAACTTTTGTTCAGATGACCAGCTGATTCAACAACAGTAGGAAAAGGCATTTTGTAAGCACCACTGGGTATTGCTGCCAGCAGAACTTTTGTGTTTTTCTGTTTAGAATAGCAGCACCTTCAGCTACTGGTGCCGGGTACTTTTTATCTTTTTATTAGCTGTTTTCTCCTCCCCTCGGCTTCTTTCACACACCCTTGGTAACTGAACACAAGTGCAGTTCCCAAGAAACCAATGGCATGATAATAATCACCTCTTCATTAAGATGTGACAAAGCTAGAAGATGGAGTCAGTTACTGGCACTGAGTTGTTAGTACAAGGCACTGCTAAACCACATCTGCTTAATCCAGAGAGCTTCCAGTCAAACAAAAAGCAGGTTCATGTGCTGCTGATGCAGAGAGTGATGAATCACAAACTTTGCTGGCAAGCTTTCCTTTACTTGGCACGGCCCAAGATACATCCGAATTCTGAAATAAATGGAAGCTAATTTTCTTTGAAGAAAAGAAAAACCTCAGGGAGGCCATTGCATTGGAGAATGGAAGTAACATGGTGCTTTGCTTCAGGTGGTACGTGTGCAATCAGTGCTGCACCTTCCTCGGAGTGCTGGAGAATGACGAATTCCCCCGGCGATAATCAGCAGGGCGGTAATATCTGGTGTGTTGAGCGGATGGGATCAAGGGAAATGCTGATTGTGCCACTGCGGTGGGCAGTGGGGGACACTCCAGTAACAACAAAAGGCTACTGTCCAGCCTATTGATACTCCAGACACTGGGAGATCAAGCCCTACGCAGGATTAGCATAAACAGGATAAACTGGCATTGGAAATGCACAGATAAATACGACTATAGCTAAACTGCCTTGCAATGGCAATGCTTTTTTTTTTCCCTCTCACTGATTTGCTTCCTCAGATTTGTTTTGGTTCTAGCTTGACATCAGGATCTTTCAAACCATTCTTTGAGGCCCCTGGTATGGGAGGCTTTTTCAAAAGATTTTTGCATTTAAAGGTTGAAATCAATGGGAATCAAATGTTTGTGATGCCACCCAGACTCAAATTCAAATGCTTTACTAGAGTGCTACAAATTCCAAAGAGTGGCTGCACTTTCACAAAGTATTTTGTGGGGTTTTTTAAAACCGATTTTGAAGAATAAAAACCCTCTGCCATCTATTTTAAGTGTCGCTTTCAACGTCTGTACATTTATTGATATATGTGATATATCAATATATTAATATATGATATATATTGATGTATTGATATATTTATTTTCCATGAAGAAAAGTATTTTTTACATTTTTTTGAGTGACACAAACTGCCAGTTAGACAGTTGTATGTATTTCTAACATTGGCATCTAAAACCGATTTATATGCATTTATGTGTGAATTTATATGCACACGTGTAAAGAGCTACATTAAAATGGCACTCACAAGCAGAACGGCAGACACTTTGGCAATGTTTGTGAATCATTCTGGCATATTAAGGAAATTGTTCAAAAAAGTGGAAACAGCCTAATAAGTCAAAAGACTTGCCCTCTCTCAAACAATATGTGTACATATATATTTAACATGGGATTTTTTCTGGTTTGTGTTATCAACACACATATTCCTCTTCCTCTTTGGAATTACCTTTTTTCCAATTTGGGATCCCAAGCAGCTATCCCTGAGCAACACAAATCACTCCCAAAACATCAAGTCTTGCATCAATTTACTTGCTTTACTTATTCACTTTATATAATAGCCTCTGTAAAATTTCCAGGAACATATTTACCTGTGAATTGCTCAATAAATTGTGTCCACACACAAAAATCTTTCCTTTGAGTCCCTATCATTGTGTAGCTGTATCAAACACAATGATGACGGGCGCTCTAGAGGATACAGTGAACCAATGTTTCAGGGAGTTCAGGAAGATGTAGTGGTAATAGGTGAATAAATAAATGAAAAAGAAGCCCTTGGTGCGATTTCCACATGCTTTCATTCTGGTTGCTGCCAGCACAGCAGGAGTTATGCTTCTGCTCAAGAATTGTCTCTCCCCTTGTTTGGCCAGGGAGAGACCGTTCACAACTCATATCAGAGGCCCCTGCAGCTCCCTCCTTCTCACCTCAGTAGCCCTGGGAGGCTGTCATGATACAGCTCCAGTAAACCTGGCTCTAGCTGGAACTCATATGTAAAGACATAATTCTTTATGCGTCAATTTTCCGTCAAAATGTTTAACAAAGATAACACTTTTCCAATTTTTGTTTTTCATTCTGCAAAAGATTGTGGGCTAAACAAACCTTTAATAACTCTAAATAAATCTTCTTTCCTTCTGGAGCTGACATGACAACATATTATCAGTATGCTGGTATTGTCTTTATGCTAGCTGTTGATTTGAAGGCATGAGGGGAAACATGCTATGCAGAGAAGCAGCTCAGATTTGTTTTTCCTCCTCCTATTTTAGACTTAGACAGAACACCCATCTCTTTGCTGCAGAACTTAATTCCTTCACATAACACAGAGACTTTCAGGAACCCTTTACCTGATTGGGTTGCTGATAAAAGCCAGTCAATACCACAGGGCTCTGCAATGGTGCAGTCCATTCTTTCACTGACATTTTTGTCTATGCCTAACATTTGATGGGGAGCTATGGAGAAAGTGACTGAAGTTTTCAGAGGGACCTAGATTGCTGTTACATCAAAGGCTCAGTAATGCAGGCTGGGGTGAAGCTTATAATAAGCTAATTCAGGAGCCTTGGTCTCTGAACATGGCTTCCTGGGGTCTCAATGCAGATCATTTTCCTTCATTTTTTTATTCCAGCCATTTTGCTTACTGTTAATTAAATAATAGCCGAATTGGCGATACAGCTATACAGCCATCCCTGACCAGCCATAACTCTTTGCCTTGACCTTGGAAGAAAATCTTGAAGGTTCAAACTCTCTGCTCTCAAACTTCATTCCTACCAATGCTTTGCTCTTTGGTGATGAAGTCTCCATACTACAATCTCCAACCAACCTCCAAAGATCAGCATCATCAGAGTGAATCACTAGAATACACGATACAGAAGAAACTGTGGAGTTAGTCCTGATTTGGTGGTTCCACTCCCTGCACATACCAAGGGAACTAAAAATAAATATTGCCATACAGTCCCGTCAACTAACAGTAAGAGATTAAAAGCTGGTCTTTCCTCCCTTACTGAAGACAAAAAGCTTAGAAATATGACCAAAACCTCACCAAACAGGCAAAAGGTCAAATACATTAAACAAAATTCTGAATTGTAACCCGCATCTCCTTTGTGATAAAGCTCAAAAGAGTGTTCTAACATCTGTCAGACATTGCTGAGCTTCTGGAGAGGTGACCATCGTGGTACAGTACTGTACTGTACCGTACTGTCCCATCCCTCAGCTATCTCTGCCTTAACCATGGCTGCAAGAAAAGACCACTTTTTATTTATGAGGTTGTCTATGCCAGATACATGTGCCAGCTGGAGTCTCCCCAGGGCAATTAAGATTTCTCCTTTATGTCACCTGGAACCAGTAGGGGATACAGGTGCAAGTCAGTAGAGGACTCTCAGGCAATCCTCTTCCAGGCCCAAATCCAGCCAGGTACTGGGTACTGAAGTGAACTTTTGACTTCAATCAGGAAAGTTAAGCAACTACTGGCTTCCAGTTGGTAAAAACTCCACCAGTAGTTTGTATCGACACACACTGGCCCCAGCACATCAAAAATGGAAACATTTCTGCCATATCACTTGTGCCAGCGTATTTCAAACCAGCCTTGCAGAAAACTGCCACAACAACAACAGGAAATGAAAGCCTGCTGTCTACCCTTCCCCGGATTTTTAAGACTTCAATATATCTATGATGAAGCAAACTGGTTGCTCAGTCCCCTTTGCGAGATGTGCCAAACACAAAGCATTTTCAAATACACACACAATTTAGTTTATCAACTCAAGAACCGTAAGGTAATCTAATATGGGACTTCAAACTGCCAGCAAGAAACAAGGGATAAGAAAGCATGATTCAAAATACCATGAATCTGGCCCAGATTGTGATTGAAACGGCAGCTTTGGTAGTTTTCAGTAAAGCTGCGCGGACTGCGTATTCCTCTTTGTGTTCTCCTGCAACACAAGCAGCCGCAGCATGGCTAGTACCTTTGCTTTTCCTTCTTCTTTTGTTGTTAGCAGTGCTCTGCACAAAAGATGACCAGGGTGTGATCCATCAGCCTTGGAGGTGAGCCGTAAATCCACTGAATCAAACATATCTTAAATCAGATCTTTAATGAACAAACCTGTCAAATAAATGGCTTAGAAACAGGATACAATTGTATAAAAGATACCATGGCAGCATTTTTTCCTTTCTTTCTTTCTTCTTGCTTGGACAGAGATTGATCTATGTGCCAAAGGCCCCTTTCTGTGCGGAAGCCCCCAAGATGATCTGGCTGCAAGCTAACAAGCTGATTGCAAAGGAAAGTTTTAGATTCCCCTTTTGACTAAATTGAAAGACTGCACACCTTTTCCTCCATGGTTTATTTATGATGTAAATGATGGCTTAAACATTGTTCTTCACTGAAAATAGTCCAGCTGCCCATAATCTGGCATTGATTTTCAGTGCATATTTTGCAGCTTTTAAATACATTCTTGGCAAGCAAGTTAGAAATTTTAGCCGATGATATTAAAATCTGCAACTGGACTTGAGTGTGGAAACATTTTTCCAGCTCTTCAGTCTGCTCCATTTTAGGAAGATCCATTTTGGTCCTGGATGCATGAGAATGTTGCATTTGAGCCATCAGCGGGTGTAAAGTGCACCACGGCTCCAGCAGCATCATTCTTCTGAGGCCATTTCTGAACAACAGGAGAGCCTGCGGCTTGCTGTGGCAGTGTGCCTCTTTGGATTTGCTCTCCCAGTTTATGAACAAATTATCACATCATGTAGTTTTGGAATTCTGGATGATTCCTTGTTAACAAACTGTAAAATATTTGTAATTGTTAAAATATCTAACCCTCAATTTTATCATTCAGTGCAATGTCTTCATACTTATGCCTATTTGATAAAATGAAAACACAAAAGCAAAAAGAAAAACACTCCTCTGCTGCTAATGATGACTAAAGTTGCTAATACTCTGAATGCAGGTGTACAGTTTAGACTCTTCTGAATTACAACCATTAAGGTTTTAAGTGGCAGACTTATCTCTTCACTGATGTTGAAGTTAGCATGGGTTTCAGACATTCAGTGTAAATTATGGCTTATTTAAACAGTATCCTTCATTTATAGCTGTGAATAATAAAGACCCAGACACACACACACCGCTACACCAAATTACACTGCTGTGAGAAAAGTAAACTAAAAAGATATCTGAAAATCATTGTGCTATAATACTATCCCATTTCCCTCCCTCAAGACACTTAAAATGCCAGGCTGAATTCTGGTAGAATGTTTTTTACACACAGTTTGGACATAATAAGGTTCAAAGATCCAACAAGAGAGTCCTGAAAAATCTCAGAGAAGGTATTATATTTCTGGTTCGAACATAATGCTGGTATGATGTGTCAGTCTTTTCATAAAAAACTATTTGTGTATATCTTATTGAAAAGCCATGATACTGTAATACCAAAAAGAGAGTAGCTCTTAAAACTGGAGCCTCAGCAAATGTTGTATGGCAGTTATGATGGAAATAACCATTAAATTCTGGCCCAATAGGTGCAATACTATTACTCTTTTGAAGCAGCAAATAAAGTAGCTACTAAAGGCAGCCTGCCCTGACAGCAGTGGAAGGGGGAAGAGGGAAGGTTTACCCAGCAGCACATCATTAATTTGGATTTTTCTTTAGTCTATAAATGAACGTTCAGGTGCTTTTCTGATACAGAGGTGCTTGATATTAACTGAAAGATTTCTGTTGACTTCAATAAGCTTTACATTTAGTCCTTAAGAAAGAGCGAGTTTTGCCAGAAATTGAGAACCTTGTTAGTTTTATTTCTCTCTCTTGCTCTCTCTCCAAGGTTGAGCTCTGCAGCAGCTGACTGAAACAGACTGAAAGCCTGAGTTCAATTTCCAGTTGATGCAATTTTTGGTTTGAGTGGATTTCCACCAGCAGATAACTTTGTCCCCCCGTCTCTTTCTATAATAGCTTTGACTCAGTATTGCCTCATTTGACCTCACAGTCAAAGTGTACATGGCTTCGTTCAGTAAATGTAAACTGCCAGGGATGGAGGACATCTATGGATACCTCCTGGTGTCAAACCAGAGCAGGGCTCGGACTCAAGCTCTCTGGTCATAAGCACTACGTAAGCAGGTTGACTCACACACTGTCATGGCACTGGAGTGGGCAGATGGCTCATGAGGCAAAGAGCTCAGACACGGGAAGACTTGGGAACCCTCACTCCACTCCTGCTCCCACAGACACTGTAAAGGGGCTTGTGCAGCCTGGCCCAGGGGGCTTGGCCCCACGCTTGGGCATTCTTGCCAAAAACAGTGTCTCACCGTGCAAAGGACTGAAATTTGTGCTGGGTGGGTGATACCAACAACGCAGGCTTTTCTCCGCCACAGACTAATGTCAAGAAATACCTCACCCATAATCAGAGATGACCTCAAAAGACTGTAGCTCCATTTTACTTCTGTCATGAGATGGACTGGAAATTTATGTTATGAAATGTTCAAGATGTTAAACAAGATTTCAGTTTGGGTTAGCCGCATAATGGGAAAACAAGGATAATTTAGCTTTTACAAAATGCTTGTCAAGTTTTGTTTCCTTCTACCAACATTAGCCAGTGAGGTTTGGACCTTGCTTGCACGCAGAGTCTGGGGAGAAAGAAGGATGGAAAAGTTCCACATTTGGCCTCTCTTTCTCACCATGCTGAGTATCAGTAATGGATCGCTCAGACAATTTCCTTCTCTTTGAAACTATTGTACTCTGCCGGGCAGATGTACAATACTAGTGCAAGCACCAAGAAATACGATAATAGCCCTATGGGATTCTATATATTCCATGAGCTTTATTGATGCTTTCCCATAAATACCAGATAGACAGTTGAATTCTAAATTGATTGTGTGCATTGGTTTTAATTTACTCCCTCATACTTCGCTCCATTCATCTCCTGCTCCTGTTGCTCTCTAAAGTCTGTTTGACAACTTCTGTTCCATCTCCGTATTTCTCCTGTACACTTTTTGTGCATAATTGGATTACTGTTTTTTTCCAAGCATTTGAATATTTATCCTGTTCTCTTTTCTCATCCTGTTATAATTCCCTAGATTTGGTTTCATTCTGATAGTTCATGCAGCATTTGATTTCCTAGTTGGTAGTTTTCTTTGCATCTCTCTGTTTCTTTTCTCCCCCCCACTCATTTCAACACTGCACGTTCCTCCAAAGGCTGTTTCCTCATTCGGAGTTTTATTCCAATATCTTTTCTCCTTTATCAGTGCCCTATCACAGTGTGTGCAATAGTTTCTAAGCGACTCTCAGAATTTGTAAAGAGGTAACTTTCCTTCAAAATTACATCACATCTGTATTTGAACTTCCATAGAGTACCACCTCTTCTAATAACGGGGAAAAAAAGGATAAAAGTTTCTTTTGAATGGAAACTATACTATTTTAACTGCACCAGATTTCTTGGAAAGTATAACCAGCTAATATCTGTGAAAGGCTTCCAGCGTTAAGAAAGCATGCCAAAATTGAAAAGCGCGAGTTGAACATGAACAGATTTGGAGCTGCCCTGCAATAATTACAAATGCTGAATGCTGACCTGCTTATTGGGATAGTTACTGTGCAGATAGATCGGTTTTGTTTCTTAGTGGGAAAAAACAGCTAGGACAGAAAAAAATAGGGACAGATAAGTCACTTTTCTCTGGACAAGGGAAGATTGTTCAGAGACAATAACAGGACAAGAAAAAGCCTGGGTAGCAAGGGAGAGTAGAGGTTTTAAAAGCAGCATGTTCTCAAGTAAGAGAATTATCCTGGGAACCAGACTAAGACAAAGGCACCCTTCCTTTTGTTGTCTGAAGAAGTCAAGCCTGGACCACCAGCCTGGATCTGGTCGAGACCCCACTGTGATTACAGAGAGCTAAAACTTTAATCAAGCGAGTAACCCATTGAGTTAAAGCTAAGCACATGGGTCTCTGCAGGACCAGAGGGTTATTTTGCAGTGACTTTTGTGATTTTTGTCTGAGCTGATTCAAGAGCAAAATCTCGTAGCTTCAGTTAACTTATTCCCCTGAATATTTCAAATATTCCAAAGTTCCCTAAAGTAGTTTTAACATTCCTTTTAAGCTTTCTTATTAGTGTAGAGTGGCCAGTGTCTTTCCCACACGAAATTTGCCTTAAACACTCAAACTCAGGCAAAGAATTTCTGTGCTCATGCCAATAGTCGCTCTCCATGGACAGAGCATGAAGATAAAAACAAAAAGAAATCAGCCCTTGGGAAAAAAAACCCTCTTGCAAAATTATTGTTAAAGAATAGTTAACAGAGCACAGAAAAGCCATGTGAGCGTACTCCAGCCAGAAAGTTATGCGTATTTTTCAGATTTTTAATGCCTTCTCTGATGAACCTTAAAAATCTCAGTTCTCTATTAACATCCAGCCTTTGAGTCAGCAATCAAGAGGGAATAATTCAGAACTGACATCACAGGCAACTTCACAGTTTAATGTCAGCGGATGACAGAGAAAGGAGAGACTTGCATCAGGTTTTCATCAAACTGTGTTTAGAACTTATGGGTTTCTAAACATAGGTTTGACCAGTCCCACATTTGGCACCAAGTGCAGCCTTTCACAGCCTGCCCTGGAAGGGATTTTTGAGACTTGATTTCTTCCTTGTCAGATGCCATAACCATTTTTAGGTGACTAATGAATATTTTAATCTGACCTTCTAATCTCCAAGCGTGTTACATGCCAAAGAATAATAAGATAGGGGAGAGTATGTTACAAAATAGATGATTTCATTGAAAATCAGAATCCTTTGCCAAATTTCACTGTAGTTAATGTTCTGCAATATGCCAAAAATATCAGACAAGCAGGCGTCAGTATGATTAATTTCACCGCTATTTCCTTTTCTCCCTCAAATTGACCACTGAGGCAGCTAAACTGGCATGCATAAGCATACACTTTGCACATGTTAACTGAAGTGTTTGTCAACAAATTACATTCCTTTCTCCATTAGCTGGTCTATGGTCAGCCATCTTGAGCTATTATACAAGAATTAGTATCAGATGAGCAGTTTGCTTTTGCGAATCCATCCATGCCAAATTGAAATGGGTAAAGAAGATCTGCAATAGAAAGGGGGTTTTGTTTTTTAAGATCTAGTGTACAGATTTTAGTTCACTGGATCGAAACCCCCTTGAGTATATCTTGGATCCAGAACCATTTCAAATGCTTCTAGTTTTTGGATCTTTTCTCATCTAGGATCTTACTTGTAGATTATGACTAATAATTCATAAAATAAGAGGTTTTCATAGCCAGTTCCCCCCACTGGTATACAGTTGCAAATCTCACTGAAGTTTCATCTACATATCAAAAAATAAAGTGTAAGCTCTGTCCATTGACATCTCATGACAAGTTTGAGTAACACCATTAAACTGGTAGACAGCTCAGGTCCAGAATAAAGGTTTGAAGCATGTATGGAACTGCTTTTTCTTCCACAGTACAAAGAACATCTTTTTTTCCAGAGCAGTAAGTATAATCCTGTCTTCATTTAAAGCATGCAGTTTATTATCCCATGTTTTCACTTACGTTTTGCTGTAAGGTCTCTGAGCCCATTTCACTGAAAAGGGGATTTAGCAAGTGTAGCACATATCAGATTTCCTGATAGGCAGACAGATTTCCTGTTTTTTTCTTTCATTAGTGAATGCAAAGCTATTTCTTTTTGAAACTGTTCATAAGTGGGAGCTGAATGAAAAGGAGATTTCCTTTTTTTCCAACTACTGTACAAGAACCCTGTGTCTACAAGTGTGTTGGAGAAAGATCAGAGGAATATTCATGTAGTGTCATGCATATGTACAAAATTTCTAATTGATTAATCATACATTATGCAAACCTGTCAAACATCATGTTAAAATGTATACCAGAGTTTCAAAAATGATGATTTATTATTAATCCTTCTGAGATTCCCAAAGCAGGTAAAAGATGACTGAATTAATCCTCATGATGATTATGTAAGACAGGCAGTATCTCACTTTGAAGGACAAGAATCATTATTTTCTATAAGGACTTCTCAGTTTGAACCTTCAGTAATAAACTTCCTGATATGAATTCTTAAGAGATATCAAGAATCTAGAGATTGCAGTGTGGTAGATAGAGCTGTATATGTCGTCCTCTTCCAAACAAGCAAGGAAAGAAACAGCCTTTGTGACTACAGGAACAGGCACACAAAAAACTGACAGAATTAAAGTTCTGAAGGAAAATATTGACCTAAGTGGGTTTTCCAACATCAGGCAAGGACTCTGACACAGCCCAGCTGAGAAGTCAGGCCTTCCAACTCCACAACTTAACTGTGAAAACATCATTTAGACTATCCTACACTATATTCTAGGGCTCAGAAACTTCCATATTGTCACAGCTTCTTTGCAACAGTCCCTCCAAATATTACAGGATGTTTTATTGCAAAATATTATTGTTTCCCACGTACCTGCATTTTTTCCCCCCTTCTTTACACATGGTCTTCTTGATTCTTAGAATAGCTGTACTTCAACTGCATTACCTGGTGGCTCACTGAAAACTTTCCAGTTCCATACTCCAAGAAACACGTGAATGAAACGTCCTTATCTTTGGCCTCAGGGTGCTGCCTCTGCACCTGTGGCAGTAGGAAACGAAAACAGCAGTCTCCAGAGGAGTCTTGCCAGTCTGACTCTGCCTCCTGCAGAGGACAAACTTGTAACGATGCGAAAGTTTCAGCTGTCAGGTTCCCGAGGCAGAGGGAGGAGGAAGTAAGGTAGAACAATTTATTTCATCTCTCCTTGAAAATTTCCTGTGACCCAGGGAAGCCATCTAAGCTACAAATCTAGCGTTCATAAATCCTCGGCCACACTTGCTAGTGACTCCTGTAATTTTGAATCATCACCAAACAGCGACACACCTGACAGCTTTGGCTGGAGCAACCAATCCTCCAGTCCTGCCACAAAATAATTTTAGAGGCAGTGAGACTAGAACTAAAGTCTGGACAACACCACAGCAAATCTTCTCCCATTTGGCCACCTTTGGGAAGTATCTGCATTCACAGCTCTCTAACACCCAGATGGCCAGCTGTCCCAGGGCCGAAACTCGTACCAAAAATATTCACAAGGCTGAAAGGCTGAAAGCCCCTGGATGCATACTACATAACTTAAAAAGCTCAGAATGGGGGAACTCTGGGGGAAATTAATTGGCAAGAAGTGAAAGTGGTTCTCCAGGTGTCCTCCACAGCTCACTGAGCAAGCGTCTGCATCCCAGCACAGTTTGGGAACTGGGTTTCAGATGCCTTTTAGGCTTGCTTCCTCCCCCAGCCCTGCTTCCAGGAACACAAGGCATCCTCTGCGAGGAACCGCTCAGAAACAGCTCAAGCGCAACGTGAGTTTCAAGAGCTATAATTTAGCTACATCTGCTCTTGTAGGCAGTGCACAAAAAGGGATTTCTGAGTATACAAATGGAGGGGCTGAATGCAAATGATGAAGGCTGCTATTTTCTTCATCACGAGGTCTCACATCCAGTTCCCCAGACAACCCAAGCAGGCAGGCCTCCCCACAGCAGCTCGGCTTTTGCAGAATCTTCTCAGAGAAGGGCTGCTGCACGGCAGCGTTCGGGCAGCTCCTCTGCATGGTAGTCCACAGAGAAGTATTTCCACCTTTAGCTCTAGTTAGCGCAGCAGCTGAGCTGGAAGAAAGCCACGCTCCTGCAGATGGGCAGGAAAAAATGAAAAATCAAAAGAAAGGCCAAAAGCAACTTTTATTTTTTTTATAATATTGTGCTGTGGAGTATCTGATTAATGACCTTAGAAGTTTCAGAGCAGATAGAGTTCAGGACAAGCTTAATTTAAATGTAGTTCACAGTTCAACATAATTAGTAGTAAATAATGAAGAGACCCCTGGTCTGAAGTTCAGGGACTTGGACCCTTTTTGCATCACATCACTGGATCACCTGTTTATAATTTGAAGCATAACAACCTGATGACATTTTGATGTCCCTGTAGTTATTTGGGGACTTTTTATAGCTCACAGGAATTCTGCCTAATCTTTTTCTCTGGCATACAGAAAGATATCCTGCTATGATACATTCTTGAGCCTCTGCTTCAGCAAAGGCTTTAACACTTGCTTTGAAATAAGCCAATACTGAAAGGCTTTGTCTTACAACTTGCACATTAGCTCATATTTGAAATCAAAGCTAGTTTTCAGATGACTTGTCAGATTACTTCAGATGATGCACACTGCCCAGGGTTGGCTTACACTAAAAATCCCTAAGCATTTTTATCTGGGAGGGATTTTCTACTTGAGAAGGAGAGTTTGGGCTTGTTGAGCCTATTCTTTCTTTCTTTCTTTTTATTTTTTAATTTTTACTCTTTGATAACTTGGAAAACTTATACCTGGAAATTTTTCCATAGCTTTTGGGGAAGGAAATAGGAAGAGGCAACCCACACTGGGTTGGAGCCTAGATGACTCAGATTTAAGTTTTAGCAAGCAGCATATTCATTATCAAATTGCAACACCTATAAACCATAGTTTGCGAAAACCATGGCAGACTGACATTTAACAGGATGGAGACAATGTGTACGGCTATAAAACCACTAAACTAAAGCTGTATGGCAAAGGGGGCTGCACAAAGACTTTCACTGCTTACACAGTTTCTTTGTTTTAACTCTAGGGTTACTAACTTAGCTTTGGCTTCCAAATAATTAAAACCTATTGTAATTATCCTCATTAACTATACCCTCTAATATAAAAAATGCCTGGCTTCAAAAGATGGTGATATAATGAGGGCATAGTGTGATGGACATGTACTACTTTGTTTCCAGGCACCTTGGAGGAACTAATATATGTTTATACTAATTTTTTGCCTTGTTTGGGTCTTATTCCACTTCCTCTGTGGTTGCCTTTCTCTGGGCCTGTGACGACAGTTAATGGTAAAGGCAGACTACATACAATTCAGCTGCAGACGTACAGTGTAAAAAAGAGACAGAGAGCAGTAACACACACCATAAAAACAGTTTCTGGGGAGGCTGTTCATGTAATCCCATCCCTATCTTTTTCTGCTCTCCTCATTTCCCCAGGGAGCAATTACATTTAAGAATAATCCCCTGTCTTAGCATATTTGAACAAGGAAAATTAAATTAGCTGCTTCCCTGGCTACAGTTCCTAACATTATTGGGAAACGCTTAATGAAGGCTCCTCAGAACCCCTTTACACATCTTGTTAACTAAAAGCCCATGGTTTACAGCTCCTAGCCACAATAGCCAAGAAATGCCAGTTAGCAAAAATGCCTTATTCAGAGAGTATACACAACTGAAATATTAGACACAGATAATGACTATAGTGGCTAATATTAGGATGGAGGCTTCCCATATTACAGATGTGCAAGCTGAGTAATACTCATTGCTCCTCACGGCTTTTTGCCTTGGCACAACTCTAGGTTATGAGGGGATGGGATGGGTGGATGGAGGCATATGAAAGCCCTTAGCAATTGAGCCAGTGGGCTGGACAAAAGAGTGTATTGTCATGAAATAGCCTTTCATGAGACCTGATCCCCACTACGCAAAAAGGGACCTCAGGCAAGAGTTTATTTTTTTCCTTAAGATTTAAAAAAAATGAAGTTTGGGCAAATTTTAACCACCAGAAAGGCAAGAACATTGAAGAACAAATATAGACATCCTGCATGCTAGAAAAAAAAATTGCAGGGCCCTTGAGAGTGCTAGGCTGTATGCCAGCATTAAGCGAGCCCATGTCATAAGTAGAGCAAGAAATGGGGACAGACCCAAGCCCACTGAGGTCACAGGCAAATGTTCTGCTGATTTCAAGGTAATAGGGCTAATGTAAAAGTGCCCTCCTTAAGCAAATTTTAGTTTCGTTAGCACACCAGCCTTTTACCACCAATTTATCCACCCACATTTATTCGAAATAAAATATAAATATATTGTCCAATATTGCCTGTTAGCAAATACTTAAAGGAAACCAAATCAATAGTTTTCCTGTATCTTACTGTAACTTTACAATGCAAATAACTGAGAATACTTTTCAAATCTGCACTTTCCATGCATATGTGTATCCACACCAGTTGTTGTCATATGAGCTTACTCATAGACTCAGAAACGGACTCTAACAGTCATTAAAACACAGTACAGCTAGCACTCTTAGCAGCGTGGTGTAAGTCAATCTGAGATGCTGCTAAGGATTCTGCACTGCTGACCCCGTTTGATCTGGAGGTATCTTGGGATTTCTAAGAAGCAAGGTTTGGGTTTTTTTCCCAAGGTAGGAGAAATGTGCTACAGATAGCTGCAATTCTGGTAGCCATACAGTACTAAAAAAACAGGGCCTATAATCTAATATTACCCACTGGAAAGTGAAGCAAAGTAACATGGCTCCTAGGTCTGAGTGACCTAAAGTAGTGCCTGTAACCTGGTATTGGAGTAATTTAGGAGGGCTCAGGGGTTTCTGGATGCCATAGATGGGGGCCATTGCTTAAGGTGCTTAAGCGTTGCCTTAAGGTGTTTAAGCATTCAAAACAAACAGAAAAAAAGCATAGCCAAGGACTTGACTTTGATTCTAGGTTTTCATGTGTGCTTTAGTCTGATCTCATTTGATTCACCAGTAATTAGATATGAGAAATGTCAAGATACGCTAAACAAAAGTAAAATACTATCTGTACCATTCTTCTTGGACTTGCAATCTATATTCACAGACTAAGTTGAAAATCACCTAAATAAACACATCTGTTAAGCTAACATTTTCCAATGATAGCAGTTTTAATGTGGTGAAATGTGTTTGATGTGTCCATGTTACAAAGACCAGTTTCCAAAATGTTACTTTCCAACTTTTTTTTAAGTGTAAACTGACCTTTTTCCTGTTGGCTCTGTGCTGGCCAAGACATATTTCATTTAATATTGGCTAAAGCTAGAGGTAAAATGTTAAAATACTCTGGTGGTTTTATATGTACCTTGGAAAGAAAATATTGTGAGGGTTGTATGGAGAGTAGGACCAAAAAGTTTAGCAACGTCTTCTCTAGCAGTCACATATTGCAGTAGATCACTTTGGTCAATAGGTAGGAAAGACCATACTTTTTAAGACAACCACAGTTGGCTTTTTTGAGCTTCAAGAGAAGGTTATCAATTATATGAGGTGATAATACAGACTGAGGGCCAGAGTCAGCACTGGCACATAATGCAAAGATATCTGTAAGCACATCTGTAAGCATTTGTGCCTGTGTCTATGTAAAGAAATCAAAATGTATAAATATGCTCCTTTTGAAATCAATGCAAGAAAGTCCTATTTGCCTTCAGGGTGCAATATCAGGTTCCTCATGAGAATAACAGAAGCACGACTGGTAGGGTCATAAATGATGGTTAGCTGGACAAGGGGTGACTAGAGAAGGGTGATGCCTCTCTTGCAGTGGCTTTTCCTGTTGTTTTTCTGGGTATTCACATTGGTAGCCACCCAGCCATAAGCAGCCCATCTCCTGCGCCATTTTACTCTTCATTGCTAGGTTTGGTCCTCAGTTGCTGGGAACAGATCAGAATTGAAACCTCAGAAAAAGAGCTGAGAGGGCAGACATTGATTTTTTACTTCTCCCAGACATGGAGAGGTTGGCCTGACAAAGGTCAAACACCTCTTTGCAGGTGGATAAGTGAAGAAATAAACTCTTTCATTTCTATTTTTCTTGAGGATACACCAACTTTATTACTTGTGTGAACCAAGAGGCTTACATTATTAGAAATCTTACGTCCAATCATCATACCAGTAATTTCCTTTTAATTAGAAATCAGATCTAACATGCAATAGGCTTCTTTGCTAAAGAATCAGCAATTGCACTTTAAATGCTCTTTGTTTACAGTCATCACAGCTTGTTTTTCCCCTTAGCCTCTCAAAACTTGATGAGGTTGAAAGGTTTATACTTGCCAGGCTGCCATCAGACATTGATATTTATTAAGTAAAAAAGAGGGTATGTGATTAGTGGCACGCTGTCATTAAGCACCTAGAATGATCTCATAAACCCACCAGTCCAGCCATATTAAGAGCTGTAATAAAATACACTCATTAGAGCACAGAGGATAGACAATAGCCTGACATTAAAGCGCTTTAATCCTCTTGCAGTACAGCAACTGCAGCACTTAAGTTTAAGATCATCTGCTCTTACGAGGTTTGATATAATTTGTATACAAGTAAATAAACCAGAGAGTACTATTAACACTGATTATACAAAGCATTCAATGGGATTTTCCATATCAAATGCTGAAATGAAGCTATATTCATGTATTCATGGAACACATGGGAAACATGGACTTGTCCAAAATTCAGCAGAATTCAGCAAGCAAATCACAGTCAGAAATGACTCTGGAGTGATGTCAGACAGTGATGCTGAGCGTTTGGGGGTTAAACTCTTGCAAGATGAATCAGGATGGCAAATCAGTACAAACTTTAAATTGACAGCTGCTCTTCATCTCTTCCCCACATCCCCTGCAAATAATGCCCTAATAAATACTGGAGACGCACCTCAGTTCTGACACTGGCAGCACTAATAGTGATGTGTAAATTCTCTTAACAAAGCCCAAAAGCCAGGACAGATCCTGGGAGGCAAGTGTCACTTTTCCTCAACTGTCTTTCAGGTCCCCCAGCTGAAATGTTGAGGACTGGAGCAACAGACATGCTGGGGAGGAAGGGGACAAGAAAAGCAGGAAAACTGAAAGCTGCAAGTCTTCATCAGAGAGCAAGTGAGAACGAGGATTGTAGGTCAAGGATGGCTAAGATGACGAATGTGCGAGGGCTGAGACCAAAACAACAAGAACACAGGAAATAGTGAAGGCAGCAAATATATCAGATGAGGCAAAAGCTGGCCGCAGAAAAAGGAACAGGGTGTGAGTCATGAACTGGTTCTCTGACACCAAAAAGTAGATAGGAGGAAAGAGATAGACACCCTAATGGTGAGAAAACAATTCCAAAAACAAAGAAGGAAGAAATAAAAGGAGATACATTTTAGATGAGTAATTTGGAGGATACTCAGTTTCTTAAGAAAACAGTTAATTGACAGTTACAAGTCAAATTCCTTCGCTGCATGCTTCATTGCATTCGTTCCTTCATGGTAAAAGCTGCTCCACATCTGATGTTTGCAAAAAGCTTTGCAAAAACTTTGTGATTGTGCCAGTTTGATAAATTACGTGACTTGCACATGGTGGAGGTGGGGGAAATAGGCAACAAAATTTTCCCCGAAAGTCAAAAATATTCCATTTCAACACTTTTGTGAGATAAAATTTTTTAAAATTCAGAATATCTTAAAATGTCCCCAGTTTTGCTTATTTGACCACAAGCTACTTTTAACCCAGTTCCCTCAAGAAAATTGAGGACTTCTATTTTGGATAACACTTGACAGGATGGATTTTACCAACTGCAAAAATAGTTCACAATTTCTCCTGCCCATGCAACCAGAGTGTAGCAGAAACCTGCATGAAACTACTTTTCTTTCTTCTTTTAGCTGCCAGTGAACAGAAAGGAGGGAAAAAATGAATCACTCATTCCGTCCCAATTCAGAAAATTTGAGACTGATGCTTTCTCACCAACCCTTTTGAGCTCCTGATGATGTTCTGATTGTGTTTGCTCAGCTCTGGAGAAGGCCCATGCATTATAAACTCTTTCTGACAAGGATTCTCATTTATTTACTGCTGCCCAGAGTTGCCTTAGGGCTGTTACCGAGTGGTATGGGAGGCCTGAAGGATTGCTGAAGCTCCCTTTCCCAGCATTGTCTGTGTTTTGTTACATAATTTAACATAAACACAGATTCCATAACTTCCGAATGTTTGGGGGAATATTTCACTTTGTTCAGAGTACTAAAAAACCCTCTCTAATTGAGTTCTTCTTGAAAACTTTTCAGCAACACAAACCCAGATATTATGAATATCCCACTTCAAAATTCATCTTTATGATGCTTTCGACTGACGATTAAAGTAATTAGTAACAACTTCATACCATTGCTGTCTGCTTCCAGCCTCGTGCTCCAGGAATATAGCCATGCTCTACTGAACTAGGAACCTCAGGTTCAAAGCCAGAAGCGAGAACTGTGAGAACTGCTGTAATCGCTCGCCTCACGACACGCTAGAGTAGAAGTTTTATCAAGACTGGATTTGCAGATTTGGCTTGAATGACTTGACAGACTGCAGTCTTGAAGTATGTTAAGAGAAAAAAAATAACTCACTAAAAAGAGGATGAAACATTTCCCCATTTATTGGAAGATAACCTATTTAGATTAGGCCGTTTCTCTTAGGGACCTATGACCTTTGCTCTAAAGCCTAATATTGATAAAATCTCTAGGACTGTGGTTAGTAGCAAGTAGCAATCACCTGTGGGAGAAGAAAAGCATAAACCAGAGACTATTGCATTATATCTTTATAAATTAAAAATTGGTCATAACTTTTATAATGTGAGCTGATTCCATTACAGTTAATACAGCTGTACAGTTTTCTCCCAAAGAACTGGGCTTTTTTTACAAGAGAAAGGGCTTCATGTTTTGTGACCATCTATCTTCTCTGTGGACAATTTCTCTTCCAAAAATGCTGAAGTTGAAAATGACCATACTGAGAACCATATGTTGAAAATAGGTGCTTTGTTAGAGGAAAAATGAGAGTGTTCATGCAGATACAATAGGCTATTATTTAGTGTTCATAAATTAGTGAATGCATTTCTTGGAAAGCTGTTGTTGCCGAAAGGCATGGAAGCAATGTAGGTGGTCTTCTAACTTTATTAGTTGTTATCAACAAACTGTAGTAAAGAAAGTACTGTGAAGCAAAAGATGCTAGGAATTAGACAAAATTGGTAACTAAAATGATGTTTTATGGGTAATAGCTTGCAGCCAATGTAATTCATACTGTAGTAAAAAGTTCTGTGTCTCAGGAAAACTCAAAAAGAAAACAGATACTCAAGACCAGATAGTGACATATTTTTTCAGGCTAGTCAGACTTCCAAATATTCATATATGCATATATATATATATATATATATATATATATATATATATATAAAATTTCACAAGAAGGAAATGCTGTAACATTGCCTATTGAATGGGGTTTTGTCATATATAACAATCTGTATCTGTGATTACACACAGTAATTCTGACCCAGGTATTGGAGCGACAGAGATTTGTTCCCACTGATGATATCACTGTCTGTTTAGTTTTCTGTTCCCTATTCTGAACAATGAAATTGTATCCATGGCTCTATTTTTACATTTTCCTAATTTCTGTACCCAGGCTGCTTAAGTATACTGCTCTCAGTATCTTTCCACATCTTCCTTTTACTCATGTCTCTAAGTTTCTCTCATATCACATTTTCTTTTAGGTATTCTGTCGGTCCTTTTCTCCTAAAGACTAACAACCTTCACTCAATTCCTTCTTAACACACATATTTCCTGGGAAGACCAATGCTAATCTGTTGGAGATGGAGAGCATTTAATATAATAATTCTACACAACCTGAGAGATTGGACCCTGTCTGATCATTCCCTACACTTTATTTATGGGTCTGACTAGTACTGTCTATCTCACTGGAAATGTATTATCTAATGGGGTGGCCCTTAAGGTTTGAAAAGCACCACAATCAGTACGGATGCTCTATAAAATACAGTTATGGTCTACATTTTAAAAGACAGTTTGTGATTTTGTGAGTCCAAGTGGACACCTAGTTTTCAGAACAGGTGGTCCAGCCAGCTCCACACCAACATGGATGCTTAAAATGAGGAAATAAATAGTTGTTAGACACTGACAATTAGGTCAGTATAATCACAGGAAGTGTCTTTCAGCGTATTAGAAATAAAAAAGAAAAAAAAAGCTCTCTTGACAGATAAGAATAAATTGTCTGCAGAATATTGGAAGGGATATTTTAGATGTAATGGCTGAAAAGGAAAACCACCAAATAAGAAGAAAAATTACGAAAAAGAAAGAATAGAGTCTCATGGCATGGCTAACTAGCGCATTTCATCGTATCTTATACTTGGATACAAAGACAAGATGAAAACTTTTTTTTTTTGCTAACCTTTTGAGTCCTAGATTTAACCCTGTATTTTATGCCAGGGGATCATTCAGCTACTTCTAATGAAGAGGGGAATGAAAAAGCTCGCAGTTTGATATGGCTGCATGTTAGGGATATGCACCCAGGAATCATTTTTTGTTGCCACAGACTCATTAGAAGCTAACTTTTTTGCCTCATTATTTTCCAAACAAGTTATCTCCAGTTTATGGATAACTAAACTTGACCTGCCCCTGTAGGAGGTTTCATTAGATGTCCTAAAGCTTCCAGTTTCCTCAAATAATTCTTTTTCAGCCATCTCAATACTGTTCCTGTTAAAATCATAGTTCAGACATGAGAAGACATTGGGAGGTACTATCAAGTGCAGCTACTTCTGTAAAAATAAATAAAGAACAGTACCCTGTGAGCTAAGGCTAATAAAAATCAACCCTGGGGGCTTTTTCCTGCAGCCACTGGATCTGATCAAAGCTGCAAAGTCAGTGGAAAAATTGTTATTCACCTCAATAAATGCAGGCCAGTTCCATGCTCAGGGGCTCTGCAACTCACGCCCTGGTGTCTCGCCACCATTAATGCTGCTGTAACTGCTGTGCCCTGCGTAGATTTGCTTCCATGGAGAAAGCTCATCCAGCAGATTTGGATGATTTACATGCTCAGACATGCACTGCAAAATAATAGGCTATAGCCTATTATATAGCCTATAGAAAAAGTAATTCATTTAGCAATGTGACAGTGCTGGCTGTGAAATTAAAACATTAATAATGAGGTTGGTTATTTATAGATCACCTCTAATCCACAGAAGATCAAGGCACTCACCACATTTTACAAATTGATTTATAAACTGTATATCAGAGGGATCATACCACTTAGCTATGAAACCTCTGGAACAGCATTTCATAGAAGAGAAGTGCAGAACAGAGTATGGAGAAGGAATAATATGCCTGTTTAACAGGACTGTGTCGGTATGTGCTGTGCCAACTGGAATTTGCCCAGGACTCCAAAGCTAACTCCTCTAACCTTGTGAAAGTACTAGAGCATCATAAAAAATCATGCCTGATGTATCCAAAACATGAGAAAAAGACTAAAAGTGCAGATTATTGATCACCACCATAGATGACATTCTAAACCTCGTTTTCTTTCTTACCCAGCCAAGTGTCTATTAAAAGCTTTTGCAAGAGTTGCTTGCAACAATTGCTTTCTGCTGCTACGAAGTACACTGCAGGGACTTAGGCAAACACACGACACTTCAGAACATTTTCTTTCTCTCTGTTTGCACAGACACCCCCCACACACACGCTCTACCTCAAATGAAAGCAGGTTTGTTTCCTAAACTGGGATGGGAGCAAGAAAGTATCCTGTAAACTTTTTTGGATAATTCAGCAACTACTAATACCTCTTGTATAAGATTTTATTATCAGTAAAATGAATAATATCACCTCTCTCTTGACTTCTGCATCCATAAAATGATATAAATAAAAATCATATTTTGCGTCTGAGACATGCACAAAAAGCTGAATTACTTAGTGACTTGAAAATACAATGTGCAATAACTATTAGTTTAATTCACAAAGCTAAAGAACCAAGAAAAAAATTGCTGTCTTTCTTTTTTATAAAAATGCTTTCTTATATTCTAATTTTTAAAATCTAAAATACAAAATGCCCTGTATTTCATGGACAATGACTACATAGCTAGATTCTGGCTCTGTGTATTACATTTTTTATAAAAGAAATTCATCACCTGAAGAAATCTGTAAGGTGCTCAAACCTGGGAATAAACACTTTCTAACAGCCAAATGTTTTATTTCTCCCCTAGCATTAAGGGAAGTACAGTGACTAAGCTGAAAACATCTGCTTTGCTCCTTGAATATGGAAACTATAATGGTCTATGTAGAGTGCCAATATCAATATACTGCTTCTTATTTGCCGAGCAGAACTGGCTATCATCAAAAGCACACCTTTAATGGAGTAGCTGAAAGGCACAGATCTACAACTATACTCAAGTAAGAATGGGATAAGGAGGTGATTGTGTCTAAATCTGTTCCTCATCATTTTACATCCCAGATGAGGTGAAAGACAGAAACACTGTACCTCACTCCCAGCTCTCTTTAAGTGGTGACATGTACCGTTTTAGCTCTAGCTCCAGCTCCAAGTCTGTCAAAGCCAGTGTTAATGAAATGTGATCTCTCTCCTTCTTCTTTGCCTACACAGCTGTTTGATTAGAAGACTTAGTGAGGAAATAAACAGATCACAAATGCCGAGTGTGCTCTGTATGGGTGCCACTATCAATATCCTTCAAGCCAGGCTCTGGGGGTTTCTTATTGGTGCCTACATAAAGGAGCCTACAAAAAGGAGCCTACATCTGTAGGCAAAGAAGCCTACATAAAGCAGACAAGCCAAACAAGCTTTTTTTCACCCATTGTCTAGTACCAACAACACAAATTTTCAGCAAGTCAGGTTCTCCACTGGTGCAGCTCTTCTCACAGTGATCACCGAAAGTGTTCATTCACCCAGTATCCAGGTGCTGCATACAGATAACTTTGCCTTTAAATTCTCTCCAGAAGGAACAAACTACTAGTTAATTCCCTGAGCTTCAGGGCTCATCCTTCATTTAACACCAGGAAGTAACTCAACAAAGCTGGGACCAGCCTGACTTTCCCCAAAGCCAGATCCCTAGCAGCCCCCATACCGAAGGCATGCAGCTGTGGTTTTTCCACCCCACAGGGACACAAAGGGCTAACACTATCCTGCTGGAGTCTGTACCTACAATACCCACAGCAACTCATTAAAGAATCGCATGATGTGCACTGGAAGAATTAAATTATCTGGTGAGGATGAAGGCCAGCAAGCAATTTTTTATGCAACCAGACAGTAAATACCACTGACTACACATGGGGGTCATTTAGCACTCACTGCTCATACTAGCTAATCCCACATACATGCATGAACAATTAACGTCTTTTTTTCTTTCCAGACTAGATCTTCCCACTCAAAAAGCTATCAAGATATACTGTGATGCCTCCCTGTCTTTTATTTTATCTTATCCTTAATTATCCTTCCTTTTCCTCTTGTAGCTAGGTCAAGACTTCCTTTCCATCCTCTTTTCCTCCCCTCTTGCCTTAGGAATGAGTTCTTGCTGCATTCCCTCCTTTTTGGAGAAGTCTTTAGTTTGTTGTCTGTTTTGTCTCATACAGTGGGACTTCTTCACAAGCCTCTGTGTTTTTTCTCATGTCAGCAAAGCATTTGGCACACTGTTGCTATGACCAGAAGCTAATAATATACAGTAGTCGTGGACTGAAAGGATACCAGGGACAACAACATTTTTGACATATGAAGACAGAATCTGTCATGAAACACTCGTTACATCGAGCTGTAGGTTGTGTCATTATTCCCTCCTTTCTTAGCTAACCGGGTCTTTGCCGTGAAAGACCTAATTCAAGAATCATTCAAGAATCATATATGAAGACTAACCTCTGTAGAGCTGTTGAAGCCTAGGAGGAGCTTACTGTCCATCACAGCCCTACCTCCAGCACTGAAATCACACCAGTGTGCCATGGCATGTTCCGGCTATAGCTCTAGGGCCCTGCGAAGTCTGACGCGGGATTAGCCGCTGGTGTTCTAGAGACAGGCTATAAGTTACCCAGCAACTGGCATTTTATTACTGCTCAGAATTATTCAAAACAACAAAAAATTGTGGGTATTTTGGAACAAAATATAAGACAACATTACTCACTTGAGTTAAGAAACAACAAACAAGATGCCATTGTAAACACTGCAATAATTAGTTACAACATATTCACAGTGATAGGTATCACATTTTACTTCATCTTACATTAATATCTTATGTAATGAAGACAGTAATATCTGCCATGTGGGCAGTAATAATTTTTTGCCAGTTTTGTTACAAATTATGCTAGGGACATTATGATATTTTACCCCTGTTAGGATAAAAGCAATTTGTGTTAGCAGCTTTTTTGCAAAGATCCGCAGAGAGAGCATGTGTATCTGTTGCACATTAGCTCTTGAGTATAAATCTCTTTTTCTACAGTTAACAGAAATAGCAGCAATATGTTAAAATGGTTTAAAATTGCAAACTTGTTTACTAACTTTTCTTTCACAGCTATCAGCATAGTGATGGAGAGCACTACCTAAAATTCACAGTTTGAATCATAGTTTCCACAGCTATCATGCTAGCCTGACTAGGAATTACTCCAAATATTCATATATTATGAAGATGACAGATAGCCACCCAAAGTTATTTGAGAGAGAGATACTGTCTTTCGGAAACAAGCAATGATTTGAATTACCAGTTTGGGAAATCTTGTGGGGGTTAAGCTGAACTTCCAAAACCTTAAGCCTTAAAATACACTGTCTGGGATTGGATATTTTCACAAGCTCTGTGCTGGACTAAGCACCCAAACAACTGCTCTTCATCTGTAACTTCTGTATTTTAATCTCCTTGGTCTGCAAAATTGTGCTAGAAATTTTGCAACGGTTGTCTTTCAAATGCAATTTCTGGTACTTCCTTATTTGTATTAAGATGGGGAAAAAAAGTTTCAGAGTAATATTTATTTCAGTGCATCAGTATTGTACTTCTGCTTCTGATCAACACCAGAAATGTGAGGGCACAAAAGGATATCTAGTGAGTGACAAGATGGAGAGGTACGGAAGAAGAGAGTTCAATCAAATTTTCTCGAGCTTCAGAGAAGATCTAGTTCCCATTTTGAGCAGAAGTCTTAAAACTATCGTTAAAATTTATTTTTTCCCAAATCTTCATAATATATTTGTTTCCAATGTAGTTTTTGTGTGTAAGTTGTGTGACTATCTATTACTACCATAGGGTGCTACTTACAAGCAGGCTAGGTCTTGAAAACAGCACTCAGAGTTTAGAAGCTGGACAGCAAGAATAAGAAGCCAAAAGCAAGACCAAATCCAAGGTGTACCAGCTTAGCCTTGCCAGCAGGACTCAGAGAGACATAACCTATGACCCTTCAGGCAGCATCCATTTGAGCCAGTGTGTAAACCTCTGCTACACAGAAACCCCTGAGGGCATGCGTCCCATTGTTTTTTCCTCCATGAATTGCAGGACATCTTTTTCCGTCTCGCTCCCAAGAGAACAAAATCACAGGCAAGTGTTTATCAGCTATATCTTCGCTAAACAGCGTAACATGGGCTCTGACCTACGTGGTCTGAAACGAACTGGTGTGCCTCAGCTGGAAGCAACACCTAACAAAATATCGACAGGAAGAAGGTAGATGGAACTCGGGCAACTCATCACAGAGTGCTAAATATTTAGCCCACCCATAGTAAATATTGTTTCCTTTACTTTCGGGGCTTCTCTGTAAATCTTACCTCCTCAGTTAATGATTACACTGGCAAACCACAAGCAAACCCAGACCTAAATGACATGCAATAAAGGACCTTCAGACTTGCTATTTCAGTAAATGTTTTAGATCAGTAAAGCCAATTAGACCAAACTTTCTACCACAAATCTGGGAAAAAATCCTTCTTGGAAGTGTAGTAATCCCTATGATAAACAGAGGTATGTTTGGGAAAGGTGTCCCAGGCATTTCTATTGATGTGTAATTGGAGCATTTGTGTCTTAACAAGAAAAGCAGACATCACAAAATTGCTGGTTTGTTTATTTAGAGCTGAGTGGAAAGAACACATTAAAATGAAGGTGAACAGCATCCAGTGGTGACAGGAGCAATTTGCCAAGTGTGATAAATATGCCAATGTTACTAGACATAATGGCAGCGTTCTGCAGAGGCTGATGACAAACAGCTTCTTCTCCAGTGCTGGTGCAGCATTTAATGCTCCCAGACTGACGGCAAAAGGAGAGGAAAGGAAATGAAAGGAACTTTCACATTGAGTTTCAGTTAATTAGAAGCAGAAATTTGGGAGAGGGAGAAGTCATACCTTTTGAAATCTCACTTGCCCCTCTTTAGATTATATTATGCCCAAAGGCTGAATAAATATTCTTTTGGTGTTTGGAGCCAAATGATGACTCTACTCCGCAAATATTCCCAGTGCTGTTATATGTGCCATAGAAGAAGCTGAATGTATGTGAGTTTTATTTTTCTCTTCAGCATCAGCAATGAAAGTAAAACAAGAACGTTAAGCATTTGTGGTCAATTCATTCTGGAGAGAAAAAAAGAAAAAGTGGATCACAGGAAATCACACTTCAATTCTGCACTTGTAAGATTGCTAGAAGGAGCTGATTGTAAAAAGGAAGCTAAAAATCTGGCGATTTACAAGAAGTGACCACTTCCCCTTTAGGGACTGTCATCATATTCTGATTTACCGAGGGTACATTTTCCTGAATCTTAGACCAGAAATAAGATCTCTACAGTAGTTCCTCTATTTGGTAGAATCACCAATAACCAATAGTGATTTACAGTATCCATTCCAGTAGTTATTCATACCTCAGTACTTGAAAATGCTTCATAAGCCAGAAATTCCAGGAATTGTCTCACAATTTGCATTTCCTTTTGTACCATACACCATCGTTTCCCTATTTCACCCTCTTAAGAATAACACTGTGCACAGTCCAGCATTTTGTTTCTTTCACGTTACTTTAATGCAAGACTTTATTAGAATAATAGATTGTGTATAGTGCATGCTGATTACTGACTTGTAGGGGAAAGTTTGTCTGAAGTATTGAGATTTTGCCTGTAAAATCTTGGAGGCCCTGACCCAGGAAAACAATTCCCATCAATTTGTTGTATTTTAGTTAAGCGTTTGCTGGGGTTTTTTTAATTTTATTTTAAAGTTTCCCATCTGCCTAAAAGATTTGCTTTTGGTCATGCTCCGAAGCACCTCGTTTTAAGAGAACCAGTTGCTTGACTCTCCTCTTGCACCCAGGGCGGGGAATCAGATGTTCATCCAGCAGACAAACAGCTGTGGGATGGGATCACCCTGGGTTTAGCGCATGCACTGTCCGTGCAGCTGGTGGAGCTCCTCACAAAATGCCACGAGAGCCACCGCTTTCTTATAAAGACCTCCAGCTATAGACAGACTGCTGTGACTGCCTCCTTTTAGCGTAAAGCCCAGTTTCAGCAGTGGGGACAGACAGTATCCCTCACCTACGGTAAGGTTTTAGTCCACTTTCTGGGATGTATGGGATGCGCAGGTTAAAACTCCTCAACCAAAAAAATTACTGAATCCCAGGATTTCCACATTTCATCAGGTACTCTAGCCATTACTGTACTGCATAGTCATATCACCTATACTCTCCCCACCTTCTCAACTATACTGAAAGAAAAAAGCAAGGCCAGCTCATTTCCTCAAAAGCAGCAACGTAAGGCCCTTCCGTTCGAGAGCGAGAAGCTCGGGCTATGGATTACAACTGGAAAAGTCCTCTCCCTCCAGCCAGGAGTGAGGGGGAGGCTGGCAAGGAGAAAGGGTTCACAACTCATTCTTGTCCTCATGGTTTCTTGTTGGCCTCTGTGCATTGTGCTCATGGACTCTCCTGGGCACAGTGCTGGCTGTGCAGGCCTTGGTAATCGCTATGCTAATGAGGGAACATCCCTGCTCTCTACTTAGGGAGCACGGGCACCCGCTGCTCCTCACCATCACGCAGCAACGAGGAAGGCTCTTGGTGTTATTTTTTTCTCAGGTAACTTTCTTCACCCTACAAACTCTCTGTTGGCAGGGTGACTACCACAGCCTGGCCCTGCTGCTGGTTGTCCTCAATCACTTCCATAATAAGCATGAATAGTTTTTAAAAAAAAAAAAATTGTATGAGAGGAACTGTAAAGTCATTAAAAAGTATAGCTTCCTGGCACAAATATAATTATGAATTCCATCATCTGACACTGCAGCTCCTGTGACTTCAGTGACGTGACAAAAATGCTTCTACGCTAACATCTGAGGTCATGCAGAATTTGAAAAGCCTCACCTCACTTTATATTTACTCTAATTTCTTAAAATTCAGACCACCCAATCGCTGCCTCAGCTGGTTTGTTCTGAAATGACCATTTTCCTCTGAACTGTGCTGTCCAGCTTGTTTTTATAGCATGCATCTTCTCTGACATTGCTTTTTTTTATTCTTTCTGAACTAGTTCCATACAGACTTGCTTGATTTTGAAATTAAAGTTGAACTGCTAGACCTGAAAATGAATAAACTTGAATTTAAAATGTGTATCTTTAGTTACTGTGGTTATCTATATAAAAGGTTTTACATTCATGTTTTTAAAGAGCTTGCAAACAAAAGTATGTTCTTTTAACAGTTGTGCAAGCTCAGTATTTTCATATTTTGTCCTTGCATTATTTTAGTGAAAGAACAGATGCTAATTCCCAGCCCAGTGCTATGTCACCTCTGGATGCCAGCAGAAATAAGAGTGACATTTTAGTATCGTTGGATAGATGTAATTCTGTTAACTTACTACTTGAACAGAAATGTTTATCACATGCTTTGTGTTTCCCTGGGAAACTATTCCAGTGTTTGGGTCCGATGCAGCTCTCGCCAACTATGTCTTTATAGTAAATAAAAAAGATCCAGAGCACAAAGTCAAGGTTTGTAGATGCCCCATCCCTGGAAATATTCAAGGTTACGCTGGACGGGGCTCTGAGCAACCTGATCTAGTTGAAGACGTCCCTGCTTATTGCAGGGGGGTTGGACTAGATGACCTTTAAAGATCCCTTGCAACCCAAACCATTCTATGATTCTAAGGTCTAGTCCAGGATCACCCAAACCGTACAATCCTTCGCACAATCCTAGGCACAACTTTGGGCCACGTTAGCTCACCAGCGAGCCGTGGGCACAGCTCCCAGCCCAGGGACCCCATGAGCCATAGGACGATTTCTGCTGGCGGTTTGGACATGGTTACCCTGCCTGCTGCGCAGGGAAAGCACTGAGACATGGGCACAAGCTGGGCCATGTTACTCAGCTTCAGAGCCAGAGAACGGTCTGAGGTCTCATCGATGACACTGACACAGCTGTTGGTGGTCTCCTCATTGACTTCAGTGAAGCTGGCACAGCCCTTTTGTAAGAGAGCCTAATGGGTGACATTGGTCATTGCCCTGCAATGAGAAACAGCTGAATTAGAGCTCTGTAACTCCTTGCACTCTATTATTTTATCATAAAAGTGCTAACAAAGCCTATCAGATGAAAATGTCTTTTGCAATGAAAGAGAAGCACAAACAGGCTAAACAGAAGAAAATATCTTCTTGAGCACTGAAGGACAAATTTTTACTTCAAATTCTCTTCTGAAGGCAGTATTTCTTGAATTACATTTTTAGCTGATTAGAACCCAGCTAATAGTGCATAGTAATTACTTGTGGGCCTCAATATTCTGTGAATAATAGTAGAGACATAGCACCATCCTGAGCCAAATGCCTGCTCCCAAAGTTGGACATTTTTTTTGTCAATAATGCCAAAAATTATGGCTGAATCAAGTCAGGTTGCTGAATGCATCACTCCAGTGGGATGGAAGTAGGCTGTTAGATCTTCTTCCAGACTATATATTATGCTAATAGATAATGTATTGTATTGTTACAAAGCTAATTCTATTTACCTTAGACAACAGGATTAGGAACTGGCAAAAATACTGCTTCAGGGATAGCAAACAATCTTATATCTGTAAAAACACCCTTATAAATATGCAGACTTACATACATGCTTTTCATATCCCCATTCCACAACATTTGCATATGTTCCACAATCAAAATATTTTACCACAAGTGACAGCAACACCATTAACAAATTATTTAATGAGTGTCATGGTTTAACCCCAGCCGGCAACTAAGCCCCACACAGCTGCTCGCTCACTCCCCCCCGGTGGGGTGGAGGAAAGAATGAGAAGAGTAAAAGTGAGAAAACTCGTGGGCTGAGATAAAGACAGTTTAATAGGTAAAGCAAAAACCATGCACGAAAGCAAAGCAAAACAAGGAATTCACTCACTCCTTCCCATGGGCAGGCAGGTGTTCAGCCATCTCCAGGAAAGCAGGGCTCCATCACGCGTAATGGTTACTTGGGAAGACAAACACCATCGCTCCAAACATCCTCCCCTTCCTTCTTCTTCCCCACCTTTATATACTGAGCATGACACCATATGGTATGGAATAGCCCTTTGGTCAGCTGGGGTCAGCTGTCCCAGCTGTGTCCCCTCCCAACTTCTTGTTAACCTGGCAGAGCATGGGAAGCTGAAAAGTCCTTGATTTAGTGTAAGCGCTACTTAGCAACAACAAATTATTCAGTGTATTATCAACGCTGTTTTCAGCACAAATCCAAAACATAGCCCCATACTAGCTACTATGAAGAACATTAACTCTATCCCAGCCAAAACCAGCACAGTGAGTAAAACCTGGACACAACCAACACAGGGATCTGCCTTAGAATATAGACAGGGAAGGAAAGTAAAAATGATATTTGGTAGATGGTTCATTGCAGTGAATTCCAGTTTTACAGAATTCAAATCTGCTACCCATACTCATCCTGAGTAACACCTGTGAGGTCAGATCTGCTCTTAGAAAAGTAGAAAGACTCAAGTAATTTCTTTCCTCATGCTGGACTTACATTCATTAAGCTCAGGTGTTCTTCCTGCAGAGATGAGCATGAAGCCATACAGGTAAGCACAGCTGAGGCAACATAAACTACAATAAGAAGGGTCTGCTCCTGCTCCCCTGCTGGGATGATCACTGTGAGCCACAACAACGAGGCGGGGTCTCAGTAACTCTTAGAGCTGGTACCCATCCCCAATATGGAAGATGGAGAAGGTAGACCTTGCTCATGTCCTTGGAAGTCTGAGTGGGTTGTGTAAGCAGACACCACATCTGTGAGAGCAGCAAATTAAAAAAAAGGGGAGAGAGCATTGTGCGTGTGAGCTACACGTAGCAGTAACTGGAAATAACCAGCCGGACTGGGTGGTTAGAGCTCACTAGGTAAGTGGGGACTCACGCCTCAGGCACAGCTCAGCAGTCCCTGCTCAGCTTCCCACTAAGGGTGAGGACACCTGCATCCAACAATTGTTTTTCTCAATTTGCTTATTTGCCATTAAAATGGCCTCATGACACATACGTAGCCCTTTTCATCTATTCCTGTGCTCATGCTCAGGAAGAGCAACTTGAAGTCTGGCACAGCTTGGGGAGAGCTGGTCTTTTGTCACCGATGTTTGAAATAAGTATGTGTTACATTGGCAGTATTTCTGCTTTGTCTAGATATAAATCTGGCCTTGGAAAAGGCTAAAGAGCCTCAAAAATACCTGAGATCTCTGTGAGGACCAAAAAGAAAAGGAGGGATGATTTAGATCTGGTTAATTTGTAGAGCACCTTTCACATTTGGCTTGAATTTTCACAACATATGCTTGTGGTTTTTGCTTGAGGAGTCTAGTGAGCCTGGTGTTTCTTCTGCTAACACAAACCAATAGTGGAAGATACATGAGATTATAGGGCAGGCTTCACGCTTTTCCAGTTTTCCACGATTCTTTCCTGATGTCTACATCCTGAAAGGGCCTCACTTAAGAGGTGCTGCAGGGAGTAAGGATGGCCAGAAGGAATGGGGTTCACCCTAGCTGGATTTGTCTGCTTGAAGGACAGGCATTGAGCCAACGTTCCTCTGTAGCCACTAGAGAGACCAAGGCACCTCGTACCCGTCGGATCCTTACCATAGACTGCACTATTTTCCTCTCAAGTGCCTCTCCCTCTCTCCTGCTCTCTCCAGCTGCAACAGAGCCCTTCTCTTGCTCCCTTTCCCTTTGCTCGCTTCCCTGTATGCCTCAGCTCCAAGTGAAATTGAAAGAGGAAGTGTTGAAACAGCAGAGAGCTTTTCTCACAGTATTTCTGGATGAAACGGAAGCACTGAGCACTGGAAAACTTCTGTCCAGTTATGCACACTCTGAGGACAAGTAAACAGCTTCTCTAGCAACATAGCTATGACTAGACAAGTTACGAATATCAATGTAAACTTGCAGACATCAAGGACTTCATGATTTCTAAACACTGTATTTTATTTTACCTCACAATTACATAAACCATGTTGGCCTTCTGAATGAAAAATATTAAAAGGGAATAAATCAAAATCTACAATCACTTCTTTCTTTTTTTTTAAAGGAGGAAGAAAATCTGTCAGCTTTTCCCTCCCAAAACATACTTTGACATCCCTGAACTCAGACCTAAAAACTGTGCACTTTTCTTTTTTTTTTAACTTTTTGGTACAACTGAGCATAGCCTCTGTCAAGTCTGGCTGCTTAAATCTGGTAGCTGAAAATTTCAGCACCACAGTTGCACCAGAAGTGCATGGAAAAACAAAATATTTGAACTAGTTGAGGACCTAAACTTGTATACTTAACCAAGTAAAGCCGGCATATCAGATTGCATGGTAAATAATAACAGAAGGGGCAGGGGGAAAGGTGGAGGATATTATTTGATATTTGTGACCAAACACAGAAGAGTGTACTTCACCAGCTAAAGTTTCTGAATGACCTGTAGGGACAGCCCTATGCATAAGGCATTGCAATAATTTAGCTAGCGACTGAAGAATGAATAATTGCCCTGACATTTGCATGTGTTATAAATATCTATGCAGGTGCTGTTGGAAAAAAAAATCACTTGTGGTTTTCCATACCACCTGAGACACTGAGTTCCTAAAATTAGATCTAGACATACAGCTGAATTTGTTCCTAAATGGTTTCAAGGCTTTCTCTGTTTTGTTAAGGTTCTTTACGAGCATTTGTCTTGGGGAGTAAGTTGCTTGTTACAGAGAGAGTAACTACAAGGGATCACTTCAATAAAAGAATGAAAATTCAGCATAGGATTTCCTTGTAAAAATCAGAGATGAGAAAAAATAATTTAAAAGAAATTTGCCCAAGCTATCTGCAAACAGACCTAGAATAACCTTTAAGTGACCATATCATTCCTTTCTGGACATAGATAAGAAATACCAAGGTCATCCTTACAAATGTATCTCCAACCAGTTTACAAAAACACCCAATGAAGGAGGTTTCCCAATATTCTTTGGTTACCTGTTCACTCTTCACTACTTTTATAATAAGGAATTAAAAAAAAAATCCATAACAAGTATCTTTTTAGCTAAAAATGTGATTGGTTTTTCTTGTTCTATCATAGTGTACAAGAATAACTGATCTTCCTCACAGCACCTTTTATGTATCAAACACTATGTCCTATGTTATCCACCACTGCATCTTAGTCTTCTCTTTTCTAGACTACTCCTCAAACTTTATGTTTTCTAAACTTATTTGTACTGCTCTCCTCTGGGATGCATCTAAGCTGTCTACCTATTTCATGAAGTCTGGGACCCAGTAATGAACACAGTGTTCTTGCTGAGGCACAAACAGCACAACATAAAGAGATACAAGCTCCGATCTTTTATATATATGGTTCTCTTATCTCTGAATTACTTATGCTTTTTTCAAAAGTGCCATATTACTGATGCTTTTTTCATTTGCAGTCTCAGATCTTCAGTGTTCCTTGCCTAACCCCCATTTTTATGAAAAAATATTCAGAGCAGGCCTCCCTTTCTTTGCATTTACCTTGCATGAAATATATTTTTGTGACCGGTGTTAATATCCATATGTTCTTTATTCTGACAGGAAGATAGTTTCCAACCTTAGCAGTTCCATGGAGTCCTGCCACGCTTTCTTCACAAGCCATGGCAGCTTTAGTCCTGCAGTCCGGTATTTACAATACAAACCTAATTGTCTTTATTAGCCATTATATTTTTCTTAACAAATTAACATTTGAAAGGCTTGGTAATTCTATTTAGAGGTTCTGTTGTGGGAAAAACAACCTCCAACAAATAACTGAATTCCTCAAGCTCAATGCAATCATAATTGCTTGATACAAGGTACAGATTGCCTTTGTGTTTTCCTAAATGGGATTAATGCTTGGAGGATTCAGTAACTCCTCATTAACAGGCAAAATGATTGAGTGCAACTGACTTCCAAATAATGGCTTTGGTCAGATTATGAGTGTGCCAGAGAAACATATACCCTAAATGACTGAAATAGTCCTTTCAGCTTTCCCTTCTGTGCAGACCATGGATTTGAAGGGATAATAGACTCTCAGCTAGCATAATTGCAAAGTATTTTCTTATTATCTCTGGCTAAATATCTACGTGGGCTAAGCAGAAAGGCAAAATTTGAATACCATTTCCTGCCGTTGCTGAAGCAAACTGTAATATCATGGCAGTTATCACAAAGGAGAGATCCTAGATGCAAAAGTGCTTTTGTGGACCGAGCAGACCTGTTCACCTTCTAATAGCAACAGCCTGTAATATAATGCAGAATCTCTATGGAAAGGGAAGGGAAAAAAAAAAGCATCATTTGGCACTTAAGAGGCCTGACGCTGTTCTTTTTTACTTAGTGCTTGAAGCATTGTATGTCTATATGTTGAAGGAAAGGTGAGTTCTGTGCTTTGATAAGGCACTATGCACACCCATTACATAAATATCTGATGGAGCCAAACAAGGATTTGGCACTGTCCCCCTGGTCTCTTTTTTTTTGTACCAGTGATTAATGATGCTACTAGGTGTATGATGCCAGGAATTTTTTTCAGTTTCAAACATCTGGCAAGCTCTTAGCCTCAACAGTTTGAAAGCTTCCAGAAAGGTAATTGAAGAGCTTTTAAGTGAGCCTCTCAGAGCAAATGACCATGGCATTAGGAGTATGATCCAGCTCCCGCTGAAGGCAATGAAAATCCATGCACGGACCACAAAGGGAACCAGATCAGGCTGCTGGCACATGGTTCCTTCCAGGTAACTTCTTCTTAAGCCTCAGCAAGCATGCAGACACCTCTAAAACAATGGTCTTATAGCACTGTAAATGCAAAGAAAGTTCACCTATTACAACTTACAGCTAGGAAATACATGTAAAACATACCTCCATGCTTTGCTATTATTGAGCTAAAGGCCTTTACTTACCTTATAAATGTGCTGCTGAATTTTGCTTTCTTTGCTCAAGATGTCATTATTCTAAATACTAAAGGAATTAGTGGGGGTGGGAGTATTTTCTGCACATCACACTGTATCTAACCAGCACATCACTGCTAGCAGTGAAAGAGCCCCACGACCTCAACTGCACCAAGAACACGCAGGATAACACAGTTCTTGCTCACACAAATTTATATTTTAAGTAGTGTTATGCTGTAATTGAAGTGCTTGTTTGTTGTGCTCTGGTGATTTCCAGCTGCAGAACGGAAGTCAAGCACTTCACAGAGCTGAAATTATTTACTCAGCATCTTCTAACTTACTGTGCACATCGAAAGACAAGATAACTGAATGATGATATGCAAGGATGTTGCATAAACAGCTTTAAAGCATTTCTTATGAAAGCACTGTGTGGTTGAATTAGATAGTGTATCTACTTGCAGGAGGCAGCGTACTCCAGGAAATTTTAATGGGTCAAAAATGAAAAAGGCACAAGTAGGAAGCTATAAAATAAAGTCTAAGCAAGAACACTTCCTATTTTAATAGCGACTTCAACAGAAATCTATAAAACAGATTATCATTCAGATCAGCTGGACAAGCACAAAAGCAGGGTACTATGTCAGGAGAAAGGAGGAACTGTATTACAAAAATCAGAAAAAAACCCAAATTATCCCCTAGTGTCACCTCTGAAAAAGATTTCAAGCTGAGAATTAGGTTCCTTATGTCTCACATGACTCAAAAATATTATCTTGCTGTTATCCACAGACACAAAAGATAACACAGTATAAATCTGTAGCACACGAACTGGTTTGTCTCTTGTAACAGGGGAAAAGGCCTAGAATCTGCAACCATTGGGCGTTAAAGTCTTTCTAGTCAAATAATGACTATCAGTTTTGGCTAGGTTCCCATTTTATACTCTATTGCAGAATAAAGGAAGCAGGGAGCACCATCAAGCAGCGTTGCTACTGAGCAGGGGAAATAGAAACTCAGCACATGGAATTTCTCTTTAATGAGGGAACAACTCTCTCAGCCCTAGGCAGTAGGATGTAGGATTTGTCATTACCAGCTCCCCTTTGAAGGCGCAGCTTTTCTTGTCCCCTGATGGGGGATACAGGAAAGGTGCATCTCCCCAGAGGGAGCTGCAATAGTGTCCCCAGCACGTGGAACAAGGGTTTCCAATGGGAGTTGTTCCTCGGAGAGGCGCAGCACATGCTTCCTTGGGGTTTATCAGGTTAGGCAAATGAATTAAATACTTTGCCTCTGTTTTGTATGGAGAGATAATTTTGTTTAAATGGGAACTTCATATCTACCAGTGTATTTTCAAATCTGCTTGGCATGGTTTCTAACACTATTTAGACCTAAGTTGTTGGGTGGGTTTTTTTAGAATTTTAGTAACAGATGGAAATTTTCAATTGAAGGGTAATTTTTTCTCTCCTTTGTAGAATTTCTGCTTTTCTGGTTTAATTCCAAATGCCAGTTAAGCAGGATAATAGTCCAAATGAAAAGAAGAGGGGGGAAAAAAAGGAAAAAGACAAATAACCACTTCAATATCACACATTTATCACTGAGTTGGCAACTTGTGAGTCTTTTCATCAAAATAATCCAGTCTGGTGTTATAGTCCGCTCTGCTTTTCACATGTGCAAAAAAATCTCTTTCAAGGGCACTTAATATGAAGTTCTCTCTTCCATGCTCTAATTACTTTCTGGAATAACAAGAGGCTGCAGTTAAAGAAAAACCATTTTGTATTGTTCAATGTCTCACTAATATTTAACAGTGATAAAATAGATTATTAAATCATGACTAGCAACATAATACTTTTGTACATACATTGTTCTTTATTTATACTCAAAAGCTAAGGAATTTATATCTTAACCACGTACGGTGTTATCTAATACAGAGTTTTCTGGAATATTTTTAATGATGTGGGTGGTAATGATGATTAATGCAAAAGACACAAACAGCCTTCTCAAAGTTTCTTCTCTCACAGATTTAATAGTTCCATGTCCAAACATGTCCGTTGATGGGAAAACAGAAATTTATGCTAGGCTACACCAGAGCACAGCTACATAAATTCTGCAAACTTGGGCTTGTTCCTCCAAGCCAGTGATCATTGGGGGAATCACTGGAGATACCAGACGTGAGGAGTGGATATGATTTCCAATGCCTGTTGCAGAAAGCTGCATTGAAGGCAGTTAAACAGCCAACTTACCTGCATCTGCGGGACTCGGGAACAAAGTGTCGGTCACAGGCAGGGACAAAGGGGATCTGGAAAGTACAGTGAATGTGCCAGTCAGTTGTAACCTGACAGAATGGTCCCTGGGACTGTAGGGCAGGCATGCACCGTCATGTCCTTTGCAATCTTGATCCCCATTGCCTCAGGTGTGACGCCTGGGTCTGGCCACTGCGTCTGGATTCCTTCGTCAAGGAAACCAAGGTGCAGAGCAGGAAGGCTGGTGCGCTCACCCACACCTGCAAGCTGTGGAGCATACCCAAGTCCCAAACCCTAGACACAGAGTAAGAAACCACTTTTGCAGACCAGAGAAAATTTATTCCCTGTTGTCCTGAGCCTGGGGAAGTGAAAAGTGCACTAAAGGTTTACCCATACCTATGCGAAGCATGAGTTTAATGGGAGCTGAAAGCTTTCAACATCTTCCCAGAGGCAAGTATAAAATGCTGGTTTAGAATGCTTGGCAGAACTTGCCCAAATATAAATAAATGTGACAGTGGAGGTAACTCTGTTTACCAGTTAAGATAGATAGGCTTGTGCCTAGGCTAGCCAGGCTGAGCCCTGACCTCTGGACCATTCAGACTGTTAATCTCCTGACCCACACGCTGACGGCTCCTGCTCCCACCTCTGTGCCTGCAAACTCCTGTGCAATGCAGAGGCTGAGCTTCCTCCTAAGCGCAGACAGGATAAGGGCCCACCCAGCACGTCCACGTGTTGCAGTCTGAAAAGCACAGTGATGGTGAACACCTCTTTCTAAGAGCAGAAGTATACGAGCGCTCCAAGTCTGTTCCCACAGTGCAGCATAAGCTACGGCTTGGGCCTGTAATACAATAGAGGGAGAGTACTCATATAGTCAGGCTCCAGCCGAGGCAGAAAACCAGCAATGACTAGCGCTGGTTCCAGCTAAGCCCACCAGCTCAGACATCTGTCCAGCTACAGCCAAGTGCGGAAACACTAGCAATAATCCCAGAGACTCACCAGGACTAGTATCTGGATTCGGGATGGACTATATAGGTATGTATATATATATATATATATATGCGCAACATGAAATGGAACTGGACTTCTTCAAGAACAAATGTCAAGGCTGTGCAGCGGGTATGCAACAGATTTACATCCTCTGCTGGCTAGGACAGGCAATGTGCACTGAATTATACAGAAACAATTCTATTTCCCAGATCCTTTATCACAGTTTTACCAACAATATTATTCATTATTATTAAAACAATGCACAGAATTGTGAGGACAATACACTTACTCATCTAATCTGACATACCATATAATAAGAAATTAATCACATTTTACATAGTCATTAACCTAGGGTCACTGCCCATCCTAGTTTGAGTGAGACAGTCCTGATTTTGGTGGGAAATATCTTCAGGGCAGAGACTGAGGGAACAAATATTTAAATACTGCAAACGTGTAACACACATGATAGTGGGCACCTATTTAGTGAGACACTACTTCAGAGACAATAGACTGAAATTCATTCAGGACCTGTATGTTTAAAAAAAAGCAAGCAAAACCAGACCCCAAGTCATAATTTTAGAACATAAGCCAGGGAGAAAGCCACTCGAGATCTTCTGACAAGTATCTGGAGACATGTCTCTCACAACTGACTACAGAAGGATTTTAGGGAGATGAAAATAGCTTCAGTGCGAGTCCATCCGCAAGAATCACTGGCTCTATCCACACATTTGAAACCTTCCACCAGGAAGTCACTGTGGACAGGACTCTCAAACCACAATCCTAAATTCCTGCCCTGCCTTCACTGGCATTAGTACTAATTTTTTTTTCCAAAAGACACAATTATTTTCATCACATGAACTACAGACATCTCTCATGGTACAGACTGGTTTCTGTTTCACCCAAAATCTCATTGTCAATACACCTTATCATACACTGCCCAACTCTAATGGCATATCTCATGATGAGCATATTATACCCATTTTCTTCATCCTTCCACAATAGCTACTGGCAATGAAACGCTGCACACTGTGCTCACCGTGATGAAAGCTGCACTTTCCACTCCTCAGGATGAGAGAGGAATGACAGAGATCTTGGACCTCTCCAGAGCAATACAAACCGACACTTGTACATGTGTGCTCCTTGGGAGGGTGTCTGTTCTTAATACACTTGTCCCTTTGCATATTTTTGGACTGTTTTCCTTCCTTGCTTACTAGATGACCCCAGAGCTGATGTAGTAAGGACCAATCTAATAAAGGATTTTTAACACCACCACAATAAAAAATCTTTGTATTAAAATATTGTTATTTCTCTTAAATATTGGTAATGTTATGAAAATGTTTAAAAACATATTCTGAATATTACTGATATGTTACAGAAATACAGTGCATATTGTTCAAGGGGTAGTACTGAGCAGACTAACCTGATTATTCCTGCTCATTCTGGAAACAACTGTCCCTAATTTTTACAGTAATAAGCTATATAATATAGGAACTTGAAAAACCCATATCCCTGAGCTTCAGAAGACTCGGATAATATTTCGCACAACTTCAGATACCAAAAATCTTTTGTAACTACCCAATTCATCTGTAATGATTAATAGCGTAAACTTATAATGTTTTAGTTTAAAGCTGTTAGCCTTTAAATCCCCCCAATTTTTCAAGCTGAATAAAGGTTTAGACCAATCATTTGAAATCTGATTGCTCAGCTATACCCTGGGCAGCAAACCAAATTTGTTTAAGACTAATTTTATTTCAGGCTTGAGAATTTTGGCCATCAAAGGTTGCTTCAATAATCATGTTAGCTTTACATTGGAACAGATGCTTCTAATTGTAGGACTAAAGTCCTCAATTGAAGTCTTCACTCAGATGAAGTCTTTATTCAGACAAAACTCCAATTTATCCCTTTAAACACAAGCCAGCATACTTTATGAGAGCACTGAAGGAGGACTGGAGACTGAGCTAGCATCCTGCACTGGAGTTTGTCCTGCTAGTCTGTGGATGACATCCGCTTTCTAAATAGAAGATTCAATTATGTTTTTCAAATATCTGAAAAAAGGTGACAATTTCCAGGGGTGGGATTAATTTTGTACTATAAATTCTGAGAGTAACAAATTAGTATGGAAAGTCTGGAGAGCAATTTGAACTGCTTTGATTGCCACTTTAGTTGTGTGGCTCACCACTGCAGGGAAACAAATGAAGATTTGGCTGGGGATAATCTAACAGCAAATAATAAAAATTTCATTCTAACAAGACAGGTTTTAATTTGCAGAAGGTCAGAAGGAATACCATAAACAGTGTAATTTTCTCTAGGTTCCCACCCTTTCTGTGAAAATGAATCAGCAAGTCAACGCTACAAAGTTTTTAACCACTTTTGACTCTTCTTGCTGTAGAAAGGGTTCATTTCTGTGGTGCACATCTAACAAATAATTCACACAACAGATTGCTATAGCATCAACCTTGATAATAGTTTTCTCTCAATTATAAGAATCAATTCCTCAGTCTTATACGTTGATATTACAGCTGAGTTGGACACAGCTGTATATTGTATAGTAAAAGTTAATTTGGACATAGTTGGAGTTGTCTTGGATACAGCCTGAGAAAGGATACCTGCTGGAACCCAGTGCTCCCTGGCACTTTCACACAGGCACAATCACATCAAAAGATCATAAATACAGCAAAGTTAAGCGCTCGGAAATATGCAAAGACTACAGATAGCCTTAATCTGAATTTGGCCCCTTCCTATGGAACCACATCATGAAAAAGAAAACAGAAATCCCATGACATAATAAATAATTTGGTCTTCCATAAAAAGTTTGCGTAGTGTAGAGTGACAAAGGCAGCTTCACGTGCTGAACAGCAAAATGAAATGTTAACAGTGTTCTTCCAAAAGAGGTTCTGTGCATGTACCAAGGTGAGAACACACTCTGGTGAGGATGAAGTCCTGTACGAATAGCAGTGCTTCAGCTAACAGTTAAAATAAATCAAAATAACTTCCCTCTTTCATAGCTCCCTTATTACCAGTTGGATAGAATCTGTTCAGTTTCAGAAATTATGTCGGACGGGATTGTTTGCATAACCTGTGTCTGCCTCAAGATGAGTCAGTTCTGTTGAATCAAGGTTATGTTTGGTTTTGGTTTTAACTCAGAAATGCTACAGCTCTGTTTTCAGGTCTGGCTGTATTTTAACTCCCACACTGCACCTGGCTGGTTTTATGGTATCCTCCTACCATGTACCTTTCTTAGATAAAAGATTTCTACAGTTAAGTCTTTTTAGTTTTTCCATACAGGTATGACAGGTCAATACAACAGGATATTGCTTCAAAAAAACCACATCAAATGTGAAACAGTATAAGAATAATTTCCTGAGAGATCTTTGGGAAAAAAAAATATATAGGCCTAAACAAACCCAGTCTTTAGACTCAGTTTTTGGCTTCCAGTGAAAAAGCTAATTTCCTGAAATCTGTGATGTTCTGTTACAGTCCTTATCTCATCACTCTTGTTCATTTCCAAGAATAGATATTAGACATCATCTGATGTGATAATGTGTTATGTTTGTAAGTCTGATATGAATCATCTTCAAGTAAAGCTGTGGCACCACATTGACTGCTCCCTGTACAGGATCTGGCATACAAATTAGTCTGCTGCCATAAATTTGAATTATGGCACAGGAAATACCAAACCCACTTACCTGCTAGTAAAACCAAAATACTTACCTGGATTATTTGCCCTGAAGTGATTGATGCATGACAAGTTTTAATTATGTGTTTTATCCTGGACCTGCTCCACCAAGAAAAGCTAGTAGGCAAAAAAAGGCAGTTTTTGAGGAGCTACTTTCTTAAGAAGCTTCAGTGGAAGCCAGTTAGAAATGCTTTCTGTCTCCTGCAGAAGTTAGGCAATGCTCGTAGGTGTGCGTGCATCAGGTCTCCCTCTCACTGTTATGGTCTAACTGACGGCTGATCAACACCTCTTGCTAGGACCAAATGGGCTATGAAAATGCTGGGAAGCCAGCTGAAACACTGAAACAGTGTGGACATCAGAATAAGTCTCAAAGGAAGGCTTCATGTTTTATCTGCTAGCAGCAGGTGCCTGCAAAATGGGGAGGAGTCAGAAAGACTCAGAAAGCAGCTTTTTGATTAACAGCACTGTCTGTCAAACCAAGTTTTTAACAGATTTCGGTTAACAAGAGAAGGTTAGTTATGAAATTATATTGCAGCAAGTTGAGTACTGTACTCCACATGAGAAGGACTTTTAAAACAAGGTGGAAGAAAAAGAGGCTATTGCGGAGCTGCTGAATCCAGCAGCCAAAGAAAGGCAAGGCTGCCCCGGCACATCCCCACGTCCAGCGAGGCCAGTAGGCACGCACACAAACACCGCATCTACACATATATCCATAGCCAGCCACACAGATCAACACAGCAGGCACACCCAGCACGCACACAAAGGTAAACAGCAGCCTCATCCTGTTTGCCTCTCTGGCCGACCAGGATGAAGGTCCGTTAATAGGAATATATATGTGCGTATGTACAAGGTGGACCCCTGCAGCAGCTGTCCAGCAGAGACACTCGGTCTGCCCAGTAGCTGTCCATGGATCCCAGTCTCCCCAATTGCTGGCACCAGGGCATACAAACCCCCAAAGCCACAGCCCCAGTGCAGAGCCCTCTTGCACACACCAACACACACCTCTCAGTCAGCCCCAGACACCACAGTCTCTCCGGCAGTTGCCCAGGACCTCCTGGTCCCCGTGGTAGCCAGCTCCTCTGGTGGTCTCACACACAGCGACACACACGTCATGACTGTTTTGAAATCTGGCTCCCAAGACAGTTATCCTACTTGCTGCCTAGTCCAGTTTGATATTTGCTAGCTATCGCACACTAGCATACGTACTCTCACTCAGTGTGGTTGCTGGCACCACAGTCATGTGGTCCCCTTGACCATGGCCTGACTCCAGCTGCTGACACAGCTCCAAGCACACATGCACACAGAAGGCAGTCCCCTCACACAGGAAAATAGTTAGAAACAGAGTTAATAAGAAGGTAGGACAGACTGCATTGCTCAGGTGCAGGGCATGGCTGGAGAGCCTACTGACCATCAGCCTGTTTACTTGCAACCAGCCCTGACTCTATTTTCCCACATTTCTTCCTCCCCAAACTGCCTTGATCCCTCTCTTTCCTTGTCTTTGGTTCCTCCCCTAAACCTCCAATAATAAATCTTGTGCAATCCCAAAATACTCTTCCCCTGCATCCGTAATGTGTCCCACACCCCTAGGCAGTGTGCCCCTCAGTCCAAAAGGTGCTCTGGAGAGCAGCCGTCATTGGTGCCGGGTGTCACCCCCGGCACATGGGGCTGATGGCACCACTGGGACAGCCCTGGGAGAGACCATGCCCCTTTCCCTGACTGGGTTATGGGGTTCTCCCACCTGCCATCACGCCCCCGAGCTCCTTTGTCTCTGTGGAGATGAGCTTTTTATCACATAAGCTAGCAAAATATTTCTGTCAGGCTTGGATCTGATCATGCAGTTCTGTGGCTGAGACACGAGGGGACCCTGTTAATCATGCTTAGGAACTGAGGACAAGCACTCACCCAGACAGACCATGGCAAGCCCCTGAAGTCAGCCTTTACCGAGCAATTGGAATATTACAAGCAAAACAAGTCACCAGTTCAGACTCAAGTCTTGAAAGGCGCTCTGTCATTGTGAACACAATGAGGAATCAAAAATACCACAAGAGACCTGAGGCAAAAATCTCCAAGGCCATGTTCACAGCACGAGAAATCCCACAAATTAGAGCAAAAGCAGACAGCAAGATGACATCTGATGTTTGGAAAAAATACGAGAGGCTCAGTGGTTTATATCTCTTTGCCTGAGTTTACATTACCATTCAAGTGTGCAAAACCTGGGTAAATACAAAAGGCAACAGAATTGCCAGGTCAGGGCAATTACTCCTGTAACAAAGAGCAACATTGCAGTGGGGGATTATCAAACTACTCTTTTGCACTGAAAGCAGAAGGGATTGCATTAGTCTTGATAGAGATCTGTAGGTCAGTGTAGGAAAGACCTGCAAATCTGGATTAAAACACTGGGCATCAAGGAAACCTCACTACTCTGAAGTCCAAATAGCTCAACCACAGTAGCCATGGCAGCTGGTTCCCAGAATATCCCTCTGCTGCCCTAGGCCACTGGGACGGTAATAACTCTTGGCTCCTCTGCGGCGAGCACCACATGCATCAGATGTTACATGCCTACAGCTTCCCGCTCCATCCCCTTAATGGGGAGGCAAAAGCAGCAAATGTTTTTGGTTGCTTTGTCCCAGGCTATTTGCAAATGCAGAGGAAGGTACTGACTGTTGGCGCCCAACAGCTCTTCCACATCTCCTTGCAATGGCACCCGTGGAGGGGTGCTCCCAGCCAGCTCTGCTGGGCCACACTGGTCTGGGTAATAGAGATCTTGTCAGTATTTGAAATTCCCTTACCTGGGGATGTCCACTGTTAGTTAATAATCCTTTTATATTTTTTGAGAGAAAAGAAGGTGGGGGGAGGACTACCTTTAAGAGGCTCTGATACCAGCTGCTTGGAGCCACTTGTATGATACATCTCAGCCTTTGTTATGCAGTAATGCTTAGACTGTAGACAGTCTATCCCCACCTTCCAATGGTTTCCCTGGTTGTCCAGACAGCATGTGACATGCCTTGGCACCCTCACAGCCTCTGCCCCCATAGTTGCACCCCATGGATAAGCAGGCACAGCTTGCTGGGGCTGGTGCATGCTCAGGTCTTGCTGCAGAGCTGGGAGACAGCCAAGGCACGTACCTGGGAGGAGCTGAGTCACAGAGTGAGAGAATCCTCGGCTCCAAGGTGCTGCTGAACAACACATTAAATGTTGTGACTTTAGCCACCTTTCAAAATGGTCCTCAGCCCTTTTACGCTATAAAGGTAATACACTTCAGTTGGTTTTGCCATTCATCCAACTACAAATCTGTCACAGTGAAAGCAATGGGGAAAAGCTCTCAGTTACTTTGGACAGTGAGATATAGTATAAGGAAAATTAATATGCCTTCTGTATGCTCTGTTTATGAATCAACTTTACCTTTTGTGTAAAGCCTCTTAAAGAAGATGAGATTCCTCCAAATGACAATGGAGGAAAAAGAAAAGAGAAGGAAAGGATAAAACCAGGAGGTTTTTTTTCTCCCCAAAACATGTAGTTTTAGTAAAATTCTTACACAGAATATTTCACTATCACTAGTGCTAGGGAAAAAAATCCTCATCTGTTTTCACTGTAGCCTCCAGTTCTGTCATTCTGTTTCTTTTCATGTAAATTATTGTAAAATACTGCTGCTGGTGTGCATTCACGTTTCTGACTTCTCTGGGAGATATCACCTTGGGGCCACCAGAGCAGCTCTTCTGTTCGGAGTGCATTACTCTCCAGCTTGCGAAAGGATTTTCCATTATTGTAAGGTACATTTGTGTTATAGCATTTCTACCCCGAGGTAGTGTCAGACTGGCATCACCTAGAAATGCAGCCATGACACAGCGCTGATCTTGTTAAATGTTGAATAAAAGATATTAATATGCTAGAGTGCTGCCCAGTGAAGGGCAAAGAACTGCACCATCCTGTACCCACTATACAATGCACTGTCAGCAAAACCCTCTCCTTGCTGTACTGCCCAGCTCTGCCTTTGGTTGTGCCTTTGTGTGTCCTTAAAATCTTTTAGCCACAAAGCGTAAAAAGGCTGTCCTGATTTAGGCTCAGTATGATATTTTTTCAATCATCAAATGTTCCAGGATCATTTTCTTAGAGCATCTAAAAGTACTTTTAAAAGGTGACTCACAGCACATATTTTTAGCTTCTCCTTTAGTTAGAATCCTAGAAAGTGTATCCCACATTGCATCCTCTCATGAAACACCCATGAAAAAATGTAATAAAAACCCAAGAAACCGTTGCAAGAAACTTTGCATGACTGCATACCTTCTTATTGAGCAGGGGAGGTGAAGTGGTCCCCAGGTTTACAGTTTCACAGGTCCCTCAGATCCACAAGGAAGGGGACAAGAGATCCCCAGGAGAGTTTGCTTTCTCCAGATTGTTGCTTCTTTCTCAAAAATGAATGCCCAGCTTTATTAGTGATCAGAAATCTGCTAAGTCAGCACAGAAGGCCGTTTCTGTCTCAACTTCACTCCTGCTGTCCCAGTCCCATAAGCTCACAGCAAAACCAAAAATCCCAGCCACGTAATCTAGAGAGGCATGGGTACCACGAACCACTGACCAGAGGTAAGATCTTCTGGATCTGTGAAGTGGAAGAAACAGAACAACAGCGAATGCGAGCGTGTGAAAGCCCCGGGGAGAACTGGCACTCTGCTGCTGAGACACAGAGAGACGCTGCATCTGCCTCGAGGAGCCTCTGGCCCCAGAGACCAGTGGTGCTAAACTTCAGCTGCCAGCAAGTGAAGAGAAAGTAAATGCAGGTTTTGCCTTTTGCAAAGCCATTGATGAACACTATTTTTCTACATGAGAGTAAATCACAGGCAATTTAAAATTCTGCACTGCAAGAGATGCAAGAGGACGCCCACAGCCTTGTTCAGTGACTGTCCCTCTCTCCCAGCTCACGGATTGTCTTACAGAAAGACACTTTCTGTATTTACACTATTTTTTATATTCTTGCTAAGTATTCCCTGCTAGCCACCTTAGCTGATAAAATACCGAGTTAAACAGATCAGAGGTTTGACTCGCTGTGGCTGTTCTTATGTTGCCTTCTCACCCATTCCATATCACTTGCTCCAAAAAGAAGGGTCACCTCTCCTGGGCTCTTGCACTCGGCACATTGTTTACACCTTGGTAAGTGGGTATTAACCTGACCTGTCGGTGTAGCAGAACTTTGCTCTCACATTTTCACAGAGCAGGACACAGAAAATTAGAGCAAAGCCTTGTGAAATCAAGCTGACAGTTCCTGTAAAATCCCAGACACCTCTCAGAAAGCACAGCAGTATTTTCTGACCCTCAGAACCTCATGACAATGGTATTAAACTAAAGGTTTTAGCATTACTTCTGTTTAGTTTCTTTTTCACAGTTCTTCTGTTACTGTACCCATGGACTCCATTTGGTGATGAATTCCCAGCAGAAGTTCAGCATTTGTTTCCTGTAGTTTTAAGACTACTCTGAGCTGGCAAAACACAAGGCCAAGAGCACCTTTTGGGGAGAGGCTTCCTCTCCCAATGCACTGAAACGCAGAGACCCGTTTCTTTGCATTCATTCATGTAGAATGATGTCTCCCTGCAGACCATTGCGCTGACTGCAGTCTTACTTCATCTGCAGCTTTGGGGAAAACATACAAAAGAATTCCTGCGACATCCAGATGGTGCATTGAGAGGCTGGAGTGAAGAGAAGCTCCGGAGTTCCCTGCCTGCGTGGAAGCAGCCAGAGCCACTCTCCAACAGCTACACAAAAGAGCCTCTGTCTGCTGATGAGAGATCCCTTTGAAGCTTGGGAATCCTGACTGGCAGCATTTCATATCTGGCCATCTTTAGGTTTGGAGCAATGAAGAATGGGAAAGAAGAAAAAGATGGGAAAGGAGAGAGCAGGGAAGAAAAAAGGTAGGGTCAGCTCAGAACAGGTCTGGCTAAGAGCCCGTGACAACAACATACATTTTGTATTACCACACTTATGCCATTTTTTGGTTTGAGGCTTTCTTATCAACACGGAAATTTCCAGTTTATTTTTGACCTTTTGACAAGAGAGTGGGCAATAGCTCTCAGCTCAGGAGACATGTTATAATTCACTATTAAGAAACACAAAGCATCCTCAATGGAAAGATGCATCATAAAACATAATAAGCCTAAACCAAGAGCATGCAGTTTCATTTTAAAGAATGCAGGCACTGCTAGTTTCTCTATCAGATTACTGGCAATTCTTTACACAAACAAATTCCAATTACCTGCAAATAAACTGATTATGTTTGATTATGAATATTTCCAGATTTAGAAAACTCTAAGTCACTTCTTAGCTCCCTATTGTGGCGTGGTTACAAAATAGTTTTACCCCTCCTTGTCTTGCTTTCTCCGCTCATAAACCATATAACTTCCTTGTTGAAATCTGTAAAAATGTTGTAGCTGATTCTTGTACAGCAGCAAGAATTTGCTCTTTAAAGATGAAAAACATTCTAGAAGTTAAACTTTTAATGTTAGCAAATCTGTTGCCTTAAGATGTTTTTCTTTACCGCTGTCAACTTCATGTTTCCCTAACGTAGAAAATGGAAAAACTTCATTCACCTCTCTGATCAACTGTTCTGGTTTTTTTCACTATTCTACCTTATTCTATTAAATGTCATTTACTGTTGCTGCAGTGGCAGAAAATGGCTTACAAAATAAACTAAGTTTTCACTCTCAGGTCTTTGAATACAAAAAGAACCAACAATTCATTTCATTTGCAATATTCTATTATTTATTCTGTTATTTTCTGTTCCTCTCTTTAAAATGCATAACCTTGATCTTATGAGCAAAGAATGCTAATACTAGATATTTTGGAGGAAAAGCCAGTGCTAAGTATAAGACTTTTTTGATTGGATATAAAAGGGCTCTAGGAATTACTCTCAACATCTAAAAAAAGGATGGGCTGTGATTCACCAAGGCCAAAGCAAGAATGGTAGAGGAAGAAGTAGACCTCAAGAGTTTGTGATTCTGTCACAAGTTTTAAAACTTTAAATCTTGCTTTTTTGAAAGTGTAAGACTTTCACTTTCTTCCAAGTATGCTTCCCAATGCTTTCAACACTTGCACTTTTGTCCTAAACTCGTATGACTTCAAAATTTTCTTCATTACTTTACTATCACAGGCTCTCTTATGAAATGTTCGGCACAGGGACTGCCCGGCCATGATATCTGATCTGTATGCAACTCAAAGGTGATGCCAGATGACCAGCTGCAACACCCTGCTGCGGTGCTGCCGTGCTTAAATGCCCATGCAGTGAGTCCACACAGGGCTCAGCTGTCCTCCACCGCATCCACATCCTGCTGAAGGGGCCCCAGGAGCCACTGCCACACTCCTCTGGCTACGACCCACCTTTCCCGGAGCTGCCTGTCCCTTCCATTCTCCAAACAGCTGATACTGGTCTGGCTGTGGAAGAAATGGGTGTGAGCAGAGGAACAGTAAGGAATGTTGGCTGTTCCTTGATCAGTGCTTTCATTTTGCTCTAATGTGTGAACACCTCAAAAGAAAGGGGGAAAAAAAAAAGAAAAAGAAATGTTTTAGCATTTTCCTCTTCCTCCTACAGTTCAAGACAGGAACGTGAAAGAAAATCCCCTAATGATTAATTTAATGGGTGAGGAGATAGGGACTTTTATTTTACGTACCTAAGTAGATAACAATGAATGCTGACATTTTTCTTTAAGGTCTAAAATCTGTCCTCAAAGGGGTAGGAGTAGCTGGGTGGAAGTCTGTGTTATGGGAGAGACATAGGAGCCTGAACTACCGCCCCTCTTAGCCTCGGAAAAAAAAAAAAATTAAAGCCTATGAATATAATTTATTTGTGACTTGCCTACAACTATTGTGCTCACTGATTTCGCTTAATCTACGCTGGCAGAGTACATCAGCCTGGCAGAAGTGCTGCTACATTACAGTGCACTGACTCCATTAAAACACTGCGCAGCAGCTAAACTGGGGCAACCCTACATTTATCAAAACCCCAGCTGGCCCTGATGACTCAAGAGAGAAGTCAGCCCTAGCAGAGGGGAACTGTAGGCAGACTGCCCTCCACTGCACACCTGGAAGCCTGCATTTGCCAAAAAGAAGCCCCACTGAGTCCGCCCGTCACAGGACCAACTCTTACCCTCCTGGGGATGTTGTTCCCCTGGGAAAAGCATCTCTTTGCTCTCAAGGGCGCCGTCGCAGAGCCACTCTGTGATTGCACTTTAGTTGTGCTCGTATGAATGTAACTTCTTCATTGCATTATAATGGTCAGACCAGTAAAGAGGCAAAAATCAGCAGCCATTAAGAGAAAGGTTCATCAGGGTTCAAATACACTCACTACCTCTGCCATAATTCACTCGACGGGGAGCAGAGAGCCATGACTAAAATCTAGCTCATCAGCACCAAGTCAAATATTTGCCATCTCTCCAGGTAGCTCCCACTTGACGTCCCAGCTGGCGCCAGCCGGACTCCTGGCTGTTAGCTGACGAGACATCATAAAAACTCAGAAGCAACAGTTACTTCATATGCAAACAAGTACTTATTAACATCTCCTTATTGGGTCTGACACTGTGTAACATGTCCTGTATTCTTTCTGAAATAAGTACACACAGGCACTGAGAGCTTTAGTTATAATTATCATCACTGCTAATAGTCAGGAACATTAGGGCACTCACCACCAGCCAATTGTTCCTCACCTGGGAATCTCTGCTGGGAGCACAAGGCAGGTGACCCCCCCCTACTCTTCCCCTGGGACTTTGCTCTTCCTTCCCCTGAGTATTTGAAGTCCACACCATCATCATGAGGTTTTGCTTTCCATTTTTTGCCTTTTTAAAAGGAGTATTTCCTTCTTGCATGGGGTCTTGTAGCTTCCTTGTCAGGCTCTGTTAGTCTGAATGGTCAGACAGGAATTTCACCAGAACAGTTACAGTTTCCAGCTTTCTGTTGAAATTTTGGGAGGATCTCTTCATTTCAATCAAATAGCTCAGGACCTTTCTCTTGGACTTACCACATTCATAAAACAGATATTACTTTCTCTCTCCTATCCCTTATCAAAATACAACCTAGCTTTTATATAGTCACTTTAGTCACAGCACTTTAAACAGGAGGAATTACTAATACTGTTTTGAGGTGGTAAGCTCAGTACAGAAAAGCCAAGTGACATACCCCAGATTGCTGAGCAGGCGTGACACATATAGTAGCGAAACCCAGGTCTACTGCACACAGGAGCTTTCCTGTGCAGCACAGCAGAGCTGCAACAGGGTCCCAGTCCTGAAGGGCTCCTTTAGGATCTTCCACAGAATAAATAAATACAATTTCCCACTAACACTCCAGGCATTTCCTGCTATTAAGCTGTTCCTTGGTTAACATAGCCATGTCAAGTGATCAGTTTTAAAATATTTGGCACCTAGAGCCACAATTAGGCTCAAAAAAGATGTTGCCCAGATTGTCAGAAGCAGATAACACTTGCAGCTTGCACTCTCTTGGCACCAACTGCTTGCCCAAGTGCCTAGATATGAGTAACAACCCTAGCAGATGTCACCCAAGTTAAAAAATGTTGCTCTCTCCCATAAGTTCACATTATTTCCAGCATGTTGGATTAGTATCTGTGATAGAGCTTTGCATCTGACTGAAAGAAGCACTTTTTTTCCTCTGAACTGAGTAACAGCTGAAAAAGAGGCTCTGGCCCTCCCTCTTTTTCATCCAGGCACCTAATTGTCTTGGGAAAAATGACCTGTTTATCAAGTTAAACAAAACAACTGCTCTCCAGAACAGACCAATAAAACGGGATTTATGAGGAGCTATGGGTTTATTGGCTATTGGTTTAAGCTGTTTGTCCTATTTTAGGACAGTATCATTTTTACTAGGTTTTTTCCTCCCTGTTGAAAAGACTATTAATTACATTGTCATAAATAAGGAACTACATTGTTTAATACGGCCATTAAAAAGGAGGTTTATAGATCACATGATCACAAGGGTTCACTTAGGTCTCATAGTAATTAACAGAAATGGATGTATAGCAGCAGTTCACAACATGCTCGTGTTTGACCTTTTCGCCCTACATTTTCGACCACTTTGAGATTGTTTTATGTAACCTTTCCAAAAACTGACCTTCATTGCCCTCTGCTGGCTACATCATTTACTCATTGCACAGCATAACTCACTGTGCACAAACTGGGATGTTAGCTGGACAAGTTACAGGGCACCCGAAGAAGGCTGCTACAAGGAGAAGTAGAAGGCTGCGAGGTTGTGCAGGGAGAAAATTAGAAGGGCCAAAGCCGAGCTAGAGCTCAATCTGGCTGCTGCTGTAAAAGACAACAAAAAACACTTCTTCAAATCCATTAGCAGCAAAAGGAGAGCTACAGAGAATCTCCAGCCTCTATTAGACGGGGGAGGGAACACAGGGACAAAGGATGAGGAAAAGGCTGAGGTACTTAATGCCTTCTTTGCCTCAGTCTTTAATAGTAGGGCCAATTGTTCTCTGGGTACCCAGCCCCCCGAGTCAGAAGATAGGGACGGGGACCAGAATGGAACCCCCATAATCCAGGGGGAAACCGTTAGTGACCTGCTACACCACTTAGACACTCATAAGTCTATGGGGCCTGATGAGATCCACCCGAGAGTACTGAAGGAACTGGCAGAGGTGCTCACCAAGCCCCTTTCCATCATTTACCAGCAGTCCTGGCTAACCGGGGAGGTCCCAGTTGACTGGAGATTAGCAAATGTGACACCCACCTACAAGAAGGGCCAGAAGGAGGACCCGGGGAACTACAGGTCTGTCAGCCTGACCTCAGTGCCAGGGAAGGTTATGGAGCAGATCATCCTGAGTGCCATCACATGGCATGTAGAGGATAACCAAGGGATCAAGCCCAGCCAGCATGGGTTTAGGAAAGGCAGGTCCTGCTTGACCAACCTGATCTCCTTCTACGACAAGGTGACCCGCCTAATGGATGAGGGAAAGGCTGTGGCTGTTGTCTATCTAGAGTTCAGTAAAGCCTTTGACACAGATTCCCACAGCATTCTCCTGGAGAAACTGGCTGCTTATGGCTTGGATGGGTGTACTCTTCGCTGGGTAAAGACCTGGCTGGATGGCCGGGCCCAAAGAGTGGTGGTGAATGGAGTTTACTCCAGTTGGCAGCCAGTGACAAGTGGTGTTCCCCAGGGCTCTGTGTTGGGGCCAGTTCTGTTTAATATCTTTATCAATGATCTGGACGAAAGGATCGAGTGCACCCTCAGTAAGTTTGCAGATGACACCAAGTTGTGCAGGAGTGTTGATCTGCTGGAGGGTAGGAAGGCTCTGCAGAGGGACCTGGACAGGCTGGATCGATGGGCTGAGGCCACTTGTATGAGGTTCAACAAGGCTAAATGCAAGGTCCTGCACTTGGGCCACAGCAACCCCATGCAACGCTACAGGCTTGGGGAAGAGTGGCTGGAAAGCTGCCTGGCAGGAAAGGACCTGGGGGTGTTGGTTGACAGCCGCCTGAATATGAGCCAATAGTGTGCCCAGGTGGCCAAGAAAGCCAATGGCATCCTGGCTTGTGTCAGAAATAGTGTGGCCAGCAGGACTAGGGAAGTGATTGTCCCCCTGTACTCGGCACTGGTGAGGCCACACCTCGAATACTGTGTTCAGTTTTGGGCCCCTCACTACAAGAGAGACATTGAGGTGCTGGAGCGAGTCCAGAGAAGGGCAACGAAGCTGGTGAAGGGTCTGGAGCAGAAGTCTTATGAGGAGCGGCTGAGGGAGCTGGGACTGTTTAGCCTGGAGAAAAGGAGGCTGAGGGGAGACCTTATCGCTCTCTACAACTACCTGAAAGGAGGTTGTAGCGAGGTGGGGGTCGGTCTCTTCTCCCAGGTAACAAGTGACAGGATGAGAGGAAATGGCCTCAAGTTGCACCAGGGGAGGTTTAGTTTGGATATTAGGAAATTTTACTTCATGGAAAGGGTTATCAAGCATTGGAACAGGCTGCCCAGGGAAGTGGTTGAGTCACCATCCCTGGAGGTATTTAAAAGACGTTTGGATGAGGTGCTTAGGGACATGGTGTAGTGGTGGTCTTGGCAGTGTTAGGTTTATGGATGGACTTGATGATCTTAAAGGTCTTTTCCGACCTATACGATTCTGTGATTCTGTGAAGTAGAAGTTGTCTCAGGGACTGCCAGCAGCAAAGCTGTGGTCTAGCTTTGCTGTCTACTGCAACCATGTTAATGAGCTTAATGCATAGTTACCTATAGGTACATTACAGCAAGCACACTGCCGCTTAGGGCAGAGACATCATCTTAGGAACAATCAGAGTGAATATTCCTACAATTAAAAACTGCTTTTAAAATACTCGTATTAGTTCAAACCTGTACATCAGAGCCTGCTCTGATAATTTAGCAAAAAACGCAATCATCATACTTCACAAATGTATCTTGAAAGCCTTTTTTAATGTCTGCATTTAAAACAATTTTATCTCAGGATCAGTGTAAAAATAGTCAATTTCTGCAATATTCTAACATGTTTATTGGTGTTTCAAAGGAACTGTCACGAAACACTGCAGAATGATAGCCAACCCTGGGTCACTGGTAAGTATTTTTTCTCATGTCAGCAGTGAATGGTATTTGTTGGCAATATGGTGATTTATGTGAAATGTGGTTATGGGCACAATCCAGTCTCTCACAGATGCATTTCCATGAATCCAGGGAATTTGATTGGTAGTCAGTTATTTGGTTGGCAGGGGCAGCTGAGGGGCCAGAGCTGAAGCAAGCATTGAAGCAGAGCTCGTCTCTCCACCTTAGCAGTGAAGAGCATACATCGTGGGTTAAGAACACTGGAGGAGCAGGAACATTTGCACTGTGGTTGCCTTTACTACACCTTTTTCTTGAATATGTACAGTGGTGTTGTGCCTCCTTTCATGAGCAGTTAATTCACTAAAGACTGAAAAACTCTCCCTTCATACATTCTCCACGTGCTTGGCAGGTGCTGATCACACATGCTGTAGGAAGCTGGCTTTGAAAGAGTGATGAAAATCCCCTTTCTCAGAGAGATAATGTAGCTCATGACACCCGCTCTTTTATTTTTTCAGCCATATCCTTTTCCTTGAAAATAGGTCTGAAAAAAATGTTTTTGCTGAATATAAGATGGCATATTTGGCAGAGCACTGTATAGGCATTTTTTCTCCAAGTAGGAGGACTATATTGCAGAAGTTGAACCCTACAAGTACTTTACGTAGGAAAAATTTAAAATGAGGAGAACAGAGCATTCTGGGCATCTTGAATTCAGCAATTAGATAAAAATAAAATCACAGTGTAGTGGACATAACAAACTGTGGAGTGGAGCTGTCTTTGAGGAAGAAAGAACTACCTTAAAAAAAAAAAAAAACAACACATGATATAAAGAGGAGACAGAAAAGAAAGTTAAATGAGTCATTAACTTGGAATGGAGAAGTGGGTATTTCTCTTCTTCTGCCTGAGTTCCCCTTCAAAATCAACAGTGATAATGCCCTGTGGTTTTCTTTGAAAGGATTTGAAGACACACAGGACTGCATCCATTTTCCCACGGTTCATCAGTGGACTTTACCAATGCTGTCTGTAACTTTCAAGCTAGTTACTGGAAACTCTCGAGATCTGCTAGGTCACACAGGATTTTCACATGAGATCTCTGAGTTCCTTGTGCACAAGAAGTAAGGAAAGTCCTCTCTGTGTAGCTGTCATAGGGCCACTTAATGCTGAATACACCATTTCTTTTAAAGGAAAGAGAAAGGGGGAGATTGCTATTCTATTAAATTCACCTTTCAATTACAAGTTTATACCGCTCCCTAGTTCCTATCCCTTATTCATCATCATTGAGTCTTAGACCATTCTCAACCCATTAGTGGATAATATGCCATAAGAAGAAAGCTAGGTTTTTCATTGGAGCAAAAGCTGAGACCCAACTGGCAGCCTACAGAGAAGATGCTCCGCCTGCAAGGACCTTCCAGGCTTCCCCAGGTGCAACATGCCCCTAGTCAATGTGCTACACACAAAAGTTTAAACCTTAACTTAATTTATCCCTTTCCCTCTGGTCTAATTTGGCTGTTAAATCCACATATCTTGAAAGAGAAAACAGCTGCACTAAGTCCTGTGAGCTGCATGTACCTAGAAATGTGAAGTATTCTTTGCTCTAGCTCAACAGACTCCATACGGTGACTCCCAGGCTTATCTGTCTGAGTGAGGGTGAGTCACAACTGAACAGTACAGTGTGGGTAGAGGAAGTCTCCTCAAACTGAGGTAACGCTGAAAGTGGTTACAGTCAAATTCTTCAGCATCACGATGGTTTCCCACCTGTGACTCATCTGGCTGTCTTGCCACGGCCGTGTATCTGCTTCACACAGCCCCTGAAGGGAACGCTTCCCGTCACACACCTATTGGGCTTGAAAACAAACATACAGCATGACTAATGCTTCACACCCAGTACAAATTAACCTTAAGAAATGATATCATTAAAATGGTGTGCTCCTGGAGGTTGTTATGAAAGGCATATGTTAGACAGCTAAGCAGCTGTCTGGTTATCTGATATTTTGTCTTTACATAGTCAGGATTCTGGATACTGATTGGAGTTAAATGCCAAAATAAAGAAAGATGCATTTGGGATTAAAAAAAAAAATCAAAACATCTTGAAGAGTTAAAGTAAAGCATTTATACTCCCAGGAGATAAGACAGAGACACCATAAATCCTTCCCTGTCATAGAACTGAACATTAGAGTATCTGTCCTATTCAAGAAAACCCACAGAAATGGGAAATGTCATTTATGAATAATTATCCCCTTTTCTGGGCTTCTACTCACTTTACCAAGCCATCTGTAAAAATGGCCCCACCTCCATCTGAGCAAAGGGAAAAGAAAATTTATTTTTGACAAGATGACAAAATGTCAGGAGGGGACCTCAGCAGGATCCTAGGAAATTGATTAAAAAGAAGACAGACTTCTTTTTAAAATGTTATGAAATAAAATTTTCTAATGGTATCCCATGGCTTTTTCCTATTCTCCATTATTCTGGAATGGAAAATGTTCAAAGGATCTTGCCATGAAAATGTTTCCTATAGAATAATGAAAATCTCTGCTTCCATCTTGAAAGCAACATGAGCCTGCTATACATTAAAACAACAGACAACAAATGAAGTTACCATGCAAGTTCTGGGAAAGAGAAATGTAAACTCATACTTGTCTCTGCCTTGTCCCTTTTGATGTCATACATACATTCATCAAAGAAATGCAGAAACAAATTGAGTGGAGGATAATGAGTCTGAGGGAAAGTTTCAGAAAGTTCTGGCTTCTCTTTTAACAAACACCAAATCAACAACACATCGTTAGCTCATAAGGGACCCCATCCAAAATCAGTGAAATCAGTGGGAAAGCTCCCAGTTGGCTTCAGCAGGCTCTGAATCAACAAAAGCACAATTACAGATGCTTAAAATTTTTTTCAGTGAAATTACTTTTTAAATGAAAAATAGCTTTTTGACAACAGTGAAATTCTCTTGGGACCATTTGTTTTCATTTATGTACTTTTGTCTCTTTTGGTTGAGCATTTGGTTGGAAATAAATAAATAAAGTTTTTTCATCTCACCCATCCCCCAAACTTTTAAATTTCATTTCTTTCTTTTTCACTGGAGAACAAATATGAGAAACAGCGTGAAGCAGGGAAGGATTCAAGAAGGCAACACAGTGGTCAGATCAGAGAGCTGGTCCACCTGGAAAGCTGGATGCCTGCAGGGGACAAATAACCCCAGAAGTGGGCAGCTTGGCCAGTTCTCTTACTTTCTTGGTTGTCCCAGCAAGTAACTTCTTTCTCCTTTGTCTTTTTTCATGTTGCACACATTGATTAAAGAAATGCAGAAATGATACTGCATGGGGTCCAAGAAAAATTTTCAAAAAGTCTTAAAATATGTTGACAGAACTGATAGATTTCAAACAAATACTACAGTGGAGCAGAAACAGAAAACATCAGTTGTTTCTTGGTCAGCTGCGGGTATATGGGGACCACACATGGTTACCTATGACAGCCTGCAGAGTTCTTCATGATTCTTCCCTCATCTGTCCCTTCAGTTTTCTGAAAAATATTAAAATACTCAGCAAGTCTCCATCGTCCACCATAATACCTAGAAGATCACCTTGTTTAGCTTCTGTGTAATTTTCCTCTTCAGTGGAAGGCACCATGCACATAGAATCATAGAATGATTTAGGTTGGAAAAGACCCTTAAGATTATTGAGTCCACCCGTAAACCTAACACTGCCAAGTCCTACTACACCATGTCCCTAAGCACCACACCTATACATCTTTTAAATACCTCCAGGGATGGTGACTCCACCACTTCCCTGGGCAGCCTGTTCCAATGCCTGACAACCCTTTCAGTGAAGAATCTTTTCCTAATATCCAATCTAAACCTCCCCTGGTGCAACTTGAGGCCATTTCCTCTCATCCTATCACTTGTTACCTGGAAAAAGAGATCGACACCCACCCCACTACAACCTCCTTTCAGGTAGTTGTAGAGAGCAATAAGGTCTCCCCTCAGCCTCCTTTTCTCCAGGCTAAACAGTCCCAGCTCCCTCAGCCGCTCCTCATAAGACTTGTGCTCCAGACCCTTCACCGACTTCATTGCCCTTCTCTGGACACGCTCCAGCACCTCAATGTCTTTCTTGTAGTGGGGGGCCCAAAACTGAACACAGTATTCGAGGTGCGGCCTCACCAGTGCTGAGTACAGGGGGATGACAACTTCCCTAGTCCTGCTGGCCACACTATTTCTGATACAAGCCAGGATGCTATTGGTCTTCTTGGCCACCTGGGCACATTGTTGGCTCATATTCAGCTGGCTCTCAATAAACACCCTCAAGTCCTTTTCTGCCAGCCAGCTTTCCAGGCACTCTTCCCCAACCCTATTTGACACCGATCTGCCCTCAACAAGTGAAACATACCTGCATTAACATTAAACACGTGGTTTCCTGAAGATGTCCAGACAGGTACAGTGGCTACAATTATCTGTGTGCATTTAGACATGCTTTTATTTAGGAGAGGGTTTCAATTGGACTGTTGTATTTGGTGTAGGTGTCAAGGTGTTGGTAGTGGAGGGGCTGCAGGTGTGGCTCCTGTGAGAAGAGGCCAGGGACACAGCTGGTTCCAGCCATCTCCAACGAATCCACTGCAGGACACAGTTGAGCCCCTCAGCCAAGCTGGTGGTGCCTCTGGGAAAACATATTTAAGAAAGGGCAAAGACACCAGACAGGCAGAGGAGTAAGCAGAAAGGTGAGAAACAGTAGAGTGAACACCAAGGTCAAAGAAGGAGAGGGAGGGGGAGCTCCAGGTGCCAGAGAAGATATTTCCCTGCAGCCTGTGGAAAAGACCGTGCTGGAGCAGATATCCACGCTGCAGCTCATGGAGTATCCCACTCCAGAGTTGGTGTATATTTCCTGAAGGAACCACAGCTTGTGAGAGCCCACGCAAGAGTAGGTTTATCTGAAGTACTGCAGCCTGTGGAAAGGACCCATGATGGAGCAAGGGGAAAACTTTGAGAAGAAAGGAGCAACAGAGAGGAACTATTATGAACTGACCACAACGCCTTGTTCTCCATCCTCCCTGCACCACGGGGAGTGAGGAGGACGTATAAGATTTGGGAATGAAGAAGTGAAGTTGAGCCTGGGAAAAAGTGGGGTAATGGGGGGAAGGTGTTGCTTTAATTTTTGTTTTTGCTTTTCACTATCTAAATCTATTTTAATTGGCAAAAGCTCCAGATAAAACGAGTTCCTTTACACAAGATGTTTCAAACATACAGATCTCTTCTCAGTCTCTGCCAGCCAACAAAAGTTAATAAATGTGTAAGCTAGAAACACTAAGAAGCCATTTAAATAAATGCATTAATGACATCAGTTTTCCCTTCTTTCAACTCTTATAAAGTGTTGCACATCTTTTGTGCTATCCTGACATCTCTTCAATAAGTCTCCAGCCTTGTGTTTAGCATTACTAAAATCTGGATTAACAGTCTCCCTCCTTTTTTTTTTCCCTTCCAAATGTGTTTTAATTAGCAAAATATTTGAGCTTTGAGAAGAGATTTATTACATGTCAGCACACAAATTGATGTTACTTGAGTCTGTAACACTTTCTCTGTTATTTCATAGCCATAATTTACTGCATTCAAGCATCCTATTTGTTTTGCTAACTACTGATGGCCAACCACTACATATTGGCCAACCACATTTGCTGAGATCTCTGCTCAATAACAGAGCTCCTGAACAGAGCTGGGAGTTGGGAAGCTCTGGTGGTCTGTAGCATCTGAAGATACCCACAGAAACTAGGACAGGCAGAACAGGCAGATTCTCTGCTGTCTTATCACACTCAAGATGTTGCTCTTCTGATTTGCAGTGTTTACAAATCCACTTAGCAGAGCAGGTCCTGCTGCAAGAACTAAGAGCATGAGTTAAAGCCTCACGCCTTCACCATCGTCAACCAAGTTAGAAATGGCTACCTGGTTACTCAGGTTGGAAGGTCAGAAGTGATTGTACTTAATGCCAGCTGCAACACCCCCTTATGAGCTATGGCCTGCATAAACTAGTCTATTCCAACTGCACTAGCCCGTAGGATTATGTAGACACAAGGTGTAGGCAGAAGCTCCAATAACTGTCTGGCACAAAACAAATCTTACTTTGATTTGTGTCTTTCTACCCAGTGTTGTTATACACCATACACAAATTACACATTTGCATTTATCCTTTTAATAATGAATTGTCAGGACAATTGCCCAGTTAAGTCCCGTCTATTGCATTCTTCATCCTTTCCATCTCTCATTCCTTCCATCTTTCTCTTTTGCACTCCTTCTCTAACAATCCTTTCTTTCATGTGGGGTGAAATAACACTCCATCCAAACTAATATGGACTTACTGACTGGCAAAAGGTCTCTGTCACTTCTCAAGATAAGTCTCTGAGCTTAGAACACAGAGGTCTTGAGCCTGAATGGGTCTTATGAGTAACATCCCAGTGTAAATCAGAATTTTCCACATTTATCCAACATCGTAACATTATGTTTCCTGAATACTGCCACGTGGCTTGAAAAAGATGCAAAACGCATTCTATTTTCTGTGCATACAGAAGTATGTGAAAAAATATGTTTGTTTTCCATATGCAGGAACGCTATGAACTCTGTTTTTCTCTAAATACATTCAGAGGTCCGTGACCACATCTGAAAATGTTTCCTGTCATCTCTTCATGTTTCCTATAAAAATCCAGTATGCTACCATAAATGTCAAGAATGACGCCAGATAGTTTCAATTACTTGTTTCAAGAAGATGCCTTTTCAATCACAACTTCTTACTTAAAGGGCAGCTGCTTGGGTCACATTACACATCAAGAGCCAAACTTCATGACTATTGAAATTTTCTGTATGTGTAAGTCTCAGAAGGCAAGGAAGAGCAGACTGCCTACATAAAAGACCATTTCATAGTGAGAATTACTTCAGGCACATGGGCTACCACTGAAAGGATGGAAATCTTGAGAGGAATATGCCTGTACTGGATAGTTTAGTTTCATTTGATGTGTGTTACTGTGGCCGGAGCTGCACAAGATCTACAGTTATACCATGCCCATGTCCCCAGCAAAGATAGGTGAGTATTAATAGATGTGGTTTCATCATGGCCAAAAGCAGCACCTTCTAAAGTCAGTGGAAAGGATCTCAAGGACAATGAAGAATTTGGATGAGGTTGTTGTTTTCTGTGATTTAGCCAAGAACTTAAAGAAATGTAAGCGGGAGGCCTCGTAGATGGCCATGTACAAAAACTAACACTTTTTTTGTTACTTTGTCAGTTTCTTCCCTAGGTTTCAATCTAAAAAACTCATTCTTGGAGTCAGAAGGGTCTGGAAGACATGCATCCCACTAGAAACCTGAAACAGCAGCATTGCAGGGCTAGGAAATCTTTCTGTGGTACACCATATAAACCAAATCTGCCAGGCAGGCATGGATTTGTATTACTTAACCTGTGTTAGTTCATTAATTTGAATACCTCTTGCAAAACTGAGATAATTCAGTTCAGCTTCAAAACTTGCTGATGAGGTGCTTACAAAGGAAGAAAGACTCCTTTCCCCATCTATAGCCTCTAACACAACTGAGGGAGTCCACGAATAAAAACCCTCCTGCTTGCTCAAAAGAATAATCTGTGTAGCCCCACCATGGACTTCACATTAGCTGAATAATCCCATAAGCAGAACTCCTCATTGTCTATTTCCAAAATCTCCTTCCCACCTTGTCTTAATGTAAAGTGTTTCCGTGAAGCTGAAATCTGTCCCACGGGAGCAGGTACAGACCACCTTATGTAGGTACCTTAAACTTGCTCATTCTTGCACGCAATGACCTAAACCAACAACAGTACCAGGGATCCCCTCCACCTATGAAAGGATGTGGGAGAACTGCCAGTAACAGATGGCTTTAACAAATCAACTCAAACTTTAAACTCTTATTAAAAATTAAAATGGTCCTTCCTTTTTTTGTAATATGAAATTTTAAAAAACTATCAAAAATGTTACTTTCACATCACCATACTGCCAAAGTTCTGAAAAGGAAGTCCTGTCTAGACCTTTTTAGTCATATCTATACTTTATTCGTCTCTGAAAAAAGATTTAGGTCCCGTTGTGGTAAGCATAGCTTGGTTGAGACAGGTAGTGGTTTGTAAGACTTCTCTTGCACATCCTGTTCTCCGAACCAAAGAAGAATGGAGCAAATCTAGTTATAAAAAGCTTCAAACAAGTTCATTTTTTGTGGTAGGAAGTGTACTTCTAGCTGGGGAGAGACACAACTGACAGCACGTGGAACTTCCAGGTAACACTGTTTTCAGAGATTTCTTAAAAATACTTTGCTAGTTAATCTCCATCTCACTAATGCAAGAGATTGCATTTCTCTTTGTCTTCTAATACTGTGCTTCATGTACTTTGCTTTCTAGAAGCTCATCTTTTTATACAGTTCATATTTAGGGAATTGTTTTTATCACAGCCATTTGCCATGAAAATGCAAAGCAATAATTCAGGATGAAGTTTTCACATGATGAGGAACAAATTAAAGTAATTAAACATTTTACATGAAAAACTACTATTACTGTTCATCTGTTATAATAATAACAGTAAGAACAGTAATAATTAAAATATTATTGCTGATTTTTTCAGCTTTCCAGGAGTCATCTCTTTGCCCAAACTGAAATTGGACTACAATAAAATGCGCTATAAAAACTCACATGGACTTTACATCTCTGTGTCAGAACTGTTTCAGTGAAAGCTCTGATGGACATAACACTATGAGCATGAAAAAACTATAACTAGAACTGGTAGACAGTATCATCATAACACACATATTAGAAATGTATTATAATGCATTTCCCAAGGGCTAAAACATACAAAAAATACTGTGATACCATAATACAGATATGAGGATTTTAAAAATAATTTATTAAAATTATAGTTCAAAAGCACTGGGAAATGCAGCTCCTGAGACTCATCATGAGTATGACCAACGAGCATTGCCATAAAGTCACAGAAAGTATAGCTCAGGCAAACATGGGGGAAATTATTCAAGCCAATATTACACAACAGAAAACATACCCAGGGAAATCAATAGGAATGACTATAAAATATTGATTAGTGGTTAAAATGTGACATAAAATTTGACAGATTTAATTAATACTTTGGAAAGCAAAGTATCAAAGGCACAAAGACAGAGATCAAGTAGTGTTTTCCAGATGTCAGACATCAGAAGCGTATGAAGTAAATGGTAAATCTGAAAAATATCATTGAATAAATTATGCAAGTGAATAAAATAAGGAGTTACAAGAAAGCTACATAACTTTTTTCTTTGGGTTTTGCTTTTTTTTATTCATAGAAGTTAGTCATAAGTAACCTACCTTAGATCTTCACTTTTAAGGTAGAAAAGAGGAAGCATTATCAAGAAGTTCAAGCATTATTAAGATGTTGATAGAGAAGATGCAGGAATAACAATTTTGAAAGAGACTTTCTCAATCATTTCTTCAATGATGTAAATTATCTTTAAGTAATAACGATAATCAAAGCAGGTAGACACATTTCTTCAGTGGCAATAATCATGGAAGAAGTCCACATGTCTGTGTTCACAGCTACAAAAGATATTTTTTAATTTGTTCATTTCATACAGGATTATGTAGCAATCCTTTAGGATTTGCGAATAAAAGAAAATACTCTCCCTCCTAGTCCTGCCCAGAGACAAAGGAAACACAGGGCCTGATCTTCTCCTCTTGTGCAATTGACTGCATCGCCTGTGCTTTCCTCAACCCACCAGCTCATTCTGCAGTGGGTTATACCTACAGTGGTCATGTGATGTAGAACAGACATGCAAGTACCATATGTACTTCATCAACCACCAACTTAAGACATCCTCCACATCACAGTTGACTTCACTGGTGTAGGATGAAACTCATACTGAAAGAAACAGGACATGGCTAGAGACTGGGGAACACTAACCTTATGCTGTGTTTTGGTCTTGTGGTATTACAGGCATCTGTGAGTTAGGAGTGTTGCGCATAAAATAATGTGACAGCTAGGAGAGCGTAAAGAAAGCTTTGAACCTTTTTGCATTCCAGACTTCTTTTTTGTGCATTTTGGATAGACCCAGAGAGCAGGCTTGGATAACCTGAGTCAGGTTAACCTAGACCATCATTTTTAGAATGAATTACTGCCCTTTGGGAAGAAATAGAACAGTTCTGTTATTTCAACTCTACATTTAGATAATGTAACTTTATTTTCTGCATTATTTAGGAGTGTCTGTGACAATCGCAGCTTACCAGAGGAGTACTGACACTCTGGCAGTGAAGCACCATGCAATGTGAGGTTTGGCTGGGTATTTGACATTTTTGTTCTCCTTCTCTACTTTCAAGACCTCCTCCTATTTCTTCTGCTGTTTTCATCACACAATAGCTTTGTCCAAATGTTCCCCTGTTTATTTTTCATTGATATAATTTCTCAGTGGTTTTGCAAATATTCATTATTTGCTGTGTGTAATGATTAAGAAATCAGAGATCAAGCTACATTATTGTCACTATTGCACAAAGGAATAAAATTCACACACACCACTCACCAAAGACATTGTGTACAGCATTTTGATAAAAAACAAAAGTCAGAACCAAAGAATAGTGGAATGGATGAAAAGACGCCAAGAAAGATTAATACAGCTGCATAAACATGTAGAGAGGGTACTTAGGATAGTCTAAGATGACTAGTTCTAAATAAAATTCCTTTTTTTTTTTTTAAATCTAATACCTACATTAATACATTTGCAATGGCATTTCTCTCAGCCCAGTTAGTTTACTAGTTTCGATTATGCCTGCTGGGATGATTTTTTCCAGGTTTTTCTGTTCTTTGGCAGGTTAAAAATGCTTTTGAGATTCACTTCTGGGGTAAATTCTGATATATATATTTCCAAATCTCATTTTCCAGATGCTTCTATGAATATCAGAGACATAGGAGCATATCAAAGGTAGTTTTAAGAGTTGCTTACAGATTGTGCCATGGACAAAACAGAAAACCAGTTTGGTTCTTCTCATACCCAAGAACTTTTCCTTCCTTTAGGGCATGGTTGTGAAAACAGAATGTTTAAGGATGTAAAGTTGCAGGCTTGAGCTTTAAATCTTTAATTGTGAACTGCTAAATCAAGCCGAGAGATTGCCTTTAGGTCCCTGCCTGGTTTTAATCTCATAGCCTCATTCTGCGGTTGTCCTATTCTAACCATTTCTGCTGGTTGTTTGAGTGGGGTGAGGAACTAGATGTGTTTTGTTCTAAGTCTAATTTAATGTGATTGTATTTCTTGAGTGTCATGAAATTCAAAAAGAAAAAACGCAAAGTCCTGAACCTGGGATGAGCTAACCCACTGCAGTGGTGTAGTCTGGAGACTGACCAGCTTTAATAGCAGCTCTACTGAAAAGGACTTGGTTGACAGCATGCTCAACATGAGCCAGCAGTGTGCCCTGGCAGCAAAAATGCCAACAGCATCCTGGACTGAATTAATAAGGGTTCTGCTAGTGATTATTCTCCTTTACTTGGCACTTATTAGACCGCAAATGTAAACCTGCATCCAGTTTTGTACCCCCAAACACATGAAAGATGAAGATAGACCTTAGGAAGTGTATTTAGCATGCTGCCACTAAGATGGTCAGGAGCCGGAGCAACTGTCCTGAAAAGCTGGAGGATTTGGGCTTGTTCAGCCTGAAGAAGAGATGTTTTAGGGGGGACCTAACAGAAGCCTGCCAGTGCTTATTGGGAGGTTAGAAGAAGGAGCCAAGCTTTTCATTGGGGGGGTAATGGTTGTAAACTGGAACAGAAAGGGTTCCCACTGGACTTAAGGACAAAATAAAAAAAAATGTCTCAATATAATTAAGCATTTAATTAGGTTACCCAGAGAAGCCATGGAATTCCTTTCCTGGCAGGTTTTCAAGACCCAACTGGACAAAGCCCTGAACAATGTGGTCTGAATTCAGTGTCAAACCTGCCCTGAGCAGGAGATTGGACTAGAGACCTCCCAAGGTCCTTTCCAACTTGAATGTTTCTATACTTAAACACAAACAACTAATTCGGAGTCAGTTAGGAAACAGGAAATAGATTTCTTTTAAAATAATTGAAGAAAACATTGATTTCTCCATTTTTAAAAGTATGCTTTGGAAGAAGTAAAAATATCATGACCTACTTGCCAAGAAAGAGAGTTTTATGAAAATGAGAGGAAGATAAATAAACAGGCAAGAAATTACTAGGTTTTAGAGCATCATCCTGTTACTCAAATGCCATCTCAGCACGGTAACTAATTTGGGACTCATGAAGCCCCTCTAAAGTGTTCTTCTGAAGTGTGCTCAGTGTAGCACAAGCAATAGCTGATTTTTCCTATTCCTGTCATGACCAATCTTTTCCCTATGCTTGCTTTTTAGTTTGGTGGGCATTGTCAGTGTAAGAGACCTCCCTTCAGTAAGAGCCCAGGGTCATCTTTCTGTTCATGAGGATAGGTTAGTTTGGGCAGTTGGTTCCTCCAGAGGCTCCTCCACTGTGCCCTCCCTCTGTCATCCCTAACTGAAACATACGGGATAGATTTCCCCACACATAACTTTACTACAGATGTCTACAGTGCAGACTTCCATATCTGGGCTAGTCAATGTACCTTCGGAAGTGCCTTATCATCAGTGGAACCACAAAATTTAGACATATCCACCAACCTATTTTAGACTTGTACGTTAGAGTGAGACTAATCATAGTGCAGGTGTCTGCATTTGCCAGAGAGAAAATCCCCGTGGCATTTGCGTTATGCTCATATTGGAACTGGGTCCTTCGTCTCAGCTAGAATACAAATGCATGGTAAACTGTGCTATGGCATCCATATAGCACTCTCATGCAACTTATGGCTACTGGCAAGCTAAGCAAGAATTGAATCAATCTACAAGAGAAGGGGAAAGAATTTGTGAGCCACTAGGATTCTCCCAAGCAGTCCAGTTCCCACTGATGAGATGCTGTGCCAGGTTACCTCTGCAGTAACGCTACATTGAGGACCTAGTTCAGCATTCAGTCTAGTTCGTGTTCTTATGACAAACAACAGACATGCTTTTCAGCAAGTTTCCACTGATCTTTGCTATGTCATTTCTGTTGAATTTTCCTGCCATAATTAAATATCGTAATTAAATATTTTCTTTCTTTTTTATTAATTTGCTTGAATTTGTCTTTCCTGCAATATGGGTAAATTAACTCAGCTGTTGGCAGATGCTGTTTTTCATTCCTGTCTCATCACTGAAATCTTACAACTACTGCCGAAACTAGGTAATTTTCCTTCTGTCTTTACCCCTCAAGGAATGTCACAGAGCACTGTGTAATTTGTATGCATTTCTCAAATGAAAAACTATGAACAATTTTCTCAGTTTATAAAGTAAAAATATCCCCTCACATTCCTCCAGTGGTCCACCTTGTAAAGTCAACTTTTTCTGAAAATTATTTTCTCTTCTCCCTCACTTATGTTCTTCCATTAAAAAAAAAAAATAAATAAAAAATCAGTTCTGCTGTTTTATTGAGTGGCAATAATGCTTTTTGGCCAGCATTAGAATTGTTCTTATATATTATCCTGAATAATGGTGGTTAAAAATAAGGGTTTTTCATCCCTTAGGAAAACCATGACAGAAAAGAAAATTGAAATGTTTTTTTTCTTACTATCAAAAATATTAGAAAACTTTCTGGATAAAATGATATGCTGTCAAAAGAGGAGCTTATCTTTCAGAAGACATACCATTGCATTTCCAAATGAAGAAGACCGCTGGAGGTGACAGCATGGCTCCATTAACATAAAGGAGAAGTTGCCTATTATTGCAGTGGGATCCAGATTTTGCTCTTTTTTCTTGAAAAGAAAGAAAAGTACGGAAAACAGTCTCAAAATGTGGGTAAAGTAGTGTGCTGGTTTTGGCTGGGATAGAGTTAAATTTCTTCACAGTAGCTTGTATGGGGCTATGTTTTGGATTTGTGCTGAAAATACTGTTGATAACACAGGGATGTTTTAGCTACTGCTGAGCAGTGCTTACACAGAATCAAGGCCTTTTCTGCTCCTCACACTGTCCACCAAAAAGTTTGGAGGGGACACAGCTGGGAGAGCTGATCCCAACTGACCAAAGGGATATTCCATACCACAGGATGTCATGCTCAGCAATAAAACTAGGGGGGAGGTTGGCAGGGAGGTCGCTGCTCAGGGACTGGCTGGGCATCAGTTGGTTGGTGGTGAGCAATTGTTTTCATTTGCATCACTTGTCTTTCTTGGGTTTTATTTTTCTCTCTCTTTGTTATTTTTTCCTCTTTTCCTTACTATTATTATTATTATTATTATTATTATTATTATTATTATTATCATCATCATCATCATCATCGTCATCATCATCATCATCATCATTATTATTGTTATTATTATTATTGTTGTCATTGTCATTGTCATTGTTGTTATTTCTTTTTAAATATTAAACTGTTTTTAGCTCAACTCACAAGTTTTCTCACTTTTACCTTTCTGATTCTCTCCCCCATCCCACCAGGGGGGAGTGAGTGAGCAGCTGTGTGGTGCTTGGTTGCTGGCTGGGGTTAAACCATGACAAGTTGATATCTAAGATAAATACAAGACCTACGTGCTTTCCAACGATCTATGTTTCCCCATATATTTCAGGATCATGTGTTTTTCTCAAACATATTTGTTTCTGTTTAGGCAACAGTCCTTGCAGAGAGTATGGAGGAATCTACAGTTAGGCTGTCCAAGGCACCTCACTTCGCAGAAGAGGCCAATATCTTCAGCATCTGCTGAGAGTCAACTGAGAAAGAAGGGATGTCTCAAGAGGGTGACTGAGAACAGGAGTCTAGCTTAATCTAGCTTAGCCTTCCTCACTAGTATCTTCCTCACTAGCCACATAAAGTTAAGAAATGTGAATACCACTTCACAACCTTTAATCTGAACACATTGGTCTCTCTGTGGGCTGTCTCCAGTTTGCAGTGGTGTAAGCTGAGAGAGAAAGTTCATTAATTTCTGCTTCATCATGGAAATGCAACATGGCAGAAGCTGAGCAGAACCCCAGGGTAGCTGCAACCTGCACCTCACCACAAACCACGCTTCCTGAAACACCGCACTAAAATCTTTCAGCCAAATATCAGTTGCAACGCTTTACATGTATATGCAACAATAACGTGCTTCTTATTCAAGAAAGGGGAAAAGATAAAGTCACTGGAATCTCTTACAACATCTTTTGTGCAACGTCACCATCATCAATAACAAAGAACTGCCAGGTTATACCTGTCTACTGAGACATGTCACTAATTCAAACAGAAGATCATCCTTTATTCTGAAAAAACATTTACAGGAATGTGCCACAGCTGGAAACTATTATGCAGGCCTTGGAAATGATTGTCAGCAGAATATCAGTTAAACAGGTGTATGGTGATGGCTAGGGCACATAATAGACTCATTAAGGTTAGCTTCAGGATCAGTAACACAGATTTTAGTGTTCCAGATATCTAGATCTTTGGGCTTGAAATCTGTTAAGATTTTTTTTTTTTTTAAATCTAACATCATCTATTTTGATGAACATGCTAAGGAAGAATGCAGATACAATGAGATCTTCCAAAGATGTGACTGGAAAGGTATCTAAAGGGGCTAACATCAGCTGGTGGGAGCCAATCTCCTAAGGTCTCTTTATCTGATGTCTCCCATCCAGGTCCCATCTGGCTTCTCCAGATGGTGATTTAGAGTAGACTTAACCTATATGTTTGCAGTCATCTCTGTTCATCTCTGTTGCCTAAAGTAGTGGCTTTAGGGAGACTAACTCTTTTAGGCTAGGTATAGCCTGAGTGAATACTCCTACAGGGGAAAATGCAAGTCCTTCCAGTTTTCCTCACTGGAGAGGCCAGCTTATCCACATCTTATAAAGATTGTTAAAGATGGAAAAGGCATTCCTATAAAAAATTCTTTTCACAGAGACTACTGGCAGACATTTCTGCTTAAATTTGAGGTCTGTCAATTGGAAAAGATCCTGGAAGATAAAGATGTGAGTGTAATCATGGTCAGCCATTTCATGGATTGTACTATGATTGACCATTAGTAACTAATATAAAAAAAAATCTGTAAGAGAGGCAAATGTGACACTAGGAGGTATCAGACAATGTATTTCCAGAGAGAAGGAGTAGTTGTTCAGGCCCTCGTAGGACCATATCTGTAATATAGTAGTACATTTCTATTCAGGAATGCTGAACTCCTGCTAGAATAGATGCAGAAAAGGGCCACTAGATGTGGTGAATAGGTTTTCTTGCAATGAAAAACTCAAAATCCCTTCTTTGTTCAGTCCAGAAGAAAGAAGACCAAGCTGAGATATGATTTCCCTGCAGAAATAGGAGAGAGAGAGAAGAATCATTTAGGGCAATGCTGGCGAAAGAACACTTGATCAGAAGTTGCCAAGTGTAAGTTTAGGCTCGTTAAATCAGAGTTTCTCTCAAAGGAGTGAGTTTCAAAGGCAGGCTTAAGAAAGAAGAATGGGCAAAATTCTTAAGTAACTTTAATGCATATGTAAGCAGGATATTTTTGGTGTGGCTGCCTCCAGGAGTGGAGGACAGCACTTGATGACTCAGTCCTATGTTTCTGTCTGTTTCCTATTAATCCCTGGCTTTCAAAAAGCAACAACAAGAAAATGCTGTAGCTAGAAGCTAATCTGAAGCTAAAGATGTTTCTGCATCAACTATGTAGGCTATAAATGTAACAACAAAATGGCAAAAGGTTATGTTTGGCCAGGCTAAAAATACATTCCAACACTAAAAGTGAACTGTTACTCAGCGGAAGCCAGACTGTGATATTTAACAGTTTTTAGTGCCATGGAGATAAAGAAAAGCAACACCAGGGACACCTGTCAACATTTCAGGATACTCCCATCTTTTACATGTCTCCTGTCTCCATCTCTGCCACTCTACTCGACGTGAAGTTGTTTTCAATTAGGTAATGCTAACTTCGTCCTGGTTCTCAGATGTGAATTGTAACAACAGGAGGCCATAGCAATCCATAAAAGTTTTGTTTGTTTGTTTGTTTAACTTCTGATTCAAGTTTTCTGAATATACTAAATATTCACATATATTATGGAGGATAATATATGTGAAAGCAGCTTTCTATTTTAGGAATATGGAAGTGCGTTGTCACTTATCTTTTTCAGACTGAAAGAAAAGTGCTCCATGTGACAACAACAGGTTGCAGATGAAGGGATGACAGCTCCATGGATCGACCACAGTGAATGAGCTCAGACTTAGGGTAATGGGTGAGCACCACTGAAGGGGTTAGTGCAGGGACCTCAGGTTGTGGCTCTACAAGGTGCTCAGGTGAGCAGTTCTACATTGCAATGGCCACAGCTGAAACCTTTCCGTTGGTAAAGCAGCAGTGCCTGCTCAGCCTGTGAGGAATGATCAGCTAGAGCCCTTTTCTAGCAACTGGCTGCTGGGCATGAACATGGCTGCACCAGGACAGGTCTGCATCAGAGGAGAAGCTTGTCTGGCTTCTTTAGGAGAAGCCTTCCTGGAGACTTGCCAGAGACCTCAATCCCATATTCTCTGATCCAGTATAGACACTTGAAAACATGCTTAACTTTAAGCATATGAGTGGTCCTATGGACATCAATGGGGTTGCTAATGTGCCTAAAATTAAATATGTATCAAGTGCTGTGCTGGAATGGGGCCAAGGACTCAAAAACTTGCAGGATCAAGGTTTGGCTGAAGAACAGAGAGTAAAAAGGGAGACAAAAGCTGAGAGATACTGAGTTGCTCTCATGCCCTCTTGCGTCAGTCCTTCGTGGAAGCAAGCCCTGGCATAAACCCCCTCTTACAGTAAAAGTTAAAGGAATACCTGTACAGAAATCTTAAACACTAAAAGATACTGTAAACACTCTCATTTTACAGCACACAATGTCTTTTGATTTTTATTTGGTATTACATTATAAAGCAGATACAGTGATGTCACTGCAGGAAAACATCACAAAAACATTGCAGCAACAGGCATCTCTTTCAACAGATGCCTGGTTGACTCACTCTCACAGCTGCAGCAAAGTAGTCCAATGTGTTTCTGGAGAGCATTCTTGCTTGTGAAGTCTTTATTGGGACACTCTGACGGTAGGGGAATGCAGCCGCTTTTCATTTCTTGTGGCAGTCAGAAAGTTTCATTGAATATTTCTGAGCTCTCAGTCTCTTCCAAAACACATGGTGAATTTCCTGGCTCTCTTCCTTAAAATCTGGTCTGGGTTTCTACCCCCGGCCCCTCTCAAATTACTTCATGTGCACATAAATTAAAATTTAAAAAAAAACTAAATTAAAACATATACTGATTTTTCAAAATTGATTTTTAACTCTTTTTCCAAGATTTGTGAATTTTTATATGCAATTACTTTTATGTTTGAATTATTTGTATTCTGAACTTATCACTGGAATCCAGCAAAGTTAAAATAAAAACATTTGTCCTTTAGCTATTAGTAATGCAACACTGCCAACTAGAGGCATTGGGAATGATCAAATTCTTGTCTTATGGACCACATCAATAAACTTAAAGGGTTGTATAACTATAAATACTGAAAGATTGTATTATTTGCTCTACAGAAATCCCACCCAAAGCCTCCAACTACAGTGGTGTTTGCATTTAATTTTCTTTAGATTTTGATGCTTCACTAAGTCATTTATTGAATCCAAATACCACAAGTGTTATTATTCTATTAAAAATCACATCATCCAGAAACTCAAGTATAATCAAGTCAGATCTCAAATTACTTCAGGTTCCTCAAAGAGTTACTGAGCCATTCTAACAGCTTTTGGAAAAATACCGGCACAAAACATTGCAAGTATCAAAAAATTTTAAAATTCATAACTTTGAAGGCAAAATAAATCCTAGATATCATTTTCTCAACCCACAATTTAAATAACACTTCATAATCTATTGAAATAAAGAAATCATACTCTATTCAGGTGGGCTAAAACCCCATTTCTGTAAGTTTTCTCCTTTGTAAGATGGTGTATACTTTGAGGAGCAAGGTATTTGTTCACAGCTGAAGCAGCAAGATAGAAAAATAGAAAATATGGAAAATATAGAAAACGTGCACTTGACCAGAAAGGCTTAGTTACTGCCTGTCGCATGTGATTCCCTGACGTGTACGTGCTTGCTAGATCACTGTATGAGAAAAGACACAACACAAAGCTGTCGATGTTCATGCACATGTCGATGTTCAGATCAGAGCTGCCTGAGCCCCGCTTTGCCACCCCTGCCCTCTTCCCTGCCATGCCCATGATGGTAGGGCACAGCAGCGTGCAGCTGCCCCGTATCTGGCAAGATGGACCTGGAGCAGAGGAGGACAGGGACCTTCTGTAGGTCCTCGTGCCAACCAAGGTCCAATGAAGCCCTGGGAAAAGGCTCATTCCAGCTGCCCCCTGTCCCTCTTCTGCCATTTCACCAAATCAAACACAACCCTGTGTGTAGGCAGGGTCTGCTGGTAGGGAGAAAACCAAGAGGCCTGAGGATGCACCATACTTCCAAGCTTATCCGCTGTGCTCCAGACTTACAGGGTGCAGGACATACAACTCTCACCTTTTCTAATTAAGGACTGCAAACAGAAAACAGCCTGGGGAGCTGTACATGTACCAGGTCTCTTTGGAAACCTGTTTCCAAGGGACTCTTCTGAGATGACAAAATAAAAAAAGGCAGGTAGCAACCCTTCGTACTCCTTCGCAGCAGTCGGGATCTGCCCAGCCAGGAGCAGGGAGTGCACTGTACCCCTCTTCCTGGCTGGTAGTGCGGGCCCTGGGGTGCACCAGGATGGCTTCCAGGGCTTCCCCTTGCTATAGATGTTCAGGATTTAGTCCTCTGTCCTAAAGATACAGCTGGATTTCACCACCAAGCCTTATACATCATTTGCTAGACAGTGGTCAGGCTTGTATACCATTTGAAAGGGTCAAGCAGGTTGAAAGGAAACATGTGGATGCAAAATATTATAATATCAAATCCTAGAAAGGCATTATAGTAATTGAGCAAGTGCACCAGGATTCATGCAGCCAGATATGTCACTCTGATAACTGCCACCTCCTATTTTTCCATGCCGAACTTAAAAACACGTCTGTATACCTGAGAATTAATTTATGATCGTATTGGTACAAAAAGTTTCCTAAATATAGTATCAGTAACATGGGATTAAATGCATAGAAGGAATTGGTACTTAAAAGTTGCCTGCTCAAGGAAACCCACACACGCAGGCAGAAAGTATATCCTCCAGTGTCACCCTGGCACGTACGTACCTGGGGATCAGATTGGGGGGCACAACCATTATGAGAGCCCGTCTGCTTGATGAAGCCCTTTCCCAGACCTGGGCACAGGCACACGTACTGCGGGACCCTGGCTGAGCTCACCCAGAAAGCAGCACAAAGCTTCTCAGCCCTGCCAGGACCACTGCAGGGGGCAAAGCCTTGGCTGCCTGAGGAGCTTCACTGCCAAAGCAAAGGCAATTAGCTGCAGTGCCTACATCCTCTTGTGAATCTGGGTTTCCCTGGCCTCAGGTCTGCTGCTCTGTGGATTGGTATCCACGACCAGTTTCTTCCCTCTTTCCCCTCTCTTCCTTCCCTTCCTATTTATTTTAATTTTTTTTATTATTATTATTATTAAATTTTTTTTGGTCTTATTTTAATTTAATTCCAACAGTTAAAATACATGGCAGCACTCCTGCTGAGTGAGCAGGAACAGCAGCCCAACCCTCACTAGCAGACACCGCTGGCACAGCCCACCAGCTCCCCTTCACTGCATGCCACAGCAGCTCTTTGGAGGCCACAGCAGCTCTTTGGAGGCCACAGCAGCTCTTTGGAGGCCACAGCCATATTCCCCTGCCACCAAGGGCTGCTGATGTGCCTACCTGTACTGAAGCAGCCTAGTGAGGCAGAGCCTTTAAAACTCATTGTAATCACTAGCTTTTATCTGAATTAACACAGCTCACCTCACTGTTATGACATAATGGGTCAGAAGTAAATTAGACTTTTAACAGAAGAATTATAACACGGCAAGAAAAGCTTTCAGGATGCCAGGGTGAAATAAAACTACTTATATTTATACCTATATTGTGCCAGAGAAAACTATCCATTCTGACTGTTAAGGGACTTTTCCTTTGTAATATTTACAAACAAAAGGCCTTCCAGTGTTTTCAAGATTTTCTTTTCATAAGGCTTTGAAAAATGACACTACTGACAATCTCTGCTTTTTCACCATGCACTTGAGTTACACACGTTCTTAAGACAGTTATCTTTAGCAGGTTCAAAAACAAAGAAGAAAAATCCACTTACCATTGTGCCCCAGTTAATATCCTTATGAATACATCACCACAGTTTTTAAAAGCAGAACTGGGAGCTCTCTGTGATAGCAACTTTCCAAAGTTAAAAAAAAAAAAAAAAAAAGAGTCAAATATTGCAATGTTGTCCATCATCACTTAACTCATGATAAGTCTTTCTACACATATGCCCGGGCAATTGAAATTCTAGGGATAATATAGTAGGTGTATATTACAAACTAATTTTCATGCCATCCTAGTTACTGATGCAGTGAAACAAGCAATGGTATTATACTCTGCAAGTCTTTGCCCTGGTGGTTTTTGGTTTGTTTTTTGTAAAAGTAGTTGAGCTTGAGAAATCATCTTATCTGCCTGATATCTTGCCTGATCTTGGCTGGTATCTTGCTTCTCCAAGGCAGGAGAGGTGTTCCCTACAGCATGGTTCGCTGGGCAGGGTGAAGAACAAGGACAGCTTTTGTAATTGCTACTTTCCCAAGGCGGATATGCTCCGCCATGCAGGGCCGCAGCTGAGCTCCACGTGGGCGAGTGAGCTGCTGCTGTGGGAAGTTCAGCCAACGGGCCTCAGTTTCTGCCTGCCCAAAGGTGGGTGCGAGAGGGGTGGTCAGGCTTTGAGGAGCTTTATGACTTGCATGGGACATACTGTTTCAGCAGGGAGTAATGTACATCAATGCCCCACCATACCACTCCAGGGTACCAATGAACCAAAGAGTGACTGGGCACATACTACACACTGAGTATAGACTTCCACAGTGATGGGATTAACCCCACTAAGGTTAGAGTTGAGTGTCTCGGTTTACCAGCCGGTGACCACGTTGCTCAAACGCCTCCTGAAAGTCAATGCCTAGCACAAGTAGTAATCTTTAAAAATCCAGGGAAAAATTTTGGCACCATCCAAGCAAAAGCCAACTGACTTCCACGGGGCAGGCATTTCATTCCCAGCTTGGACCAACAGTGTGGTCCAAGGGAAAACAAGCAACAGCACTATCAAAAATTCACGCCCATCTTGATGCTAGGACCTTTGTGGAACAACTCACAAGGAAAAAGAAGGAAATCTTTTATATAGCAGTAACTCATCACCAAAATCTGAATCCTTTATTCCCTTTTCTTTCCTCCATCAGTGACGCTAGCGCATTTTTGCTTCTTTTTTTAAACCCGGAGCCTTTTGTCTTGCTGTCATAAAGGAGGGAGCTGATACTGCCAGGCTTACAAAACAAAGGGTCAAGCCATTTGTTTTTATCTGCTGAAGAAATGCAGTCAGGGCTTAACGCGATTGAGCTGGAAACCTTCCCTGGCTTCCTGCAGCAAGACCGGCTTGCCTGCAGCCGCGGACGGTGTGGCCAGTAGGCTCTTTCTAGCACATTTCGCCAGGCCTGCTCCACTTCTTAAGCTATAATGCTTACAAAATTAGGATAGTTTGACTGATAGACCCAACAAAGTGTCTACATCATAGATGCTAAAACAGAAAACAGCTTTTTAAAGGGTCTTAATATTCCTTTTTATTACTGTAGTGGAGACGTGCTTCACATCATCATCCTCTTCATATCTTCCCCTGAGCACAGAAAGAGGCCAGTCCACGTGGGACGCAAAGAGACAGGAGCAGCAGAGAAGAGATATCAGACACGGGTGTTTCAGTTCTGAAAGTACCGAAGGAGGAGGTTTTTAATAGTCAAAAGCAAAAGCGAAACTTTTCATTTTCATTTGAATTGAATATACTTCATTTTACTTACAATAGGGGTTTCTTCTACTAGCCTGTTGTAATTCAGGGGATTTCACACTTACCCGTGTGAGGAGAAGCCGTAACCCGTGGGAAACCACACAGAGTAAAGATGTGTCACAAGATGACAACGTGTCATCTTTTTCCCTAGAAATTCTCTCAGGTGCTGACTTTTCTCTTTTATCTTCTATTCTCATACTATGAACTTTCATACTGTGCACTCAGCAAATTCAGGTTTGTACTCAGCTTAAGGGCTCAGATAAATAAGTTCCCACAGGTTAACAAATCTGATATGGTTATCGTGTTAACTGAACCCAGCGTTGCCTGCACTCGCGCTTGTGGCCCAGAGCGGACAGTTCTTACAGCTCAGCGGACGCAGAATAGCTCATTACACCCTTGTAACTGGATCATGTAAGCAAGCCATACCTGTGCAAAAACTACTGGAAAAGACGTGGTAAGTTGAACTACCTAGCCCTAGGGATCTCTGCAGCCTGGGGACAGGAAAGACTTTAGACCAGTAGCGATGCTCATCTCCTGTCACCGACTCATGCTGCAGACTGCGGCAAGCTACTTCAGTTTGAAGACTGACTTTTCTGTCTACAGAGATATCACCACAGTATTACTTTTGGCACTGATGATTTTGTGCACCTTACCCAGGTAAGTATTTTGTCTAGGCTTTGACTCAATAAAGTTTTATATGAATAAATTGTATTTCTCTTACGCAGTTGGTCCATGATCACTTTAGTTTAAACTTATGCATAAGTGAGAGCAAATGTCACATGGGGTTGTCCTGTTACACCCTGATCCGCTTGTTGTTCCTTACATCAGGGTTTCCCCTGCCTCATGCCAGAACAAACACTCATGAGACCACAAAAAGGGTGAGATCAGGGAACTGATCTGTACAGCGGGGTTGGGTTTTTTTCTGAATTAGCATTTGTGCAGCACTATGTAAAGCAAAACTGAAAAGTCAGTTTCACATCTCATAAACAGGCTGACGTGTACCTAAATCTGCTGCTGCATGGCTCACACAAAAGCAGCGGCATGCGATTCCAAGCGTCAGTTATTCTCCATTGTCTTTCTCTTTCTAAAAGTCTGTCCTCTTCACATGCTTTATTGCTGCCCTGCTCTGCCCTATATTTAGCTAATTCTTACATTTCCTAATTTTGACCTGGATACAACTGTATATACACAGTTAACCCATAGTTACTCACACCTCCAAAATGAATCTGTTAGAATGGAAGAGAAAAATGGAAACGCCTTCCACCCACGTTACCCTGGAGACTGAGTGAGCCGAGTTCAATGAACGAGAGCACGCTAGTTCAACGAATGAGTGCAGAAACATGTTCTCAGTGCAGAGATTCAATATTTGGCTGGTAACTGCTGCTGCACAGGTTGGTGATTTGAACATCAGGCAGCGCAGCTGCTGATGGAAGCAGCTGATGGGATGGAAGGCATCTCTGCTAGCGTGAGCTCTAGCTTCACACTCGGTTCAGGTGTGGATGCTGAACACATGCAGAAGAAGGCAGGAACAGAGAGCTGATAAGGTCTCACCTAACAAGCAGTGACTGCATAGGTATAATGAAGGCATCTAGCTTGGATTTATAAGATATTCCAGTCATTTTCTTCCAATATTAAACCTTGACAAGGTCTGTTTGACCAGGACTGCCAACCTCTCCATGGCAAGGTTGACAAAGGCTGAAATTCTGAAATTCTTCAAATATACAGCACAGAAGACAAATTGCTGAACATTGTCCTGTCGAATCAGGGCATTCACAGGTAGCTCAGCACTAATTTTAATCTAGTTGATTGAATGTCTACCCCTTCACTTCTTACAATAAGAAACCTGTGTGGTGAAGAACACAGTATCTCAGGGTTGAAGAACATTACATCTCAGGGTTCAGCAGCAATCCACTTCACTACACTTGGAAAATTTCTATATTTCTAATTACTTAATGATCTGTAATTAGTTGAAGATTAAGTAGAATGGAAGCTTCAGTGCCTGGAATTTCTATGTGAAAACCCGAAGCTTGGATGAAGGGAGGTTCTTTAAATCATCCTTGGTTTGACTTCAGATAGCCTTCTTTATTTGCTTAAAATTTAAATGAAGAAATGCAATGGAACACTTTAATTTAAATATCTGCCTACATTTCTTTTGTAACCAAACTACATCCCTTGCTTTTTCAGCTATTCCAGAAGCTAAGCGTATTATGGATTTAAATACATTTACTATACTTTTTTAACTGGAAATGTAAGTTTGAATTCTCCATTACAAGTGTTAAAGATAAGTCAGCACTAAAAATACAAAAGTCACATTTTACACTTTTTGGTACAAAAATAGTTGATACTACATAATACAAGAACTGTACGTCATTAATCACATACACGTCAGTGACAACAAACATCAGTAGATCAAAGCATCAAAGACAAATAAGAATTCAGACTGTACATGAAAAGGAGGAGGAAAAAGCATAACCATACAGTCTATATAAACAAATACATGGGAGAGGAGGAACCAAAAGAGGATTGCTTCTGATTCCCTTGCAAAAGCTATCCAAGAAGGAGCGAAAAGGTGGTGCAGCTAATTCCTTCTTTGTGCAAAAGATGATGAATAAAGGACTCTTCCTGTATTAGTCAACTTAGGTCAAAATTATATCAAGCATCATGTCCAAAGAGTCAGACCATTTTTAAACTACAACTTAGAGAAGCAATAATCAGATACTTTAAACCATGTTCTTTAAATAAAGAATTTTATTTCCTCCTCAAAAAAAAAAGTTCCTTTTATTTGTTAATTACATTCCTCTACACAAAGTAACTCTTATGTCTTCCTATTAGGTTCATACCTATCTTCAAGCACCAGTGAACCCAGCCATTCACTGGGAACAAAAGCACCTACAGTTCCAGCTTTCATTGGTGGTTTCTTTTTTCACTGGACATAAGCCAGACCCAAACTGTTTGAGGGGGGAAGTAGCAGGCACACATAAGCCACTATTTATTTCCAATCCTCACACAAGACACCTGATACAAGCCAAGATGAAGAGAAATCCAAGGATTCAGTGCATAAGCATGGGAACTCACAAGAGCAAAAGTTGGAGGGATGGCACAAAAGGAAGGGGGAGGGTGGAAACACGTGAATTTGGTTTTCAGCTAAAAGGTTCCTCTCATTTTTTCCCAGGTGAATGTGCTGTTGTTGTTACACAGAGACCCGGGCAGCTCAGGTGTTCTACGCTTAAACCACACTGATTTTTAAGTAACCAGTTCCAGGAAAAAGGACCTTCCATCAGGAGAACTGATTGCTGCTGGTGAGCAAATTTCTCATTCTTAACTTTCCTTTAATACAGCAATGAGGTTTGGTTGACAAATGCATTACAAGCCTGGTTATATAAAAAAGACAAATGATAGTTGCTTAGAGATTAGCTAGCAAAACATTTGTTCTGATAGAGAGATGAAGGCAATTTATATGGTGTTGGCTGTCATTTTTTCTCTTAATCAATTAACTAACATTGGATCATGTAACATCAAAAATTCAGAATATTGAATTTAAACTGCCTCCAGCTACAGCGCTATCAATTATCCTTCGAAACCCCTACTGGCTTTCAATAGGCTGATAATCAATTATTTAAGCTTCAGATAATTAATGCTCTGACTTGAAGAGATTTACACTTTGATTTTTTCATGAATACATCATGAAAGAAAGAACTGATTCTCACATTCCATATCTGCTTCATAGAGAAGTTATCATCTGGAGTGATTTCAAAGCCATGACTATGCTATTATGTTTAAATAGCATTTTAACATGTTAATATAAATGCTAGGTTTTATTGTTAACATCTAATAGGTAAACTGATACTAAAGATAGTTATTAACTTCCACAAAGAGTTGCTACAAATACTCATTTGTCAAGAGTCTAGTACTAGGGTGTAGTGATCTGCTTTTGCTGACTGAAGTTAGTGGTCTGCACAAACATGGGGACACTTTGCATGGAATTTTTATTACCAAAAAGTCCTCATCCCCCAGACTTAACTAAAAGTTAAGTCTCTCCTTAGGAAGCACTGGGAAACTTCACATTTTCTTATTAAACATCCATAATCTCCAATCATCAAATTAATGTGCATAATTAATAAGCTCCAAAGGACACTCCCTTCTAAAACTCAGTCAACAATAGCTAACATGAACAAGCCTAAGGAGGGAAGTATGTGAAACAAAGAACAACTCCAGAGTTGTGATGCCATATGGGGGGAAAGGGAACTGTTGTGGACAAGACTGAGGAGAACTATATTATAATGGATGTATTAGTTATTTAGCAACCTTCAGAAATACAGAATTCCTACTGTAAGATGACACTTCATTTTTCCTAAAATTTTGCACATTTTAATGGACAAATTTTTCTCTAGTCACTTGAATAGAATAGTTTTCTTGCATTGAGATCGCCAGCTACTGGAAGTGGGTTTGCATTTGTTCACCAGAAATTGAACTGTTAACAGTAATGTTAGTAATGTTGAGGAATTCATTAAAGTAAGGATAAAAGCTGCTGCACTTTTCATGCCTCTCTGTCCTAAGAAGCATGAAGCATCTTCTTTTGCCAGTGCTCAGGGCTGTAATTCCATATTGGATATCCCTTTTAAATTCAAGTTTGAAATTTTCTGTATCAATACAGGCACAAGTGCTTTGGGGGATTGGGTTTTTTTTGTATTTAAGTCAAAGCACTTTCTCAACAGGTCATCCTGGTAACTCCTAAAGCTCAGCCTCTGAAAAGTGGAATCTCCAGCGAGAACTGATAAGCGGACTGGGTGGTATCCTGGGCTACATGCATTATAGTTTTTAACTAAGTTCAAATCACCAGGTATCCACCTGAATATCTGAGCTTTAATGCCTAAAGATGATTGTAGTGGGCAGAAAGAAGACTTATCAATTAAAAAAATTTGGCTTTGCAATGTCGCTTTCCTTTCCTCAACTGTTGCTTTTTTTCTCTGACTTTCATCAAGACCAGAAGTTACTGAATTTCTTATAATGACCTTTGTCACGAAGAGAAGCAAACACCTTCAAAATACTGAAATAGCCAGGAGCACAGATGGATTGTCTTATTAAGCAGGACTTGAGCTGAAAATCAGTTTAAAAATGCCTTGAAGTATGGGGAAATTTTTTGTTTTCATTGTGAGAAACAGCTGGAAATTTCTTTGACATTTATCTCACAATCTTTAACATCCTGGTTCACTGAGTGCAGGCTAAAAAAATGATGGTAATTTCAACATTCTGAAGGGATTTTCCAATTTAAAATGTATTATACCTGGAGGCAAATACTTGTCAATTTTTCTATTTTATTAAGGAGGATATCATGAGACATGTTTTGATCAAAAAACCTACTATCCATGAAAAAGATCCCATGCTGTTACACTTCAGTGAAATTAAAAAACTAACAGACCGAACAACTAGTAGCACTGTCCTGAAATTTTCATGATCCAGTATTACAATGTTGTCCTAGTTCATAAGAAACAAATGCTGGGTGACCAGAAATGAACTTTGTTGCCCTGATCGCACTGTCGTGAGAACTGTCCCCTGCAGCCTCATTTTGACAGCTGAAAGCAATGCTGCATGATAAAATTAAGCACCTCCATTTTGCACTTTTCTCACAAAGGCATTTATAGAAATAACCAAAACTACTTCTGTAGTCTAGATTGTTAGAATACCACTAAGACACACATTGATTTACGCTGTACCAGGTAACAAATCCACGTGACTAAAGCCGTTGCTTTGTTTTCCAGTTTCCTTGCTGCGTTGAAAGGGATCTTCTCAAAGAAATAATGCTCCATTCAACATTGGCCTTGTCCTTCCTGCTAATTGCAGTCTCTTCCAACCTCGCAATGGCAATCAAAAAGGAAAAAAGAGCACCTCAGACGCTGTCAAGAGGTACTGTATATTTACTTTATGTAGTTACCTCCTCATCTTCCCATATAGGTCAACAAATGTTTTTATTTAGAATATACCTGAAAGCGTTACTGAGGTGTGTTTCTCTAGTGTTAAGTGACACCCTAAGTAGTGCATCTTCTTATTCCATGTCATTTCACTCCATCAGTTTGTTCTTAAGGATATGGCTGAGGGCCTCATGTAACCTGCATAATTTATATAATTCACAGTGACCTAGTAGAAGCCAATAACCTAGCCAATAAACTGAGTCTCTCAAATCAGGATGCACTTGTAGGACTATCAGTGAAAAAATATTCTTTCGTATATCAGTTAAAAGATACTATGTTATGGTAACTTATTATCTACTGAAACACAGTTTCATAACTTCAGTTGCTATGGAACAATGTTTCTACAGACCCATTTTTATACACAGAACAACAGTTTGAGCTACTGGTGGGTTTTTCTGCGTGACTTTTTTTTTGCTTTTGCTTTTCATCATATAGTCACATTCATGCTTTGCAGTGAATAATTCACTTGTTGTGGTGCATCATTTTCAACCTGGAGGTTAACTAAAGACCCTACTTTAAGTTATTTATGCCTGATCAATCCCTAGAAATACAAGCAGAGAAATAGCTGAGTGAAGTCTTTTCCTCTTCTCCATCTTCCCTCTCCTTTCAGGCCTATTCACCCCAAAACATCTCCAGCTCCCTCCCTGACCTCTTCCTCAAGCTGTGCAAAGCCTTCAGACCCCACTGCTCACCTCTGAGGTCTTCCCATACAAAACACTGGCAAAGTCCCACCTGTCACAGAGGTCCCATCTGAGCCTAATTGCTCAGGGAGCACTTGACAAAATCATGCAACACCTCGACTAACCAAAGAGAAATTGCAAATCACTTCTCCTAAGTGGTATCCCCGGAGAAAGGTTATAATCAACCTGGTATCTATTGGCTATCTTGCCTAGATCATTATTTATTTTTCCCACTAAGCCTAAATGCATAAAAAGATAACAAAATCCCTTCAATTCTGGCAATTTTGAAAAAAAAAAAAAACAACAAAAACCAGTCACAGAAACAATCCGTTTTCTAATTCTGATTTAAAGCCTTTTGGGATGCCTTGAGCACTTCACCTGTAATTTTCACAGATCAAAGGGGAACACTTAAACCTGCTGCAAAATGACCCTAGCTGGCTCCTCTGTGCAGTTACCTACGTTAGCAGTTGACTTCAGCCAGGGCTGGGAACACACTAGTCAACGTGCCAGAATCCCACCATCAACCAGACAGATCTGTAACTGAAATCACTCTCCTGAAAGAAGAGATGACCTAAGAGCATCACAAGCAATTGTCCCATGAGAAAGCTAACAGCAAATCACTGCATAACCAGGTCTGGTCCAAGCGCTGTCTAGACAGCATAGAAGAAACAGAGCCTTAACCTGGTCCAGATCCAGAAGCTGTTCTACAGTTCCCATGAGGGCCGTCATGAATGGAGCAACACTGCCTGGGAGGCAGGGATCTACTACACAGGGGCTGGCATCTTTGGGATCTGAAGGCATGAAAGCAACTGGATTATTTGCTTTTTGAGATCAGTGGATCACCAGCTATGGATGAGCTATGAAGCTGATGATTAATTAGGATTTTGTTTAGGTGGAGATTTTTGTTTAACAGCCATTCTTTTACTAAATTATAAGTACTTGCAATGCCAGGGATTGAAATTCATGGCTCAAGAGTTAAGCTTAAAACCCAAGACTACTCTAACAATGTTCATATTAAAGTCTATCTTATTTGAGCTGTCATATTTTATTTTTTTCTCTAACTTTATAAGCCAACTTTCTCTTTAAGCCCCAGGGTCTACATGAAATATGGAGCAGACAATATAAAGATATAAAGGATTTGGGTGCTGATTTAGGGACCTCTGAGTTTTCAGAAAGAGATCTAATAGGTTTGCCAGAGGACTTGAACTGGATACTCAACCAGCCGAGGGTTTTGGCTTTGTTTTTTTGGCTTTGAGGGGTTTGTTTTTGGGTTTTTTTAATCTTCCAAGGCACCTATAAGGAGATGTAGAATTAGTATAGCCACAACGTTTAAGAAACTTTGCCTGAAAAAAACCAAATCCTATTTGTGGACAACTGTTGATAAATATAAAAAATGTAATTTGTTATGAGTTACTTACCTGGCCACCAGTTAATCCTTGTGTTATATTTCTAGGGTGGGGAGATGAAATAACCTGGGTACAAACTTATGAAGAAGGCCTTTATCAAGCAAAAAAAAGGTAAGAGATTAAAAGACAAAGTTGTTAATCAGATAGTCATGCCTGAAAATACTATAATGAAACAGAACAAAGAAACACCATGACAGCTGATCTGCAGACCACGCAGTTAAATAAAACAGATTTAGTGCCTATAAATAAAAGTTGTTGCAGGGGTCTTATGACTCTGAAGCAACATCATGGGCCAATAGGAAACTCTGTGTTTAACACTGCTGTTTCTTTGTCACTACAGCAGTGTTGTCATTTGAATAAGCAAAGATAAATAGATACTATAATTTTAAAAATACATCTTATATATATATATGTATATCTCATTATTCCTCTGATTCCTTCCTTAATCAACAGCTGGAAATCAGTTACATTTGCTCTTGCATGGTGATCTACTGCCTCTGATGTTTCCTCCAACACTTTATTAGCTGATGTATGTGCATGATGTACTCACAGTTTCTCACTATCCTGGTAGAAAGTTCCACTCTGAATCTTCTCTGGGATTCAGCTGAAAATATATTTGAGAATTCATAACTATACCCATTTAAATCTCTATTACAGTTCATTTTAGATCATAATAGTGTAGCATAAGCTATGGTTAAATCGAAGGCAAATTATTTTTAAAATCAAAGGCAACTAATTTCATGTACCCTATGTGAAAATGGCTAGGTACTGAACAACTCTTGACAGTGATAGCAGATCAGCCATTAGTAACTGATTTACTGAACAGTAACAGTAGTTTAAAAAAATACAGGAGAAAATGCACAGAATTGTTTTATGTTTTGACTTCCAAAAATATAAAATGTTGATACTTTACTAAACTCTTTACAGAAAAAAAAAATTACTGTATATCTGTTCAAGAAAGCTTAAAACCATGAATTTTTTCATGGGAAGGATTTGATGATAAACCCAATTTTATAAAAATTATTTTATTCCAGTTCATACAGATTATTTTTACTTTCTTAATCATGGAGAACATCACACCTAAGCAGTATTAAATAGCTCTTCAGTTTGATTATATACTAACTGGGAATGAAATGATGATGGCTCTATTGTTTCTTTCTTCTAGAATTTCTTACTTTAGAAAACCTATTTAGATATAGAAACTTTATTTCTCTATTTTGTTCTTTTATGAAGGAGTTACGTTCTTTTCCCTTGCCCAAAAATTTCTGTAATTCTGTATGGAATGTCTGTATGGTTTTACTGTGGGTTAACATAAGATGAAATGTAATTTGCCTTTTCCAGTCTGCTAGTAAAATCACCCATTTGCATACTTGTCAAATGATCTAACTACATGTTTTATTATTATTAATAAAGTAACAAGCCACTGATGGTAATTCATCATTTGGAAGACTGTCAATACTGCCAAGGTAATTTTGATTCTTTGAGTGTTAAATTTTTGACCATATTTTTATAAGAAACTGCACCTATCTAGATATATACCTGGCACTTACTGAAAATTACTTAAAGAAATAGGTAAATGAAAATGTATTTGAAAGCTAAGAATTTATTACTGTTATTTACAAAAACTCCACTATGAAACTACCCAACAAAGAACATGAAAAATACTCAGTGCTGCTCTCCTCCTATCTCTAATGCAGCACTCATCAGTTTAAATTAAAAGACACAGATTTGCTACTGACTCATTGAACAGATTTAATATTGTTTAGCTCTCCTGAACTGGTAACTAGAGAAGGAGACAAGGACAGGGCTGCTGAAATTGATCTAATAGAATTTTCTGAGAATAATGCACTTTTGTCAAGCTGAGACATGGTATCCATTGAGACAGGCTTCATAAATAACAGAAGAGAGCTTCCATTTTCATAGCCGGGAGGTTGTACTGACATGGGTCAAAAAAACAAAAAGCAGTGATAGAGCCCTTGAGTGCCTCTCAGGAATGTGAATCAGCAGAGACAGGAACAATGTGGCCAGTCTCCAGCCAATATGGTGCCTAAATGCAGAAGGAAAGGCAGTATTTGAGATGGACTTCAAAATGATCGTGTTTCTTCCAGCACTGAAGAAAGCTTTTGCAGAAAATGAAGAGATACAGGAAATGGCCCAAAATAACTTCGTTATGCTGAATCTCATGGTATGAAGGGTTTGGGAAGGTTTGGCTTGTATATTTTCTTGGCTTGTGCTTTCTCTTTCTTTGTCTTGCTTTTTCATGTCATTTTAGCTAAATATCTCTGGCATTTCAGTAACATGTAAGTACAGGCATTTGTGCATGTGTATACACACACAAGTAGTACCTTTTTTGGTTTTGTCCTCTGGTACAAGACTATTCACAGGTGGTACTACACCAAAATTTACAGAAAAATTTTAATAATTAGCTTTAATTTCTCTGCCAGCATGAAACCACAGATAAAAATCTGTCACCTGATGGACAATACGTGCCTCGAATCATGTTTGTAGGTATGTATAATATTTACGTATCTTCAAAGATGTGATATCTGAATCTATGCCTTTGGGGACATCAAAATTATTCATTTTACAAGAATAAAATAGCTCAAAATTTATCATTACCACGGCATTAGTTTGGAACTTGGCAGATCTGAGTTCAGTTCCCCCTCTATCGCAGGCTTTGACCCTCGTAAACTTCCTCCGGGTACAGATACGTTCTGAAGGGTACCTAATTTGTGTTTGGGAGCAAGACGCTTAAATGTCCATTAGCATCTCGGCTTTTGCTCTCTGTGCTTCTTCCTAGTGCTATTATAAGACAAAGTTTAGTGAAAACAGTCAAATATCTGACTGAATGTAGATGTCTACAGCGTGGACATTACCACAGAGCAAGTCAATAGTCAGTGGCATCTAAGGAAATTATTTATCCCATCATAAAGCTTACTTCTGGAATAGGTTGAATGAATCATTCCCCAGAGTGCCTGTTGCTTTCCACTGACTGTACAGGGAGCCTAGAGTCACTAGTGCTGTGGTGGCATCCAAAGTTAGGTGAGATGAAGCCCACACTCGGAGCGTAATGTAGTAACAGGAGTTAGTTAACAAAAAGCTTTGAAGGGGAACTGGGAGAAGAGATGTCCACAACAACTTGCTCCTGTGATGGAAACATTAAGAATCACAAGATTTTCATTCTGAAGGCTCTAGGTAGGTGTTGTGGTTTAACCCCAGCCAGCAACTAAGCCCCACGCAGCCGCTCGCTCACTCCCCTGCAGTGGGATGGGGAAGAGAATCGGAAGAATAAAAGTGAGAAAACTTGTGGGCTGAGATAAAGACAGTTTAATAGGTGAAGCAAAAGCTGCGCACACAAGCAAAGCAAAACAAGGAATTCATTCACTCCTTCCCATGGGCAGGCAGGTGTTCAGCCATCTCCAGGAAAGCAGGGCTCCATCACACATAACAGTTACTTAGGAAGAAAAACGCCATCTCCAAATGTCCCCCCCTTCCTTCTTCCCCAGCTTTATATACTGAGCATGATGCCATATGGTATGGAATAGCCCTTTGGTCAGCTGGGGTCAGCTGTCCCAGCCGTGTCCCCTCCCAATTTCTTGTGCACCTGGCAGAACATGGGAAACTGAAAAGTCCTTGATTTAGTATAAGCACTACTTAGCAACAAAAACATCTCTGTATTAACACTGTTTTCAGCACAAATCCAAAACATAGCCCCATGCTAGCTACTATAAAGAAAATTAACTCTATCCCAGCCAAAACCAGCACAGTAGGTCATGCTAATACTGCATTATGTACACATGACCCTCACTATGTGTGCATCCAGTCAAACTGGCCTCCCCTGATGTAACCCCAGAACTTGTAAAACAGGATATTTTTCTTTAAATATGAATGAAATGCATGTATAATCTATCACTTAAAATGAGCTGCATAATATAAAAATGAGCATTAGCTTTTGTTCAGGATTTCTCCAAGAGCAGTTGGTTGGAACAGAGCGTAACAGCCTCTTAATTGCCTCATTGATGAAATCGGAACAGCTCAGAAACAGGGCTGTCAAAGTAGTGCCACCCACATCGCCCTCAGCTGTTGCGGGAATGGAAAGCACTGTTTAATACGATTACTTTTTCAGACCCATCTCTCACAGTAAGAGCTGATATCACAGGAAGATACTCCAACCGGCTTTACACTTACGAACCACAAGACGTACCATTCCGTAAGTGCCCCCTTCATTGTGTTACTTTGCATTTCACCTTGTAAGCAGCCAGATGCATCCCATCCCAATCATTTGTGCTTGAGAACCCATTAAGATCTCAAAGTAATGAATAAGGACTGCGTGTGAGCATTTGCAGTAAATTATAACAGTCTAACCTGTTCTAGCAAAACACTTAAGCACACCTATTGTCCCATTGAATTTATTGGGACTACTCAGGTAAGACAAGTTGAAAGATCGTGGGCGAGAACTTTCAGGATCAAGATCTGAGCAGTTTGTTGGAGAATGGTGAAAGTCACTATGCTCAAAGGTATCCAACTGTGCAATGTAAAGAGCCAGTGGTGGGCGGGAATCAGAAAATAAATGTTGGTGGTTACCTGGGTACCACCTAACACCCATATTTCAGAAAAGAATGTGATTTTTCAGGTTGAGCTAGTCCTTTCTCTATACCATCTATCTGATACCAATGCAGTATCTCACCACAAATATGCACTTCACATCTGATTACCAGGCTTGCTGTTGAGAAGTGAGGGAGTTGAAAGCAGCCTTGTCAAATCCCTTTAAGTTAAACATTTTGATTCACGCAACTTTTTACCTTCTGCTTTAGTATCAATGTGAGAATTTTCACAACAGAAAGCTCTAAAATATAAGGTGTAACCATAAAATAATTTCAATGTGAACAATTTACTAATCAAACTAGGTGGGCTTTTTAATTGTACAAATGCACTTTAAGTATTTTTTTACAGTTCTTATTTATTTTTCTTTCAGTAATAGAGAACATGAAGAAAGCACTACGCCTCATTCAGACAGAACTGTAACCAGCAACAATGGAATGACCATAGCCTCTACGAGGTGAAGCTGCACTAGGAAACCTAACATTTTAAAACATTTTAGTTAACCTCTCTGTCTCTACTATCATTTTGAACTCTTACCAAGCAGCTTTGGTATATCAGATTTCATAAGAAACTTATATGTACAATTTGAAGAACAAACATAGAAAGACTATTGTGTCTATTTGGAAAATAAGAGGAGAAATCTAATAAACACTTTTAAATTAGTTATCTGAATAACTGAAAGTGATGGTTTAAGGTGCAGCAACTTGGAGCTGTATTTTATCAGTCCAGCTGTGACTTTGTTAAGTCAGCTATGACTTCTGACCAAGAGTTATAACCAATCTTTTTGATGTCTATTTGCAATTTGTTATATAATTTAATAGCTGCATCTCAGCTCCTAATTTTTATTTTTATTGCAAGAAGCTTGTAAGTCACTCTGCTTTATGCACTTATTTCTCATTAAAGGAAAAGAAGTTTTGCTGGCAAATCAGACAGGAAGGCTGTTCCTATAGATTTTGGAATAGCTTATGTAGAAAAAAATCAGTGATCTGGGCTTAGTTTTCTTCTGTCTAATTCTTTAACTATCATTCTGATAGCTGAAAACCGAACCGACATTTCACACTGAGCATGTGGTCTCAGTGAGGTGATAATCATCAAACAGCAACTACAGGTTTTGCTATGATAAAGATACAATGAAGCAAGAGAGATGGAAGGAGATAGTCCCAGAACTCCACACCTGAGGCTAAGTGATGCTTGTAAAGTGTGGTATGGGAAAAATGAGCAGGCTTGTCCTAGCTCTTTTCATTTAAATGGCCCTTGTCATGATGAGTCATGACGGGCCATCATGATGGCCCTTGTCATGATGAGTCAAATGAGTCATGTGAAGCTCATCCAAGGTCATTCCCGCTTTTTCTGTAGCATCCCAACCCAGACATCGTGGTGGCAGCTTAGTGAGGGGATCTGTACATACAAAGTCTTCACAAAATTTCCCCAGGATCACTGTATGCAAAGGCAGATGCCTGTATGAGTAAAAAGCTGAAGTCAGTTGAAATAGTTTGTTATCCCAGCAATGTGCTTTTTCATTCGAGCAAGACAGTGAGTGAGACATCTGCAATAAAAGCACATATGTTATGTTATGTGCAAAGCACCAGTGTCACTTGTTTGTGCTACCTGCCATTTCCTATGAAGCTGCCTATATACACATATAAAAGATAAAGGAAGGATCTTTGCAGGACAGCTTTGCTAATTTACAATACCTAGTATTAAATTTGTCATGAACGAGTTATATTGTGCCTATCTATGTCTTCATAACTATGTAAAATTTTGATATAAGAGTATATTTCAACAGATAGGTGATAAATGACCTGTAGACTAAGAGAAAAAAAAATCTTGTATTAGTCATTAACAGTATATTGTCTTCATAATCAGTTAAATGATTTTTTAACCTATGGGAAAATGCTAGAAACAAAATTAAACTGGTAATCACATTCCTTTAAGTTGTGTTTAGCTCTGTTCATTTATGCCCGTATCTGTTGCCCAGATTTGGCAACATTTCCCAGTCTGTGGGCACACCCTCTTTCGAGCATGCCAGTGGTGTTCAGGAGCAAAGGACGTGAGCTAGCTGCCAGAGATGACACAGGATAGCCATGGCAGCACTTTTAAAGTAGGGTTGAGAGAAGATTTATTTTGGGGAGAAGCACAGCACAAAATAGGAAATGCTTAAGTATAGTAGATTCAAAATATTACCAAAAGATTAGGTGGAAAGTGGTGGGTCTTTGCTGTCATATTGCAGGGAAATTCCCCCCCCCCGCCCCCCAATTCACTTTCAACATCAGCCAAGATCATGGGAGACATTGGCTTGAAACAACCTCCGCTCTAACTCAGGCAGGAAATCAAATGTGGGATGGTTACACCATTAGCCAAACCCTGCTTCACCTACTTAAGATTCAGAAGACTAAGGTTTCAGGCTCTGGAGGGATATTGGAGGGAAGGCTGCACTTGTGGAAGTATTTGCATGGCTATGTTTTCATTCCAGTGTGAAGCAAAAACTTTGTTTCAGGTCTGGAAAGCAGCTGCAAAACAAACCTGTTGTCCTCCCTTTAACTCTAGTAGTGACATCTTTGTCCATGGTATTCTTGTTTCCTTGTCTATTACTACTACTATTACATTAATTGCAAAGATGAGAGTGTCTGCCATAAAAGACTACTTCCATGGATTACCCTAGTCAGTCCAGATATCAGCCTTTCAGTAAAAGAAGGGTATCCTCACACATACAAATGCTGAAGAGCATAAATATGCTGAGGGCTCCTCTGGGATTATACAGTGGATGATCACTTTAATGCTTCTTTCCTGTTAAGTAGATACATACACATATATACAGCCCAAACCCAGGGATGATGTCCTTTTTGTGCTGATGGCTGTCACTTCACACTGAAATGTTAATACGTTTCTATACTAAAGAGTGGGAAGTCACAAACACAGTCTGATGTCACATCAATGTAACTCTGTAAGAGAATGCTCAGAGGGGATCTTATTAATGTATATAAATACCTGAAGGGAGAGTGAACAGAGGATGGAGCCAGGCTCTTTTCAGTGGTGCCCAGTGATGGGACCAGAGGCAATGGGCACAAATTGAAACACGGGAGGTTCTGTCTGAACATCAGGAAACACTTTTTTACTGTGAGGGTGACCAAGCACTGGCACAGGTTGCGCAGGGAGGTGATGGAGTCTCCATCCTTGGAGATATTCAAAAGCCATCTGGACACAGTCCTGGGGAACTGGCTCTAGGTGGCCCTGCTTGAGCAGAGGGTTGGACCAGGTGACCTCCTGAGGTCCCTTCCATCCTCAACCATTCTGTGAAGTCAGCCATCCCAACTCAGTGGGCTTATTTAGCTGGATTTATAAATTAACTGCTTTTAGAGAATTAGCAGCTAAAAATGTAAGTCACTACTTTCAGTGAATAGAAAACAAGACCTGCTTGTTTAACTGACTGGAGCGAAATTGCAAAAGCAACATAATTCACAGCAACAGGATCTTACGTTACTTTTACAATTTAAACTGTCAGGGTTATAGAGATGAGGGGTGGCCCTCACTGCAAGTGCAAGAGCTACTCCTAGATATAAGGACACACTGTACTTGCTCTGAGATAAGGTTACCAAACTCGACCCACATCTCATGCCTGTGGTTGCCCTCAGTGAATTTACTGTGCTGAGAAATCCTGATGTGTAGCCTTTGCTCTGCTTTCTCTGGAGATGGCGCTTATTGGCTACCCCCACTCCGTCAAAATCAAGTTTATTCATTCTTCACTGCTGATGACAATTGCTAATAACACACACACTTGTATATATTTACTTTGGCTGTTGCAGGTTTATATTAAAATGGATAGTATTGTCATGCTTCCCTCTTAGCACCTATGATGCAGCAGGTAGGGTATCAAGTTAAAAGACTAGATACTCAAATCAAACACATCTTAGTCCTCATAGAAACACTGAACTCCTGTGTATATCCTATGCTCTGCTCAGCTATGAGCAGATGAATGTCAACTTGCTCGATCTGAAAGTGGTACGTTGACTATTATTTCACACAAACATTTGCATGCTTAGGGATTACATTTGGGTCACTTCTTTTAGTGGATCCATTCACATGCAAAGAGATGGCTGTCAAGAATCCACAGCGCTGGAATCCCAATAGGTTTGTGATTCAGGACCACAGTCCAGAACTTGCCTGGGCTCAGGAATGCTAAACTCCATAGTCGGACTGACCTCAGTGCTGTAACAGAAAATAAATGGTAGAATTATCACTTACTGTGATTGTGGAAGAAATAAGCAATGCAAGCCCCGGGCCTACTGTTGTTCGCCTTATTTTGGGCATTTGATATTGAGCCAGCAGACAGGAAATAAACTATGTGAATTAAATAAAATACTATATTAAAAGTAACAAAATTTTCAGAACAATACAATGATCACTGACTTTCATTCTCGAACAAAAGTTAGCCTTTATATCTACACTGCAATGCATGTTATTTTAACATTTGAAGAAAATCTGTATTAATTTCCAAAGGTATTATCGATACTGGTTGCATCTGTAATCTAGAACAGTATTTTCCACTGCAGAAGTTTTTGACAGCTTCGACAAACCACTCATCCAAGTAGACAGCAGCCACTTTCCAGAAATGTCACAGGCCCACGAATTCCTCTGTGTCTGAGGAGATGTGCTTTGCAAAGTGACTAAAGGGGATTTCACCACCTTCTTTCCCTTCTCGAGTCCCCATAGGTACAAGGCTGAAATCTGTTCTCAGCCATATCCTAGAGAAATGGGACTAAATCTTTGTGATTTTTAAAGATTCAGATCCAGTCCTTTTGGTGGAGCTAGATATTCGGGTAAAAACCACCCTGTATGTTGCACACGTATTTTCCATTCACAGCTTAGTTCAACATTCATCCTTAATTTTACAGCTGCTACTATCTTTCTGCCTTCTCCTCTTCAAAGATTATTTTGCCAGGTAATATCTCTCCTGATGGAACAGAAACTCAGATTAAATCTCAGATTAAAGTCTCATTGCTCAGGATAAGATAATGTGTCTGTAATCTGTGCAATGGCAGACAAAACATTATTCTTCCCCCTTTTTTCTTCTGAAAAGAATGGCATGAGACACTACTCCCTCTTTTCTTCCCTTCTTGTCTGCTTGTGTGCCACACAGCTTTATTCATAATATTAGTGGGCAGATTTTTATTCACACTCTTACTTCCCTCTCTTAAGAGTGGGAAGAGTGGGAAACTGTTCCTTTTGTTCCTTGCTTAACTTGAACTAAACGAACCAGGTTTATTTGACCTCCGCTGTTTGGGTTAGAGCTGAAGGAAGAGAATAAAAAATTGAAAATGTGAATGCAAGAGCAGCATTTGTTTTACACAGAATAAATTCAGTCACAATATAAGGGCCAATAGCTGAGAAAACCTACCTGTGTAGACCGTGTGCTTTTACAGAATTCATAACGTGTATACTACATGTAAGGATGCTAATATTAACATGAGCATAAGATAGCATCGCCTGTGGAAGCCCATGTTTTGTATAAAAGACTTCTCTGAGTTCTGCCTTTGCTACGAACACGACACATTCCGGGAAGCAAACTTTATTACCACTTGTTCACATATCCATGCATGCTTTACTATCTGGACTTACCTGTTGTAATCAGACCAAGGGTAGTCAAACAAACGTGGACTTAACGTCAGTGAGGTGAGGCACAGGAATCTGAGAACTGACAGAACAGGATCCTCCCCTATGTATCCGTCTCAATGCAGAAAGGCGTTGGCTTTTCTAGGCAGATGGCTGATGTATTGGTCTGCAGAGCTAAAGCATTTTCCTGTGTGCAAATATTTGTGCTTGACCAGAACAAAAGAAAAGCCACCATACCTTTGTGTACCGTGGAGGTGAGAGACTGTGGGACACCTCAGCACTTAAAATGCAAAAGTAACTTGATCTTGCAGAATAAGGCTGATATACTTTGGATTGCTCCATGTGCTACACGTGTTCTTGCCAAAGGCTGACACGGAGAAATTTCCAGATGCTGAGGTGTCCTCCACAGGATCGGCCAAGTCACTGGTCTGCTTCCTTTTGTTTCTTCCTTTGTTCAAACGGATGCACAGATCCACAGTATGAGTGAGTCAGGTGGAAACCAAAAGTCTCCACGGCAATTAAAAAGCCCAAAAACACCACTCAGGAGGGGAGGAATATTTATTCCTCCACCAGAAAACCTCCAGAATTTGCAATCTATATATACATACCTTTTCCTTGCTGTTCAAGGTGCTAATGCTATTCATCACTTACCATCTTGGGTTGCTACTGTGTATTGTAAAGTAACTGACCCACTAGTCACTAAAAGTGGATCTATTTCAGCAGACCGTTTTCTTTTAAGAGGTATCAGATATTTGCTGATCCCTTTAGAATAAGAGAAGACACATAAAACCAGCAGCTTCGCCTATCTTTGCATAATAAGAAAGAACCCAAGTACAGCGGAGTGATCCTTTAGCTCACAGTGCCGTATCAAGCACTGCATCTCAAAATTTCCCTAAAATTCCAACTTCAACTGTTCTTAAGTAGATATTCATCAAGTCACCCTTTGTACATCCCTAAGTGTGACCTGTGAGAAAGAGAAAAGATACCATATGCAATCATTTTTCAAGGTTATAACACTCTTGACACAACACTCCTCAGGGTTTGGGTGGGGTTTTTTTGGTGCTTCGACTTGGTTGTTGCTTCAGGAAAGAGCCTAAAAATAATTCAGAAAGATCTACTGTGTTTTCTGTTACTTTTCTGTGCACGCTGAGGATCACTCGTTACTGCTTTGCACACCCTGGCTGCACGTCCCCAAGTGATTGTTTGTAAAAGGTTGGCACACATGAACCCACCCTGCTATTAAGCAGTCAGCCAGCTGCGGAGAGCCGAATGCACGGAGATATACAAACCGCTGGCTTCATTGCTTAAGTTCACATAGAGGGAAGAGGACAGTGGCTGCCTGGGGAAGAAGCTACACCCTAAGGTGAGGTGAACTGTACAGGACGGGAAGAAAAGGAGCCTTGATCTGCTAAGGTATTTTTTGCTTCAAGCCTACAAGGAGGTGGGGCTGTGATTTTACACAGCTCTTGAGCATTTGTATCGGAGCACCGTAAGAGCGGAACAAGAGCCCGCATCTCCCACACCTGCACTGCTTCGCTTGGACGACAACTCCACATTCAATACATGTTACTGTTATCAAATATTTTCACATATACGTGCTCACTGAGGAGCACTCTCACCTTAACTGAAAGAAATATTCCCTCGTGCCCTCAGTGGCTTTAGTTCTCATTAATTCATATACTCTCGACTTTGACAAAAAAAGACAAAAATTCCTAAATCCCATAGCGAGTTCCCAAAAAGGGAATGTAAAGATTCAGAGGAGAAGTTACTTTGGGCCTGGAAACTCAATCTTTCCTTCCTTGGAAAAAAGCCCTTTCCTATTTACTAACCAAACAAATTAATACTCAGGGAGCCACACTCCAGTGAAAACGTACTATGAAAACGTTCTGCATTCTCGGACTAACAATATGGGATGTGGAACAACTCCTTTAAAGAGAAAGAAAGCTTTGGGGTTTGTTTGTTTGTTGTTTATAAAAGCCAAGAAACAACTTTGTTGATGTCTCGCAGAGATTTTTAAATGAATAAGTATTCTTTCATATGATCTTTCTAGAAGGCAACAGGGCAAATGTGACCCTATCTTAAGTGTCTATGTGGCTTCCACTGTAGTAACACCATGGAGTATGACTACTGGAGATACCTCGAGGCTGCCTTTCCTGACCAAATGTGTTGCCTGCACAGATGGTGAGCTGAACTTGTACAGCCCCAGGTACAGCTATAGGGCATCTCTGGAGCACAAAGGACCAGACAGCTTGAGCGTTAGGCAAGGCTGTTTCCACAGGCAGGTATGCTGCCTGAAGGGTGCCTGTGGTATGGGAGTAGCATTAAAGAGACTGACAGATCCTTTGGTTCTTTACCCTGAAGAGTCTCGCAGGAGCTAAGGTGGTTTAGCTTTCCATATTTTTATGCAGAAGGAACTAAAACATAGGCAGGTTAAGATCACACAAAAGGCATGTGGCAGGACAAGGAATTGAAGGTGCATTTATCCAGCTGATACGAATGAAAGTAAGCACAAACTAATTAGTGCTGCCTCTTTCTGACTGTGAAATGTGTTCTATCAGTCACCTGAATTCTTGAAATTAAGGGGAAAAAGGCATTGTGCTAAGATAAATGAAAGAAAGCGTCCGCAATTTTGTAACCAATGCATAAACCTTAAAGCATGAAGCCTTTCCTTCCTGCACTGAAACAAATCAAAGGATACGTGTCCTTCTAGAGAAGGGATGACTCACCAAGAAAGCTAAAGAAAATTCTTCCTGTGCTATGTAGTTTTATAACATGCTCTGAGCCATAAACAAACCCAGAAATAACAACATCTTTGAGAAAGAGTAAATTCCAGAAATATTTGTGGTAAAGAGATAATTCCACAGCCTTAGCTCCAGTGGCAGAGGTCTTATCGTAGCTACCATGTCTCCAGGTAAAGTTAAAATTAATTTAAAGAAGAAACTGTGGTTCCAAGTCCAACAATAGCAAGTATTGTCAGTGCCAGTAAATACTTTGGCATTACTCGACGTGTATATTTCAGTCATGTAGACTCAATACTTTTCTGGCGGTATGCTGATAAATCACAGAAATGTTCAAACTACATAGTGACTATAGGGGCAAGTTGCCAAAAAGACGTCAGGCTAATAACCACATTTTGAAACAGCAAAGTTGAAAAACAAGTAAAATCTTCCATAAAAATAATTATAATAATTTAAAACAGTGCGGGGAAAAATAAAAAACTTATGTATTTGTATGCATAAATCCTGAATGTATTGGCAAAACTCACTTATGAAATCTGGAATAAAAGATATATTTCTAAGGGTATTTCATTTATAGAAGTGTAGATTGCTTTGCATACTGATATGGGGGCGGGGTATTATGGGTGGCACCATTATGGGTCCTGTGCCTTTTGTGGGTAACCAGCACAACTGGGTGCCCCTCTGAAGTGCCTGTCCACTGATACACACGGCATGGGGAATAAACAGGAGGAATTACAGGTCTGTGGGCAGTTGCTGAGCTTGCTAGGACTGTAATATATAAGTGTAACTTATATCAGTAACTTACATAAGTGTAGCCACACTACACATTAATTAAGCTTGAAAAATGTATTCTCTTTCTACAGCTGGTTTTTTTCTTTTCCATTTTGACAAAACTACATATACCACATGGACCTACAATTACAATTCATCTTTATATTTCAATTCATTCTTTGGGTAAGATAGCAAGAGGGACTACAGGTGGGCATGATAATTTAGTAACCCATGCTACTAAACTATTAGTTAATTTACTGCAAAACATTGGATACTAAGGAACATGAGTGTGATGTATTTGTTAATTTGTTTTAAAAAAGAGCACATGCATCTCAATTCTGCTGGTCATTATCACCTTGTCTGCACAAAATTTGCATCCTCCCTTGATTTAAGGGGAAAAATAAGAAATAAAGCAATGTCAAAGGTAAGACTGAATCTGGAAGACGGTAGAGGAAGAAAGGTTAAGCTATTCACTAGAAAATTCTTCTGTATAGTTTAAATTATATTTTTCTAAACTTGAGCCAGAATCAAGACAGGAACTGAAACCTTGAGGCTGTCATTCTCTAGGAGAGAAGCATGAGTCAGCTGTCAGTGGCTGCCAGGAGGAGGGAGGGTCATCACACTGACAGATATTAAAAAAAAAAAAAATTGTAACATGTAGTCTTGTCCTACTCAACGAAAGACGGAATGACAGGGAAAAAATTATCACAGGTTGTAAAGGACAACAGTGCAAAACATGTCTTTATAGGCTGTTTTCACCATGCAGTCTATACCTGTGAAGTGAAAAAAATAAATTCTTTGCACCAAAGATGCTGGTCTGAGTTATTTTAAGCACCCATTTTCCAGAACAGATTTGCCAGGGAAGGAGCTAGGGAATCTGGCCTCCCCATTAACGGCGATTACACACTGCACTCTCTCATATCACCGGACCATGCAGCTTCCTCACGTAGGCAGGTTGTGCCTATGTCTTGGTCCTTCCCAGGATGAAGAAGAAAAGGAATTATAGGCATGACCAAAGAAAGGCCACTTGGATTAGTTGAGTTGGTAACTGAATGAAAGAAGGTAAGAATGGCAGCTTCTACAGAAAGGGGTGTAGATAAGGAAATACTACTTCAGCTGATTTCTCTCAAAAGTGACTAGAATATTATTTTATCACCAGAACAGATAATCTAAGTATTTTTCATAAACCAAAGGAATTTTCACAATTGGAGAAAAAATTCTATAACACACACATTTATTTTTAGGTAAAATGATAGGTATGATAGAGAGGGGTTTTTTCACTAAAACAGCACTTTGTCTTTTTCTGTATTATAAAGTTATCTGCACAAATAAAATAACCCAGAAATGGGCATGTATCCATGACAGCAAACTTTTGGTCCCTGCATAGACTTTTGATTGTTGCTCAACGCTTCTTTGTCATTGTCTGGTTTATTATATTACTGATTCTATTTATCTTCATTTACCTTGAGATCGTTCTTTCTGAAACACCAGTGAGAACAGAAGCAAGCCAAACCCTTCACAATGCAGCTATTCACTGTGGACTCCGCTAAGCAGTCGCTCAAGGTTACTCATGTCACGGGTGTTCCTACAGGGTTTGTGGAAGGCTTTTGTGGGAGATAGCAGCACCCTTTCCTACGCTACAGGAAGTTCACGCTGTAAGCGTGTGTATCACCGCCCTGATTCTTCACTTCCTCCCCCAACACAGAGCTGTATCCAGCGAGGAAACAGCCAGGAAGGGCTGTCAGTGACCCTCACACCCTCCCTTTTCGGCACAGAAGGCGCAGGGCAGGTTTCTTCCCTTTTCGACTGCATGACGACTCCTGTGTTTCGTCAAGGATCCTACGCATGACAGGCAAACCCCAGTCCAAGCTCCTATCTGCTTTCCCCTTGTCTCCCAGCATCCACCCAGCTAGGCAAACACAGCAGGGCAAAGCTGTGTCCAGCTGCAGCAACCAGCCTGCACAGCGATGCCGCTCCCTCTGCAGAGGCACGGCTGAGGCAGAGACGCAGAAGCTTAATTTCCAGAACACATCTATCCTCCCAGGTTGGTTTGCACAAAGCAGCTTGTGTCCCCTAATTCTTTTCCACAGATACAACAGCTTCACTGAATGCACAGCAGGGCCTCACCCTGAGCAATGAACTTAATGTGACCGGCTTAGGGATCAAAGGTCTTACTGAGCATTTACAACACAAAAAGTGTAGGCAAACAATATGACAAGAATGATCAATCATTCAAGAACCATTCCCTACCATTTTATTTGATAGGATATGCTGTTTCCTATGCTCCCTCAAGCCCAGAAATTACAGGAGGAAAAAAGGCAACATATTAATCTGCAATAATCAGGCAAGAAGGAAATAAATAGCCAGGGTCAGGATGACAGCTATTCCCCCACATGGGTATATTTAGGGGCTTTGTTGATGTGAAAAACCTCCCTATATTTCCCCCAGTGCAGCAGCTTATTGCAGTTGTTTGCCCTCTCATTTCTGGGCTCCTCGGCAGCAGGAATACAACTAGAGCCAGCACTGAGGCACTCCTCAGCCTGGGCTGGCAGAGCTGATCCCCTGCCCTCTCCCACACCGGAGGAGCAGTGATCTCACTTAGCACCAACCATGGGCATCACACCAGGCACTGTAACGGGAAGCCTGACCACCCACCGAAAAAAGCACATCCTTTGTCAATGGGCAGATTCATTCAACTTGGCAGTCCCCCTTCCCAGGCATGACTTACTGGTTTGGAATAGATTCACCCATAGGGGAGCAGGCATTGGCTCCGCTTTGGCATTTCTTCTCCGAGGTAGTGCCACTGGTGGCAGTGTTGTTAGTGCTAAATGTTGGCTGTTGACCATGACGAAAAGACCCTCAGATGGATAGTCTTGACATCACTCTTCACAAAACAAGCAGAAAGGTCCATGAGGCTTCTCAATTTTGCAACAGCAAGCAGTGGTCTTAATGGATATCAAATATTTGAAGTGACCATGAAAGAAGCTTGTTTCCTGTTTCCAAATATTAACTGAAAAAGAGCCCTACTGTGTCACTGCTTCAGCAAGACCCCTTGTTCTTTCTGGAGTCTGCATGTGTATAGCCATACATAGACAGATGTTACAAAAAAAATGTAGATTTGACAGACAGACACAGTAATTTGAAATTTTAATGATATATGGAGATTTGCATTTATTAGAAACAGGAAAGATAACAGGAATTAAAGTAAACAAGATTTAGGACAGGTCTGAGATTTAGGACAAATTATTTAATTCTAACCAACCTATAAATAATTGCTTAATACCCAAGAAAGTTCTTTGAAATTTAAATTAGCAGCAGCTTGAGAAGCGGAAACCTTCATGGATAAATATAGCATGGGTATATTGTATCCCTGAAACTGTTCTTGAAAACATCAAGGCAGTAAGGAATAGCGAGGCAGCCATTAACAATCTGACACGTATTCTCTCCTTCAGTAAAAGTGTTTTGAAAGGGATTTGCATGGCAGGAATTCTCAACAGACCTGCTATCATTTAGCAAAACATGCTGCAAGTAGAACATTTGCAGCGGACATATTATCTGACCTAGGTCATCTCCTGATTAAACATATATAGATTGGAAGGAGATTAGTCATTAAATCAAGTAGAAATACAAGCCAAGCTACAGCTTGCACAGAGAAACTATATCCAATTAGCTTTGCAAGTGAGCTGAAAGCAGGAATTAAGAGGAAGGTAGTTCCAGGACACTTCTGCCAGCACATCCGGTTCAGGATGCCTGAACACGTGCACGCTCCATCGCATGTGTGATTTATATTTCCACATTCTGGACCACAGGGAGAGTGTTTCAAAGATTATTAAATCTTGACATCTCCATTATTGGGAAAGATGAAAAATGAAATTGAAAGATGAAAAATGAAAAGAATTTGAGGCAGGTAACAGAAAAGTTGCCCTGCCACATTATTTTAAACCCAAGAGTTATAATCACACATATATGCATGATGCCCCCAGGTAATTCAGGGAGTGGGCTGAGATCTCAATCTAAGATGGTGCCTCAGTTCAAAGCCAGTCCCCAGAAACTGGACAGGAACCAGGACATAACTGAGCATTTACACATGACATATGGGCATCCCTCAGCTAGCTTAACCTTAAAACCATGTCTGGAGGAAGTGAAACTCTTCATATAGTCCTGGTGAAGGAAGGGATATTCAGCAATATAGCAAAGCTCACCCAAGAAGAAAGGTGAAGTTCTCCAGTGTCTGAGAGAAAGGAATGGTATAGGAACGAAGGCACCTGGCTAATGCTGGCACCGCAGTGCTGCATAGGCCAATTTTATTCCTTCGGGGATTAAAATATCTCATGGTATCATGTCACAAAAGCTACAATTTTCCACTCAAAAGCAGAAGCTTTTCCAAACATTCACATAGCTATGATGTGACCTGCTGATTCCTTCACTGCTGTGTGCATTTATAACATCGCTCTGCTCTGGTAGCCCTGGCATAGGTGACACCATCAACCTCGCAAGCACTCTGTGCTCTCACATCTCCATTGATATGAATTCTCTTTTTGTTATTATAATAGTACAAGTTTCATAACTGAATTGATCTATATGAATGACTTTATATGTTTATAACTGTTGGTTATTTGCTTTCCTTTTTGGAAGCATAAATGGTAGAGGTCCCTTAAAGAAAAAATGGACCCAAGCTGTAGATGTCATACTGAGACGCCCAACAAGAACTCTGGAATGACCGAGGTTCATATCCAAAACAAACTCCTCCACAAATGTAAAAGCTGTAGTCATTGTGCAGTGCTAAACATCTAACCCAAGTTTAACAAAGTGTTTCTAATCAGCAAGGACATGAGGGTGACTAAGTAGAGAGTCCTGAGTAAATTCAGTAACAGTGGGCACCAGACGCAAAACTGGGTTGTGGACCCAAGTGCTGAGTCCAAAATTGCTCAAATTTCAGGGACCGTTTGTCCTGGAGTTGCAGGTTGAATGAATCACAACTTCAAAAATTTTTATCTTTTGCTCTAATATTTTCAAAAGCCTCGCTGAACTTGAAGGAGCACTTAGATTCTCCATTTTACTCCACAAGGCAAAATTCCCCTATCCTATTTTATACCAAGAGTGGAAGACTCCTGTGAAGAACTACTTATTTCGTCTGTCATGTCACATTTTTCCCCACCATCTTCTTATGACTTAACCTATTTCATCTAACCAATCTCCCACCAGACTGTCCACCTGGTTAAATCCTTTCTAAAATGCTGACTTTGTAACTGATTCATGCTTTCACTTAAAGCATTCTCCACACTACCGTGTGTAAGAATTGGATCTCCACAAGTTAGAGGCAGCACAGGCAATTCTCTGCAACACAATTTCATTTTGAGAAATGAAGCCAAAATAATTTCTTTTTCTAAACAATTTTTATTTCTTTTGCATGAGAAATTTTGAAAAAGTCTTACTTTTCATTCCCAAACAGATTTTTTTTTCCAAAATTACAATTTGATACAACAAAAACCCTATTCTTTGATGAGGCTCTCAAATATTGGGCACAAAAACATTAGCATTTCTCAAAACACTTTAGTGATACCACTGTAAAGTTGTTATGCTTCAGACTGTAGCTCTACACTGTGAGGCAAGTACTGGGAAGCTTTGTTGGGATTTTTTTATTAGTAGTAGTTTAAAGGTGTTTGGTTGACAGAAAATAACTCTTCGGATCTCCAGTCTGCCCTTTCAAAAAGATTGCCGAAGTCATAGTTTTGATCCCTCTACAACAGTTTGAATGAAATGAAAAATGAATGAAAGAAAGAAGTGCCCTGAATCTGACTGCACTGTTATTCTGAAGATGGACATGGTGCAGAATCTATGAATAGGCCATGGGGCGGGGGGTATCGTCACTAAAACAAAGAACTAGTGCTATTATTACAGCCTCCAAATGTGCATTTATCTTCCAAAATATCAGTGCTGGCACCTGCAGCTAATGGGGAAAGAAGTGTTGCTGGGTCTTTCATTAATATCTTTAACATTGACTTAGCATGAACTGGAGAAAAATGCAACCTTAAAAATGGAGAAAGATACAACAAAAAAACCTCCAAAATTGTAGGGTGGAGCTTTTATTTGCATTTAGTTTTATATCCAATTCACTTCCTGTTAGTAAATCTGCAGTAACATTCTTTGTACAACTTAGCTGCAAGCCATTGTTTAGCCAGCACAATAAACCCAGCATTAACTTTTAGCCATCTCAGATTTGCTGACTGAGAACTGCATTCCTGCATTAGGATGCCCTCTCCAGCATGTTCAGAATGAAATACCATCCTGCATAAAACACACAAAGAGAAAGGAAAATTATATCATCCTCCATGGATCAAAAAAAGTCTTTACCATTTAGCTGCCATAACATTTAAACCTCACTACTGCCACAGGTGCACACTCTCCCCCCGCCCCCCGCCTTTCCTCATAAAACTAAAGGCAGCAAGTAGAGTATTTTGATTATTAATTAAACAAAGCCACTCCCAAATTGCTATGGTGCCATACAGCAAAGAGCCAACATCCAGAGCTGCTGCTATTAGGGATTCCTGCTCGCCAGCTCCGTGAGTCGTCCTGGGCGAGACTTTCACCAGGCAGAATTCAGTGAAGCAAAGAAAATTGGAGAGCAGCAGCCAGTTGTCATGCAACTGGCTAGAAGGTTTCACAGAATTCAGCTCCTGCCACAATGTATCTTCCACTTGAACCAAAGCATTTTATCAAGCAAGTTTTCTATATAAACCAGTTTGAAAGGAGAGGTGACTTAATTTATTATACCAGCTGATGCAGTCAGAAAAAGCAAGGGGTGTTCAGTTTGAGATTCACTTGACAAGGGCTGACCTGTAAAAATGGAGACGTTTTCAGGCTCAAGTCCCCTAACAGACCACCACGGCAGCATTCCTTTACAAAAATGATCTTTTGAGAAGTGGTCAGCAACAGAGCTTGGCTTTAACCTAACAATTTTTAGAAATTGCATTAAGACAGATTTAAGAGGGAGTTGCATAGAGAAGTTGGAAGCTTAAATCTCTCTGCTTAGTATGAACTGGGTCACTGAATGAACTCACAGGTTGGTTTGCTCACCAAACAGGCAAGAGGAAAAAAACATGGCAGCACGATGTGCTCTCATGAAGGCAAAACTCGTGACTTTCCTGGAGGGGTCTTTGCTAACAGCTTCACCTTGCTAACGGAACCTGGTGCTGCAGAGCAAAAGGAGTCATTCTGCTTTACGTGAGCAATGTTAGTGACAGGAAGAAACTTCATGATCATGCAGTAAAAATAATACCTCTGGACTAATTTTTCTCTTCAGTTTAAATTATCTGTAAACACAAAGCACCAGTTTCATTTTTCCCACACTTTTGTGAATTTAACACTTCCTCCCTTAAACGGAGATCTTTAATCTTTTAATATTAACATCTTTAAGTACCTTTAGTCTTCCAAGGCACATATCAGTTATCTGGAAAAGATTTGTTAAATTAAACTCTTTTTGTCCCTCATTTCCTGAATCAGAAGGAACTAAAAAGCCTGTGAGTAATTCAGACCTGAGCTCTGCTAGCCAAATGCACGTGGCAAATAGTCCCACGAACTTCACTGGAGCACCTCACAAGGTGTGTAGCACAGCACATTTTCACAGCACAGGCTCGAGCAGTCCCAGCTCATACAGATAGATTCAAACAATACGGCAGCTCCCAGAAGTTCTTACAGCCTGCAGCTGAAATAGTTAAAAGGCAGAGCTACTTGCATTAGGAGTTTTATATTCCTACATTTCCTGTATTTAACAGAAGCAATGGGGTGGTTTTATTTCAAAACCAATCTGACTGCCTCAGAGAGACAGTTGGAAAATTGCTATTATAATGGTGCACTCATGCTTAAGTTTCATTGACATAGCAGTGTCAATCACCAAAAGGATGGTCTCATAGTACAAGATGCAGCTTGCTACTGCTTACATCAATTCTTAGGCTTTTATGATGACTCTAATCAACCAGTTATAAGAATGCTATGTATTTTTTTAGGGCTGAGCCAGGACAGTAAGAACAGAAAGTGGGACTGGTTCTGCATAACACCTACATGAGAGACAAAGTCAAGCAAACTAGATGCTGATATATTGCACAAAACAACCAGGAAGTTTGCAAGGAAATACAGGTGCAACAATCTTACTGGTCAAAGAAGAAACCCGAGTATAATGAACACCTCTCATAAAACGATGAAGGCATCCTTAGTTGGACCCACTGTCTGATAGACTGTCATTTTCTTCTAAAAGAGGAGAGAAGAGAAAGATTTTATAGGAGACCATGCCAAAGGTCCTGACTTCTAACCATAGAGAACAGCTTCGCAAGTACACAAGCGTGACATTTGCAACATCCAAGCATCCACATGAAGCTCATCTAAAGCTGCAAATCATTTTTAGCTTTTAGATGACATCTCTGCCTATTCTTTTTAGGATTTTAAAATAGAAAGTATAGGGAATTAGAGCAGATGGTGGAGCCTAGCGGCTGTTTACAGGTTATTATTTGATCATCATATGAGACAGATGAAAGTAACATCTATCATATAAACCTTTAATGAAAATAATAGTAATACTTATGGGCTCCCATGCCTATGGCCTGTTGGCACGTGGCACCTACACAGTTGCACGTTACTGAAGAGTATAGCATAGATTATTTGCTTCTGTCCAGGTAACTGACATCATCTACCTGACTGCTATTCATTACCTTCAGTTTGCTTAGCTTTTTAGTAAGATATTGGACGTTTAAAACTTAGAGTCAATGGAGGGAGCAGCACTGTGCATTGAGTTAGCAACTTGGATCTCAGCACTGCTAGCCCATACACCAAAGCAGCAGACCCCAGAGCTTCACATTAACCAAGCAAAGATGGACATTACCCTCATTCCTCCTGCACTGATGATTTATATTGCCTCCACCCGTGCCAGAAAGCAGGTGGGTGCTACCAATTGGCCCCAGGTTATTTCTGCCCAGCAACACCTGCAGAATGCTGCAGGCTGCTGGCTGCAGGCAGCTCTCCCCGAGCTGCCTGTTTGCTCTGCAGCTCCAGCAGCTGCATGATAGGAAATAGGAGTACAGGAGCTGAAGCCCCAGCCTGCTGGCATTTGTAATGACTCAACACATTAAACTCTGAAAACTTAGCTAGTCAAAGTAGGATAGCTACAGGTCTTTCAACAGAAAACAAGAAATGACACCTCATTTCATCTTTTCCATTCAGACATGTTAAAAGCAGAAATGGCTCCTAACAGACCATTGACATAGCAACTCTAGTATGTGCATTTTTACATATGTATGACTCCTCATGAAGTTTTAAGTGGCCTACTTTCAGATCACACTCCCATCTCCATCTTTTCCACCCACTTTTATTGCCATACAGAAATTAGACCACCTGTGACTTGACTATGTGGGAATTCCCTGCCTCCCAGGGCTGGATACAGGGAACAGCTGGATGCAAAAAGACGGCATTGCCTAAGCTCGCTTCTGTTTCAGCCATTCTCAGCTGCCGCAATGACCTTATGGGGAGGGAGGGGAAATAAGAGCTGGCTGCTCTGTCCCAGCTTCTGAGTCTCGATGCTAAGCATAGCTGAAACATATCTATCTCAGCCATTGGACCACTATAAACTCAGTATTTCACAAGATTTGGGGTAGCGTTGCTTATGCCAGCTACAAAAAATGTCGTTTTAAAGGAGCATTGTGCATTTGAATGCCAAGATAGAGCCACGTTGTCATCACACCACCGGCTGGAACCGGGCCAGCAGGAAAGTGGGAACACCCACGCTCCTATCAGCTCCCTGTGACTGATACTGCTTATTTAGTGTCACCACCTGAGGGAGTGTGCTTACCATTTCCAGGCCCTAACGTTTAAACAAGACTTTAAGTACACGTTGCCTTAAGTCACTCTAATTGGTTTAAATAGCCAACTAACTATTCTGATAGGGATGTTACAACTGTATTTGTACAGTGTATGACCCACACGGTGGTGAAACATAAGCATCTCATGGGTAAAAGTTAATAACCATTCATTACTGTTCCAGCAATAATATCCTAATCTGTGACCACAGTATGGCATCTTTTCATTAATTTGGCTTTTATATGGCAACAGGTCAGCTGTAGCTGAGAGTGGGATGTGTCGGTTCAATTATAAGTTCACCTTTGTGCTATTTAACCTTTCTTTCATATATGCTACATATGCAGAATCACAAAATAACAGAATTGTTGGATTTGGAAGGCATCTCTGGAGATTGTCTAGTCCAACACCCCTGCTCAAAGCAGGGTTACATACAGCAGGTTGCCCAGGGCTGTATCCAGTTGGGTTTTGAATATGTCCAAGGATGGAGATTCCACAAGTTTTCTGAACATCTTGTTCCAGTCTTCAATCACCCTCACATTATATAAAAAAGTTTTATCTTACATTTGCATGGAATTTCCTGAATTTCAATTTGGGCCCATTGCCTCTCATCCTGTCACTTGATGTCAGAGAAGAGTCTGGCTTTGTCTTCTTTACTTCCCCTGCTTCAAGTATTTATACACATTGATGAGATCTCCCTGAACCATCTCTTCTGCAGGGTAAACAGTCCCAGCTCTCTCAGCCTCTCCTCGAGTGACAGATGCTCCATCCCTTCACCATCTTTAAAGCCCGTTGCTGGACTTGCTCCAGTATGTCCATGTCTCTCCTGTACTGGGGAGCCCAGAACTGAACCCAGTGCTCTGCATGTGGCCTCACTCTCTTTGTCCTGCTGGCGATGCTTTGCCTAATGCAGCCCTAGGGGCTGTTGGTCGCCTTTGCCGCAAGGGCGTGCTACTGGCTAATGTCCAACTTGCTGTCCACCAGGAACCCCAGGTCATTTTCCGCAAAGCTGCTTTCCACCTGGGTGAACCCCAGCATGTACTGGTGCCTCCCCAGGTGCAGGACTTTGCATTGCCTTTTGTGGAAGTTCATGGGGTTCACTTCTCCAATCTGTCAAGGTCCCTCTGCATGGTATCACAACCATCTGGTTTATCAACCACTTCTCCCAGCTTTGTGTTACCTGCAGATTTGTTGAGGGTGCACTCTTTCCATCCATTAATGAAGATGTTAAATAATATTGGCCCCAGTATAGACCCCCGGGGTACGCCACTAGTTACTAGCGTCCAGCTTGTGTGTTTCCAGTGACAACGCTTTCAGCCTGGCAGTCCATGTTACTCTCCTCTTACTTAGTCCATACTTTATCAGTTTTTCTGTGGGGATGTTATGGGAGATGTATCTTCTCTCATGCAAGGTCAATGTGTTGTGATATGTTCCCTGACCAAGAAAACAGCCCAGTTCCTTCAAGACAGATGATCTTTGAGAAGCCACCATCATTGATCTTGCTCCTGTGACAGCTTTCTGCACAAACACATTCTTTAGCAAGAAACTCAGAGTAGTTTACTGGTAATGTGTGCTAAGAGATTATTAGCAGTAAAATGTTATTCTTCAAAGAAATAGAGGGAAAGATTCTCAACGCTGTGACACGGGCTATTTTTGCAGTAAGCAGGGTTTAGGCAGGAGGAACATTGAAAAGAACACAGCAAAACTTTATACTCACACAATCATGGAATGCAAAAAGAAGAAGAATTCTGTCCTGGGACTATGTCAGGTTCTATAGCTCTACAGGGATTTTTAAAGGTGATCTTGTTTAAGACCTTTTAAAGGTATACATCCCTAACATTTCTGTTATATTGGCAAATAAAAGATTATTTTAGGACCCTGAATATCACCATAGCATAGAATATAGGCAACCTAAAAGTAAAAAAACTAAGGAAAATGTGAAGTTTGAGGCATTCTGCAATAGAATTACTTTATGCAATGGGAAGACAAACCAGTGGTCTATAATACATCATTAAGATACTGTGTAACAAAAGGAACTATATTATGTCAATATTTGCAGACAAGAATTGTAGTGAGAAGCCTTCAGAAGTACATTCAGCATTTTGCATTAGGAACTACCTCACCGTATGAACCAGCTGGAACAGGCCGCTGTGTTATTTCAAAGTTTGTGTTACAAAACGTTAAATAGTTGAAGGTCAGGCACAGGATGAAGGTATTCTGTCCCACCCCATCCCCCTGCATGATCGCTGAATCATTACATTAAGATTCAAACTTTGTTGAACCAACTCTTGGAAACCTGACAGCAGAGTTGTCCCTCCACCTCTCTGGGTAACTTGTGCCAGTGCTATACTATCCTCCTCATGAAGATGATTTTCCTGATGTCCCCTATGAACCTCCAAAGCCACAGCTCTTGGTCCTCAAACTGATGGAATAGTTTGGATCCTTCATCTTTGTAGCACCCGTTCAAATAGTTGCAGGCTGCTATTAGATAGTCCCTTATCCTCCTCTTTGACAGATTAGACAAGCCCAGCCAACTTCTTGAATTTTAGTAGAGGAGGTCAGTTGTGACATTAGACAGAAATTTAGAGTACGGCACTCGGGGCTGGGGGAGAGAAAAAATTCCCCCCACCAAAAAAAAAAAGAAAAAAAAAAGAAAAAAAAGGAAAAAAAAAGAAAAAAAAGAAGGTAAGAAGGTGAAAACATAGAGGAGTTTATCACTGATCTAAATTTGGAGAGTCAGTTTTACAACTTTGTGGCTGAGGCCTGGATAAAAAAATACATTATATTCAGGATCTGGGAAATCCGACTCAGAAAATGAGACTGCTAAATCCCAGCTTTAATCTTGGCAAGGCAACTGGAATTGTCCAAGCAAAGACCCTCATCCAGTTCAGTCAGGGGAGAAAAAACAGTACTGTGATGCGGACATGGTTGGGACATGGTGGAATATCTAAGACATGACAGCTGTGAGACCTGCTGCAGAAAGGCAGCTGAACTTCAACGCTGGAGTCCCTTAAAACTGTGCAGTCTGCGTGACTGCCTAAAACTGCACATTCTGTGACAAATACACAAGCCAAGGCAATGTCAAGAATTTGGGAGAAGATGGAGGGTGCTGTGGAGCACATCATGCAGGCCAGAAGGTGTCAATACCACAAGAGTCTGCACAGCTTGGAGAAAAAGACCAACACTACCAGTAACAGAGACAAACTCAGCAGAACAAATACACTTCATTGCAGAGGTGATGCTGATTAGGATATTGGCCTGGAAGCAACAGCAATATTAAATACTGTGAGATTAGCGCACAAGCAGCAGTGGGGCTAAGAAAGCAGCTGTGTCAGTGGGTTCAGCTGGAATTTCACTGAGTATTTATTGCTCATTGATAAAAAATTAAAAATGTAAAATAAATAAATAAATGAAACAATGAAAAATGACCAGGATGGAATCCTTTATTTTTGTAAATTTTCAGGTAAGTTAGTAAGAATAAAGAGAATAAAGAGAATCCTGTCCCTTACTACTTAGGGACCAGTTCTGGGAGTCAGAGCTGGCATCATGTCACTGATACTCACTAGAAGCCAAAGTTTTCTGATCCTTGAGGTAAAGCATTAGGAAAACTGAGAGGGTCTGGGCTACAGACAACCAAACATAAATTTGAAATAAGAACAGTGAATACAAGGAGGCACACAGAAAGATCACTGTAAGGTGGCAGCTCTGGGAGACTCGCTGAATTACAGACATTGTGGCTCAGCTACTTACCCATAATAGAGTTTATCATCCAAGGAACAAGGGAGGCAGGTTTTATAAACAAGTTATATTAACAGAAAAGGGTTAATTAAAAACTCTCCGTGTGATACTAAGTACAAAACTAAGCTGTCCAAAACACAAAGGTCTTCCCATCATGCTCATATATTACAGTATAGTAAAAATAGGAAACTGCTGGCTTATAGATTTCGAGCAATACTGACAATTGAATATCAGTTGCTCAGACAGGGGAGGAGTCATTGGCTTTAATCTTGACGTACAGCAGATTTTCTGGTTTTAAACACAGCTAGTTATTTCAATTAATTAAAATGCATTTACTTAAACTTCAGTACAAGAATTGCAGGCATGAAGCCTTGCTGATCATAACCGACTTGCCCAGTTAAGAAGACCAAACAGTCTTCTCTGCAGGCTGTGGTACACCCCCAGCTTCCCAATCCCTCTCATCAAAGAATCCCTCTTCACTCATTCACTGCCTCCCTCTGGGACTGAACAAAACATTTCAAAGTTAAATCTAAATGTTGTCAGGATCAGGCTTTCTCTTACCAAACACAAGCTGAGCAATTAGGTCCCACATATGCTGAAAACCTTGACACTCCTTGGTGTAACAGATCATGATAGTTTCCTTACTGTTGTGAAAAAGGGCATTAAACAATACAAGAGCAAGTATATTTACTATGGGTGTTCAAATGACTTACTGATTTTAAAACACGTCATTCAGCAATGCCTTCCAGACATCCCAGTACTTCACAGCTCAAAACAGAGTAACATATAAGAACCGGTTACATGATAAATGTAATCCCCACCTTTATCTGAAGCTATGTAAAGGATGCTCCATACTTGCATTCCAGCTTGCCAATTTATATCAGGTGGTGGTTATCTGTATTATAAATGTGCACATGCAAGTGGGAAAGAATGTCTTCAGAAATATCAAAATCCTGATGGATTGGTCTTTTGTTTTGAAAGCAGCGATCAAAGGGTCAGAATGTCATATTTTAAATCCTAACCATCTCTTCTGCTATCCAATTTGAAAAATATTACCAATAAACTGTAGGTACTGCAAGTTACTTGTGTAATTCATTCAACAAAGAAGAGGAAAGTATCGGGCTGACATATTTTGGAAAATCATCATCCTTCAAGACAAATCACCAGATCCTTACCAGATATTTACCTGAATTCCAGTTACCAGCTTTAAGTGTTCAGCAGTAGAAATCTGCTGAACTTCTGACTTTCCAGCTCTGTATTGAAATGGGGCTTTGTACTGAAAATAAAGTAGACAGGAGAGTGGTTGAACCATGGTCTTCCAACTCTCAGGACAATGTCTGGACCACTTATAAGATACCAAGTCCTTCCTAGTCTCTCCTTTAGTAGTGCTCTCTATTTGCATGTATTAGCAAAAGTTTCTTGAGCCAATGTGAGAAAAATCAGTTTCTTACCTAACAGACCAACAACCAAGCTGGGAAGTGGGGTATCTGGGGTCTGGTACCTGCTCCAGCATAAATGACTACTATACAAAAAGAAACAGTCTTGACATGAGCGACTGAGGACATCAATCGTCATGCCATATCCCAATCCAGAGAGCACCTACCTATAATCTTCAAGATAAGGATTTGAATTATTTCAGGGCAAGAAGGAAACAGAATGGGATCTGCATCTGCCGTAGGTGTCAGAGGTGTCTCAGCTCCTAAATTTTGGGGTGAAAGGCTTTCCAGAAAAATTATGAGGCAAATTTCATCCAAGCAGCTTTCAGGTGATAAAAAATTACTATTCAGTTCATGCGGTTAAAGCATTGACAAAAGCAGTTTGACCAGTTCTCAAATGAATGTATTCTACTTTCAACCACTGTGTCTTACAATATACTACTACTTTAACAGCACTGGAAGCTCGCTGACTCCCGGATATGGCTGTCTCTGGCTTTGACTCAGAGCATTGCTAGTGTGGGACTGACTATACATTTCATTCATTACTTTTATTCCTCCAATGTAAAATTTTGCTATTTATTCTGTGCAGTAGGTCACCAGACTTGAAAGCATGTGTTTGTTATGAAATTAGGAGAAATGGCTGAATTCTAAAACATGTATTACAAAACGCGAGGAGAAATGAAGCGCTTCAGAAAATGCCTTCAAAACAGCCATGACATCAGTCACCTGACGCTGTGCTGATTTCTGTGTAACATAATGAACAAAGGGACCTTCAGACCAGAGAAATGAAAATCAAAGGAAAAATCCAATGACTAGTTTTGTAAAGATGTTAAACGTTAACGGTAATGGGGTCTACCAGATCTTTATAGCAAAAGAGGAAAACCTTCTGGGATAGTCCTATTTTGTTCCAAGCTCTTCTGGGGCAATTCCTGCAGGATTTAGTCACTGAGGTAGAGAAAGTAGCCCCTGATAAACAGCCAGACACTAACTCAGCGGCTAGGTACAGTCTCAGGACCCAAGCAGGGAGCTGTGGGAAAGCCTGAACTCCCCTCTCTCTTCATTAACAAGGCACAAGGTTTAGAGACAAGGATGGTCTACAGACATGTTCAACTACCTCCGTTGAGATCACTGGGTTTCAGCTGACAGGGAAGTCCCTGTGAGTAGCTCTATTGGAATTATTGAGTTTCCTGTAGGAAACAATTCTTACAGACCAGCGCAAAGCTATGTGGAAATAGGCTAAGGTAAGTGCATCTCCTGAAAACAGGAGAAAGCAAAGGTGCAAATTAAATGGAAATACATCTAAGGCAGGAGCCAAGGAGTGCGTGGAGGCTTAGTTTTGAGAATGCATTTTTAGACAAAACCCAATTTTTAAAAAAAAGTGTGTGAGTGGGAGCCTACCTGCTTATTATCTCTTCATGTAACCAGAGAGCAACTAGAACTCCTTTTACAGGCTTTAAAACTACCAAATGCTATTAGGTGTGACCTGAGAAGACAGTCAGCAAGAGCATGTTACAATTGTGAATTACAATTATGAATTGCCTGAGCTGAGACCAAGATTTCAGAAATGGGTACCTAATGTTTGACGCCTACATCTACACTGAAGTGGATTAAGGATGTAACCTGATTGTCCAAAGTGAGCGCTCGCGTGCCCAGTATGGATCTTGGAAACTTATTTTGATATATGTTTTAGAAGAAAATCTGAGTGGACGTGATTTGGATACACAATATAGAAGCTAACAAAATACATCTCTGAATCTTCAGGGAGAAGTGCTGGAGGAGGAGCAGAGATTCATACACAATCTCTCTCATTTCATTTCTTTATCAGGAAAACATACATTTATCATGAAACATACAGAAACAGGAGTTAAAATGACTGACCTCCCTGGAAGCTTTGGTTTCACCCTTCTAGTAAGTCAAGCATCTAAGCAAAGCACGGTACTACTGTACATTTGTAAGGAACAGCATTATTTTTTTTTTTTTGCTTGAGTTCACCATCTTGCTTCTGCACCTTGTTTTCCTAACTACTATTTATGAAAGATTAAAAAAAAAAAAGAAAAACATGATCCAAAGCACTACATTCTCTTTCTCTTAAGCATATTCATTAAAATTGGGCGCTGTTAGCAGCCATCAGAGAACACTGTGAATTTCCAACAGGAAAATCCATATCTGACAGATTTAATCTACCCAACTGAGTAATGTTAAGTGTTCACTGCCCGTGAACATGTGATTTTAATCTCACTGAAATATATGAGGCATGCACGAAGGAGAACATACTGTAGTTTCAACATATATTGCTGAGGACAGAATCGCATTGACCTCTGAGGAAGGACCATCTGCAGTCAGTACGACAGTAGGGATGGCCTTCCAGCCACCTAAAAAAGTCTCATTTTCCTGAACATTGCATTATATTACACACGTATCTGAAACCTAAAATGGTTGATTTTCATGTTGTAGTTAAAAATAAAACATGTTAACAACTAATTAAACATGGACTTGGAATTAAATGTTTATTTAGACCTCTGCTTATGAACATGGTTTCTTGTTATAGCTTCCAAATACATTTTTGTGGAGATCTTTACAAACTTTCTTTTATTACAATTTTCCTATGCGCTGTTATATGTGCATGTATACACACATATCTGTATAACGTGCATAGTTAATTATCTAATTAACATCTAAAGTCTGAGTCGTCAATTTAACTTTTTCAGAGGACTAAAAGAACAGCAACCCATATTGATTTTCCAACCAATCAAAAAAAGACAAATCACTCTTCAGGCAAATCAGGAGTCGTGACTTAAGCTTACCTGGACTTGGATCTTTGCCAATATTTTAAAATTGCCTTTCAAAAAATGTCCCAAAAGTCTATAGAAACGTCTCTGAGCTTCAGATGCGGTGTCTGACAGGAAATTGTAATGTTACTGAATTACAAACTTAACCTTGAATGTTTTGTTGGGGAAAAAACTGGAAAGTTTAGCTCTTTGGAAGTAGTATTCAAATTCAAATCTTGTGGGTGGAGTTGGGGTGTGTGAAGCTGCATAAATAGGCAGTAGGAAGGGCAGTGTTCACACTGTAACCGGGAACACCTTCGCACCCAGGCAGGCATCTGGGAGAGTAAACAAGGTAAGGCACGGCGCGGCACGCTTACTGCTTTAGAAAGTACCTGGGGGAGCTGTGAGCCCGCGTTACCTGGGGCTGGGGCAGCTGATCAACGGAAAGAAAAGACCGCAGCAACGTAGGCACAGTTCAGCACAGCTTGCTCTGGAGAAAAATTGTGTAGTGAAATGTTGGCTTTGCAGGTTAAAAGAGCCAGGAGAGGTGGGGGTTTTTTGGGGGCTGAAGAACTTAGCAAAGTGCACATAGCCTTCGAGAGGCGAAGTTTTTAAAGAGCAGGTTTAATGTTCCTCTGTCATTGCTTTCTGCATTCTATATCAGCAACAGCATAAAATTTGCCTGGCCTTTGATTTCCTGGTTGTCCCATACCACCTTCTTTTTTTTTTTTTTTAGAGAAGCATTACTTCTGCTATACAGCTCTAGCCAAAACAACTCTTGAGGGAACCCTGAAAATCCACGGGGTCTAATTTTACTTTATGCAATTTTCTTCCTTGCCAAGGAGACTTTTCTTAGGGCAGAAAAGCAGTCTGCTGCAAAAGTCATATTTCATGCCCTTGAAACAGTGACTCTTTGGTCTTGAGGTCTATCATTCATCCCAGGAGGAGAGCGCACTGTACCACTGATGGAAACTCAGCTAATGCCTCCTCCTGCAGTTCCTGCCCAGAAAAATGCTTCTATTTCCCTAGACTTTCATTTCCATTGTCTGAATTTTAAAAACTGTCAGCCTGTTGTAATTTTTGCATGAATCTTTTGAATTGTCTTTGGACTATCTTAGGTCTTTCTACTGTACCCATTACACTGGTGTTCTAGTTTCTAGGAGGAAATTTAATGAGAAAACATAGGGTCATAATAGGCTAAAGTGTTTTCCCCCTTCAAAGAAGCATCCCAGCTGAAATGCTGAGGAGCTTCCCATCAGACATGTCTCATTTCCATCTCCACGCCCCAGAGCCAAGCTCAGGAAAAGCCCTCTGCTTTGTGTTGCTTAAACTGGCAAACTGCATTTCAGTTCTCACTGTTCCACACAGCAGCTCCTCCCCACTCTTTTTATTATAGATTCTACTGGTTTTATCTTTAAGGATTAGATGATACTTTTAAGGGAGAAGACAGGATCGGAAGTTTCAACAACAGCGTTAAGCTGTGCCTATGCCAATGGCTCACTGTAAAGCCTAGCTTGACATTCTGACTTCTCATTTGAGTTGCTCCCACTGCAAAATGAAGGAAGAGATGAGACAAGTTAATTTTTCAGCACCTGGGCTGCTAAAGTACTTGGTTATGGTAACACTGGGAGATCGAGGTATAACTGTGAACTTACTAGGACTTGAAAGTACTTTTGGAATTGCCAAAACTCAGTTGTTTTACTGAGCAAATTCAGTATATGTAAACAGAAGAGAGAGAAACTAATACATAAGTGTCCATCTTAAAAGGACCACGGCCCAACGGCACAAACAGAGCAGTAGAAAGCAGCCAGGTCCTCCATGGCAATTTGCTAAGCAAACCTCACACTTCCCTGAGGTTGCCCCAAACCCAGGCCCCTGCCTGGAGCAGTCCGTTTCAGCCCTGACTCACCCGGCTGCATACTTGTGACTTGACCTGCTGCTCTACCCGTCCTTATCCACCTCAAAGCAAGCACCAGCTTGGGAGGCACGTGAAGTTTCTCTCATCTCTTCCAGGAGCAGCCATGGAGAAGAGTTACGTGCCCATGTTCCTGCTGCTCGTTGCCATCTCCTGTGCTCTGGCAAAGGATGTGGGCAAGGAGACAAAGGAGACTACCGCTAAACCAAAACTGCCTCAGACGCTCTCTAGAGGTAAAAAACAAAACAAAACAAAAAACCACAAAAAACCAACCCAAATTAAAAGAGAAGTGCAATCTGCTAAAGTTTTGAATCCTATGCTGTTGTAATAAATTAATTTTCTTGCAACTCATTCTGCAAACACATTTTCTAGTATTTCCTAGCACCCCCTCCCCCTTTATCCCTGATTTAAAGCCCCCTGGCAGCGCGTCTGTTCAAAGCCCTTCCCGGCAGACGCGGGCAGGGGGCGGGACGCGAACCCGCGCACCGCCGGCCCCGCTTATAACGCGCCGCCTGTCCTTCCCCCGCAGGCTGGGGTGACCAGCTCATCTGGACGCAGACGTACGAGGAAGCCCTCTTCCGCTCCAAGCACAGGTACCGCCCCGCCCCGCTCCGCTCCGCGCCCCGCTCCGCGCCCCGCTCCGCTCCGCGCCCCCTAGCGCCCCCTGGCGCCCCCCCGAGGCGCTAACGAGGACTCTTCTTTTCCAGCAACAAGCCCCTGATGGTTATCCACCACTTGGACGACTGCCCACACAGCCAAGGTAATCAATCCCTTTGCACGCAAAAAAAAAAAAAAAAAAAAAAGAAAATAATCCGGGTTTTGGTTGCTGCTTAAAAAAACCCGAACAACCAGGCAGCCACCATTCTGCTTGCTGAGTAAGCCTTAGCGAAATGCTAACTTGCACAAGGACGCGGAGTGCTCCAGTCGCTGTCCCGCGTAGGTATTTTCCAATGCGCAGAAATAAAATAGCAATGGCAATTCGGTATTACATGATACAGAAAGCATACAGCAATGAGGACAGGTCAGCAGGTTTTGACCTGTGGCAAATCTGGTTTCGGTTTGCGTCACAATCAGCCAAAACCAATAGCAAGACCAGGAGTAGTGAAAAACAGTCATTTATTGGAAAGGACGTACTCAGCTTTCAGTATCGCTGATGATTGAGACTGAATCCAGCCAGGAACTCAGTCAAACCAGGCTGAAACTGAGCTTTTGGGGGATTTCTGGTAACTGGGACTGCCCTTTTCCCAGTGTTTCTGAATTTACCCAAGGGCCCTTCCTCCACATGGCGAGACCTTTGCATCCATCCATAGCTCCAGTAACTCCAGAAGAATCTTTGTACAAGCATTAAAATCCTCTCAAACATCTCAGGCTGAAGTCCTACGCCTCTGTACTGAATTTTCTGTGCCTTTAAGAACTGGAGCCCGAAACTGCAATAGCAGACTAGGAGGTTTAAAGGGTCAAATGCTCAACATCAAGCTCGAGCAGACAAATTTGAGAGCGGCACTATCTGACGGAGGGAGGGACATTTTTTACCATTACACTTACTCTTTACCACAGAATATAAATGAGTTGATCATCTTCCAGAGGAATGAACTTAAAATCTTCATTTGCTGCAATCGTAAACTGGGAATTCTCAATTTGATTCTCCTTTCATTCCCATTTGTTTCCACTCTAGCACTCAAGAAGGTCTTTGCTGAACATAAAGACGTACAGAAATTGGCTGAAAAATTCATTCTCCTGAACCTTGTGGTAAGTTTCCCATTTACACTTCATTAAGTGAAAGCAGTAAAGTTCTATTTTTAATTACGGCTTCTCTAGCTATAATAAGTCACTTTAATAGCTAGGGTTGGCTAGGAAAATAGCCAGTGCTGAAGCATAATAGATTTAGTAATGTGTCTTTTGTCTGTAGCTATCATAACTTCAAAATATGAGGGAATTTAAAGTTTAATAATAACATTAACTATTGTTATCGATTTGCAACTCCAGCTGTTAAAAGATTGCATCCTAGACAGTGAATTTCTTACACTGCAAAATGTATTATTTAAGCTCTATTTCATAACACAAAGTACAATGAAGAAGAAAAAGATTTATGTAACATGCCCTCCTTGACTGGGAACCTGATCTGTTTTCTTTAAGTATGAAACTACAGACAAGAATCTTTCACCTGACGGCCAGTATGTCCCTCGGATTTTGTTCATAGGTGAGTATCTCAAGCATCAAAGCTGACCTCAGATCGAAGTCCCTGCTGTGCCATGAATCTCAAATCCTCGGGCTAATTAACAGGAATTTATTCCATGTGAAATATAAAATTTCTAGTTGGTTTTGTTGGATGCAATTTCAAAGCAACCCCAGCTGGGTCATTAGCTTCACAGGTCTAGCATTCCTCCCTCTAGGATTCCACAGATGATGTAATTTCTTCCATCGTGTCATCGAAATGACATGATGCCACAGTCCCTGGAATGGGTAGGCACTGGCTCAGCCTTGCTCATCCTCCTGTCTCTAGAAATACTGTAAAACTGACAGGTTTCTCTTTGTAACACAATCGCGGACGTCACAGGAACAGCAGTGACCCAGGGTGCTTCAGGGGCCAATTTTCAAAGCTCGGTACTCAGTTCTGTGCCCCACTAACCTGCCCAAACCCCTCCAAAGCATTTCTGTTTTGGAGGTGTATCAGTGGCCACGCATGCATCCAGGTATTCCCTCTCCCAGAAGAGATACGTAGCCTCACATACTGCACCATGCATCATTAACACGTACCTTGATCAATCGAGGTCACAATGACCATTTTCAACAGACCAAAGCAACTGCCATATTATCTCTCCCTTTATTATTTCTTTTTTTAATAACATTTGTAGCCTGAAAGCCGCCTCAGCTCATAGAGTTAATTGAGGTACTATGCAGTGGCACAGGGTGCAAGGCTGATCAGCATCGATCAGAATTAAACCTATCCCCTTCCTAATAAACCTGCAAACACAACACTTCAAATGGAAATGTCAGTGACTGTGTAGAAGAACGATCTCTTGGTTGTTAGTGGAAGCAGATGTGTCTTGCAGAAACATTTAGGAAGCAAGCGGAGGTGCAGAAAGGTTTATTTCCTTCTGCTTGAAGGTTAATCCTGTCCTCTACAACTTCTGTCATCCTTTTTTTCCAGATCCTTCCCTGACTGTGAGAGCAGATATTACTGGAAGATACTCAAACCGTCTCTATGCATACGAGCCCTCTGACATTTCATTGTGTAAGTAGCGTATTCTGACATATTCTGAAAATATTCTGAAAGAAGTCACATTTTTCATGTGACAAAGAATAACACCAGGCATTACAGACCTAAGCAATCAGTACTTGCTGAAAGACAGTTAACTGGGATTAAAATTAAACAGGATGCTAGACTTAAACTCAGTGAGGTGAAAAGAATGATGGCAGAGCCCTGGAGCCTTAAACATCCATCTCTTTTAAAAGAAAGCATATGTCAGTAGGAACTTGCATAATTCAGCAGCATTCACTGTAAGCAACGGTGAGAACTCTTGCACAGGAGCCCTGCCAGGCCAGGGCAGGAAACCTGGGAGCAGGGAAGGGTTGGGTGCCACAGTCACCGCTCCCATCTCTCCCCTGCAAATGCCCGTGTGTTTGCAATAAGGGATGTATGTTCTCACCAGTCAAAATTAAACAGATGGTGGTCACAAAATGCTTGGAAGAGGCTGTAGAGCGCAGTGCATCAGAATCCATATAGCAATAGGCATGTGGGCAAAAGCTTTAATAATGACATTTTCTCTACAGTATTTGTAGTCACTGGCAGGGGAAGTTGCAACAAAAATAACATGTATGAATATTTCATTTCTAGTGCTTTCAAATATGCAGAAAGCGCTGAAACTCCTGAAGACTGAACTGTAAGGCGAAGAAGGAAGCCCTTAAATACTATGAAGTTTGATCTTCCATCTCTTCTCCACTCATTGAAACTGGTGAAGAGACTATTTAGGGTGACATTTAGTGATGTATAGTACTGGTTTATATACATAAACACTACAGTTTTACATTAGCACTTTTGTACTGGGCAGCATTTTTAAAAGCTGGAGGCTTTTAATTTAAGGTGTACAGGAGAATACTGTATGATCCAACTGTAAAAATGATTTTTTTTAAAAATAAATCCGTTTCAAGTGTTTACATACAAAATGTTGCTATGTTTTGTATTTTTTCCTTATTATCATCTACCATTATTAGAAAGAGTAAAATCACTGTCTTGCTTGAGACCACAGCTTGCAATTTTACATCTAAGCACTTTGGAAGGAGAAAGGCTGTTGTGGTTTAACCCCAGCCAGCAGCTCAGCCCCATGCAGCTGCTCGCTCACTCTCCCCTGCTGGGATGGGGGAGAGAACTGGAAGGGTAAAAGTGAGAAAACTCGTGGCTTGAGATAAAGACAATTCAATAGGCCAAGCAAAAGCCGCGCATACAAGCAAAGCAAGGAATTCATTCACTCCTTCCCATGGGCAGGCAGGTGTTCAGCCATCTCCAGGAGAGCAGGGCTCTGTCACCCGCTGTGGTTACTTGGGAAGGCAAACGTTGCAACCCTGAACACCCCCCTTCCTCCTTCTTCCCCCAGCTTTTATGGCTGAACACAATGGCATATGGTGTGGGATAGCCCTTTGGTCAGTTGGGGTCAGCTGTCCCAGCTGTGTTGCCTCTCAGCTTCTTGTGCACCCCCAGCCTACTCGCTGGTGGGGTGGGGTGAGAGGCAGAAAAGGCCCTGACTCTGTGTGAGGCCTTGATGATGTCAGCAATAACTAAAACATCCCTCTGTTATCAACACTGTTTTGGTCACAAAGCCAAAGCATAGCACCATACAAACTACTATGAAGAAAATTAACGCTATCCCAGCCAAATCCAGTAGAGGAAAGCAACTTTTTATTTCAAGTTTCAGTAACTAGCTAAACTCTGTATTGCTCAGCCTGCTTTATCTCCATTTATTTTCTCATAGCACCAACCTATGTTACGCTCTCATCATCAGCCCTTTCTTTACAGTTAGATAACAAGAAGTGCAAACCTTTTACAGAAAAGTACTTGAGACTAGAGGATGGGATTGTTTATATGGGTTTTTTGTTTCTTTTTTTAAACTGGCTGCATTCTGAAGTGATCCAAGGATCACCTTATCTACTTGAAATTTTTTTTTAAAGATAAAAACTGCTTCCCTTAAAAGATTCCTGCTTACATCAGAATTCAGTAAAGCCTTGAGATGATTAATAGAAATGATACTGTATAGAGTATATGGTTTCATGATTGTGTTAACGGCTTGTGGTTGCTTATTTACAAGCCCAAATGGGACAAGAGAAGTCAGAACTAAGACACTCTGCAGGTGAACACCATGTGAGCACACACCACTCCAAGACTTAGGCCAAAGCAGACTGTCCAACCTCAAATACCTAAGAACTCAGCAGCAGCACCAGTGAGAAGCACCTTGCCCAGGACTATACCTGCACTATCTTCTCCGCTTTTTGGCAATGTCAGCCATTATAAGCATTGCTACCACTACCAGATACGATGATAATGACAATAGACAAATACACTTGAGAGGGTAGGACAGGCAAGAGAAGCAAGGGTTTCAGCTCAAGGGAATTGCTCAACAAAATCAGAAGCAAGGCATCTGCTGATACACCTTTGGCAAGCTATGTGAACCCTACCAACCAGAAAATCTCAGGTGGTACATGGAAATGGCCCCAGACATGCAATTGAGTATTCCTTCAGCAGTTCACTAAGTTGCTCCTTTCTACTGCAGCATCGTTTAATTGTGATGAGGAAATTCCTTGCTGCAGAAAGGCCTTTCCCTTCCCTCCCAAGCAGAAGATAAGGAAAAAATAGGATGCAGCGGGGGCAAAAATATTCTCTAGAAGCAGCTACCAGCCACAAAAAGCAAAAAGGGTGTCTACACCACTGAGCAGAGGGACAGCACAGAGGGAAGCTGGAGCAATTGGTTACCAGAATCATCTTTATCTACTCAACCCAAAGTTCACTTGCTAGAGCTGTGTATCTGATATAAAACAAAAGCTTCTGCCAATGCAATCACTTTTATATATAAGTCTGTTTTTATAACCCTACTGAAGTAGCAACATTTTCTTAAGCAAATGTACTGATGCTACGGATAATATCCAGCAAATGGATATAAGGCATATTCTACAAGGGTCTAGTACTCTACATGCTGCAGATGCAAATACACAAGCTAGATCAGCCTGCAAGGCAAGTATCAAGAAATTAATTTTCTAATCTAAAATTAACTTTTTGCACTCAATGCTATGTTTTTATAGTTTGCTTTACACCTCAGCCAAATTTTCAAGAATCTTAACATGTAAATGGTCAACTTAATTCTGCTCTTTTCATTCTCTCCTCTAAATACAGATTATTTAGGTCTACAGAGGCATCAAGCTAAGCAGAGTTACCTAAAAAAAAAAAAAAAAAAACCAAAACGAAAAACCTTTCAATTTCTTCAGAAAACCTGGGAAAATAAATTTCTGAAGTATATATACTCAGTAACTTGAAGTGCACAGGATGAATGGGGTTTCCAGAATTCCACTACCATTCAACCTTTAAATAATTAAGCCTAAAAATAATAATGCAAGCTAATAACACTAGCACATTCCTATTAACTTATCAGCTATAGATTTTAAGCTACATTTTTACAGGTATCAATTCAAATTATGCAATCTTTTTCTTTCTGTAATAAATAGATATTTTCATGTGAGGGGAGTTGGATGCTGTGCAGTGGTATCAGCATGTTAGTTAAGATCTGGATTCACTTTCTTACACAGATGCAGAAGAATTATATTTTATTATTTTACAGCCAGTTATTTTTATGTGATAAAAATGTGTAGGTGTCTTGAAAGAAGTCAAGACAGGTTTCTACATTTTCCAGAATAACCACCTTTAAGAAAGCATTTCAACATAACTAAGGTCAAAAGACATCTAATGTAAGCATTAAGAATGCTCCAAGTTAAACCGCTTTGTTATTTTGATACTCTGCTGCTATAAATAGCTTCTAGAAAATCTGGTTACAATTAAGTCCAACTCTCAAGCAGTCAAATTAAAATGCCTCTCTAGAAACCAAAGAAAACACACCTTTTTATGACCAAAACTATTTTCTCAAGAAGAAAGACAAAGCAATGAACAAAGTAAACTTCAAAGACAAAACCCACCAAGAATAGGTATAAATAAAAAAAAAGTTCTATTCTCTATTTCAACACATCAGAACATTCCTTGTATACTGACATGGAGGTCAGACCTCTCCTGAGGGAGGCTATTCTCTTCCCCTCCACCCCCCTCAACAAAGTCAGACTCAATGTGTTTTATTGCCCCCCTTAAGAATCAGGTTCTGAAAGTGAATCCACTTCTCTGATGTGAATTTCAGGGTTTGTGGGGTTTTTTATTTTTAAATCACAATATTAAAGAGACAAAGTATTATTAATATGATAGAAAAACTTCAAACAAACCATACGATCCACCGATCTGTCTTTTGACTACTAAAACAAATTCACACTAAGGGTTCTGAGACATGAGAGTTTCTAAAGTAGTAACATTTTCAGTATTTTCTCTGTGATGCACATTTACACTCCAATATCACCCACCATATTTATGAAGCCAGACCCACCCAAAACTAAGCACTAAAAACAATTAGGAAAAAAGTCAAAATTGAAGCAGCAATGTGGCATTACTTTAAGCTTCATACACCCTCTCCATAAGACTCCTCCCTTAATTTATTACAGTAATGTACAAAATACAGAGCCTGTCTAGACTAGGAAAATTAACTGTTGCTAAAGACAGCCATGAGATGATCATCGTCCTCTTGACATGTATTGAGGATGGCTCACTTAAACAGGACAGCACTTGGGGGGGAGGGGGAGGCAGGGGGGAAGCTGCATACATTTACATTATACTTCAGTAATAGTCTGAAGGCTCTTAAGGTCTTTCAGTACATGAGTAAGCTCTTACACTGAAGGTACAAGTATGTGCTTGAAACAGACACCAATACTTCTTGACATATGAAGCAGTAATTCACAGACCAAACACCAGGAGACAGCAGATGTTGAAGAATCAGCTACACCTGAAGAGAAGCTGTCTTTAGCAGGTTCTTGACATCCCTCTGTGTTCAGGTTCAACTCTTCCCCTTCAAAACCTCAAGACAATCCCTTCTTTAGGAGCACTGGGCACATGAAAGTCCAAAAGTGTTCTGATGGGCATGTATTTCAACTTCTTTTTGCCACAGGAGCAAGGAGGCATCTCCCTAGTAAAGGGAGACTGTATGAGAACCTACTTCTGCCTGCCCTCACTGTCTTCCTTTCCACCTTGCTCAGCTGCTGTAGTCCTTGGCAGATGGCCTTATTGGCCTTAACTCTTCCCCTTTTCTTCCTGCAGATACATCTTTCAGGCTAGAGCAGCTGCCTACCACACCAGAAGCAGCAACTAAATGAAAAAAAGGTGCAGTGCAGGTCTGCAATTCAGTGTGATTAGAAACAACTGGAACATTATGCACCTTGGGTGTTTAGATGTCTGATGTTCCAGCTGATGCATCCCTTCTATTACAGGTTGGAAGACTGACTATGCTTTCCTTCAGCTCCGACAACACTTACTACATGGATAATGTACTGTTCTAACTTTAATTATTTTCTTTTTTTTTTTTTTTTTTAAAAAAACCAAACTACTGGAAACCATCACTTTTTCACTTTTTTTTTTTTTTCTCCACACATCATTCAATCTCTCATGAAATCAAGACTGTTAGCTGGATGACAGAGGAATATACACTGCTGAGTTATTACAACAATAATTTTACACCACCTGAAAAAATAGCTGTACAACAACTTTCCAGACATTAAGTTTCTTACATTAAAGGTGACAGACCACTATTGATTCTGATGTTGTGCAAACACCAAACTTCATTCACTTGTCAAAGAAAAAAAAGTTTCAAGTTAATCAGCTGCAGATTACATTCTCCTGGTTTTCTTCAATCATTGTTCTCATAGTGAAGATATCCATTAAAAAGTAAAGAATTATTTTATTCTCAACAGAATTCTAAAGCTACCAGAAAGCAAAAACAAACAGGGAAGGGGAGGGGTAAAGACTACAGTAGTCATTAACATACACTTATGTGCACTACAGAACATAACATCTTTAGCTTCTATTTTTACCTTAACAGGAAAGTGGGAGACCATTATTAAGACAAAGAAGTTGACTAGCGTTCATCCTAAAGCCTAATCAAATCATACAGTCCAACCATCCACCATATATTTTTATCATTTTAATGAGAAATCATGTGAATTTTTGTGATCAAGGAATACAGCAGAAAATACTTTTGGCATTTCTGGACACCAGAGAAGCCAGTAGTGCTATAAAACTCACTGTATAGAGTTCACCACATCAATTACCAAAGTCTTAACAGTTATTTAACCAGCTCAGCGCAGCAGTCTGACTCTGCCCAGCTACTGAATGCACCAGTCTACCTCAAGACAGAGATTCTTAGAAGAAAAATACTGGGAAATTAAATATGAAAACTACAAATTTCTTATGGAAATAAAGTTTTCTTTTGGGTACATGTAGAATCCCTATTATGGAGAAATACCAAACTATGGAGAATCAGTATTTTGAAGTAGAGGGTGCAAAGAGAAGATTCAGTCCTTTATAAACTTATCAAAGAAATGCACTAGGGTTTGCACGGGGATCCTTTTGGTTCCTGTATCTATACGTCAGCCAGACTCCCAGAATCTGAAAACAAAAGCCAAAGATATTATTAAGCAGAGGGTCTCCACCCCATCTTCCATCAGTTTTACAAAATTTGTTTTAAACATAAAATCCTGACACTGAATTTCCAGTACTCAAGTTTAGAATATTTTACTATTGCTAAAATTGTGCAACCACACACCAGCTTTTTAATTAGAAAAAAGGATGCACCTTCTCAGAAAGAATTCACATGTAGCAACAGAGAGAAGAACAAAAGAAAAAAGCTAAAACTGTATCTGCAATGCAATGCAAAATATTTCCCATAGGCATGTCTAGTGTTAAATTTTTCTACTCCCTCCCCAAATGATAAATATTCATAAACCTGTTTTTAGCATAATGACAAACAAATCCTCCAAATTGTTTCATTTTACAGTTACCACTTAACTCTAAGGCTATTTTTCTAGTACATTTTCCAGTCTTGTCGTTCCCCGCAACCACCTTCCCCGCTCCCAGGTGCTTCACATCTTTAGCAGAGAAATGGAGGGCAGATGTCAGAGTGATTCTGTTTAAGTTGCTGTATCTCTCCTGTTGCTGTAATATCTACAAACCTTCTGAAAACTGCACTAAGCAGCAGGAGGAGTATTTTCATATGCTCTACTGTGGAGTTATGAAAGATCTGGTCTGATGATTTTTATCCACCAATCAAAAAGCAAATATATGTATCATCTGGATACTAAAGCAAAGAGCCAAAGACCTTTTTAACCTGGTGTTTAAAATACAGTTCGCTCATCATGAACCTGTATCTTTGCACTACAGGAGGCACAAAAAAAAAAAATCCCAAACCCAAAAAATCCCAAAGACTGTGTGTGTGCGCGGGTGGAGGGAGGCAGGAAGAACAGGGGAACAAGACAAAGCAACGGCACTCTTTTTATTACTTTGGAGAATGGTAAACCTGAATAGCTAACTTCCTGCAAAACTGAAACTTTACAGCACCACATTTTAATGTGGTGTCTAGTTGCAGTTTGTAGTCTAAATAACAAAGCTGCAAGAACTCCCAGTGTTGAATAAAGACAGGCCCTCCTTTTGGCAGACTTAAGCAAGCTGATAGTCTGGAAAAATTTGACCTAATTAATTCTTTGACTCCTGAGACAGTACTGAGAGTTCCTGTAATAAACCCCCTAAAATTAATTGTTTCACCAAACAAAGCCTTAAAAGTGGGGAAAAAGCACTCAATTTTCTAACATCCTACTCACTCACCTCTGTGAAACTGAAGAAGAGTCCTATGCCTCCAACAAATCTCAGCACCATTCCAGAATATTCTTCTATTATTGGTGCACATGGTTGACACTGGTGACTTCTAAAACAATCCTGTAGCAGATACAAACAGAGAATTGCACTCTGTTTTCTGATGACACTTCATCGATTGAAAGCATCTAGTTAGCTCTATAAAAGGCTGCCAGCCACAGACAAAACTCCATCAGTTTTAAAAGACTCCAAAAAAGCAAGCATATAAATGACAATGGAGTACAAACTTTGCAGGGTGCTGTGTGGTTATGTTTCCAATAAGTTAACTAAAGAGCTTAGTATCATTGTAACAACTACCTTATGCATTTCTTACAAAACTCTGCTTTCTGCACCTAGGAAAACAGTTGTACATATTTGAACAAACACAATAAAGTTTTAAGTATTTTCATGCTTGAAGAACTTACAGAGGAGCAGGTTTCATTCGGATCAAAAACTCTGAATCCACAACAATTCAGATTTCTCTCAATATCTGTTCTCGCGCTGTTAGTGTTATTCCATCCCACCTCTAGAAGTTGACTCTAGAAGGCATAAGCAAATACATATTACATTAACTGAACTCTTTTGCATTTCATTGGAAACCAATATACTAGGCCAAGTTGATAATTCCCTAACTAAAACCTTCAGATCCTGAAGTCTAACAGGATAATATATTAAAGAATGACTTGAATGTTCAAACAGCCTGTATAGCTAATGAAACAGCAGCACCTAGCAGCAGCACACTCATGGTTATAATTAATTTTTTTCCTTTCTTTTTCCTAAACCCGACAAGAGCACTAGGGACATGCAACTAATCTAACTGGGACTGCTCAGACTTTTAACAAAAAGTGCACTTACATGTAAAAGCTGATTATTTAGTCACTGTACCCTTGCCTGCTTCTTATCTAGTAAGAATTAGTCTCCATACCCCATGGAAGCTGGTTTTACTTTCACACTTCAGGGTCACCTCTGTTCCTAATGTAGTTACGACCTTTTCAGTTACACATGAACAATTCAGTGGCTTTATCATCTTTACATTGTGATTACTGTAGATTTCATCAGCTTATCTGGAATTGCTGAACACATGATACAGTCAATATATCACGCTGCTACACTTGTGACCATAAACTTAGACAGGAAGCTTAAAACCAAAACAATAATAATAATTAAAAAAAAACAATAAAAACACACAAACAAACAAAGACAGGTGAAAGTCATTTTAGGACCTAGATGTATTTCTTTCTAGCTACCAGAGCCAAGCACTGCCTAAGGTCTAGTCCTTATTTAAAAGGATAATGCCGATTTTCTTAAAATATGCTCTCCCCATTTTGTGGAAGACTATATATAAATATGGGTGTGTGTCTGTGTATGTACATATATATTTATAGTATTATGCTATAAATTAACTGAGAAGTCAGGAAACTTTTCTTACCTGCTGTTCCTTGTTTAGTGCCAAACAGGCACAGGAGACAGAAAACTGGACGATAAAGACTAGCAAAAGAATAATCATGTACTGGAAACAGTAGTTAAGGATATGCTCTCAAATTAATTTTGCTTTTATAACACATATGCCTAATGGCATTCCTTATTTCATTGGATAACAATAGGTCCTTCAATACAAAAGAACTACAGAAGTAAATTCTGACTGGATGTGGAAAAGATGACCCAAATAATGTTCCCAGAACTCAATCACCATATATTATCTCTTTTTAGCTACTGCTATACATAGCTGGTATTTCTGGGTTAGGTGTTTCTTGCCTAGCAAGACAACATGAGCAGAGAGGTTAATAAAAGGAGCTTTGAGAGAGAAAAATCTACCATCAGTTTCTCCAGCTTTAGGGATTCATGTTGTTATTTCAAGATACTTCACTTAAATAAAGTAGTAAAGAAAATATTTTTCTGGGTATTGCACATTCAGACCTTTTTTTCTTCAGCAACATAGTCTTGTAATTAATTACAAAAGATAACTTTAGCCTAGGTTAAAAAAAAAGTGAGAGTTGCTTTTGGAACATAGCCTCACACACTTTTGGACTAATGCATCTGGAAACACTATAAAACAAAAAGAACAAACTTTGATACTAAAGATCACATTTTGAAAGTTGGGCACTGTCTTCTAAACTGTTTGTAAAGTGGAGGTCACTACTTATTCATAGACCGTAACGAGAAACTAAGAATTTTATCGGATGAACCTCTTTTCTCATCCAAACAGATCAATTCTGTTATGCAAGGCACCACCACAGACTGCTTACAGTGTCAGTAGGCATAAAGGGGCAGCAAAGCACACTGAGAAGGCCTGTGCTCATTTCTAGTCTGGGTTTGCAATTAAAGACTAGGTATGAAAAGAAAGTGCTTCTTGACAGCCTGTATTACCCACAATGCATTCCCCTGCCAGCTACAACCAGCTCGCTATCTGGAAGTATCACCCTTCTCTACTGTTAAACATTAATAGTTCACACACTCTAGCATGGTGTAGGGTTGAACACGCAGTAAGAGGCACCTGTGACACAGTGACCCACTGTAAAAAGCTCTCAAAATTAAAATATTTTAATTTTCAAAAAGAGGAGACGTGAACACTTCTGTCTTCAGAGCACAAACAAGGGAGAAAAATGGAAGCTGGAATAAAGTTAAATGGGAAGGAAGTTTAATTTAGACTGCACTTGACCGAAATAAGATTGTGAATTTCTGTTCCGTTTCTGAAGCACCTTCCACATCAGTCTCAGCTGACAGAGCAGGTTGTTTACATAGCTTGAGCCAAGTTGCGATCCCTGTAATACATTAGAAGGATACAAAGAATAGCAATACTTGATGATGTTTCACCGCACCAATCAATCCGACTAAGGCAATAAGGAAGAGGAAGATTCCTACTGCAATTGCCACTCCAACAACTCTGAAACTAGAGATGAGGCCGAAGCCGATTCCCCATGCTGCAATTCCAATCAGCAGCAGGCTTACCAGCTGGAGGGAAGAGAAAACAAAAAGTTAGTCTGCATATTAAAAGAGGCTTAACCTACACACAGCTTCATTCTTTACATTAAAGTTGTTTTTAGAAAGATACAATTTTCCTTTCCAGTGCAAAGAGAAGAACCTCAACCCTAAACAAACCAATCCTCCACTTCATCGTAGAGATCACTTCAGTTCCGGATGTTTTAAGGCACACATTCTTCAACACTGTTAATGTGGAGCTGTTACAACTTAATCTACCTACAAGTCGAGCCATGTTGCATTATCTGTGCCTGACTAGAGACACCGAACTGTGTGTGGATTATAACAGAATTGACAAATAAGCTAAAATCATCGGCTTTAATTCACAGAACGGAAGAAGAATGAAAATTCCAGATGTCTTCTGAAACACAGGCAGTGTATTTAAAGAAAATAGGATATAGCGCTCCACAGCTCTGAACACATAAAAAAGTGCACTTTGCCAAAACTTACTGTAATCAGGAATACAGCTGTATTAATTAATGAGAGAAGCTTCTATGTAGTTGGTGATATAACACAATAGTTAACAAGGTCACACAAAAATACTTTTTAGATCTGTATCTCAAGGACTTCATGTAGTAAAACAATAAAGGTGCCCTGTCTCCGCTACGTATTTCTCCAAGAAAATAGCTCTACTATGAAGTCAATACTATTTCAATACCCAAAACGCTCTTATGCTGTTTCCTTCCTTTTAAAGATGGTATTCAGGGAAGGCAGGCAGAATCTGTCCCAGTTAGTTTACTGGGATTTATTGTTTATATGGGCAGGAAGCTCCAGCCTTTCCTGTTTCCATGGCAAAAACACAGAACAAAAAAAATTCTAACATGAAAAGCTGCAGAGAAACCTGTAATGAGGTACAGCAGGAGGGAAGCAGCAGACAAAGCCAACCCAGATGTCCAATACACAAGACACCTAACACTCTTGTTTGAAACAGACCTATGTGTAACACATTACGTTCTCTGTTAAATTACACACCAATTCAACATGTAAGTTTTAAATTTCAAAAACCCTGACCTCACTAAAAAATACCCAGAAGTTGTATCATTATTAAAAAACAAAACAAAACAAACAGTAAGCGGTTAGTCTAGTCCGACTACCTGGCTTTATTTGACAACAAATACAGAGCAAGCACTTACACTTTTTCACCAGTTTCCATTCAAATGACATACCTCATGACGTTTTACTGCTTATATTTAATTATTTTCACCCCTCTGGATAAGAGGAAATTTCCAACTTATCTATCATTTCAGTATACTTGCTGTAGAGCATGGCATTTTTGTTGGTTTTAATACCAAACACATCTGTATATTTTTTCAGCTTAAGTACCTTTTAGAAGACTGACCTATGTAATGCTGCTTTTGAAACATGGAAATCTAAGATAACGTCAAGTAAGCTAGTAAAACAAGTAGTGATGCTCATCAAGATCAAAACACGGTGGGTGATTTTTTCATGTGTTCACACAGGAATACACCTCAAAAAATGTTTTTACCAAAAGCCAGTAATGCACAGGAGACATTTAAGAGAGTCTGCAAGAAGGAGGGTATTTGCCATACCTACACCTCTCTCTTACCACATGAAGAGACAAAAGAATGCCATAAAATTCAAAGGAATTGTTCAGTACCAGTAGAGTTTTAGAATTAATTCACATTTGTCTTTGTTTCTCAAACAAAAAGCCTTAATCACCATGCTTAGTTAAAACCAAAACACCTGGCCAAGATGTCATGAATCTAAATTACAGACAGCGGGGAAGAAAAAATAAAACAAAAGAAAGCCTTGGCTCTGCCACAGACAGATTTTCTGAATGCATGCTGCACAAGGCTATAAACTTCCTAATGTTCTCACGTTAAAAATTAGCCTTGCTAATCAGACAGTTAAGTGCAAGACCTACCTGTTCTGATCTATGTCCATTCACTTTATTTCATTGTCTCATACCACCAGGAAGATTTATTTTTCCACATAAGCGTCAGAAATGAACAACAAAAGAAATCCCATAACCCAATTTCCAATGAGAAAGCACTGGCTGATGTCCCATGCTCTGCATCAACTTCTAAGCACTGAATTCACACTGCCACTACACAGCTCTTCAAAGTGTTATCTCATAAAAAATCTCAAAGGCAATGTCAAATTTAAATTTATTTCACAAAGAAAAGCAGAAGAAACTTTGCTCCTAATGATTTTCACCAATACTTCTTCGCCCTGCCTGAGCTATGACTGCAAATCCTTATTTTCACCAATCTGCCTCCAGGATACCAAAATGTGTATTTGTTCAGCCCTTTGCTCATTTCCTAAGAGGTCTAAAACAATTAGATGAAATGAGTTTTATTCTTAAAGTATCAAAATCAAAAGAAGAGACCTAAACAAAATCTGTGCCTAAAACTCCTATTGGATAAACACAGTGTGTGAGCTGCAGGGTACCGGTTACTTCTTGCTGCTGTTACTCAGCTTCCATTATTCTGATGATACGTACATGAAATTAGTGTGTATGACACTAAAAGTTATTACCATGACCCCCTGGCCCAAAAAGCTTTTCTGGTAGGAACAGCCACATACTGAATCTAGAACTGCTATGGTCTTCAAGTGGAAAAAAAGCTTCTCTGGCTTTTAAACCCATTGTTGAACCCTAGATGTTCACGAATGAGTTGACTGGCTTTGAAAAATTAAGTAACATAAAATAGTTTCGTTTCTCTTTTGATCACATTCTAGTTTTAGAGCCATCAGTCTCATTTTCAAGCTTTACCTCCATAATATCAAGGCTATATTTTCTCTTTTTTCACATGACAAAGTTGTCCATTGTCTAATTCCTTAAAACATCTGGAAATATCACTATGATCACAGATTCATGCTACTGGGCTCTGGTTGGCAAGCTAAGTGAAAATGCTGTATCCAGTCAGGCAGATATACGTTTTGGATCAAAATAACTATCGCCTACTCCAATTTTGGCCACTTAATATTGTGGAAAACTGACTTTGTGTTTCAAAACTGAAATGGAGACTCCAGGTTTACAAACCATTCCAGAAACAGATTTAGTATTAAGTTCCTGACTCCTCTGCATGTTGACTGAAAGATGAAAATATGGTTATTCCTTCATTTTCAGGTTTGGATTGGACTATCTGAATGTTGAGCAATAAAAGTATATATATTTATTTATATATATAATTTTATTGTGCCATAATGTGAAAAACTAAAGTAAACGTACACTACTACAAACAGGAAAAAGAACTTAAGCTTTTTTGGGAAGAGGTTTTACAAGTCTGTAAAACAATGCAAGGCTCGTAGCATTAGGCACTGTTTAGCCACTAAAAATGACTACTCAACAGTGCTTATTCCAGTGTTTTGAAACAAAAGGACTTAGATGCAATATTTCTAAAAGTGAAGCTGTTAAAACTTTGTAGTAAAACATACCTGAAACAAAATTACTTAGTGACCCTAACTACTTTTAAATGAGTAATATGTACATTCTAAATGTACAAGCTTCATTTACTTATAAAAAAGTCACCTATTTCTGTTAAATAAAGGAAAAAGGACTCTCTACAGAGCTTCTGAATGTCACATTTCATTTTACTGAAACCACATTTCACAGCACCAGAACTCCCCCAAAGAAAACAGCATCATCTTTGGAAGACTGCAGTACATGTGAAACTCCATTTTACCTACATGACTTTACTTACATAAAGCTAGCCTTGGTTACTAACACTTCAAATGTTTGCTTGATAAATCTATCAGAAGCATATGAAATCACAGCCCAGTTTTTAGTGATTAGGACTGATCCGCTTTCCCACAGTAGTCTCACTAGTAAGGTGAAAAGGCATGGGTTGGAGAAATGGCCTGTTAAGACTGAATGACAACAGGCTGGATGGTTGAGCTTAAAGGGTAGTAATTGATGGCTCAGCATCCTGCTGGTAGCAGGTAAGGAGCACCACAAAGGCTGATACTGGGGCCAGTATTACACAAGATCTTCATCAACAACCTGGGTGATAAGACAGAATGAATCCTCAGAAAATTTGATACTAAACAAGGAAGAGTGATTGACTCTCCAAATAGAGATTCAACTCAGATGGACCTTGATAAACTTGAAGAATAAGCCAACAGGAACCTCATGAAGTGCAAAATTCTGCTCCTGGGGTGCTTCAGTGGAGCCTGGGAACAGACTGGTTGAAGAACAGCCTTACTGAGATAGATCTGGGGATCACACTGGTTGCCAAGTTGAATATGAGCCAAGAGTCTGCTCTCATTGCAAACAGAGAAAGCCAAGAGGAGTACAATCAAAGGAAACTCAACGCTGGTGAGACTGCAGCTCAAATACTGTGTCCTATTTCAAGTCCCCCAGGTCGAAAAGGAATTTGAGAACCTGGAGTCACCAAAATGGCCTGGAGCCTTGAGGATGATGTTTGAGAAGCAGGTGATGGAGCTGGGTTTGTTTAGTCTGACGAAGAGGCAGCCTAGGGATAATCTAATAGCAACTGAAGCTGAAGGCACATTACAAAAGCAATGGAGGCAAACTCTTCTCAGTATTGACTGACCACAAAACGAGAGGCAAAACCCACAAATAATGGCTTGGGAGGTTCAGACTGGACATTAGAAAAAAATTCTGCAAGGTGGTTTGGTGTCGTACTCAGGTGATAATCTTTGTTCTCGCAGGTTTTCAAGACTCAGTAGACAAAGCCACAGCTGACAAATGAGTGTTATTCATAAACCTGCTCTGAGCAGGAGACTGGACAGATGAGCCGCAGAAGTCCCTTCCAACCAACACTCCCACACACCACAGCCAGCTTTTCCACCATGGAAACTTTGCCACTCTCCACATCAAAAAAATCAGTTTTAACAGGCAGATAAGGGACAAATTTAGTACTGACCAAGGACTCTTCTGTACTATCTAGCTCATTAAAAGAGACTACCACCAGCTCCTAAAGGCCGTATCAACAAAACACCTTCTTACAAGCGTAAGAAGGTCTCTCAATAAAAAAAACAATGAATGATTCTTCAGAAGTACTTACACAGCTTCAAAAACACAAGAACAAGACTTGTTCTCAGAAGTGATTTAAAAGGTCCCATTCATTTAAGGCATGTTTACATACAACGTCAACAGGCATTAAGAGCAAAGAATTTATTACAATCTCAAGCTGGAGCAATCTGTCTCACAGAAAGATGCTACAAGCACATACTGTCCACAAACCAGAAAAGCAACACAGAGCCATGGGAAGTGTGCATGTGTGGAGGTGACAGCTCATTTAATATCCTCATTTACTATACACTATCTTCTCCATCAACACAAACTCTAGCAACCTTATTTAAAAAGCAATCACGCAAATATGGGCTTAGCATAATCCAATATATAAACTCATCCATTTGAAATTAAGTAAATGCTTTACCAGAATAAACCTATAGGTAGCACAAATCCTAAGTGAATATCAGTAGTTTTCACTATGAGATTGAGTACTTTTTCTATTAAGTAAAAAAAAAAAAAATTAAGAAAATCAAGCATCTAACCAATAGACAAAATGTTACTCCAATATCAGCATCTCTATAGGAAAGTTTTTAGGGATTGTAAGTTCAAGATCAGTGGAATGGATCAGACTCCACTTTAAGTGACTTCCATTATATTTTTTTATACATATATGCACACATTTGAACTTCAGAGATGTTTCAAAAATAACAATTTCTAGACAAAGAAGAATGTAACAGAGGTAAAGTGATCACAAGTTTGATTGTCCTGTTCTCCCGTTAACTTCTTATTAACATGATTAAAGAATTAGCCTTTACAGTACTTGTTAGGGTTTTTTTCCCATTACTGCTGCATAAATTACTACTTCTACCAAAAAAAACCCCAAAACCAAAAAAAACAAAACCCTCCCCTAAACTTCTAATTTGCTCTATTCTTTAAAGCCAAGTTCTCCTGTGCACATAGCTGCTCATTTCCCTCACTCTTGTACTGGAAAAATGTATTTCTCTTCACATTTACCCCTTGTATACTTATCCACAAGCTTACAGTCTACATTACAAAAAGAAACCAAGATACTGACAAATGATTTCTCTAGACAATGCCACCAAGAAACAACTCAAATGCCAAAACCAGTTCCTTCTTTGACAGCAAGCCACAAGTAAATCTGCTGTTTTCACTAACTAGCAACTTTTCAGCATTTCAGCTATCTTGGACTGCTTGCTAGGAAGGAAGTCATACGCAGAAGTTAGTGTTCTCACTGTTTTCTTGTAGCCTCAGCCCAAAAAGGAGTTAGTAAAAACTGCATTTCAGAACTTAAATTTAAAGAAATACAGCCTCACCATTCCCTGGGTAAAGAGATAATACAGCATTTACACTGGTATCAGCAAAGGAAATATTTACAGAATAGCTGTCAGGCTGGATATGGAACAGGAACTAAAACCAGAGAGATTACACACATGATGAAACACATCCTCCCTAGCCTCTCTCTCCACATATAAGTTCATATTTCACTTCTTTTAAGGGGACTTCAAAATATATGCCATTTGAGGTTTAAACTTTAAAGGTAGATATTTCTACCCACCCTCCCCTTCAACTTGACCAACCATTTCTGCACAGCCATAGAGAATCTAGAAGACAATTCTTCTGGTCCACTGCACTTCATCTATAAACACGTTAAAACAACAGGCAGTATATAGTGGTGCATCTTTAGTAAGCTAAAACTAAGCTAAATTGATTTCCATCATAGCTGTAACCTAGCCAAACTGTAAGCAACTTTTATCTCCTTACAGTACTTCAGCTTTACTAAGAGCACAGTAAAGGCTGAGCAGTAAGGAAAGCTCTGGGTACCTCCAAAGGATTTCTAACAGAAAGCAAAATCTTCCACCTTTAGGCGACTTATTTAAATGAGGAGTGATCAGTAGTCTGGTTACTGAACAGCCTTGAGACACATGATGTGGAACAAGCAATTTATGTGAAAGGCAGCATTCCTATCTCTTATCACGAAAGTCAGTTCTTTCAGTTTGATGGCCTAGTTCAGAGTTCTTCACATTACTGGCCAATAATCAGGCTTAAATTGGTTTTGACCATGTGACAAGCTTCTTTCATGTTAAAATGGCAGTGAGATTTAACCCCCGTTTTATACTCCCTAGTCTTTGGAAATACAAGCTTTCTGCTGTGTAGCAGGAACAACTATCTTCTGAAATGTTTACTTTTGCTTGCTTGTTTGTTCATTGTTTTTTAAGAAGTTGTGAAATGTTTTCAGGAAGCTCGGTGATCCCACAGATCCTTCTTCCACACATACACCTCCCTTAACATGAAAACACCAGTACAAAGAACGCAACTAATAATTTAAGCTACAAGGCTACTACAGGGCATTCAAAGGGCTTCTCGATAATTGTGATGGTTTTAAAGTGTCCACCTGCACTGCTAGGATGGCTGAAAACATACCATGCTCCATACAGCCTCCTTCTTCTGTGCCCTGTCATTCTCCAGTTCTTTCACTAAACACAATCTGCCTTCCTAGCTCCAAATGCCACTATGCACTCTGCACAAGACAAGTGAAAAAACAAAACCCGCTCATACCTGATCTACAGACACAGCACGTCTCAATTCTTACCTGCTACCACAACCCCCTGTCACATTGGCTATAAATTGACACACAGTATAGCTGAAGGCATTCCCAAGCACTGATGAAAAGTCTTAAAATATATATCTATATTTTTGCTGTAGTCACTCTTCTGTGTTCTCAAGCATGACCATAGAAACCTTCCCCAAAAGCCAATGCAAACAAAAAACACCGAGACTAAATTGATATGACCAACATTAACCTTCCCTGCCACATACCTGGGAGCTTCTGTACCACTGTTTTATTTACACGTCAAGACTAGGCACAGCTTATACTGCTGCCTTCAAAATGTCCTTGAGAATGACAGAACTGGCTCCAAGGCAACCTGTTCCATCTGCTGAGCATCCAGTTCGGACGATGAGCTAGACCAGCCCAGCACAGGCTGGTACTGAGGCAAACTCTTGACGCTGCACTCCTAAATGCTGACTGAAGGCCATCAGACACAGCAAACAGCAGGCTATTTACTGGTCACTTCTGAACAAACGAAACTTATACAAACCAAAATGGAACTGAATGACGAGATCACAGGTTCATTTACCACTGTGAAAGAAATTGCCACATGAGGCAAGAACTGTGCTTCTCTAATTCCTGTTTGCTAGTACTTGGCTCTGCATAGCCACTACAATGGTCAGGAATTATCAGAAAACACAGAAAACAGTCACATTCCCTTTCCCTAGGAAAATCCAGATGTTCAGTCTGCCTCTAACACCAGGTTTCCCCTATGCAGAGAGAAGGGAGATGGAGCTAGCAGATCTGCGCGGAAGATGCCACATACTCACCTCTCTGTGTTGGGAATGCTGCAACTAAGACAAACGCTATTAAAAACCCTACCATGCCAAACATGTGCTGTCCAAATCTGAGAATTTCTGGCCTCATCTTTGCATACTTCCATAATGCAGGAAAAGCAATTTTGATAAAGAGGGCAAAAATGCACTAATTACACTTCCAATAAATACTGCACCCAGAGAACAACAGGCAGCAACAGAGAAAAAACCCTTTCAAATACAGTGCTTTGGAAAGTGATGCAAAAACCAGGACACTTAATAGGCAGTCTAGAAAACAAGTTCAGAGAGCAAAGTATTATAAAAAGTAAATGATTTTGATAAAAGTACTTTCTAGTGTTAAGAGGAAACATGGATGCTCTTGTGGAATGAACTCTGTGCTACTAAAAAATACACACTTTTAATGGTAAAGGTACCGTATGTTTTACTTTAAATCAAATGGCCACTCTAGGTGTAAGAAAAACTGAAAGCCTGCTTGTCAAAACAAACGAAAGATGCTTTACATACTGACAACAAACAGTTCATGTTTGCTGCTGCAGCAATAATTAAGTAGCTGCTTGGGTGAAAAAAAACAGCACACACCATCCAAACGAACTGACTGTCAGTATTTTTTTATTATTATTTTAAATATTTAATCTTGAGGCCCAGCTACTACTTCAATCTTTCATCACTAGCTAGGACTTAGGAATTTCCCTTTCCTTTCTGAGAACCTGATTTGAAATAAGATATCAACTGTTCACACTTCAACACAATTACTCAAGACTTCCTTGGAAGGCACACTCTCTACCTAAGGAAATCCTTGTCTGGTTAAAGTGAGTAAATATTGGTGGAGCCAGCATCTAGGGTTCTCATACCTGGAAGATTAGAAGTCTTGAGTTACATACACATCCTTCAATTTGGCTGAATGCTGTGGACAGACATTTTAAAGAGTTTGTATTGGTTTGCCATTTGATGGGAAATGTAAATATAATTGAATAAATAAAGACAAAATTGATCAGATACCCAAAACTAGTATTTTAAAGGTCCTTGTATGCAGACAGTTCTTCCATGCAAGACTTTATTCCAGCAATACATGTCATTACATATACACTGAGTCAACAAATAGTCTCAATTATTTTTCTCTACTCTCCCAATACCCATAAGGAATCATACTGAAGACAGCAAGACTCAGCACAGATGCCAGAATTACTCATATAAAATAAATTTAAAAATAGAATCAAGGCCTAAGGACATTAACTTAGTCCAGAGAATAACCAAAAGTCATCAGCAAAGTACCATCTGAAAAGAACATTAAGTGAGCAATTAGGTTAGTGGGTTTCTGATTTCTTGCGTTAAACCAGTAACTGATTACTACTGCCAGGACATACATTTTTCTTGGTGTACTACCATAAAAAGTAAAACAAGACAGCATTTAAAAAAAAAAATAATCAAGCTCCAATATCCTATTCTAGGAGTGTTTTAAAGAAAAGCAGAATATAAACTGTAACCCCCAATATACAGTTCTGAGGGTTACTTCATTCAAAGCACATGACACAGACACAATAATGCTAGGTAGAAAAACACTCAAGAAGCGTTACCTACTTGACCTTATATCCCTTCTTACTCCCACCACTCCCTTCCCACCAATTATTACTGTGAATTAACATTGTTTAAAAAGATGATGATGAAGTTCTTGCTCTAGTTGTCTTCTGTATTTTTTTTTCCCAGCTGGGAAAAAATAAGCCCATCATTTATTGTTGCTGTCCAAGTCTTATATTGTCAGGTTTTTGCCTAACCAAGGAACAAGAGAAGCCCACACATTTTGCTACATCAACTCCACCAGGCCAGCTAAACACCTTAAATGTTAATTCTGCAACTCAGAATTTAAAAGCATTAGTCTTGTAATTTTCCTACAATTAATAAGCAACACAAACAGTAACAATCGGATATTCCAGTTACTATAATTCAAAGAAGTCATTCTTTCCCTTCAGCAAAAACATATGTTCTGCAGAGGTCAGATGAAAGAATACCAGGTGACACCCACAAAGTAAATTCTACTCAAGAAGACATCAGAGCAAGACTGAGGTCATAGGTGCATTGTACAGATATCACAAACAGAACTACAGAGGTCCCAAAGATCAACCCACCCTTGCTGAGGCCAAATGCACCCAAAAGACCTACCAGACCCCTTACACCTGGTTAATACATGGCCGTAGGAATAAGTGATGGTGTATTCAGAAAAAACACCTGCTGTCCACATGACATCAAAATGAGATTTGTGCATGTATTATGTTAGAAAGATCCAGATTTCTCTCACTTTTCTGTCACTCAAGAAATAATAATAACAATAACAAAAATAAGTCTTGCATTAACCTCTGGTTTACTGAAAAAAGAAATTGGGATGGGACAATTCACATATAACTCATCTGTTGGGATAGGGCAATCCCACGAAAAGTTAGCCAAGATGATCTTTTGAGGTCCCTTCCAACCTGGGCTATTCTATGATTCTAAGTTACCTTCATCATGACAGTCTACATACACTACACTTACCTCCAACTACAGATGCCAAACGAGGCAATGCCTACCTGCTCCCCTCTGTTCTGGCCAAGGGTAGCATGGGCAACACACAGCACCACGGGGATTCCGGGTGACTTTCACAGGGGGTAGGCTGGGCTCCCTAAGCATGCTCCAGAGACTTTTTCAGGGACACACTCTACTCTGCAAGCTCCTCCAAGGAAGCACATGCAATAGCACAGCCTCTCCTATATTAAAGTTTCTGTTCTGCTCTTTTCTGAGGAACGAGGGTCACCTCATGCACCAAAGAATATAGTAACAAGCAACTCTGGCTTCAGCACAGGCACTGCTACATCCATTCATGCTCCGTCCTGGTGATTACCATTAGGTCCAGTAATCGCCAGCTACGAGAACTGTTTGTTCCGAAGAACAGCATTAGACCTGTTTGTTCTCCTGTGTTGCCTTCGTTTGAGATCAGGCAGTGCTTTCAGAAAAGCACTGATACAACTGCCTGTAAGCACTGGCTGACCCTAATTTCAGTCTGCTGAAAGCCATCCCCAAGCACAATAGTTAACATGAAACATTAGAGGACATACTACCTCTCCAGAAGTGCTGTGAGAGGAAGCCATTACACAGTCTTGTTTCTTGCTATTTCTGTGTCATTCTAAAATAGATAATGAGGAAAAGACCCCACAGCTCTACCACAATTGGAGATTTTCTTGTTCTCTGTTGGAAACAGGTACTCCAACTTGCCCGAACAAAAGCAGGCACCTGCCTGGAGCTCCCCAGCAATTCAGTTATTTAAGTTTAGCATATTACTTCCCCCTCCCCCCCTCCCCCCCCACGTTCCCACCACCCTGAAGCAGCCAGACTTTGTAACTCGCTGGTCCATCCCAGGGGAGAGCAGGGAAGCCTGCTTACCAGGAGGCTGGGGGCCTCTCCAGCGCACCCCCTCCCTCTCCAATGTGCTTTGGCCTGACGGGTCTTGTAGGGCCCAATACACCGACATGACACTTGTCACTCACCGAACTGCACTTATTTCAGTGCCGCTCCTTGAGGAATAACAAAATAAACCCTTCCTCATTCACGCCTGAGTTGGCGCAGCGACCTTTCCAGACAGGGAAAAAGGGCACCGGCGGGCCGGGCCTCCCCTCGCCACGGGGCCGCCCCCTCCCCAGCCCGGCCCGGCCCGGCCCGGCCCGCCGGGGGGGAACGCAGGAGATGAGACACCCCACCGCGAGCGGGCAGCGCTCGCCGTGCCGCCCGCTCCCGGACCGCCCTGGATCCTGGGGAGCCACGTCCCCGCGGTGACAAAGCCCGGCCTGACCGGTGCCACCCCCCCCCCCCCCCCAGCCGGAGGCCGCGACCGAGCGGCGGCCCCGGCTCAGAGCCCCCCCCGGCCCCTCAGCACCAGCCCGCCGAGGGGACGCCGCCTCAGGCCGGAGTGAACCCCGCCACCTCCCCTCCCCACCCGGCGGCAGAACCCGCCGGGCGAGGGAGACCCCGCCGGGCAGCCCGCGCCCCTCCCGCCGCCTCGCCTCAGCGCGGCGGCCACGCACCGTGTAGAGCAGGTTGAGGGCGCAGAGGCAGTTCTTGGAGCAGGCGAAGCCCCCGCACACCATCGCGCCGCAGGCACCGTAGCCGCCGCCGCCGCCGGGGAACCGCGCAGCAGGAGGCCGCCGCCCCGCCCCCCGCCGGCTGCCAGGGAGCGGGCGCGACAGCAGCAGGTGAGCGGCGCCCGCCGCCGCGCCCGCTGATTGGCTGCTCCCGGGCGCAAAGGTAAAAATATGCAAATGTGGAGGCGCGGAGGGTGCTGGGAGAGCTGGCGGCGGCTCTGCCCGCCGGCCCCGTCACCCGTTATCTGCCGGCACCAGGCGGCTGGGCCTTGCCCCCGTCCTCGCCGCAGGGAGCAGGCCCGGCCTCCGGGCAGCTTTCATGGGGGGGTGTCGGCCCCGCACCCCTTTCTCCCCCTCTACTCTTACGAAGGCCGCCGGGGCTCCCGCCCCATCCCCTCCGCCTCGCGCTGGGGCGGTGGAACGTGGCTGGCCTGCTGGGAGCTGCCCGTCGCCCCGCCCGGGCGCAGGGCACCGGCCCCGCTTGCCGGAGGCGGCCGATGGGTGGCCCCGGCTGTGTGCTGTGCCTGCGAGGTGAGGTGGGGAGAGGGAAACTTGCTGGGGCCTTACCTATGGGTGGCTGGAGGAGGTTCGTCATCTCCTCAGTTATTTTGTTGTTCAAGGAACAACGAAATGTTGTTTGAGATTGTTGTTTGTTCCTGTCTTCCCTGATGGTAGGTGTCTATAATCGATGACCTAGTCCCCTGTGTAATCAAAAGGAAACATCCAGGGATTTACTTTTCCAGGGCATTAAAGTATTTGGAGTACTGTTACAGTTTTACCAGCTATTCATCTGTATTTTTATTTCTCTTTTTAAAATTTTTATTTAAAATTTGTGTGAACAGTCATGTTTCCACTGTGCCTCTTATGTATTTACACCTGTATATTTCCTCAGTTTCAGGGTTAAATATTTTTACTTACAGGTAGTCAAATGAAATCCTCCATCTGTATCAATAATTTCCTACTAGTCACTACCAAGTTTTTGTTACTGTTTTTAATTGGCTGGAACAGTGTCCCAATTTGCCTGTACCCTCCAAAATCCTGTCTCTACAGTTGCCATGGGCTGGACTCTGCTGGATGATGCTTTATAATAAATACAACAAATCTAATAACTGCCAGCTACTTCAGGGTGTACACGGGTTGCAGGATTAGTGTCCAAGCTATTTTCTTATCTTTTTGCTGGGCTTCACAAAGAGACAAGGAGACATATGTACCTCCCTTGGGATGTCTGTAAGGGTGTGTAGTGCAGTAGTTTTACTTCATCAGGCTTTGGTGCCAGAGAAGAAGTTGTGATGGTCAGTTCCTAGTAAGTGGAGGAAGCTGCATCTACTTTCTGATGAATTCACAACAATTCTTAATAGGAACTTGTCATCAAAACAATTTAAGAAGGAAATTCCAAAAGCATTTTGTTTTATGTAATTTGGCTGGCCTCTGTCTGCTACGGGAAGCTGCAGCAGGCTAATAATCCTTGCCAGCAGTGAGACAGAAAGAGACTGAACAGCAGCAGGCTTTGTCTTTCCTGGTCTGTCACTCAGATCTTTTTTCTTTTTTTTTTTAACATCTTTTTTCCATGCTCTTTGATATTTTGCCAGACTTCTGCAATTAAATATAATACACATTTTTTTCTCATGCAATAAAAAAGACTCCTTGCTTTTTTTACTGATGTATATCTACCTCTCAGCTGCTAGCCAGGCAACAAATTAAAATTCTCCAATATTTGTGACCACAAATTAAATCTGAATGCTCAACAGCTGCTGAAGCTTTCTGTTTGTTTGTTTCTAAACTTGACAGACACAGACTATCCCTACTGCTGGAGCTTTGTGAAGTGACAGGATGAGTGAAAAATCTGTTGTGTTTTTTCCCCCTTGCTCATCAAACTGATGATGTTGTGGCCAATTTGGCCTATTGGGAATGCAGATTTACTGACTGGAGCTACTGCCTTTACTGGGCCATGCTTCTGATGTTTTGGGCCCAGGTCTGGCAGAGTGTAAGCCCGGTATAAAGTCACTTGCCTCAGTGCAATTTTACCAGCTGCTTTTAATTTTGTTGTGAAGACTGTTTTCAGAAACTGTTTGATGCCCTCTCAATAGGAAAGAGTATCTTGAATGTATACCCTGTCCTGAACACAAGAAGCCATCAGCATATCGAATGTTTTTTGTTGGGTTTTGTTGCAAATGCTCACATATATAGTTACTGTACCACTGTTCCTTTGCTGAATTATTCAATATTATCATCCACTGCCCTTCTAAGAAGATCTCTTTCACTATTAATTATTAAAAGGTGTACCTCCACTTTCTTAATTAATGTTGGTGTTTCTTGTTAAGGGACCCGGCTCCTGCACTCCTTTGTGGGTGAGAACTACCTACTACAGGTTTTACTTCTTCAGATTCAGGTAGGCATCTAACCATGACTAATGAAACTTGGTTTGTATCCACCTCTGACCATAAACTCTGGGGCACAGTTCAGCTGGTATAAATAATCAGAGGCTTCAGTTAAGTAAACAGAGCTATGACAAATGAAGGTAGCTGGGGTCTAGTTCGTTCTTTCTTTTTTTTTTCCCCCTCCAGTTCTGTTCACAAGTTATAGTACAAACTTGGAATAATATGGTTTAGATTTAGAGTAATACTTTTGCTGTTACAGCATTTGTCTGTGTTGGCTGCTGTAATTTCTGGTAGTGGTCAGGAGTACATCTGTGCTCCTATTCCCTGTCAGGCTGCAGAACTTCACTTGTTCTGGCTAGAACTAAATTGGCTTAATTCTTTTAAATGGATGGTTACAAATTGTTAGTTATAAAAAGGCTCTCTTGCAGTTGGAGGGAAATCTCTCCTCTGTAGGGAAAGCATAGATAGTGTTTGTTTATTTTTTTTTTTTTAAGTTTATTTAAATAGCTGGTCCAAGTGAGGATCCTAAGTATTTGTCCCTCACTGTTTGTCTCTATAGGGGACAAATTCTGCACTTCCATCTGTTACATGAATCCAGAGCTGCCAGACGTATCCAAAAGCAGAATATGCCTTTTCCTTTTCTTCCCTCGCTTTTTTCTGACGCTTATTCTCCGCTTCCTTGCACAGTCTTTGTTCTCTTACCATTCTTTGGTGCTTTCAATGGCACTGCTGGCAAATAAAGGAGGAGCTATGAACAGTGTGAATTAGTCGTTCTTTCATGGGAAACTGTGGCAGGGGGAAGAGTACACTGGGCACTTGTAATGCTGCTGACGTGCACTTACAGACAGTACAAAAGTATGCAGGGGAAACACTCCTGCAAAGGAGAGGGAGGAGTGAAAACACAGAGTTACTGGGGCTCGATGCTGGCATGCTTCTTGCTAGTCAGAAGAGCTTCAAATGGAGCCGTTTGGGTAGTTTACTCTTCATTTCCCTGTAAAGCTCATGTCAGCTGGGGTTGTTTCCAGGAGGTTTTCTGCATGGGGCCTTCTGCTGAAACACTCTGAATGCGAACACGGCTTGTAGGCAAATCTCTTCTGTTTCTGTAGGCTCCGATCCCACATTATTGCTGCTGGTTTATGTTATTTTATTATGTGCCTGAAATCTAAAGGACTGTGTCACTTCTGAGGCACAAATTTGAAATGGGAAGGCTTAAGTATATACAAAGTTCTCTTAAAGTATATACTATTGTCTTAATTTTAAGACAGTGTGACCTTTTTTCTTACTCTCTACTATTGTGCAGTGTCTAAAACATTGTAAGTAAAACATTGTTTGCAGAAATTGATTTTTATCGCTTTATTTTTCCCAGGTTTACAATGAGCTGTTGACAGCACTTTGAGTAGTTCATTTTGCTCATTGTCTTGTAAAGTCATTTTTCTTCCTCTGTTGTTTGTCTAAAGTCTCTCATGCACATCAAAATCGGGGAGGGGAAAAACAGGGTTAAAAAAAGCCAGTTGTTTCCAGGAGTAGGAATGCCACATGCAGTCTCTGTACTTGTAATTATTAAAGTTAGACTTTAATTTGACTTTCTCTTCTTAAATGTATAAGGAAAATACTTGTGACAGTAGGAAAAATAAACATAATGAGTCTAAATTGTATGAACTCCATTGCAAGACAATCAGGTGTGTTCAAACCAGTGCTAATTCCATTGGGATTTTAAAGAAACTTGGAATGCACCTTGCACAATTTTCTTCGCTGGCTACATTTGTCTTGGTATTTCTGTTTGGTTTGTTGTTGTTTTTTTAAAGCCTAGCATCAGTCTTTTTGCTTCCTTTAAGACACTATAGGAAAACTGCAAATGGCTGTTAAAATCAGTAATTTGTACTTGTTGCTATGATGATGCTGCATCTAGGGAATTTCTCATTTTCCTTTTATGTATGCAAAAAAGGTCCCATAGGATTGTTTTTAAAGCTTACTGCATCAGCCCTAAAACCAAGCCAAGCACCTGCTGTCTAAATTGTTTTCAAAGTTTTTATTGTATACAGTTGACATTTTTAAATGTTAGCATTGAGGTGCATAGTGAATATGCACAAAGGGACAGGGTTTCAGCTGGCTTAACTTGGAGTAAATAAAGGGCTTATCCTGCCTTGGCAGTTGACCATTAAAGCACGTTCCTGCGCTTGGACCATTAAGCGTGTCTGAAGTTTGATGACAGCTGTAGGATCTGTGTTAGGGTCTACGAAGTCTGTGAAGTAAAATGCTGTTTATGATCAACCGTGTCTCTCCATTGAAAGTAGAGGTTCCAATGTCCAGCCATTTCTTGCGTCACTGAAAAGGGAAATCGGAGTCATCTTGGTCACCTGAACCGCCTCAGTTATTCAGTCATGTCAGTTAGTCACCTTAGTTATCAGTAACGCAGCAGGTAGAATATATGGAGTCAATAAAACATACACTTAAAATGTTACCTGCAGTAACAATCGAGATTTTTCGAGAGCTAAATTCAGTGCAAATGTCCTGTGGACATACCCCAGTTATTCACTGAGTTGTTTAGTAATGCATTGACTGTGCCACAGTGTTTGCATGCAGCCATGAATTTCTCTCCACTTCCTGGAACAAAATCAGTTCCTTGGCAGTGCTATTGCACTCGTGCCATTCCACCCCCAGCCTTAAAGAAGCCCTTTCTGGCACCAGGCAGTAAGGAGTAGCAGAAGTAGGTGTAGCTGTTGCATGGATCTTTGCTGTCTTATGGGTAGACACACAAGGTGTTGTGGTTTCATGTTGATGATCATTATGAGCCAGACAAGAGGGAAAGACGATTCTGGCATACAGAATAAACTTGTCTGTGTTGTTTGGATCAGAGGTTCTTCTCTGCAGAGAATAAAAAACATACAAAAGTGTTTGGCATTTTTATTTATTTATTTTTAGTGAAGTGGAGCATTGTAGATTGAGAAAGAGAAATTAGGACAGGAAAATAGGCCATTTAAGTACAGTGACTAGAGTAACCCACAACTAGGTCAGAAATTAGCTCCTCCAAAAGCACAAAGACATAGCAAATGTTCAGTTTAATAAATCTGACAAGCGGTTACAAATGACTACTGAAAAAATAACGGTTCGTTCATCTTTGCTCTTAGAAGGACAGATGCTGAATGTATTCTTTGAGAAACTTTCTGACCAAAATCAAAATGGCATAAAGTTCTTGGATTAAGCCTGGAAAGTTAAATTGCTGTTAGAAAACTACTTAGAAGAGAGACTTTTTCCAAGCAAAAGCAGCTACAGGCAAGTGTGAAGCCATTGTTCTGGATGGAGTGGCTGGATGTCCAGCCTCGCTTTTTAAGCCGTTCTTTATAATTCCCACTGGATCTACCATGCAGTGGGTGAAAATAACATTGTAGGGTAACAATAGCATGTCTACTTGGTAATTCAGTTGATGCCCACGTCTTTTGAATCATCCCATGAATAGCGCTTGCCAGACAAAAGATAGACTTGGTGAAGTTTCTCCCTCTAATGTTTGGGGAGGGGGGGGGAAGGAACCAAAGAACTAAAACAGCACCAGGACTCTGACTTTAAAGGGAAAATGTATTTCAGAGGTCAGCCTTCTAAAAATAGTAAAAAAGGCAAATACTCATTTTATAGGTTCAGAAGCTAGTTCTTGGGATTTTCTGAAGATCTTATCTTAATTGTAAGAATTGCCTTTTGGCACATTTAAAATCCATTTTGAATTAAGCTGATAGAGGATTAGGATAAGGAGAGTTTGTTGCATCTAATGTATTAAAGAAACAACTGGAGGCTGAAAATAGTAGTATAATGATATTTTGAATAGTTGCACATGAAAGGCTTGACCCAAAGCCCAGTCCTTTCTGTTCAAGACCAGGATTCAGGGATGTCCTGGAATTGGGCTGGTTTTAGTTAAGTCTGGAAGAGAAAAAGGCAGAATTCTAGATCCAGGCAGTGAAGTGGTCTAATGCTTCCTGCAGCCAAATCCAAACTTACTTGTGCTGTTATGTATAAGGCATTTGTGTGTCTCTCTGGAGAGATGGATAACTGCTGGGAAGGTAGCCTCTTGGTGACAGTGTTTATCATACTCTGTTCTCATGGGAAGTATATCAGTGCAGCGTGCTGGCACCTGATCCACTGTCACATCTGTTCTTCAGGGCTGAAATAAACCCAGCAAACTTCAACAGTAAATATAAGTTAACATGTCCTGTTAATCACAGAGTTATTGTCTTAATGCCTGTGGACTAACGGGGGGGGTAAGCAGTGGGACAATAAATAGTTTTCAGATTAATTGCAGTTTTTACTGGTCTTACATCTGCTGCAGGTTTTCATTACCATCACATCCCAAAGATTTCCTCTTTATCAGTTTCAGGTGGAAACCATCACCACTTGGTTTTGGTTTGAAGGGAAAATGGATACCATCCACTGAATGCCCTCCCAGGTGATTCTCTGGGAAGGTTCCAAGAAATCCTGAAGTAATCGGGCATCATATGCTAAGAAACAGAAATCCGAAGTGTTTACAAGTACGTAGAAGAACAGTAGAGGATGGTCTGAGCAAGACCTTGTACTGTGGGAGCAGAAGGGTGGGGAGAAAAGCTGTGCATCACAAAGCAAGTTGGAGCACCAAGGTTCTGATGTAAGCTACTTAGCTAAGTGCTCGTCACCAGGTCTGTCTGTTGACTGTGTCACTGTTCATCCTGTGCACGTGAGCTGTGTGAAAAGTTGTGTCTGTCCCAGAACCATGGAGAGCACAGGTTGGAAGGCATCCCGGAGGCCGTCTGATCCAACCTTCTGCTCAAAGTAGGGCTAACTCCTGAGCCAGAGCAGTTTGCTCAGGGAGACGTTCAGTCAAGTTTTGAACATCTCTGAGGATGGAGGGCCACAACCTGTTGGGGCAACTTGTTCCAGTATTTGAGTACACTCACTGTGAAAACTTTTCTGTTATCAGAATTAACCTTGTTGCAACTTGTGGCTATTGCCTTGTTCTTTTGCTGTGTCCCTCTGAGAAGAGTTTGGCTCTGTCTTTGCTCTAACTCCTTTTAGAGAGTGGAAGACTGCAGTCAGATCTGCCCCCAGCCTCCTTTTATCTAGGTTAAATAAACACAGTTCCAGCATCATTCCTATGTGGTCCAGGAGCCAGAGCTTTTTTCCCTGTGATGTCATGAGCTGGTATTTTCCTTTGACTTCCTGCTAAAGTGGGATAGATCACTTGTGAGAGAATAGAGATGTTTGGTCCAAACCAGCAATCCCCAGGTGAAAGAAATTCACAGGAAGAAGAGAAAGACAGAATGCCAAATTTTGGTGTATCTGTTGTTTCTTTCTGTGGTTTCTGTAAAGCACAGTCAGTATTCTCACACTGCACCACTGGCATGGCTTATCTGTAGTAAAGTTAGCTGCTGCGGTCCTGTGATGATGTGACAATCTTTCAGAAATGGACAACTTAGTTGTGAGCAAAACCTTGAAAACATGAGCAGTAAATGGCTCAGAATTCAGAAGGTAGATTTAAAGAACCTCATTTCTTTCCTAATATCAAATCTTAAACCAGCATCATAACTAATTTAGACACCTGACATGCATTTTGAAGCAGTTGGTTCAGTAATAATGCTATGTTCCCCTAGCAATTAATCTTTCTTTAAAATATCTCATTATTAGAACAGCCTAGCTTCTTTCTTGCAAAGAGAAGACCTACAGCCATGAGCTGCTAGTAATGTGAATGCAGTACTTTTGAGCATGCATGACGAGCATATAGAAAAAGCTATGACTCTTTCCTCTAGTTAGGAAAACAACCTGCTGCTGTTAGCCAGTTCTGCTGCATCACCACCATCATCTGTGTGCAAGCTGGGGACAAGCAGGGAAGCAGTTTCATCATTTGGTCTTTTCCCTTGAAAGCACTGAAAGAGTATCAGGCCCTTGCATAAAAATGTAAAGCAACATGAGTGCTCAGGAGTATGTTCATCTATGAGCACAGCTCTGTTTTCCAGTAGTCTTCTTGCAAGCAGATGGCACTAACAGTGAGATAGGTACCTAGTAACTATGAAATAGAAGAAACAAACCTTGTTTGTTACTTGGATTGTCAGGTGATATCCAGAGTTTGACAGTGAAACCCTAAAGTCTCATGCATATTCTGAATTTGCTGCTTTACTCTTCAGCTATATGTCCAGCTCCAGTACAGTAGCAGACATATCACTGTGAAAATCAGGCTGTTTGTCTTGGTGTGGAGTGCGTTTCTGACTTGATGCAAGCTAAGCAATATATAGGCTTATGTATTTAAACTTAGCTTCGTATTTTATCCTACAGGTTAGCTGCTTATCGAGTCTACTGTCAGTGCTTTCTGCTATCAGTGCCCAGACATCTGCATTAGGGACATCACACAAGCTGACAGGTACTGATATCTGCAATAAGTAATTAATCCCTTAAGCACACAGGAATTTTCTGTCAGTTGAATTTGCTTGGTACTATTTCCCTAAAAGAAAGATAAAGGTGATAGGGCATGGCTTATCTTTCACCAAAGTTTCTTCTCGGAGTCCCAAGACTTGCCTCTTTCTGTTGTCTGGCTTGCCAGCCTGCATTCCCGATTTAGGGTTCACACTTTTGAACCTGTGGTTTCTCATGTTTCTAGTCGGTGCTGGATGAGACAGCCATCAGTCGAAAATGGTTTGATATGAATTGGCCAGGTATTTGGTTTGTTCACTTTTTCAATGCAGTTGCTTTTTTCTATACAGTTTAGACAGTCAAAGAGAAGAGTGTTCTGCCAGTGTGCTAATAGAGTTTCCATTTAATTGTATACTTTCACATGGGTCAAGAACCCTTGTGCAAGAGAGTAAGAGAAGCAAACAGTAAGGGATGAAGGAAGGACACAGTGGGTTTCATGCTGTTCTATTTTCTTTTTTTTTTTTTTTAAGAAAATTAATGAGTGAAGAATCCCAAAATGAGAGAGAATTTGCAGTGACTGTGCTTTACAAAAAGTACACTGAATTCCAAGCAAATGTAAATGTAAATCTAAACTTAATTCTGCAGAGAATTTTAAATGATGGTGGATTCTCAAGTTAAAAATCATTAGTTTCCTTCCCAGTATGAGCTGGAAAGTGTTTTGGACACCATCTTGTGTTTTATTTCCACCTTCTATGTATGAGTGAGAAATGTCAGCTCTGGAAGCTGCCAGCCTGTTACCACAGGAGTAGCTTTTCTTCTAGAAGTGTATTAAAACTTGATGGCACAGTTTCCCTGGAGCAGCCCAAGTCATGGCAGCTTGAAGTATACTTGGTGCTGCTTGCCTTGTTGATGCCACTGAGAGAGACACAGCAGCTGACAAAGCAGTAACTGGGATGCTGCTGAAAAACAAGACTACTTCAGCAGTAGCAAACCATTTTAAATATGAACCTATCTTTTAAAGGATCCAGCCTTAAACGAATATGATGTACTCAAAATAAAGTGCTCTTGAAGGCTGCTTTTCCCCAAGAAATATTTCTTCATGTAATTTAGGTAGAGCGAGCAATCAGTTGTATTAGGAGCAGACAGATCTGGAGCACTGACCACCTGTGAGTGCACTGCTGTGCTCCTTTGCAGCCATTCAATGCAATTGCTGACCCGAGTGATAACAGATGTGATGAGTGGTATTAGCTATTACAGGTGATATTACAACAGAAGGAGGCCAACAAAAGCCAGGTAGACTTTATAGCCCTCTCCCTGTCAGCAGCAGGCCAGTGTTTGTTTCCAGTCTCAATTCTGGCTATTGGTGCTAAGAAGTTTGTGTCTGAGATGACCAGTAGGAGTGAGCTTCAGGTCCCTTTCATCTGCTTCTCATTCCTATATCTGTGCTGGGGCTGAAACTCCACTGCTTCATCCACATAAGTCTCTGCTGTCAGAATTCATGCAGTATTTCCAGGTATTTCCATGTCTGCCTTGAGTGTCATCTGTGCCTCTGAGCCAAGGGACAGGAAGGTCGCAGATCTGACAGAACAAAGCCGAAGATCCCTCAAAAGTACAGGGTTTACTCGAAAGACTGGGTAAATCCTTAACTACAGAAGCTGCTAAGACAGTTCTTCTTTTAAATTGTATGCTCTATTTTATTTGACATTCCTGTGTCAAAGGAACTAACCTGCACTAACCAAATGATGTAGGCATCTATGCATTTGGGAAATAGAGCACATTTATTTGATATTTTTAGTCAATAGTTGGGTTTTTTTTCACAGTGCTTTGTCAGATCTATTTAATACTATTTTACTCAGCTGGGTGATTTCTGGTTTTGGCATTTTTTTTTGTTTGCGTCTGAAGGAGGATATATTTCTGCACATTACTGGCTAGCGTGGCAGTGAAAGATGGCTGCTGAGAGGTGGGTCAGTACCATAATTATAGGTTCAATACCTTCTCCCAAACTGGAAGGAGTTTCTGCTTCCGATGCTTGCCTCTTGGTGGAGTATCTGGGTTTCCAATACTTCCATTTTATGGGGTGGAGAATGAACCCTTGGGAATTCCAGAGTATCTCTGGGTTCCTGATATTTTAAGTGACTTGTGAGAACAGCTAGCATGAATTTCATCATGGAAACAAATTCCCAGCTTAAATGTCATCTCCAGCATTGTTCAGACCCTCCCACTGTTGCAGGGCTTCAACTGGCAGGTTGTTGCTCTGCTGTCACTCTCTCATTTATGTTGGTAGAAGGCAGTGCTTTTGTGCTTTTCCTCTAGTTTAATTTTAGGTTCCCAACTATATTATTAAAGTTGTCCCTAGTGGATTCTTCCCTTGATATGGGAAGACACTGTCTTTTTTTTTTTTTTTTTTTTTTTTAAATCTCAGGATTAGTATTCCCAAGAAGACCACACTTTTCCTCTGTGTTATTTTGATGTTAAAAATTCAGGGATGCTTTGCAACATGAGCACCACCATGTGTTCCTCTTCAGTCAGTTGTCCATATATCCACTTACAGCTTTCAGACCTCTCCCAGACCCTGTGGAAACCATTTGGAGTTTAGGGTCATGAGAACCAGTTGCTTTAGGACTTCTTTAGTAGATATATAAATATATCTTTGATTTATCCATGCTGATTCTTCTTGTCTGCATCTGATTCTTTCATTTCATCTATCCTACTCAAGTTTAGTAATGTATAAAGGTGAGTTTGCACATAGGCAGAGCATAAGCAAGTGGCCATTTGCTTTTCTAGTCCTTGAAGGGAGGATTGTGCTATTTAAGTTTAAATAAATCATTCAGATATGTGCCTCTATCATTTGAGCTGCATTTTGCCCTTAGAATTCTGCATTTAAAGGAGCACCATCAGCTGCTGTTTCAGGAAGGTTTCTTTAAAAAAAAAAAGTAATTTCAGTTGCTGTGACAGCCAGTAAATTATAACATAAATATAATTACATAGATGCTACATGAATTCCTAAACTATAATCAGTTGTTATAAAAATATTAAAACTCACCTGCACAAACAAAAGTAAGAAAACATGTAAAGGAAACTGTGAATGTGAATATGCACAAAATGTACTTGAAAGCTGAAATAAAAGGAAAGAAACAGAGATAAAGCAATCTCTGCTGACTGTAACAGGACCTGAATATGACTGGAAGAGCAGCAGCATGTGAGAGAGCAGTACATATGTGCTATTTGGTGCAGAAGTGACAGCATGTGACCTTGATTTATGCAGTTATTCCAAATTATCTTCCTGTCCTGTTTTTTGTATCCCGTACTTCTCTCGGGACTGGTCCTGAATACTCCTTTCTCTCTGTCTTTGCAGTGTTTCCAGGTGCTGGCATTTCCCCTGACAAGCTGCTGGCCTATTTGGGATCTCTAGAGACTGCATCCCTACAAATCTAGCTGCTGTGATTATTTTAGCACTCGACGCAGATTTCCCTGAGGAGCAGAGGAATTGTGCCAGCAGATGCGATTCATGCGCTCTGCTTCCCCTGGGCCCAGCAGGGAGGCTGTGCGCAGGCTGGAGGGGCACCCAGGGGTGTCTGATGGGCACCAATGGTGCTTGGTCCCTGCCCCAGCCCCTGGGGAAGGGGGAATCCCCCTTCCTTCCCCCAGGCCAGGGGCTGCAGGAGGTGCCGCTGCACGGGTGCTTCGGCAGCCAGCAGCATGGGAGGGCAGATGGCTTTGATTGCAGGTCCAGAGGTTGAGTCGAGGGTGACAAAATGTTTTTGCGGTCTTTTTGGAGACCTGGGCCAACTTGTGAGGGAGAGGAAGGTGAGATACCACAGTAAGTGAGAGGTGATCTGTCTGGGAGCAGAAGGCGTTTCCATGTTGGATTTATTGAATTATGTGTGTTTTGTGAGGGCAGAGAGAATGCAGGATGTTCTCAGCTGGGTACAGGATGAGGTACCCTTTGATTAGAAATCAGCCTTAATGGTTTCTTCTGGAACAGCTTTACAGGGTCAGAGGTTTCTGGATTCACTAAGGTCTTGAGTCAAAGCAAAATGCAGGAGATACAAAGTCTGTGATAGCAAGAAGAAATAGAACATTGTTTCTGTTAATCCCAGAATCCCACTGTCTCAATAAAACCACAGAAAAACGTTTCTATATTCAAAAGGTGGGAAAAGTGTGATCTATCCATACACTGCTTCCATCTGTTGACACAAGAGAAATTTCTGGTTGTGGAAGTATAGTCTCATCTCCAGGCTCTTTCAGGAGATGTCTTTGCATTGGCGTTATCCCAAGGGCCTGGACCGTAGGGACAGAAAGGGACAGACTTGATGCAGGGATGGGCACCCAGCCACATGGTAAATACCATTTTTTCCCAGCTAGTGTAGTGCCGTCTGTGACCCTTGAGTAAAGGTGGAAAAGTCTGAATCTCCTATATTTGAACTTTAGGTCATCAGCACAGTAAAAGAGAGAGATTCTGTGGCATCTTTTAACCTTTTATTCCACTGACATGTCCTACTTATTCCACAAACTATAAATTATCTGCCTGCCCACTTCCCTTTAGAATATCCTTCAGTATCGCAGATACCATCTATTTTCTCTTGGGTGGTCATATTGATACAAATCCAACTAAATTTTAGCACAGTTGTTCTCAATTGGTTTTTATTTTTTCAAGGTTGCTGCTTCTATTTTGGACCTGGAGAAGGACTGAGGTACTTGAAAGCTTATTGATTTTTCCCAGCTAGACTAGTGGGTCTAATAACACAGGTCTGCCTACAAACCTTATTTTGGTCATATCCTTGGATACTTGGAAACAATGCTGTTTTGTTATTTCTTCTGGCATAATTTATGGCTGTCAGCATTATGCAAATATCCTAGCAATAACTAGTAATGATATGGAGAGAGTTATGTTGGCCTGTCAGCAATGTTCCTAAACTTCATCAGGGAAAAATAAACAGAAAAATCTCAGGCAACTGATGTACTGGAAGAGACTGCAACGCAAATGCATCTGATTATGAAGTTGCCATGATACAGTCATTTGTTCATTCTGGGTCGAATCTTTCTTTTTTATTCCTGTGTGTTCCTAAATCAGAGAAGTTCAGTGTTCATGGGTGTGTTTCTCCCTGTTAGTGGAATTCCAGAGCAGTTTGCAGTTTCCGGGCGGTCCCGTAGGGTGAAGGGTGCTGGATGGTATGGAAGCAGACACTCAAGTCTTGTAATGCCATCAACAGAAGTGCTAGCGATGAGTGTAAGAGGCAGTGGCAGTCGTTAACGTTGAACTGTTAAATGAGACGCTTGGACTGAGGTAATTGAGTTTCTGGCAGCCAGCAGCCATGGGAATGACAGATCCAAGTACCAAAATGTTACCTGTCAGTCTGCAGCTGTGTCATATTAGCAGTTCCAGCACTGGCCTCTTTCCTCCTGCTGACTGGGAGATGATGGTGGCATATACAGTCCACCAACACCTCTCTAGTGGGTAGAGGACGTGTCCTCTATGTCTGCAAAATGAAGCCATCCATGTGGTCCTACTCAGTGATGGCTGAGACCGACAAGTGCATTTCTCTCTTGCATCCCTTGTGGGAGAGGGAGTGGGAAAGCAAGCACGTACTCTTCACTCTCCTCCTTGTCTGGATCGCCTTGGATGGGTAGGTACTAAGGACACTGCTCTCCCAGTATGGCTCCTGATGCCACAGGGCACCAGGGAGCAGTGGTGAGATGAGACTCCAACCTGCACAGCTCCCACCGAAGCTCCTGAGGTCCCTTGTAAGCTCAGGACTTCTTTCTCGTCAGAGAATAACATGGGTAAACTGGAAAGGAGAAACCCAGAAGGGGCCAAGCATCTGAAACCCCTGCTAGTGTGTGGGGTGACATGAGCTACCAGACCATGGGAGGAAACCATGGCCACCATCGTGCTGGTAATTGGATTTCTGTCAGGAAAAAATAGCAAGGGAGCAGGTCATCCGGGACACCAGTGCAGCAGCATTGCCAAGGACCAAATATAGGTTCTGTGCACAGCCTGGGAGTGCTTGCCTGCCTGAATCGTGTCTTCTGCAGGTGTTGGCACAACATCCCCTCCCTAGATTTGTTTGCATTTACATGAAGTCTTATGAGGAGCAGCTGAGGGAGCTGGGATTGTTTAGCCTGGAGAAAAGGAGGCTGAGGGGAGACCTCATCGCTCTCTTCAACTACCTGAAAGGAGGTTGTAGCGAGGTGGGGGTCGGTCTCTTCTCCCAAGTAACAAGTGATAGGACAAGAGGAAATGGCCTCAAGTTGCACCAGGGGAGGTTTAGACTGGATATTAGGAAATTTTTCTTCACCGAGAGGGTTATCAAGCATTGGAACAGGCTGCCCAGGGAAGTGGTTGCGTCGCCATCCCTGGAGGTATTTAAAGGACGTTTGGATGAGGTGCTTAGAGACATGGTGTAGTGGTGGTTTTGGCAGTATTAGGTTTATGGTTGGACTCGATGATCTTAAAGGTCTTTTCCAACCTATATGATTCTGTGATTCTGATTCTGTGAAGCTCTAAAGGCCCATGTGGCTGGTAAGGAGCAGGAATTAACTTTTCCTTAAATATCATAGCATAAAACCAAAAGCCTAGTGGAGAAGTGGAAGAAGCCAACCCTGAAGATTTGCCTTTTCCCCCCTCAAAAATCAAAAGATGTGGCTTTTTTTGGAAAAGGTATACTTACATAATTTGTCCTCATTTTCGTTCTTAATAACCTGCACAGCTCAGCCAGCACCGGATGGTTGGCTGCAATTAACCTGTGTAACACTATTTGTGCTTCTTTTTGAGGAAGGGCAGTTTTGTCTTGGCCTACAAGCCTTATTTTAGATAATGAAAAGCCCCATTTTTAAGTGCAAATGTGATTTTAAAGGTAGTTATGCTTGTCCATGAACACGATGGGAACCTAAAGTAAAGCCTTTGAGATGCCAGAGGAGACCCGTTACAATTACCAGGCAGTCTACCAGTGCCTCAGGATGGGCATTTTTGAGAGCGATGGGTTTTGTTCTTCTCCACGTGCTGTTCGGACAAACCCAGTGAGGCTGAATCATTGTGTGCCTCACATTCACCACTGCTCTAGGGCTGAACCCGCTGGTTCTGAAAGTTCAGATTTTGAAGGTGGTCTTCAAAACAGAAACCAGAGTTCAGCACCCTCACACCATTCCCGACACTGGAAGTAAGGGATTGGTAGTAAGAGGTTCTTGCTCTCTTTGCTCCTCTTGAAGTGCTGGTCTCTCATTGCTTAATGTACAAGCTGTCCTGAAATAAAATTGTGCCAAATACAAGACGCTAAGAAGCTTGCTTCATGCTGCTCGTGCAGTACCGCAGTTGCCTGCCAGTTGCCTGCCCCAGGCACCACCCTTCGGAAGCAGCAGAGCTGTGCTGGGAGCTGGAGCCCTGCGATGCGCTGCACCAGGGACCCTAAGCCTGAGTGCTACCTGCAGGGGAAGGAAGGGCCTCCATCCCTCTCTTGTCCATCAGTCATCCCTCTCCCAGCCATCAGTCCCATCAGTGCCGCCCAGGTTGGCACATGGGTGTTTGAGCAAAGTTCTGTGTCTTAAACTGTGAATTATGGCATTGCAGGTAAACGCAAAATGACCCCCCCCACACACACATTTATGAGACCTTGTTTAACATTTCCTTTTGCCTTTAAATGGATTGGGGGTTTAAAAAGTTGAGAAAGTGGCTCCTTGTCACTTAAACCCTTGATTTGGGTGGCAAGTGACAATTCAAGAAACGGAAGGATTTTGGTGTTTTCAGCAAAAAATTTTTCATAACTGCACAGGACTTAAGAAAAACAAAACCCTAGCTTTTGAAATGATGAAAATGATGAAAATCATGGGAGCTAGCTAATGTGAACCCAGGGAGTGCGAGAAAAGCTGAACTCTACTATTGCCAAGGAGTGTGTTTGGTGTGGGTAGTACTGAGAACTTGGAGAGGTTATGCTGTAGCACTGTTTAGCATAGTTTATGCTTTTTATGTTTTACCACTTCCCTGTATTTATACTTAAGCTTGCTAACCCCTTTTGGCCTGCTGTCAAGAGTTGGAAAACAATGATGCAAGTTGCTCACTTGTTTCTGTTTATGTGCCCAGCTCTCCGTTATATGCCAAACAACAGGCGTGAAGTGGTTGGTACTTAAAAGGCCACGCAGGAGTGTGGCTAGATAGGTCACAGAAGAACCCACTGCCTCGTATCTCGTAATGAAGAATAGGAACCCTTCTGGAAGATGTTTCTCAGGTCCTAAAAAGAACTGGTAAGAATAGAAGCTTCTCCTGCACATACGTGCATCCATACAGCACAGTTTGCCCTGGGCCATGACTAGGCTTCCAAGGCATTCCTACATTACAAAGTTGTTAAGAAATAGCATGTCTTGAATTATGCTTGAGATAAGAATTGATCTTTTCAGAGATTTTTAATAGACTTTAAATCTCTTAATTTGAAAAGCTGCGGAGGTAAAATAATCCATAGCTTAGAGCTATTAAAAGGAATCTAAAATAAATTTTAATACCTAGATGATCAATTGTGTGTGTTTTCTTAACGAAGTAGTTGCCCAGCCATTTCTTACAGCACAGGAAGGGAGAAGGCTGAATCCCTTGTTTGTCTGGTTCTCACCTCAGTCACTAGTACAGAGTAGGGTAAATTCCAAGCAGCAAGCGATTGCATTCAGGCTAAAAACATTATGTATGAACAACACTTCAAAATCCCAGTGCTCTGAATATTCTGAACAGTTTTATTAAAAATAACCTTTCTGAGTAAAGCTACTAAACCGCTCAACAAAACTAAAATATATTCCAAGAGTTTTGAAGTTACAAACTAGTTTATTTGCTTAGAAAGAACTCTTATGGACTGAAACTGAGTTGTAGTCAAACACTCTGTGTCTAATTATCTTCCCTTCAGTATTGCGCACACATCTTGTACTAGTGCAGTGACTTTCTCACATATGTACATTTTAAATAGTTTTCTTCAAAAAAAATTTTACATTTTATATATTTTTATTTATATATTTAAATATAATGCATGTCACATGGATTCTAAATATGTATAATATTTAGCAGTATTATATATTATTTCTATTGGACATACTATAGTAAGCATTTTAATATATTATTTAAAATTAAAAATAATGTTCAGAAATAGTTTTTCATTTTTAAATCTGTTTTGACAACAGCATCAATGGACAGGGCCCTAATTAGAAAGAAATCATTGCTAGAGTTCAGGGTTCTTTGCTGAATGAACATATCCATCAGTTCACCAATATCTCCTATGTTCTGAAATTTTTAAATATTAAGAGAGTAACTGGCCATTATTTTAATATACGTAACTAGTGGACGTATGGTTAGTTTGTTAGAAAACCACTTACATGTGTAAGACTGAACAAAGAGAAGAGCTAAATCCTTAATTTTCCAATCGGTTAATAAATTGCTAGAATTGTCACAAACCACTTTTGTGTAAAAATCTTAACCATCCCCCCTCCACACCTGACGTATCCCTCCCTCTCCCAAGCGTGGCAACAGACTGGACCCTGGGACCCTGCAGAGGGTCTTGCCTGGCAGAAGCTGGTTTCTCTGGGCAGTAAGTGGCAGCCTGCAGCTGCCCCAGGGACTTTTCCACCGCTCCTTTTGGCATGGCTCTGGCCACTGGGGTTGAGATGTGCTGGCCAAGCAGAGAAGAGGGATGCTGGCGTGGAAGGTCATCACCATGTGTCCTGGGGGTAAATCTCTATTGGCCAAAACGTGGTAAGGGTGAAAGCAGGATTGCTGCTGAAATCACTGAAGGGAGTGTCACTCGACGATGTCACTCAACTCGACGACGGTTTGTGATCTGTAGGATTACTAACTGCTCGGGGGTGGGAGCCCCCTTTGTATAGGGACTGACACAGTTTGACACACCTGCAATGCAATTAGGTAGTAGAAGCAGGAAGAAATTGTATCAAGACCTTTCAGATTTCTAACCTGTGCTCTTTAACCGAGGAGCCTGTAAAAACCTAACTCACTGTTGCATCCCCAGGAAGATGTGGTCCCTCTCCTGGAGAGCACCTGCATGCCAGAAGAATGTTTTAAAGCAATATAAATGGGTCTCAGTTAAAACCTCCGCATGATTTCAGAAGGGAATGGCCAGGAGGGAAGAATCACCTTCAGATTCAGTAATCCCCATTTTTAAAGTGCATCCTATTGCAATTTATTGTTGAGTAAGAGATACACGTACAGTTCTGACTTTTAGATTCCACTAATGTTTCAAAATTAAATGCAATATATTATGTGAAGCACATTTTCTATGAAGTATCTTTTTATTTTTATAAGACAACTGACTCCAGATTTGAAGAATATATTTAGTGTTGACTGTAACTTTCATTTCTCTAGCAGAGAAATACTAATTCAAGGGTTGTGTTAAAGACATGCTTTGGGCTGCGGACATTTTTAACTGAAACGCAGACTCTGTGAAGGCTTCCAGGGAAGGGTACTTTGCCTGAAGAGAGTCACATCAAAAGCCCTGCGCAGCTTCTAAACCACAGGTTTCTTGAAAAGCCTAATCATTACATGCATTTGTACTGAAATTCAGCCTGATGCAAACCAGGTCTATTTGTATTCATGCCCCTGCCTAGTTCAGTTCCCAGCATATATGTGAAATGCTGGATGAAAATACACATGTGTGTGAAAAGTCCCCATCTGAACTGATCTCAAAGATTAAGTGGGGAAAATTCCTGAAAACTAGACTCAGAAACACTTAGAAAATAACAAACATTTTGCTGGGGGAGGGCAAGCTGAGAGGGGCTCCCAGGAACTATACATTAGACACGATACGAACACAGAAGATGTTAGGTTTTGGGAGTGCGTGCCTGAAAATTGGACAACTACTGCCAGTCCAAAATGCAACTCCTCACCCCGCTCTAAATCACAAGTCCCAGCTTGGCTAGCAGCCCTGTCCTAAAAACACCCATTTCTCTCCAACACAACAAGTATAAAGGGAGCCTGGGACAACTGTGTCAGCAATTGTAGAATATCTCAAGTTGGAAGGGACCCGTAAGGTCATCGAGTCTAACTCGATGGGTGCCTGGCTTGCTGGTACCGGAACTTCAGTGAAGCAGATCCCACTGAGCATGAGAAAGAGTTTTGCTTGTATCTGCTGTACGCTGAGAGCACAGACGCAGCAGGTGTCCAAGACTTGCTGCCTTTTTCCACAAAGTGCTTCCTGCTGACAATGACTTTTCTCTCCAGCAGATGGCCCAGCCAGCCCGCAGCCAGCCCTGTCTGGCCAGCCCTGGCAGTCTCACCGCAGGTACGGAATCACAGAATCGTATAGGTTGGAAAAGACCTTTAAGATCATCGAGTCCAACCATAAACCTAACACTACCAAGACCACCACTACACCATGTCCCTAAGCACCTCATTTCATGGTGTCCTCTGCATGGTATTCTAGATCTGCACCTTTGCGATCAGTCTGAGTTTGAGATTATACAGAAAAGTAGTTTTACATACACCCAACTGAATATTCATTAGTACCTTAGAGAACTGCAATTTTGAATTTGAAATGTTTCCAGCAATAGTGGCTCCATATCAGTGAGGACTCATTCCTACCAACTTCACAGCTTGCAGAGTTTGTGAGCAGAGGGTCCCAGGTCAGTAGTGCCTGGCAAATTTATTTTCTGTAGTAACAGAGACTGACATGGAGAGCATGCAGCTAATGCATCAATTCTGCTTGATAGTATGACTATCTTACTGTCTCCTCTACGTTACTGGAAATATCCACATGACATATTTCCCCTTCCAAAGATCAATACATGTTACAAAAATAAATGCTGTTCTAGATGGAAAGCTGGCATTCAACAGCACTTGATTTCCACTTGCTCTTTGCCGTTTCCAGTAAAGCTAGATACATATTGAGACAAGACATTTACAACCATATGATTCGTGGTTTGCATGGTGGTGACTTTTCCACAGAAAAATCTGTACTATCTGTTAGCTTATTGGTCTCTAATGACAAAATACACCACTTCATTAGTTAATTATGCTCTTTCATGCTTTTCCCCTGTAAGAATACAAGCCTGTCTATTCTAAACCTTACTAATTCAATCACTCATATTTCTTGTGGATTTAACTCTATGTTTAAAGGGAAGGATGGTGAGTGTTTTAAGTAACGTATTCTTAAAGAGAAGATGAACTGGAGTGGTGACTTGCTGCCCTAGTCATTCTGGGCCACCAGCATGGTCAGAGGCATAGACAGCAAAGGGGGGAGTGGGGCAGAAGAAGACTACTTCCAAAGTAACTGGACCTGTGAGAAATAAGATGGCAGCAACTGTTACTTGATGAACTGCTGTGTGAAAAAAAGTGCAGGTTGGAAGATGGTGCTGCACTGGACCTTTGCTGTTGAGTTCACATCCACAAGGCACAACACAGGATTCCCAGAACTCTGATCCCGAGTGCTGGCTGAGTATTCCCACAACGTCAGACCTCTAGCTCTGGGCTTGGGTTTCGAGACATGCGTGCATGTACAAACCTGCACATTGGCTCTATTTATGCAACATCCTAACCAGGTTCCAGGCACTGGAATTGTAAATGGCATCACATCAAGGCACAAGGGGAATAGTAAAGAAAGTACGATGGGTCTTGAGAAGTCTGTATTTTCATTTATGTATTTCAGTCAAATATCGAATTGTAACATCATGCTGATGTAAATAAATTTCAGATTTCACATGTAATGACTTCTAGTCATGCATGTTTTGAAGCTAATGCTTCTAAAATGAGATATTTTTTCTTGCAAAATTTAGCCATCACCAATAACTGAGTGTGGTCTGAACTGAGAACAGCATATTATTCTACTTATCATTTTGCATGTACAAAATTGATGCAAATTGGGACTTCACAGATTTGTTCCTGTACATTTTCTTTGAATTAATAAATTGAATGAATCAACATTTGCTATGGAATCTGGTTAATCTGTCCAAAGTTATATGGATATATGGGAATAAAGATTAGACAGTGATCCCAGTTAACTACGGATGCTGATTTTGTGATTAAAAAGTATGAAAACAGTCTCTTGACATTCTTGTGTAATTTTCACTTGAAGAATCATAAAAACTTTGGCAAACCAAATTTAGAAAACATACACACTAACACCACGAAACTAAGATATAAAAGCCATTTATTCAAAAAAATGTGGTGGTGTCAAATCACATACACAAGCCAATATTGAGCTACAAACACAGACCAAACAGTTCTATAAACAGAAATTGGAGTGTTCATATACCATAGTACCTGAAAAAGACCGTTAATAAAAAGGAGTCCATAAGTATTTCATTTCATTTTTTCTATATGGCTCCTTGCTGAATGTCTTTGCCTAAGTTAGTGTACAATGAGCCAGAGGTAGAGTCCCAAGTAAAGCATCTAATGCCTCAGGGCTCCATTAAAAACCTTTATTCTTCTAAACAAAAGGAAAGCCTAGCCTATAGTTTTCTGTATGACACTGAAGTAAAGCCTCTTTGCTTCAACAGGAGGGCATTCCCAAGCGCATTTGGCATTAACCTAGATTGAGATTGTGCTTTGTTGAACCATCTCAGTTCTCCTCCCCTTCAGACTCTGACTCTAGAAGAGAAGTAAAATACTTAATGTAGGTTGCACAAGGAGAGTGATGTGAATAATCCTATAAAAATAACAAGATATCCTTCCAAAGTTCAAATGAAAATTTTCATCACACCTAGTACTTCCTAAGAAAGGTTGGCAAATTAAAGCCAGAAACATGCAGCTTCAGAAGACAAAGATCTACTCTGCTACCCTCCGCTATGGAGCTCTTCATTTACAGATCTGTCACTAAAATTTTAACCAGATCACTATGAATTATTCTGGTCTTCATCTGCAGGGCCATGCAATGTGTTTCTGAGCTGAGTTTAATAAAGGATCAGCATTATTTGCTTGCTCTTCTAATCACTATGAGTAGGCTGTACTGCTATCATCCAGAAAGCACCCTTTAAACTATTTGCCCTGCAAGTATCAATCATCATCATACAGCCTATCTAGAAAGGCGTATGTGGTGTTATCCTACAGCAGGTATGAAATCTGTACAAACAAAAGTTTTTATGATTTAATAGCATAAGATAAAAGTAATGTAGAAGTAGAAGGAGGAGAAGTAGAAGTAAGAAAAGTAGAAGTAATTGAGAAGTAGGAACACACACACAGTTTTTGTCACCTAAAGCTACTTTGCATCATACTATATTTCTGTCTGTGTTCACCTGACAGGAAAGGGCTTGCTGCCAACAAATATTACACATTAGATCAGATTTCTAAGAGCAAACGTAGTCTACATGTTCTTACAGTAACATTTTGTCTCCACTTGTACTGGACTTTGTAATTAAGGACATCTGGCAGAGGGGACATGCAGGAAAGGATAAAAATAAAGAGCAACAGGAAGGCATACAAGCAGAAGATTAAAAGGGGGAAAAAATGCTTAATTAGACCAAGATAGCTATTCCAAAGTCTCAAGTGTGAAAGGAGCTACCATTTTTATACTGCTACCTGCACATGTGAACTGCTGCAGTCTTATCTGCTCCTTGACATTACTACATAATTCCCTCCAAGTTTCTAAAACCAATTACATCACATGAATGCAAATTAACAGTAATAATTATGTCCCTATCTATTACACATAGATTGCTCTTCCCAATGGAGGTGGAATTCCTTTTCCATGCAAAAACGATAACTTATTTATTCAGTACAAACTGAAGTATTTTCCTATACAGAACATGAGAAAAACAAAGTTAGGGACTAAAGAAACTAGTTCCCCTCCCCAATAACTGTTTTAAAGCAGTAAATACAGACCACGTATCTTAGCTTGATCATTCAGCTAAAAGCAATTGCCAGTGCAGTGGCACAGGCAGGCTTATGCTATGTTCATGTCGCCAGTACAGATGATAATAGCAGAAAAGGCACTGATACAGAAAACTGTTGGGTTGCGCATGCTAACACCAAGGTACTTCACGCTGTCATCAGTGCAGCGTTCCTCCCTGCAGAAGCTTGAAGAATTTATCTACAGACAAGTGGTACCTGATGACTTAAGGACTTCACAAGGACACCACAGACATTAGAAAGCAGCAAGTGTTGTTAGGCTCGGGCATGACTGGAAACAATTTGGAGCAGTCATGCCTGCTGTTTTCTATTCTAAGTCTGTATACTTCATATGCCTGGTACAACTAAAATCTGGAAAAATAAATTTGATTTGCCAAGAGATTACCATATTTCTTTAAATGAATCCGTACCTTCTTCAGCGTTTTGCAGCCACTCCACAAATTTCTTCATCTGGTCAAGAAAAACACTTTTGCCTTTAGCAACATGCGCTTCTTTATACCACTTGAGGATAGCTTCTTCACTCAGAACATCAGCTGAAATACAGATCGGTGTTTGTAAAAAATCAATGTGTTTTTTAGAGGTTAGAAGATTTTGAACGTCAGGGAAGAAAGATTTTTTTTTTTAAAGGCAGCATAAAAAAAGTTAATATGATTGCAGTGGAACAAGCTTTGCATGAACTATATTAGGCTACAACTACAGAATATCTGATGCATATAAGTGACTCCAGATGCAATAAAATGTGTAATGTATTAGGCTTAAAATAAAGTACCAAATATTGTGCTTCTGTAAAGGATAGTTCTCTATTCATCTGTTTTAAATACACCACGTAAGATGGTTAGATAAAAAAAATTAATAATAATAAAAAAATCAGTCTGCACATCTTAGAAGTTACCACAATAAGAAATACCATGCTTTTTCTTGCTGTTGGATCACAGAACTGTGCATGGTTCTAGAAATCTGAAGTGACAGACACCTCCTGACTGAACGGTTAAAAGGCAGCCAGTAGGGATCTTTTGCAATCATTTTTCCCTAAAGGTTTTATATTGTTTTTAGCTAATAAGTTTTAAGGCCACTATTCAGACCACCCATTTTAAGGGACCCGCTCAGATGGACAGCACAGCTAACATTTTTCTGTCAAGCATCAAGAACAAAATAGCTGTCAGCAGGGGAATGTAAGGCTGAGTGAGATTCAGAATAAAGAAATCCTAATAAACAGCAAGGACACTTATTGTTTCCAACAGATGCAAAATTAGGTCTAGCAACAGACCTCTAGCCCCAGGAACAAAGCTCCTGCGATCCAGCCAAGCCAAATATCCCAGTAATTGATGGCTGTGGAGGCAAGATCTGGGATCCACAATGGCATTTTCGCAGTTATGTAATGCAAGAGGCAAGAACAAAAAAATCCAACTGTATTTGTTCTATAAAAAGACTAAAGACAGCTTTCTACATCTCATTAAAATTTCCATTCTTTTTGTCTTTGAACAAACTACCCTCCCTTGCTCTCCAAAATCAACACATTTATATTGAGTTCTTCACTGCTTCCTTGAGCTCCTTGGTGCTGTCCCACCCATTGGGTGCTTCCTTGCCGAAGCGCCGACCCTGACCACCACCTTCTGCTTCAGCCTAAAGGTTACAGCAGATGTGGCAGGAAGGGAAGAAGGCAAACTGAAATAAATGACACCAAAACCCCAAAGCATCTGATCAAATGAGACAAGAGTACACACATTTCACATATGCCGTTGAATAACAAACAGATGGAAGCAACCAGGGATACATTTGAACTTAATCAAAACTATCCCAAGACATCTAACAGTAACTGAATATGAAGTCTCCCTGAAAATTTGGAATTTAGTAAGTGCAGGTGACTGGAAGTTACCTTGTCTCTTAGACACTTTTCCAAAATAAAACCTCTTCTGCAGTTTGCTGCCACTGACAGTAAGCTGAAAACGCAGGGAAAACACGAGCTCCGGATTTTTTTCAGTACATATAAAGTTGCGCTTAGTGAACACTACAAGTGGCGCATAAAGCCGTATCTTCCTGAAATCACAACCTACCACAATGAACTTTTTCTCCAATGTAACAGAAACACCGGAGCTAAGAAAGAGGTTTCAAACACGTTGCGTTAAATACCTACCAGTAGTCTTTAGCAGCAGCTCAAAGGCATTAAGCACTTAACAAATCAGGATTTTCATTTAATAAACCTGAAAACATTTCACATGGACTCTCATGAAATTGCAGTTTAATCCCTGCATGTAAAAAGCTTACGTTCACCACAGAGTCCTGAAGTTCACACAACTACATCTGCAGAATTATTCAGGGCATGACACATATTATGATCCTTAGGGACAGGCAAAGAAAATCAGGAGAGACTTCAGGAGGGAAAACAAACAAACAAACAAAAAAAAAGGAGTAGAGCAACCCCCTCCCCAGCTCAAGCTAGTTCTTGGGCATTGTGGACGTTTAAAAACACAAAGTTGCTGTATAGAAGAAGCTGCAGAAGCCCATTGCTGCATTACAGTCCCTATTACAATACCGTACAAGGAAGTGCCTCCAGGTATCTCAGTCCAAGAGTAATAGGATTGAAGTTTAGTTTTTTGATTTACAGACTGTAAGCTCAATGGATTTGTTGCCAAAGAGGAAGGGGGAACTTCTCCCTCCCTCCCCAAAACCCCAAACCTGATAATAGCAGCATGCAATCTCACTGTGTGCCTCGAAGATTAAAACATTCTCAAGTCAGGTGGATGAAAAATTTGCCTGTACATAACTCCATAGCAATAAGCCTCCTACACTAACAGAGAAGAACAAAATGCGTTCAACTACAAGAAAGACAACTGCAACTCTCCTTTCATTTCTGAGCAATATTATTTGTAATACATTCATGCCTCCAGTGCTCATAAGAGATGATATTCTCCTGTCAGCACAGAGATGCTCAATTAAACAATCATGCAGGACAGGGTGTAGTTAATCATACCTCTAGGTTGCTTTGAAGCAATGGGAACACTGAGGGGACGGGAGGAGGAAGGGAATGATTCATTTTGTATATATATAGTTATTCCTCATTAAAGTTGATTATAGATATATTTTAGTGGCTGAAGCTGAACACTGGTTTGTGGGCGTGTGCACATCATTTTCACTGCAGTCCCAGGTGATGTCAGCCCGAGAGAGCTGGTTTTCCTGCAGGTGCAGCCAACTGCCACTCAAACCACCCACGGCCAGAGCCTCCAGGGACATCCCTCATGAAAGGGAGAAGCTGCAGAGCAGAGAGACTGAAGAGCCCAGTGTCTTTACTGCAGGGTTAACTGGAAAGTTACTTGAAGTTCAGGTCTCAGCTTTGTACTAAATCACCCAGTTCGAATGAATTTCTGCTTTCAACTCAAATTGCATAGCCATCGGCAGTAAAGGCAAAAGCACTCCCTGTCAGCTGCCACCACAGTCAATCAATCTGCAAAATTCAACTCTATTGCAGCTAACTCAGTTGGGAGGACAGAGCCTTAAGGCAAGGGCTCTTTCAAGACAAGGAATGTCACCCACAGTACAGTTATGGTTTTTATGGTATATTTTTGTTTTTGCTGGGAAAATTCTGCATCCAGTACCACAAGAAAGTACTTGAATAATGAAGATATTAAAAGATAATTGTGTTCCATCAAAAAACAAAACCCGTGTATCGAGTGGAACTTGAACATTCACTTCTTGTAAGCACAGGATTCCTGCAGCGTTTGAGAAGACAGTCTGCATCGTTTGGTTACAACATCTCCATACTGCAGAAGAGTATCTCTGAGGCCTAATTATGCTGTCGCAAACCAGAGTACTATTTCACATGTACTTGTGATTTATATTTTTTCCAGTATTTTGTAAATGTTGTCTTGAATTCTAATGCAAAAGTACACAGAGGCTTTGTGCCTGCTAAGGGTGTTTGCTGTTCAAAGGGTGAAATTCTGATCCTCATGAAAGGAACAGTTATTAATTTCAATAGCATCAAGATTTCACCTTTGAAATTTCCAGGTTGGACACAAACTAAAAGAAAGGAGATTCTTGTAGTGAATATGATATATAGCATGTAATCCAATAACAACAATGCTTATTTTACCCACAGTTAAGGGACACACTGCAATGCAGAATGGACTGAAAAACAACACACATCTTACAGTGCAAGCATAACTAGCAAGGAGGCTGGCAAACTTATTAGGTGTCACTCAGGAGAATTCAGTAATTCTTATTCTGCAACTGGCTTTTAGATTATTGGTCAAAATGCAGCTGGCAGATTTACAATTGCACGGGCTTTAAGTGATAACCAGACAACCAACATCATAGCCAGGGATCAGTACAGAACTGGACAGCTTATTTCTCTCTATACTGTACCAGGAACACAAAGATGTAATAATAATAATAATGTCAACAAGCTTTAACTGACTACAGAACTGCTTTTGCAGATTATACCTACAAGCTGGTAAGAAGCTGCTACCACATAAGGGAAAACAGCGCTTGGGCTTTCACTGGGGGAAAAGTGGATATTCCTCCTTGCTTACAGACAAAATAAAAAAATCCCAACAACACAGGCTTTCAAGACCTTCTAGGTGTTAATGAGCCCCACTGTTCCTGTTAATATGTTTAGGTATTTCCAGGTAATTCCGAGGAAAGTAATCCAAGGGCTATTTTATGATGGAAATATGGGAAGGATTTAAATGCAAGACGTTGGACATGCTGATGAGAGTAGTCATACAACTAAATTTGTCAAAGCACGAGTGGCATTTGGTGCCTATCATCACTGATGACTATCTTCATGCCCAGGAAGCACTCCCTTATAATGAGTAATAAGCAATAAACTGTCCACATTCATGCTGTTAGATAGCTGCATTTCTGTCTGCCCATCCACAGATCCTGCAGATGCTTTTATTTGTCACTAGAAAAAGCTCATTAGGTACCCTGAAACCTCTCCAGATCCTGTGCAGGTTACACTTGAAGCACAACAGAAAGGGGAACATGGGCATCTGCTGTTCCTTCACCACCAACATAGCCAGTAATAGCTTTTGGGGGCTGTTTTCCTTGACTATTAGGAAACAGAACATATGCTGTCATCAGCAACTTATCTACAATAAAGTGTATGTCTCTAAAAAGACTTGATGCCTTGTTTCTAGTGTATAGGTATGAACTGGGGAGAAGGAGAGGGTGAGATCTACCAGCACTGAAACAAAGCAGAGGCAGGTAGCATGGCTCTGGACAAGCCAAAGGCATGAGCGGTTAAAGCTTGATAACATCATGTGGGAGAAACAGGAATTGGAGGACTAGCACTCCCAGAGTCTTCCCCGGTTAACGCAGTAGCACGTCCTCACCTAATGGACACTGTATAACTCCAAAGCTGCCTTACATAGACGGAGCTGATGACTTCCTTACTGTGTCCAGTGCTCAGAAGAGCCCTATGGCTAGTGGCTGTAAAGTCAGGCGAGCAGTTGCTAGTAGGCAGCACAGTAAGTCTGCCAAACAGGGCAGATCCAGCTTCAGCCTAAACGGGGCCAGAAAGGGCTGGCAGCTGTGCCACCACATGACTGCATCAGATGGCAGAGAGGCAGGTGCTCCGGCACGCCTGCCCGAAATATTCCAAGCAGGAATATGGGCACAGCAAGCATTGCACATGCTGGACACGCTGAACTCACGGCTTCCACCGACAGGCCATACGGTAGCTCCAAACACTCTTCTAGACATCACGTGAATCCTAAACAATGTCGTGGCAAATGCAGAGCTGAGGCTAAAGTCTTCTCACCCTTCCTAACAAGCCTGCCCGAGTACCTCTCCAGAGTCAGAACAAGAGCATATGGGGTGAGCAGAGTAGATAGGAACTGGCTTCTTGGACCATGTTAGGTTTAATGTACAATTTAGTGATTTATTTTCTTTTTTAAAATACTTTGGAATGTCAGGGTTGCTCTTTGCAGGCTAACACCGTAATGAATTTACAAAAATTTTGAAGGAAATCCTACATAAGACTATTTCTGGTTTAACCATCACTTGTGGTCTGAGTGCACACCAGTTACGGTGCTCATTCACCATGTCCAAAGTGAATTTTCTTTTCCAAAGAAAACTGAATAAAGTGCTTGCTGCAGTTTGCAGTTTCAAGTTTGTTCTCAGTCATTAATAGTGTTTACAAATGGTAGAATTTTAGGGCAGAGGGACAAGGTGTATTGCTTTTTCACTTGATCATTGAGGCCATGCTATATTGACACAAGGATGGAAATAAATCCACATGATTCACTTACTTCTGCCTTCTGAAGCCATGAAATTATTTTAACAGTCTGAACTTGTTTGCCTTGAACATGTACCTGGACACAACAGGGTGAACAAAGATCATTACTGGGTTTCTACTCCTGCTGATTTTTCTCCTTCAACTATTTATAGCAAGAATGTCAGAACAAACTGTTTGGCACCCACCCATCACACGCAGTGCAAGACCATTAGTCTCTATGACAACCCGATCAGAATAAACTTGCAAAGAAGTCAACTTCACAATAAAAATCAAATCCCTCAAACTACAGCACCTGCAAGAAATTGGCAGGGAAAGGAAAAGGGAAAAAGGGAAAGAAGAATAAGGAAAGCTCCTTCTGGCAGGGAGGGAGTAACCAAAAAAAAAAACCAAACCACCAAACAACACCCCAAAAAAAAACCAACCCACAACCAAACACCCTGAAAAATTTTCCTGCCAAGAGGGTTTGCACTTTCAAGGTTTCTTAAAACCAAGCTCTAATCTACTTTTTAAATCTGCCAGGAATTTATAGAAATGTCTTCCTAGAACTGATTTTACACAAGAACTGAACTGCACTTGAACAGACTGTGGACAGTGCTCGGACCCTGCTCACGCTTCTTGTCTATGGGACAAACACAACAGAGAGAGAAAGGCTTGTTTCAGCTTCTCCTGCTGCCACACACTCCTTTGAACTATCAAAGCATAAGGTATTTCAGAGGTCAACTCCAACACAACCTTCTCATATGCAATACCCGGAGAACGTCTGTTTCCTATTACATCGTAGGTGAGTGGTTGGCATAGAGAATCCATGCACAGTATACAGCAGTGGATATAGACTTTTACCTTTATAAAAGAGTACCACTATCTTCTGAAAGGCTTTCATGAAGTGGATGTTGTCATAACAGTACTCCTGCACCTTCTGGAGAAGAATCAACTCTGACTGGCCTTGAGTGCTGAACACAGCAAGCAGGGGGGCATATTGCTGAAAGGGAAGAGAGGGTAAAAAACAAAATGCATGTCAGTATACTGAAAATAAACAAATAAAATTTTTTAATGTAGGTATCATTAATTTCATCCCTGAAAATCTGTTTCACTGAAACCTTAGATTTACTTGCCATTTGCATTCACTTAGACACATACAATGCATGTACATAAATATCCATGAGCTTTTGTAAGATATGCTGCATGCTGTGAGCTAAAATTCAATACCACTTATAGATACTGAATTTTGTAAAATCAATTTATAAAGTCCACATCTTGGAGTACTGCTGTTCATACATTTCACAAGGTAGCATGCTGCTGATTCAGGAGTAATGCTTTATTGATGTTCATACCATAAGACATCCAAAGATGAAGCACATGGAAATACAAGTCTGTAGTTTCACAGGGGTTTCAGAAGCCCCAGGAAATTGAATTACATTAAATTATTCCAGGTTAAATGTGATCAAGTGTCATTATTTTTTCTCATTATCACCATCAGAGTATCATGACAACCTTTGCTTTGGTAAACAGCAATGTTTTCAAAGCACAGCATTAACTGCTAACTTTATTCTGACAAACAGTAGCAGTACATTTCATTGTCTTTTCCTGGAGTTTATTAATAAAAGATAAAGCAAAAACTTTTGTTATGAATTTTTTTTTCTCTAATTTCAGATCTTAAAATAAAAAGATTATGTCAAAGGACCCTATCCTGTTCACTCTTTCCTTAAAAACTACAGTGTTTATATCCATATCTCTCCAATTTCCTTTCCTCTTAGCTTGTAGTGAGTCCTGCAATCTTAAATTTAAGGTAATATTAATAGCATTTTTCAGAGCTGAAGGAAGACAAATTACCCTTAATCGTCAGAGCACCCAGCCAAATATACATTAAGGTTACTATTGAAATTGTTCTCGCACTGCTCAGTTCAGCCTTTCTTCATCATTTTCAGTAACACTGTCAGTTTGGCATTTTTCAGCTGGATTTGCAATGGCCTGATATTGCAGAGTTCTGGTATGTGTGACCAGGGCTGCTGATGGATGTGGTCAGGTAACAAACCACCCATCACCAGCAGCACTGATGGACACGTTCAAAAGTACATATGCTTCAGGACTTCTTTACAAGGGACTAAATCATGAGCATTTTACTCAACATGATCCATGGAAAAAAAAAAAACCAAAACATTAAAACACATGAAAATTGACTAAAATATGGAAAGTTGGTCCAGAATGCCTTTTGCAAAATAAGTATCTGCTATTAATTTAAAGAGAGAGTGAGCAAGAAATCACACAGCAACTCTAACAAGAACAGCTAGGCAAGCAGACAGTATTATCACTTTTGGAAGAAACTTCCTTACAAAGTAACGACGAGAAATTACTGGATGTAGCTAAAACCAGAGGTTGAGTTTTTCTACTTCTGGCAGGTATAGCCACATCTTTAGAAACAACGTTACTGTTTTGGTGAAAGCAGTGCAAAACTTGTGCGGGCTTCGGGTAACAAGACTGGCTCTTTTTCCCCTTTTGGCCCTTGAAGCGTCCAGCTCGTATCTAGGCAAGTTGCAGGGAGGCAGGGCAATATACATTGCAGTTCATTTATTTAAAAGCATCAGCAGAACCCACTCCCATCCACAGGTTTGTGAAGTGCTGCTGTCCATATGCGTTAAGTAATTTATTTTAAAAATCCTGTCTTTTCAGTTGAGAAGATACATTCATTTTGCCACATCTGACTGACTCCCTTTACATTCCTCTCTCACTCCCCAACTAGTACAGACTTACAATTATAAGTTTCACAAGTGTCTAACTGACTAAAGAACCATAAAATTAGCTTCCTCTCATTGCTGGCTGAGCTCAGTGGCATTATTTTCCATTTGCCTCAGGTTAGGTAGCAGCAGATCAGCAGCTGCAGTGTCATGAAGCTCACACCACAGCCTTGCCTGCAGTGTAAATCGCCTGGAGGATTCTCCCCACCCACTGGGAATGTCTCTTCTCTGCACTGGAGGTGCCCTAGGGGCCAAGCCCCAGTTTCATAGTGAGGTTACTGGGACGATGAAGAGCTTATCCTGTAAGATTCAGGGTTTAACAGCTTGTCCCGTCTCCTCCCGAGTTCAGCTCCTGGCAGTCCTGCCATGCAGATGGCACATGTGGCATTTACTGGTTTGTGGCTGCCCGCCACCTCCATTAGGAAGCCGCCCATCCAGTAAAGCTTGTTAAGAACTGTAAACTAGGTCAATGTTCTGTGCCTTGACACGTCTTTTCAGGAGTCCCTCGTATACAGCTTACTAAAAGAAATCTAATACATTCAAGAGATTGGTACCCAGATGTCAAAGCTTTGGGAACTGTGCTTTGTGAAAGTTATCTGGCAGGTACAGCCATACAAGAATAAATCACACCACCTGGCATGTCCCATGTCAAGTATGTATTTATACACATCCTGACTCATGCCACCAGGGTGAAACAACTCCATGATTGTTTCAGGGCACGTTGACACACAGGAGAGCACAAGGACCAGTCTCTGTGTCACACTGACAGCGTTCATCTGATTTCTGGAGTTGGCTCACACATTGGGTCAGCTGAGAGCCCAAAGAGAGGAATCCAAGATCTGTCTCTACCTATTCATAGAGGAAGGATGTGAAACAAATGCTGTTCATTTCTTAACACTGAAATGTAAAGCAGCAGGTAGCAAAGTCTAAATTTCTATTTCTATTGCTTCTGCTAACATCTTACCTATATGTGCAAATAGTAAATACTCCATACAAATTTGTTCTCTGTTTTTACACAGTGGATGTAGCTAGGAAGATGCCTATCTTATATAGGCAAGATGCTTTACCTAATTTAGTGGTGTTACATACATAGCTGATGGCTTAGGTCAGTGAGATGCATAGTCCTAAGCATCCAGTCAACAGTATTTGTACAAAGCCAGATGTGTTTCTCTTTTCCCAATGTTCAAATATTCCAAGAAGTGTTTGTTAATTTGCCCTGCAGTACTAGGCAATAAATCTCAATGGATACCCTGTTACAACTCAAAGAGATATGATCAATTTTTACATCAAAAGAACAAGAAAAACAATGTCTCTCCTCCTTCTGGAAACTCTCTCGTCTTTCTACTGCTATTTGGGTCACTCAAGACGACTTCAAGGCATTCAATTTTACCATCAAAGACTACACAAGATCCCAAGTGACTACATTTCTAGTATGACTGATTGGGAAACCAAATTCAGATGAAAGGACAGCAGTAGTAGGAGCTAAACCAACGTGGGAACACCAAGTATGGAGAGGCATCCAATATGAAGAAGAAAGGAATTCAGATCAAGCTTAAGATCCATTTTACCATAAAGAATAAAGTACAGATTGCTTCTGTCCTAGGGCAAATCTTTGCAGCTCTGGCTATGAGGAAGTATTCTCTTGCTCATGGTTTACCAGCTTAAAAGGACTAATTCTGCTGAAAAGCCTCTCTGTCTCTGTTCTCAGTTTAATGTCTTGCACAGCACAATTCCTTCAGACTTAGATGAAGAATACCAACCCTAGCAATAACTCTGATGCCTCTGCATTGTTTTTAGGTTTGGGGGTTTTTTTTGCACTTCAAGGTCATTAAGAGTTTTTGTACCAACATGCAACTGTGATACTGCAATCTGTCATCACTTAGCAAACTACAGCCCGTCTTTCTATGCCTTCAGTTCTCTCATCCACAAGGACAGTACCTGGATCAGAGAGTAACCACACTATACAGAGCACATGCTCTCAAGCCAGCTCCTGGCTTGTTAGTTGACAAGTCGCTGGGTATCCAGCTCCCACAGTCAACATCGGCAACAACCATTTCACAGATTCTGAGCTCAGCAGTCCTGCCTGGATCTAACCAGCTCTGTGCAAAGCCAGCACAGGTGCTGCCTCACCATGCTCCCAAAACTTCTTTGTTTCTGGCAAAAACATTGCAAAGGCAGTTCCTGCAGGCGTACTAGTCAGGTTGGAGCAGAGCTGAGTCTCAGCATTTGCTTAACATTGTCCCCAGGGCAAGGAGCCTCTCAGGATCTGGTGCACTGAGATGCGCTCAGGCTGTGACCACCTCCGTTTGCCCTGGTTCTCTGCACTGTATGCCTCAGGGTATTCAATAATCTGAACTAACTCAATTTTACATTCATTTGACTAAGGGAGAAGGGACTATACACAATGCTTGGCGTGCTCAGTGTCAGCTCTCAAAACTCTAAATCTCCTGGATTTAAACAGGTAAAAACTTGACAGCTGTAGAATGTATTCTGTTAATTCACGGCAGCTCTTCCCCTCTTCACCCATGCACACACCTTTAGATGTTTGAGGGCTTGCTCTGCAACCAGCTCTTCTTTCTTGTTCCATTCCACAGCATTCATGACACAGGTCCACAGGAGACCAATCACTGCTGGCTCTGGCAGCTCATTTCTTTTCATTTCCTCTTTTACATAAAGCACTACCTAGAGCAGGAAATAAACTGCTGTCTTAAGCAACATTTCCAATCAACCAGAAATGATGCTGACTTACCAAATACTTGCAGTCATTTACAAATAACACCATGGTATAGAAGTAATAAGAAACAAAATTAGAACAAGAATAATAAAAATAAAGCATTTAGCATGTTTTCATTTAGCAACATTACTATTACTTGACTACAAGTTTTGTCCCTCCCCTCCAACCTAACAGTTAATGCAGTTAAATGAAATACATTCTCATCAAGTATAACTGAACAAAACCAAAGCAAACCAACAAAAAACCCACCCCATAGTCAGCTGTATTTGCAAATCCAGAGGATGTTTTGTTGCTTTAGTCTTAAGCAGAGTGAACTGATGAATAAATTGAAATAATTTAAAGAAAAGCAGAGGAAATCTATGAGGTGCTTATATCTGTTCCTCTGTACCTACTGTTGATTTAAGTCTTTGACTATTATTATATAAACAGAAGTTGTAAAAAACCACTCTTACCTCTTTAATTGGGCATTCCTGAGAGAGACGTTCTTGTAGCTCTTTTTGAAGTTCTTTGCGAGTTCCCAGTGACTGCTGAACTCTAAGGAAATCTGAGAGTTCTTTTAGGCCTGCTTCAGTAAAATACTTGGCAAAATGGTCCACATTTTGCCTGTTGGCTGGAAATAGTTCCTAAAAAGCCAGGAATGCTCTCCGTTAAATAAATAACCAACTATGACTCTTCACAGAATGGAAGGAACATTTTTTAAGAATGAACAGTGGGAATCACCTGGTACTGCACTTAAAAAAAGTCAATGCCTGTATTAACACTGGAAAAGACAACACTTCATTCATAATGTTGTGTTTTGTCATAGTGGAGAGAAAAATGATGGTCAGTTACACAAAATCCTAACACCCTCTCCACATGAAGTGCATGTACTTATGAACAGCTGTGAGCTTAAGATGTCACTCAAAGCAGTCCTGAGAGAAAATATACCTCTTCCAGATTCCAAGAGTCTTTAGGGAAAGTACAAAGGAATAGATGGTAAAGCCATCATATGCAAAGCACATTTACCATGCCCTCCCAGTGCATCCACACATTCACCTCTTAAGAAAAACACACTTAGCAATACATATATGGCCCAGGCACCCTGGCCTGATGTCGCTACTCTGCCGAGCAATTATTACCACTGATGTATCATTTAACAAAAATCACAAAATCCACTTTGTACTGTTAACATTAACTCCTGCAGGCATTTCTAATTCAAAGACACTGTCAATCTATGATTTATGAAAGTCCAGCTACTTAGAAAAGTTAAAATTATTCTTAAAAACTGCTACAGCAAATGCCCGGTCTTGGCAAGGATTCAACGGCATTTGCTTACCATCCAGTCCTTGGTGCCTAAGAATGATTTGTGGGATGGATAGCACTTTTTTTTTTTTTTTTTTTTTTTTTTTTTACAAAGAAACTAGAGATCCTCAATCTGTTTACTTACTGAAAATGAGATTAAGAAGAAACTATCATGAAAGCATCTATGCTAGGCAACATAACCTGATACTTTATAGTTCTTTAATACAGCAGCATAATGAGAGCCAACAGCTGAAAGCTTAAGTCAGTCAAGTTTGAAATAGAAGTAAGATGCAGTTTGCTTTTTTCCCCCCTCTCTAATAAAAAGTGCAGTTAGCCCATTTCCCAGCTTTATGGCAAATTATTTATGACTTGGACTCTTAAAATCAAATACAAATGGAAGAGATGAAGGGGTGTGGGAGGTTGCTTCACTTTTCAAAGATTCTTGCCTAATCATAAATTATTGAGGTAGAAACAGGAAATACTGCTGGAATTCTCCAGGCAGTGCTACACAGGATGTAGCGCATTTGATTGGATTATCGCAGCAGTGATCTTTTTGAGGATTAAAAAAAAACCAACCAAAAAACTATTGATCTTCAGAAAGACACTGGGAGAGAAAGGCACATGATATTGCTGCATATTCATATATACTCTAAATACCTCAGGCCATTGCTACAAACCCAGAACACAGGTTTTGAGTCCAAAGGCTGAAAGCCTTCCTGCATTGCTCCTACTAGGTCTGCTGTCATCACTGCAGGAACATTTATGCTACCCAGATGGCTATTGCTGCAGAAAATTAGCTTACTGTGCTTTCGCTATACTATTTAAACACTGTCGCTTTGGAAACTTGCATTCTAATCATAACCCTTTATTATTTACAAAAGTAAAACATATTTCAATACAATAGAAGTCACATGGTTGCTGGTGGTGTGTGTTTTGTTAGCAGTGGTTAGGAAAAAAAAAAATTAATTCCCAAGCCCCACATATACACTCTTTCAGACAGCATTTAACTACAGGAAAAATAGAGACAGAATGTAAAAACATGTGATATTTAATATTCCTGAGCCTGTATCAATGCTACAGCCATAACAATATTGCTGTGATTCAAAATATTTAAAAAATGCTAAGAGAGTCTGAGGGGGAGTTAACATGCTTACAGCAAACTACCATCTGCATTTTATTTCATTCTCTTTCCCAAGGAGAGATAAGGATTATTGAAAATATATTGTACTTACCAGCAATCTCTTATCGAGGTTGGCTTTTCTTAAAGCAGAGGTAACAGAATTGGCATCTTTCTCTGCCATCCATGCTTTAAAAAGCTTTACAGCGAAAGAGGCTGCAATCCCTGTTTGGGAAAAGACACAAAACATGCTTCAGCAATTTTCAACAGGAATTAGAGATGGCTATAAGAATTACAAGGTTACAAAATGGTTACAATGGAAAGAAAATACATTTATGACAATGGGACCAAACACATGGAGCTGAAATGCTCATTTTTTCCTTTAATGCAGCATTAATTTTCTGAAGCATGCTAGATTCTTTGAAAATCTTTTCATTCTGTATCACCCATCTCCATTCAATTGTTCAAAGATTTTCTTTGCAATTATTTTTACTAACTCCCCAATTTACAAACCAAGACCAATGCAAAAAGAAAAATTATGCGTTAAATCAGTTAGGAAATGAAGGCACAAAATAATAAAAGATAGTGAGGAATAAGAACTGAAAAAAACATATCTTCAAAGGGCTTTTTAGCAAGTCCTGGCGTGGGATTAAATAACTTTGCAACTTCAAGGTAACCAATTGTACCCCGTCCTCCCAGGAGGCATTTAGCAGCTGGTAGGACCAGACACAAATACTATTTTAAGTGGAAAAATTCCTTCCCTCAAGGCAAAACTTAGTATTTTGTGCATTAAATCAAACAAACTCTACCTCTGCTAGCTGTAGCTTTCCCAGGGGAGCTAAGAAACCATTAGCCCCACACCTCGTATTTCCTAGAGCAGCACCATCACAGCTCTGCTCCGGCTTGTTGGTCGCAAGCGGCAAGTGCAGGGAGCTGAAGGAAGCTGAAAGGTCTCAGAGATGGAGACCGAGCTCACCCCTGAGGAAGGTCCCCTGTAGGCCAGTTATGCTTCTCCATGCTACACTCATATCAACATTTACAGTGCTGTTGAGGGTGGTGATAATGATAATGGTATACTATGCTACAGCTGATTGTTATAATTTTCTGTTTCACCTCCAAACAGTCCTGAAGCTCTAAGAGCTAGCTGGTAGGAAGTAGCTTCGTCATTCTTAGCCACTTTCTAGATAGATACCCATTCTTTTTATTTCTAGGATACATTGACTAAATGAGTCATCAAACAAGAACAGAAGAGATTATTCCCAGAGCAGTGTAAGCGTCATTAACATTCATTACAGATCTTGACTGTTACAACAGTTTTGGCAACCTTATTTCAAGAGCTTAGTCGTAAGGCATGATCCTTAGAGAAGGATCCTGGATGGAACCATGGATGCACAATGCCACACCAAGAGAGGCCTACAAATACTACTTTGGGCTTGTTTTACCTGTTGTACAGCAGGTTCCAAGTACAACCAGCATGATGCAGCAACCATAAGGTCTGTGGGCTGACTGGTCAAAACTGACAAAAGCCTGGTCAACCAACAGGGGACCTAGGTGTAACGTCCACCTGTAATTTCTGAACCTGCAAACACAGTTCAGCGTATCTGATGTGCTTATTGAGTTCAATACCAACATCGAATGGAACTCTGTGGTCTCTGTCGCCAAGCACTGTCCCTAATACCCACGTCCTAAACCCTTTTTCAAGTTTTAGCTTAACACAAAACAAGTTTTATGCCAGTACAAATATTAGAGGGAAGTTGTTCTAGGGCTTCACTACCCACACATATTTTCAAACTTACTTCTAATTTACAGTCCAAATTTATCATTGGCCAGTTCCTACACTCCATTCATGTGCTGCCACTGTCTTTTCCTTTAAATAGCTCTTCTCTTTTTCTGTTTTTTTTCCCTATTTGCAGAAAGCAACTTTAGCCATTCATTTAATTGATTAACGCCGTTAGCCACTCTTTGCATTTGCACTGTTTTTTCAGCATGGGTGACAATAAGGGTACACTTAACACTGATGAGGTTTCACCACTGCCTAGACCTTTCTCTGTCTCTGCTAGAAATACGTCAGCCATCCCCAAAAAGACATTTTTTCCCATCTATACATCACAGTGGAAGTAATGATGACACTGAAAAAGGGTAATCGTAAAATGAATTAGATATTTGTCCTCAAACTTGACAGATCTCCTATTAGCACAATCTATCCTCTCTCCCTTTCAGCCATTTTTTTGCCAATGTTACAATTGCCATGCTGATCAACGACTCCCTCAGATAAGTCTTTCCTCATGTATTTTAACCTCACTTGCCTGCAGCATTGTTTTTTGTAAATCAAAGAAAGTATCAAGTTTATATGATCTATGTTTTAAGCCTTGATCTTTTTCCTGTTTTTCATTTATCTTCACATCTTTAATTATTCTTCTGTAAAAGATCTATTCCAGAACACTGATTGAACAATCTTTTCCTCAAATGCTGACACGGATACATTTTTAGTATATATAAACCAAGAACCAAAAGTATATGTAACCTAAACAAAAGTTTGGGGCTCCTAGAAACAGAAGTTCATGATGCAAATGGAATTTGTACTAGAATTTGTACATAACAATTGTATTCTTAAAATGTTAAATTTAAAATATAACAAATTACTTGAGCTTTAACAATTTGAGTTTTCAGATGCCTCTTGTGTTCCCATAACTAGGAACAGACTTTGATTTAAAAACATTACAGGCCATCACCCTAAGACATGGATTAGTGCTTTTGTTTGAATTTTCTCCTAGTTTAATTCTGATTCCAAAAGCTGTGGGTGATGACAGAGCAAAGCTGCAGCTGCGGCTTTTCTTTCTGCAGCATTTAGAAAACAAATGTAATGGTTAGCGTGCTGCAAATGAGAACATGAAGTTAGAACAGTTTTTTTTTTTTTTAAATTAAAGTTAGAATACATTTTAACTAATACATAGCTCTTTAACAAAACCAAAAAGATTTAATGAAAACTGTTCAACGCTGACAGTGCATTTGCAATTATTCCAGGTAGTCAGTAACTGGAAGAGAAAGACATTGTTGAGCAAGCATTTGGAAAATCAGGACTCCAAGGTAGATGGCTATAAATAAATAACTAAATAAAAACCCTCAAAAAAAAAGAAAAAAAAGCCATCTCAAAAAGGCATTATACCCTAAGATTGAAAGAGCAGTTACTCATCATATGGTAAATACGAGTCCATGAGGAAGTGTGTCAAACGCTGATCACTACTGGTATGAAGGCAAAATGAGAGTTTGAATATTTTTTCTTCTTCTGCAATATCCAGTTGGCCTGCATGTGCTCTCTGTCCCACCTCACACTCACATGCACAAGATATTGGCAACACTTGCAAAAATGCTAGTAGGCATATTGCAGGAAAAGATATTATACTTCACACTTTTATAGTATCACAATAATACGTATATTCTACAATTTTGCAAACACACATATAACTTCCAAAAATCATAAATCCTTTGTGGTTTATTTTTGCTTTCTGTTGCTTTTTTTCCTATACTTGACTGCCCTCTTATTAGATTTCACAAAGTATGTTGGCTGTTGCTGTCTATATACGCTTCTGCTTTAAAATACTGATTTCAGTTGTACAGTTGCAGGCTTCCAACATATAAAATATGTTGCAATAAAATATATCTCCAATTAAAGCTAATGTAAGAAAAAAGATCATATAGAAAATTACCTTCTTTGACTATATTGTCAGTGAAGAGGCTTGTTAAAATTGTAGCAGGAAGAGTCCCGTTGGCTAAGAGGATGCCAGAAAGCATTGCCAGCTTTGTCTGTTCTGTCTCAGTAAAGGCTTTAAGAAACAGCAGAAGCTGTGGGTCAGACAAGAAAAAAAAAAAAAAAAGATATATTTGAGCCATAGGCAATGATAACAGGTAGAGATGAATATTAGCAGACAGTTTAATCTCTTACTTCTCAAGAAGTCCCACTATAATTAATAGCAATCACGTCAAAATCTGTCCTGAAGCATAGCAGTGCCACTTCACCGATCACTTATTTCACTTTCTGTAAGGACACAAGCATGTGGAATATGGCCTTACTCAGGGAGACAAGGCCTGTCTTCTCCAAATACACATATATATGTGTAGAAATAAAAGTGCTTGTTAAAGGCTTGAGACCCACAGAAATTACAGGATCGGAGACTTGCTGATTTCAACAGGCTGACAGGAGCCTGCTCATTCACATCTTCAGACTTTGGACTAAGACCCACACCGTTGCAGTTCCTTTTCTAGCTTACAAAAACTATTACTCATGTGAACAATAAAAGGATGAGAAAGTTTCCTGTTTTCCTTTTGGGAAGGGAACACAGCACAATTACAACAGATTTTCTATTGGCTAAAATAAGAAATATATTTCAAGTTCAGACATTCCTGATAAAGCTGACAAAGGACAGACAGGAACAAAAGCTGCTTTAAGACCTTGCCATTCCCACTACTAATTACAAGAGGAAACAACTAGCTTGAGAAAAAAATTACAAATCTCACCATCTTAAGTGCTAGAAGATCAGAACTACATATTTACCTCTTAAAGTCTAAAAATGGCAATTAAGTCTTTTTAAAATATCTTAATTTCATATGTTAAAATGAATGACTTGAAAGCGTATTGAAGAAGTACATTACACCTCTTATCCTTTACATGAGGAAAAAAGTTGTGCTAAATGAGATTTTGCCAATATCATTACCATTAACAATAATGTTTTCTTAACATGTTAGCAATCACAATATGGATGATGGGAAGAAGGAGGCTAGACAGCAAAGGGCAGCTTCATTCATTGCAAAAAGCTGCTGACTCCATCAGAAGCTAGCTTACAGCTTTACCATCACTAAAAGAAAAAAGAAAAAGACTGCAGATATCCATTTCTGGAGTTAAAAAGGAATTCTCATTTCCTTCTTCAGCCACCAGTGCTTTATTCAACTACCTTCTGCTGTCATGACACCCTTTTTCCTTCTCCAAATGAACAACAGATGCAATCAAAGCAGAACAGCTCATTCTGATGGAAAATTCCCACCCAGTTTCCAATTTAACAGTATTTCTTAATTACCAAAACCTGCCCATACAAAGGGACAGAATATCAGTCATGTCCCTGAGCTTGTTTGTTACCATGGACAGTGAGAGCTCTTCTCTAAGACATCTAAGCAGCTTATCGTTAATTGGAAACCTTTCTGAATGCAGTGATATTTTAAAAATCCAGATAACTAATGAAGTAAGTTATTAAAACTCATGCAGTGTTTTATGAATAGCTCTGCTCTGTATCAGTGAACAAAACAAAACAAAAAAATCCTCATTCATACAGTAGTACTTACATAATAGCATCAGCTTTAAATTATAGCTTACATAGGCCTGAATGATTCAGCCACAGACAAATCATTTGGTTTTTTTTAGTGGGCTTCAGCCAAATGATTGCAACATGCAGTTTTAGCTTAAAAGAAAAATTATGAAACTGTAAAATCTCAAGGTATAATTTTGTTTCAACAAACTGTGACTCACAACCAAAAAATGTAAGAAAAATTTGGGATGCAGATGAATGGAATTATTATTTCTAAATATATGGATGAGAAACAAGTGATGTGCTGTATTTTCAAATGCAGCAATTAACTGGTATATATAATGGTGCAGGTAAAGGAACTCCAGGGCCACATTTAATGGGAAGACTGAAAACATTTTAACAGAATTTCAATATAAGTCTAGTGTAAAATAGAGGCCTGGGGATTTCAAGTTTTCTTTATGCAAGCTTTATCAGCAATACTGTACCAAAATGAGATCTGCACAAGAAAAAAATCTGAATTAGACCTTTTGCTCTTTACTGTAAGTACTGAGACTGAGACTGTTAACAGAGAGGAAATGGCTTTAGATTTTTGTGTAGGCTACTTAACTCTTACTCCCTCTGCTTGCATATAAGCAACAGATGAGGATTTTGATTAGAAAGTGGTCACACTGATTACTTTAACATGACAGACCAGGTTTTTACATACTTCTGAACTGTAACCTGCATTGGGTTTTGTCAGTAATGAGTAGACCGTGAACTGTTATACCCATTCACTTCAGATTTGAGTCACGAAAGCAAACACCGGCAGTAAATCCAGCTGCAAAGCCAGAGTTATGCAGTCCAAAGTGGAGGATGATTCTAAGAGAAGAACATCCAAACATTTATCAGCTCTAGTTTTGAGAAATCTGTATTTGTTCAAATGTTTTGGAAGGTCTGAAATCATGTATCTGTGAAGTTCACAGGCTCATCCTCCTCCCTTTCCTTTGAAACATGCTTCTTGCAAGTCTCTTAGCATGAATCTCAATTATAGTGTTCTTGAACTGTACACCACTGCAGTATGTTTTGAGCAGGAACCTCGCCTTCTACATGTCTCTCACTACTTAAAGTACTATTGGTGCTACTAGCATAATTTTTGTTTTACTAATATTTTTGAAAAGCAGCTCAAATAAACTTATACATGTCATTTTCTGCTGTTCAAGGATATTATTCTACACTTTCAAGCAATTGTGAAACATAGCCTAATTTAAAGGGAGACTGGATGATAGGAAGAATCAAAACCTTTAATAAGCCCACTTAAAAACCATCAAAAAGAACAAAATGTTCAGTTCAAAGCTGTTGTTTCACATTTTTACTGCTGATTACTTTAAGAGCTCTTCTTTTACCATCACGATTACAAACCTCAGCAGGGAAGTCACAAAATGTCCAAGTCACTTTAGAATAGTACCAAACCACCCACAGAAAGTTCTCCACGCTGATGCTTCCCTGCTGTTAGCCAAGCACTGGCATTACTGCTTTTGTTACAGACACAGCCTGATTCCAGGCATAAAATGCGCAGTTCTGGCTCACAATTTTGTATTTTTATCATAGCTATAAGAACTCCCACCTATTTAAGTGGGAGTTCAGAATGCCTAATAAGCACAAGACCAGACCTAATGTGCTGTTCCATGCTATGTTTGTCTTTAAAGAAAAAGTCTTTTAGGCACAAATTCTGGGCATAAAAGATATGCCCAAGTAAAGACACACACGCAACATTAAAAAGCCTACAAGAAAAACTAGTGCTTCTGCTCTCCTCTTGCAATCTGGAAACCTTAATAGTGAAAATTAAGGAATTTCATCCACATAGGGAGTGTGATGTCTTTTTATATCTTCATTATCTGAAGTGGTCTGTTGCTTTGGCATCTGACAGTTTGTCACGTCTGTAGACAGCACTGAATTGTCAGCAACAGAGAAGGCAGCTAACTTAACAACAGACACCCGCTGACTGATTCTTGCCTTTCATGTAGCTGACTTAAAGCATCTCTGTTTACTCCCCATTTGATCTCAGAATATCAGTCTCCTCTTATTTCATAATTCCCAGCTTGATTTAGGGTTCTTTCATTAGGAAAGTAGGAACACGAACAAAGGATCTCATAACATCTCCCAGTACTTCAGATGTCCTCATATGACTCAGTAATATTTACCACTGTAAAGTACCATTTGTACTTTATCCCAATTTTGATAATAAAAACCCTATATAGAATGGTCCTTAAACATGCAAACACACTGTATCGACAGCTAATATGGCATTCTTCATCCACTGACCTGAACAGAAATACATATGTAAGAAAGATGAACATAAATTTGGAACTAAGAATTTTACTGAAATTATTGCAAAATGTTGTCATAGGTCTATGCCAGTACACTGGGCAGTGCTCATATGAACTTAAGCTGCCTATATAAAAAAAACAGCAAGGGAGCAATGCACTTAAGCATCTTTGTCTTCTGTTGAAATTGCTTTCACAAAATAATTTAAATGTAAAAATTTGGTTTGTATGGTTTGCTTATGTCACTAGAAGAAAGAATAACTGGCAATTTTGGGGGAGAGTGAGTTAAAAAATAAAACATTTGAAAGCTAGAAGCAGACAAAAAAAGGGAAAGGTGCTGGGAAATAATAACGTCCTAAAGACAAAATTATGAACTAGAAGACAAAGCAAATACTTGTACAAATACTGCAATTTAAGAGAATCTCTCTTGAAAGAGAAGTCCCACTGATACCATCTGCTTCTTTAGAGTGAAATTGCTGGTATTGCCTTGGTTTTTTTACCATGACTTTTTCTGTGAGAAGAGCTAATATTCCCCCAAGTGCTCTAGCTGCCTAATGAATATGCCAGAAAAATCACTTTCATTGCTGGGACAGTGACCCATGAAACAACATCAAGGAGTCGCTCCCTTCCTTTTCTAACCACCAACTAATTGCAGTAGTCTTTGAACCACGAGATCTTGCAGAAACACCTTCTAGAAATACTAATGTATCTATCTTCTGATGCTCTATGAGCAGCTACTCTCATACAAGTTATTGCACACAGTGATTAAAGTATTAAATAGTTAAAAACCCAGCTGCCTCATCAGTGAGAAGACACTGACTTCTTGGGTTCACACAAGCAGGGGGAGGGAGAAGGTAAGCAAAAGGCATCTACGAATGGTCCTCAAGGTTTTTAAGGCAATGACAGCGCAGGTGTGATACACAGGCCCAAACCTTCACAACCACCTTCCTCGTTTCTAATTCTTAGATAAACTGCACTAACTGAGGAGGAGAGCGTACCTGGCACCCACGCTGAAAGGCCAGGTCCTCAGGAGCCACACCAAGATTCACACTAGAGCACAGAGCTAAGGGTGGTGATGGAAGGGCAGATGGAAAAGTTACCCCCCAGCCTACGACCACTATGCAAACCTAATCTTGTGATCTGTTATACATGATGTAATCTGACACTGAAAAAATATACAAAAAGCATGTACGTAAAATTGAGATTTGCAGTCTGCAAGGTGAACAAGCCCACTCTGACCCCGTGCTGCCATGGCTAGGATGCTTCCAATGGCTTTAAATTAGTATCATGACTCCAGTCACACTGGACCTCAAATTATTGCTTTCTCTCAAGCTAGCGTATGGCTAATCTTCAGATCAGAGCCACTTGTTCCTCAGCTGAAAGTCAAATTATTATACGTTAACCATAGTCTCCTCTTGTTACTAAGTGTGCAAAGTGAATTCTTAGAAACTTGAAGGATTCAAACCTAAGCAAGTTACAGAAGAGAGAGGAGGCGGCTTGAATTGACATGGCATTTGCTCAATATGCTGAACACTCTCCGAAACTTGAATGCTATGAGTCAGCGCTTCTCATGTCAATGATTATAGTAATTAACAACAAGAACATTAGATTTGTGTGGGGATAGAGGTAAATTTAGGTCTTTAGAATGATGTATTGAGCAATCAGCATCAGTTAATAGGCATGCTGGCCACAAGCGCAAAAATAATTTCCTATACGAGCAAGAATGTATAAATCAGAGCCAAATTTATTCGGCCACAAGAGGTGGTGGTGAGGCATCATGCTCCAGACTTACCCTCACTTGACCCTTGCAGCAATCTTTCTAATGTTTAAATAATATGGAAATACACTTTTACTTTTAACAAACATGGTATTTTAGTCATAGGACAGGTTTTGCCATTATCAGCATGCCTGTTAACTTACAGCACAGTGTTTATTACTTACTCAGGCCATTAGAAAAAGATATTTACATCTGTTACTAGGAACTCAAAATAGACAAAACAAATCTGTATTTTGTTTTTCAAAAATTTCTACCCAGGTTTCTCCTGTCTCCTTAGAATTCAGTATCACAAAACAAAACAGTATCCACGAATATCCACTACAGTCTAACAGGCTAATCCTGAGCACTCTGCCGGTGGTGATGACTTTCTCTTGCACATATCTATGGCCTCGAATACAAAAACTTGTGGTTAGGATTCATTCCACAATGCAAGAGTGGTTTAATACTCATACATCAAGTGACATTCTGCACAGCAGATTTGCATTTATTCTATGGAAAAAACCAGAGAGAGCTGTTTATTAGCAGGAGGACAGTAACACCACCTCTCATTAAGAACTATACCCCAAAGTATATCAAAGTTCTACACAGAAAAGCCTGGGATAAGAAGGTGAGTTTGGTCAAAGCAACCAGAGGAAGCATTCATTCAGAATTACTCTATATCAAGTGCTGCCAGCAGTATTCCCACAGAGCTAAATTTGCAGACAAAAGCTGCTACCTGTAGATTCCATCCTCTTTTCCAGTAGAGCTAAATAAAATACATAACAGCACCACATTTGTACATATACAATTCTATCAGACACAGGGTAAAAAATATTAACGCTCAAGAGGAGACTGCTACCAACATTACCTTTTTGATTTCATCTTCAAACGCTTTCTCCAGGTATTTGTATCTCCTGATAAGTTTATTGAAGACCTAAAGATAAACACAGATTAACTTAAAAAAAGTAACAATTGCAGCCATCCTTCTTTACAAAAAAGGCAAAGGGAAACAAGACTGCCACTACTGAATCCATAAAGAGTATCTTTGACTAATCCATGATATGACAATTTTTTCTTTTTATTATCTCCACAGCAGGAAATAAAAAGTAGGAAGCACTGCCGGCTTCTTACACTCTAACATTCCACTGCACAGTATTCCTTTAGACATTGTTTCCAGGAAATAAGCAGCCAGTAGAATGATACTTCTGCAGTCATCTGCTGTGTTGTCTGTCTCATGGCAGACCATGAAACATCCTTCTCTATTAGTTTGTTCACAAGCAGAAAAATACAAGTTTTGTAATTCTTGCTTCATAGAGCAATGTTTGAATCAGAGAATTTACTGCAGTTTGAGAGTCATCTTTTTCGTATTTCTCAAAATTTTATTCCTACTCTACTTTTCATGCTATCCATAGATCAAAAGCAGAGGCAAGGAGGCGGAGGAGGAGGTAACTCTGCACCTTTCCCCTAGTAATGCAGCTCTCCGGGGAAGCTGTCAGATATAAACCGATGGAGTGAGGCAGTCAGGTAGCACTGCTGGGCATCTTCAGTAGATGTGGGATCTTTGTCAAATCCACTAACGGGAATGCTTACAACAAAACACACTACTACCAGGGAAAGAGGAAGAACATTTGACAAAGCTTTTACAACAAGTATGTTCTTGGAAACACTTGTTCTCCAGTTTCCACCATTTGTTTCCTGTCATGCGACCACAGATTATGAAAGCAGAAGCAGCACAGGTGCGGGCTGCATTCAGACAGAAGAAGGGAGAGATAAGAAATTAAATAAACAAATCACTGCTCTCACTACTGTACAAAGGGCACAAAACATATGACTTGCTGTCCCAGGTAAAAAGGTTTACATGGGGAACAAATGACATTATTGTCAGGCTGGACAGTAGTGGGGGGAGAAACAAGTTTAGAAAGTTTCAATTCACTTTTCAGAGAATATAAAATACAGCCAAACATCCTAAATGGTAGTATTTTGGCTCAGAACACGTGAAAGTCAAGTTGTAGCCATGCTGAGAAGCAGAGACACATAGAATTCTAATAAAATAAAGCGTAAAATAAGGTGCAAGATGAAAATGTAAGCTAGCATCTTGTTCATATTTCCAAACAAAATTTTGTTTATTTTTCTAAGTCCCTGTAAATGACAGAAGTACACTTCATAAGCACATAATTTGCTAAAATACCAACACTAGCTTTAGTCTTTTTTCTTGAAGACTTTTCACTCTCTAAATTGTTTCTGTGACCAAAACCACAAAAAATAGCCACACTACTGGTTCATTTGAGAGTCAGAGTAAGAAATTACCTAGAAGATAAGGAAGCTCCAAACACTATTTTAGCCTAGCTCCACTTTTTCATAATACAGTAAGAGCTCTATTTCCCATTATGCATGAAAAAAAAATGGCAAAGTCTATAAAAGGATACATATCTTCAGGCATTAACTATGAAACGTTGACTTATTTTGGTGGCTTTTGGTTTGAAATGTAGAGAATACATTGAAAATGCCACTGCTTCAAATCCTGAAGCCTTCCTTTCCATTCTCCAACATGCAACCTTTTATTTTAAATTTAAATTTCTCCTTAGAGGACTGGTACTGCCATTTTTATTATTAAACCGTTAAAATATTAGAAGTCAAGGCAACAGAATCAATGCTTTTACCAATAACAGAGATTTTCCTGAAGTGTAATGGCCTGTTAAGAGATGATAAAGCTGATTCACAAGATATATATATTGACTCCCTTTCCAGAAATAAGTATATTTCACTTCTTCAGGTTATCAAAGATGTGTTTTTAAAGGAGCTTTCTGCTATTTAGCAAACATTTGTTACCGATGCAGATTCTGATCCCAGCGCTCTTTAAATCAACCATGCACCTTTTCAGCAACTTACCACCCTCAAAACCTTAGCAGGGACAGTGGCTTTTATGCTTTCAATTACTGACTCCAGCATCCCAATAATAACTAGTTATTTCAAAAGATAAATATGTTACTCAATTAACAACAGACTTTTGACGTACAGGAGTTTCAATGGTATTGCATTTTTATGCAATCCTACTCATATCCAAAATTGCACAGTGGCTTTGAACTTTCAATAGAATTCTTACTGTATTTTCTCATACAATTATTATCTTCCATTAAGGAGTTACACAACGTTAGCTTCTCTTCAGTAATGTTTTAGGCTTCATTGCTTATTTGTGTTAATTTCATAGACCTATTTGTGCAAGACTTATTCCTGCAAAAAGAAATTATATATCACACACATAGGAGAAATGAAAGCTCTTGGAATATATGCCCAATTCCTAACTAGTTATACAACTAAAGGTTGGAGGCGTGAGCTTTATATTTTTTGTCATTCATATACTTCAGTGTTTCTAAAAATATGTTCATAGAAATCTTTCAGGCTGCATACAGAAAAGGTCAACAAAAATAATAAGGATGGTATCTAAAAATATACTGAACCAACAGCAGACTGAAATAAGTAAGACTGCTTTCTGTAAAAGAAAGCATTGCCAGCTGTGATCAGATTATCTTAGACATTCTATTTTCTTACCTAAATTTATAGGTTAGGGCAGATTACTGGTTAACCGGATTTTCAATTGCCCTGTAACTAGCCTATTGCAGCCTAGACAGTCTGCAGATGTTCCACTGTAATCCCTTTCGATACATAAATGGAAAACAGTAATCAACCACGCCTTTACTGACCTGAGCATAATTTCGGATGGCATCATGATCTTCATCTGCAAAAAATACACAGTGGTTGGTCATCTTGGTCTTGTCATTATCATCTATGCGTGTGCCTCCAGGAGCTAAAAGAAAGCAAAAAAAAAAAAAAAAAAAGGCAAGAAACAATTTCTCACTTTAGAGAATGTTCTATAAGATTTAATAAGTCTAATAAGTCTTATATTTGTATCACTGAGGCAAAAGGCAAGGGTAAGAGCTAGCAGGGGAGAGGGGGGAACAGAGAGAGACAGAGCTTTGCGAGGCTGTGGTGGCACTTGACAGAAGGGACAGCTGGCTGATATGCTGCACCTTAGATCACACAGCCCTGAGAGATTCAGGTCACACTAAGGATTCTTAGCTGGTTTTGAGAGCACCGAGTGTGATCCAGTAAGTATGGGTTGGAGCATAACCCTTGCACATATTTTAACTACTACTTTAAACACCACAATAATGTAAATCCTTTCCAAAGAGAAAAGTCTGTTACTAATTTGAGGACTTGGAACATCTCCCTAACCCCTCTAATGCTTACCAGGCCCACGTAAGCATTCAAAACACTGCTGTAAAAGTCTTCTCTTGGCTTATTTTGTTGAGAGCTTTTTTCCTAGATATTTCCACTGCCTTTTGTTTCCTGCATTACCTCAAGTCTTACAAAAACGTCTTTTCGTCTTACATACCAAAGAGCAGGAAGCAGGAATCAAACCAACATGACCAGTAAAAAGAGCCAACTTATTCAAAATACAGAGGAAGGTGAAAGGCGTGGTTTTGCCCATGCTGCCAGTGATACCTGGGAGAAATGCCCCATGAACATTCACTAAGCACTCCTCATTATCCTTCACTTCTCCTCTTAGCTAGCCTTTGTTGCAACGCCTACAAAGTAAGCTTTGCAACAGCTAATAACCTGGAGTGCTGTCTTACACCTTTTCATGCTACTAAATTCCTCTGTTTCCCCTAGTTCGCGTCTCTCTCATTTTCTTTGCTGTTGCATTTATATGCTGTTTCAGCTCAGACTGAAGGCTTCTCAGAACAGTATCCATTTTTTGTGGCATTTGCAGAATGCCTCACACAATCAAGTCCCCAAGCATTACTGCACTACAGACAATAAACAATTCTATGATATGAGATCCAAAAAGTATCTATAAGTGAAACTGTAATATAGTTTATAGTTTCCACTTTGTAAGGGAAGACAGCATCTTAAAAGAAGCAAGGCTGATCCTTAAAATCCTGCATTAGGTACACCGCAGTTTACCTAGCATGCTGCCAGCTACCAAAATATCAAAGAGTGTGTCAGCATAGCGGCGATAATCAAGCCGTGAGCCAGTTGCATCCAGAAACTTGGCTATAGCCTCCAGGTCACTCCCAGCTTCATTGAGGCCTTGGACAATCGTATCCCTGAAGACTGTGGGTTCAAATTTCTCCTTTTCATCTGGAACAGAGATAAAGGAAAAGGAGAGAGAGTCAGTTTGAAACTTTCTGTTTGAAATCCTCTATCAGCCAGCAATTGAAATGACCATGGCACCTAAACATATTCTTCCCGTTCTGGTCAATGCACCAAAAGTTTGTTTGGTTGGCTTTTATTGCCTCTGGAAATTTTGCAGTGTTTACCCTTGCTTCCCTCTCCTCCTCATCCCCCCAAAATACCAAAACACATCCAAACACACAGGAATAAATACATAAAAGGGAAGAGAAGCAACTACTGAAATTGTTTTCAAATTTCATACCCTTGCTTCTCTTGTTGAAGATGTTATCAAATGTGCATATCATTCTGCATTGTTAAATCCAATAGCAGAATAAAGGGTAGGTCAGTTATCTGTAAATCTCACTGTAAGAATATTCCATTTTTCATTTCTTGATATTTTTCTTTAAATAACTATGGTCACATATCTAAAATGTTTTCAAAAAGACAAGTCTTCAGGAAAAGAGATCAAGGTATTCATAAAAATACTTTTTGTGAAAACATTTAGGACCCTGCCAAATGGCATAACCAAGAATTTATCTTTCATATTCACAGACCTAAGCAGCGCTAGGAACACAGAAATGCAGCGCTCACATCGGATTTTCTACAACTGTCCCTAGTTGAACTCAATTAAGGTACAGTCTGACCCCCAGACAACATCCCTATGTTAAGGTCATTAGCCCCAACAGATGTAACTGCAACCTCCAGATAAAGCTAGGTAGATTTACCCATACCTCCTGCTGCTTTCTCTTGCAGGCTGTTAACAGCTTACCACAGACACTTGAAGCTTCTTAGCAAAGCAAGTCCTGACTTTATACAAGGGGACATACAAAATGCTTGTTACCATCAAAATAACTCTGAACTTCAGAAATGCAACTGTGAGCTGTTCTGTGACACTCAAAAGACCAAAATAGTTTGTTATCACCTGCTGACACAAATGTTGATACAAGTTATTTAAAAAACCTGCACATATTATATCCAGGAGACAAATCCAGGGATTACAGCTACTAAGATGAATAAGGATTGGTAAAATTCCTGTCTAAACATATGCAGTCTGAAACATGACAGCTGCAACCCTTGCAGGCTTTTTGGGAGAAGAGGCATTACTCATCCTCTGGCTGCAGGTTTCCTTTCTCTGCAACTCATAATGCAGCTTTTTATCCCAAATATTAACCAAAAGACCTTGGTTTCCAATAGCCTTTCTTCCCCTAATCTCTTTCCTCCAGCCACATTAGCCTTACAGCAATTAAATAACTTTCTTACACACAATGCCTACTTTTATCAGCTTTAGTATTTCTAATACATAAATGTTTCTCTCTCTTCTTGTTCCCCTGCATGTATCTGGGGTGTGCCATCATCTACCATCATCAGTGCATCACTTGCACATTCTCCCCCTCTTTCAATCCATTCCCTACCCCCATAACAACTGTACACAGAAAGCACAAGCAGTCCCTCCCGCTCAGTGTCCCAGGCCACTGGGAAGCTCAGGGGTCTAGTCAACCCGTCCTTCCAAGGAACCTGGCAGCACGCAGCCAACAGCAGCTCCAGGGCTGTCTGTCAAGTGCTCAGCAGCACCGGAAAAATGAAGCATCACATTATTTTCCAGAAATCCCCTGCTACGCCTAGCTTTTAGTGGTTTGTTGACTCTATTACCTATCTCCAAGTGGGGTGCTGCCCCATCCCCCAAAGCTGACCTCCTCAGACCAAAGCTGAGGATTGCTCAGCTCCATGGATAACTATATACATATGGCACTATGATTGTGTGCATCGCTCATGCAACCACCTGTTCCCGAACCCAGCTTGTCCTGAAGCGATGCACACAATCATAGTGCTAGCCTAGCTTCTTCGCTACCACCCTCTCGTCATCCAATAAACTACTCAATATGCCCCTTCTCTGAACTGCAAGCAACTTCTTCCCAGGCTTTTACTTCACCCCAGACCTTGGAGATATTCAGGCTCAGTTGTGTTACCTTGACTTTCAGCTGTGATGAAGATCTGGAGTCTGCCATTTGAGTAACCATCTCGCATATCTGCAGGGCATACCCATGGTGGACAAACCAGAGAGGGTCGAGTGGGGAAACTGAAGAACCGTGCCTGTGTTCTGGGGAAATGCCTATGGAGAAGCATACTTGCTTCTACTGGACTACTGGAGTCCCATCTGAGCTATGTGGGATAACAGCTGGAGGTGACTTAGAAATTAAACTTATATTCACACTTTTAGGTAAGGTACAGCATTGAAGAAGATTCCCGGGTAGAATGCGGCTGACATGCAAGGCCATTCCATGGAAGTTCCCTAGGCCTGCAACCTTAGACGTCAGTGACGCCAGGGGAGCTTGGTATGCTGACTCTAAGAAGGTACTGTTCAGAGGGTGGAGCGGTGTGGAGACGCCGCGGGCAGGCTCTGCAATTAAATGGGAACTGAAAGGTATTGTGTGTGACCAGTAAGCTGCACATTTGCTATCCTGGGCCAACAGTCTGTCATGTTTCTGACAAAATCCTGTCCTTTGATGAACTTTGCTCATTATAACATCATTATAACACCAAAACACACCTCCATTCCAAAAGCTACCTGCCTCCAAGGTGCGACCACCCCTCACTGAGCTTGCGCTTTGAATTTTTCCTAGCCTATACCTTTAAAAGCGAAGCGAGAAAACTTTACACCAATCCTAAACAAAGATGTATGACTAGAGTCACTCAAGCTCCACCCGAAAGGTGAAAGATAGTATAAAATGGCTTAAGAGAAAGAGAATGTTAGGGAAGACACCATCGCGTACCACTCTGACCTCTGGGATCAGTCGACGGGCTGAGCCTCTCTTCCCCCCCATCGGGATGCCTTTGGGTAAGATTCGAACACTTGGTTATTCCAAGTGCCTCCCCGGGAAACTTAGAAATCTCTCTAGAGTTGCTTTATCATCTTTAACGCGTTTATAGCCAGCAGTGTCACTCATACTCTTGGTATTTGCACGTGCTTTGCAGACAGTACATTTATCACCAGTAATCCAAAGAATCTGTGTATCTGTTGCTCTAATAAACTGCACTCTTTATTAATGTGGCCGTGATAGTTCATGCAACACGACTAGACTGGGGGGTGCAGCGCGTTTAAATTAACGCTGTCGCCTTTACTCTGATGAATGGCTGCATATACAGTCCTTAGAAAATAACTGTTGACCAAGTCTGAGACGAGGACTGGACTTAGCTGCACCTAGACTCCTCTCTGAGAAGGAGTTTAGAAAGCAAGGGGGTCCTGTCTGAACCTCGTGACTCAACGGGAGGGTTCCCCCCCAGCCACTCCTCAGACTCCTACACGACAGTAACTCTTAACGCAACAAGCTATCAGACCCGTTACCAAATATTCAGTTGCAGCTCTCTTCCAACTTGAAATACTAAAACCCGAAACAAGCAACAAACCAACCAACCACAAACAAACAAGCCTTTTACTGAAGTAAGCATAAGTAGTTCAGCATGTGTACTTCAGGCAGTTTTATTTGCACACAAGAAACCCAGCTCCACTCATAAACAAGTATCTGAGTATAATTATTCTCTTTCAGGTTACCAAATAAGTATGTATTATTTTCAGGGGGGAGGAAAAAAAAAAAAAGAAAAGCCTGATGACTCATTAACCAGTAAAATGACAGAGTTCTGCCTTAAGAGAGGAGTTAAAAAAATAATCCTATTTTAATTTTTCAACTGTATTTTGTCTAAAAATTTAAGATGTTCACATCTAAACTGAAAGGTCTTATATGCTTGGTATCATGGGTACACAGTGCTCAGTACAAACACCATGATTAATATTTCTTAGCTATTTTAAGGAGATTCTTCTCCTGCCCCAGAAGTCATCCTGTCATCTGGAGTACCCCACTATTTTCTTGTCTATCATAATCTAAAAATTTACACAGGAAGAGGAGGTAAACTAATTGCATGAAAAATGATTTATAATTTTATTGAAACATTTTCCTACCAAGCTAATGTACTGAAGAGGAATATGCTGATGTAGCACAACAGGGTGAGTAAGGAGCCATCATCAAGAAGTGGTGACAGTATGTTGAGCTGTCAAGTACATAATTACTAAACAAGCACAGTTTCAATCACAGGCTAGCGGAGGCAGGTGTAGCTTGCAGATGTGATGCATACAATATCCAATGCAGCAGTGCTATACACAGCTTTTCATTTTCATCATGTTCCCGGATCCTTATTTCCTTTCTTTGCTTCTAAGGAAATCACCAAGTACACTCATACCTCCCTCCTTAAGAATTAATCTTAACTTTTAAACAGAAGGCCCACAACTATATTTCTGTGAAATACAAATGAGATGCCCTCTTTGACCCCCCTTCTGACTTCATGTTAACATAAAGGTGTTAATGTTGACTTTTTACTAGATAATTTTCATTCTGAAAGTAATATGTGTTGTTTAGCTCAGCTTCTTTTTATGCTGCCATTTACCTTTTTGCACCAGTTTTTTAGCAGATATTAACTCTATGTTATCTATACCATGGGAACAAACTTGGGTCTCAGGTATTGCCTGTCAGCTTACTTTAAACAATACACACAGTTTGTTCCTGTTAATGCTTCAGGAAACTTTTTGTCCCGTAGGTATTTGTCAACTGTCTGGATACATAAATTTTCGCTATTCCTTTTTCCTCCTGTTTCATTTCAGAAGACACAAAGACATTAATTTGCATGCATGCAAGTACAGGGCAGTCAATACAATCCACATCCCCTGGATCTGCACCATAAGCACAAATCCCAGCCAGATGGTCAACTACTGCTGACCCTCACCAAAAAAAGCAGTATTCAACAGGTACAGAGATTATACTAAGAACTAACCAAACTGTTTTCTTTGCCCAGATTGCTAAAAACTTGATATGGAACTGTGAGATGCCTCCTTCCCTCAGAACATTCTTCCCTTTACAACATCATTTTTCTTCCTTCAAATCTTTTTAAACTGATTTTAATGCCTGTCACTATATATGCTGGAGGCAACGTTTATACCTTTTATTAGGTCAACTAATAGAACTGGAAGGAGTGGGATTTACAAGCTCCTCCTTCATAGTCCTCTCTCAAAAATGTTTTAGATGCTAAGCAGACTTTCAAACTTTAGAGAAAAAAAAATATCATCATCTCCCTCTTTTGCTCTCTGAAAGCTCAAAAATTGTTTGCATTCAGAGATTAGTGGCAGTGATAAGAGTTCATAAGGACAATTATTTTTATTAAATGCCTGACTGCCGTATTACACCTCACTGTCTCCTCAGATGCCAGTGCTCCTGGGAGCTGCAGAAGAGTAAAGAAGAGAATTGTGAGACACAAATCAACCAGTAAGAACTGGCAGTCATCTCTCAACCAGCTCACCCCCCCAGCATTTGCACGTTTCAGCCCCCTCCTGCCTGCCTGTTACACAACAACGGAATAGTCTCCGCGACTGAAATGCCATCTTCAACCACAGCTGCACTCTCTCCTACCTGGGTGTAATTTCATGACTCCATAATATACTGAAAGTCAGGAGAAAAAAAACTAATAGTATCTTCTAGTCTAAGTCTAAGACATAACAGTCTGTGACACTGCTATGATACAAAAAAGAAAAAGTATATACAAACAGAAGGGAATAAACATGCTAGGAAGCCATTTCTCTTCCTCGAGCACTCTGCCTCCAGGAAGAAAACAGGTATCTACAATTTTCTAAGCAGGATCCTCAAATATTAAGGCAACCAGGAACCCACCATATTTGAAGAAGAGATTTTATGCTTAAAGCACATAAAGAAGTGTTTGCATATTAAGATTTCTATATTAAAGCCATTTAATATCCCCAATCCCATTTAAGTAATCTCTCAAAAAACCCCCAAAAACCCACCCCCCAATCTTCCAGACTCCCCCCAAGTCTTTTCCTTCTTCCATGTAGTCAACAAATATCTATTGCCACTTCCAATCATTGTAACAGAAATTCAAGAGACAGGCACAGAATTCCAAATCTTTATTTATTCTAATTATTACTTGTATTAAATAGGTGTCAAAGATCAAATTCATAGGAGGACTCATTATGCCAAATACATTGCAAAACAGGGACTGAAAAGAAAGTCTTTATGAGAGACAGAACATTTTCTAAGACAATTTTAGCAAATAAGATATGTACCATAATTGACTGACCTAGACTCAATAATACCTTGGATTCATCCAGCAGTATGCATATCTGATTGTTTTATTGGTTGATCTGACAGGTATTTCTTTAGGGCTTGTTAATTCCAATCCTCTAGCTACATCTATGCTGTTGCTAGTTAATGCAGTGTACAGCTACTGCACAATGTTCTGGGCCATGCTGACAGAAAGTTAATCCCACTAATTACTGGAGCATCGTGACATTTATTTATAAACAATATAGGTTTCTTTTTTTAATTAGTTATACCTACAAATGTTGTATGTGCATCACAGAAAGGACATTTTCCATTTAAGAGACCGCACTGGTCAAGCTAACTGAAGAAGTGACGTGTACAAGGGAGAAGAGACGAGAGAAAGCTGGCACTGCTTTTTAACACGACTGGAACCAAACTATTTTGCAATTCTCATCCAAACTTCGTGATCATCCTAGATCTTAAGACACTCACTCAGCTCTTCAGACTCGTGATAGAATTTGTAATTTTCTGAGAAAGGTTACAAACTCTTTTTGTTTCTCTCATCCACACTGAGAAAATGCTCTTATTTACATTTTCTGTCACAAGACATTAAGACCAGGTGTTAGCTTTTGATCAGAAACAGGAAAGTCAAGATGGAAAAAGTCTGTTACATGACAGACAGGAACCCCAACTGTGTGTGCTATAATCATCTGCTATTGCAACAGCAAAAAATCTAAGCCTTCTTTTCACAAACCAGACTTATTTTTTTTCCTGAAAAAGATAAATCATTTATTACATGTATTTTTGCTCTCTGCCTCAGTGCTGGGCACTCCTCTCAGACACCTAAACCATGACAAATGAACTCCGAGTATAGTATGAGCAAACATGTTAGGACGACACTCGCTGTACAGAATATCTGGATGATCAGTGTAATTAGCACCACTTAGCTTTCTTTAAAAATTGATGCAATATTGTACATAAGGAAAGAGATTGTTGGTCATGTTTACAGAAAATCAGTATCACAATGAGTAAAAAGGGGACTTCGGCAATAGTAATTGTTTCATTTTAACAATAAAGAAAATCACAGCAGAAGTAAACACAGCAGAAGTAAATATTTGTGAAACAGGAGCTTTCTGACCTCTGTTGTTACAGAAAGCAAGGCCAACGAGATGATCTGATCATCTCATAGAGAAGGAAGGCAAGAGAACTCCTTTTTAGATGTGAAAGGTTCATTTATAGAGATGGCATTGATTTGAGTCAAAGAAATAAAAACAAAAATCAAAACCAAAAAAGCCAGATTTTCTTTACGTAACCTTTAAATAAAAGCTCGTATTTTGCTTTCTTAGTTGAAAGGGACATTTTAAGAAACACCTGAATGATGAAACAAACATCTAATAAGTTTTGTTCCTCGTATGTAAATATACTATAAACACAGTTAGAATCTAATTTTTCAGCTGAGGCTTCTACAAGACTTAATAGCTAATAAACCCAAATTTTACAGAAAGTCCTAAGATATATAGAGAAAATAATAAAATTCATAGAGCTTAGTTAAAAATAACATCTGCACTCTTAACATGGCTGAAGAGAAGGAGAGAAAAACCTTAATCCTATTGAACTTGCAGTCATTCCACCTGCCCTGTTTCTAATCATTTTAACAAAGAGGAAAATAAAATTAAAAATGTAACGTAACCTACCCCTCTTCCTAGTTTTGAACCGCTGGCCTGTTAGCACCGGCTTCTGATTCTTATTCATAAAATTTCTGGAGGAAAAAAAGAGAAAAATAGATTTTTACTATGGCATTTACAGACAACAGCTTAACCTAAAGGCAAAATAAACATTCAGCGTAGTAAAATCCCAACATGTGAAAGGGAAAGAAAGTTCTCGACGTATACTCAAAGAATAATTCACATTATCTTAACGACGAAGAGCACTATGACCCAAGAATAACTTTGATGAGATGTGCTTCTCTCAAAACCTGGCTCTTAGCATCCCTATGAAAAACTGTGAAGGTTCAAACTCAAGCAGGAAGGTGATGGAGCCTCTGCCCTTACTGCTGGGCCAGGGGTACAGCAGCGCTGCCCACGCAGCTGACGGGGATGCTCGCGGGCACAGAAGCCACTAGGACACAGGACCGGGAACGATCCTGGCAGGGCTCCACGCCACACAGGTCTTGCCCTCCAGCGTGTTCATCAGGTAATCAGACTCCAAGGGCTATACGCCATCCTTCTGAAGAAATGACTGCAGTCTAACCACAAAGACAATATTTTAACAACCAAATCCCTCTCAAGTTTCTTCCAAGTTCTTAGGAACTTTTAGTTCCTAAAAACCTGTATGTATTGTAGAAATAATAAAAGATAATCAATTCCCCCCCCCCATCAATTTTGTGTATAAATACATAGTTAAGGACCTACATGGCACATCATATAACAACAACAACAACAGTAAAAAAAAATATTGGGCTTATATTACTTCAGACCTTAATGGCAAATCTCAACATGCAATGTTAAAAAATTTGGGAAGTGATCATATATTAATGCCATTGTACCTAAAGAAAACAAAACTATTTTTCCACTTTGGATATAATTAGTTTAATTACATAAGACGCAGCTTGCGCAGTCAGTAGATAAACTGATAGCTGAATGCAAACAGCAGTGAATGCGAGGAAGCTTTGCAGCATGTGGCAATCGTCGTGGGTCATTCCCCTGTCCTGCCAACAGCAAGTGCCAGCGCTGGGACTTACAGGCCACCTATTTCATACCCCGCAGGTCATTAGGTCACTGTTACATATGACTTGCTCGTTCAGAATTAAGCCTTACCATGCAAGAAGCTTTGCCCTTTGGGCATGTTCTGCTAATAAGTTTAGTTTTACAAAAATTTGTATTATTCCTATTTCTTCATTGCGGACTGCAGGTCTAGTTTAAAAGTACATACATTTGCCAACACTTCTTCCTACCATAAGCAAAGAGAAACTCAAGCTCCGTGGCTAGAAAGATGCCATCAATCACACATTATTATCCAAGTAATGTTCTCTCTACCCCTGAAAGTTCATTTAACAACTCTGTTAACAATGCTCCAGCTATACAATATGTTCCCATTCACCAGACTACCTCTTCTAATTGCAGCATCACTAGCTGGCCACTTCTGCAGCATTTCAAATGTTTAACTTGGCAAACCACTGCTTTCCAGTCTAGGTCTACCATTTATCTGCAGTCAAAAACTGCCTGCATGCACTGGCAATAGCCAGTAAAGTTCAGAGTCAAGACTGGTTTTGCTCCCTGCAAGTCATAAAAATACAAAGATGCAACAAGCAGTTAAACTGAGAGGTTCACATTCATCACTGAGATTTAAAGCTACATTTTAACAGACCAAGGAGCATTTCAAGACAACTGCAACACTAAATAGCCTTCTGGAAAAATGATTTGCCCATCTGCAAAGAGAGTTAAAATAGCAAACCATGATATTACAGAATCTTTTAAAGTGCTGTAGGATCCAAGCCTCCCTTCACAACAGAGCTCAGAACTCTCTTTCCTCATATAGCTGTCTCAGTGGCAGAGGAACAGGAGGTGCTTTACAAGTTAATTAGGCAGATAATCCAGCGGTCAACAGGAATAAGCAACAGCCCAGCCTCTAGCCAGTGACTGGCTAGATTTGACATATTTATCTGCTTTGTCTTTGCGCCCTTCAGTCATTTGTAAGAGACTGATCTATAAAATATAATATTCGTCCAGCTATTTTTGATTGGTTTTATGCTTGGCCCCGATACCTTATGCCTTGTTCTGCGTCTAAAAATGTTCATTTCAATAGATTGCAGGAGGAGCCCATGAGGTTTGGAAAGAAGGTGTCAAGCAAGCCATGCAGCAGGTAAGAATTAATCCTCTCGTCACAGCTCTTTCAGAGCACAAACATGCCATCGGGCTGGCATCGACACTGCCCACTTCCTTAATGAATTCCTTAGGGGCAATGAAATGAATGACGCCTGACTTTCAACCCAGCCATACTGGTACAGTTTCCCAGTTGCTATAAAAGATATAAATGCATATGCTAAACTTCTAGCACTAGACCTCTCCTTTCCTTTGATGCAGTGTCTTTTTAAACTGCGAGAAGAGTTGCACGCATCTGAAGCTTGACTATCGGATTTGAAAACTGTTCCCTGTGAATATAAAATAAGCCTTTTAAGACAGCTGGGAACAAGATTAAAAAAACCCCAAACAGTTAAAGTAAGACTTACCACTTGTGGCAGATTTAATGACTAGAGGTTCAGTGCAACAAGAAGAGACTCTTGAATAGTTAATTACTAGGAACACAGGATCTGCCGCCTTCTATATTTAGCCTTAAAATGCACTGCGCTCTTATCTGCTTGAGTGAGGGTCAGGCTTTATAAGGCACTCCCTCAAGCCCTGGCCCAGGGAGAGCACAGGCACTTTCATCAAGAAACTGCAGCACAAGTCTGGGCAAAACCAACCCAGTGATCTATACGACATCCCAGGATTTATCTGTATTACAAATGACACCAGGAACTGCAAATGAGATTTTAAAGTGCTGTTGCCACCACAACAGGTGCCTGGATGATAGTTTAAAATTTACAAAAGTGAATGCAATGCAAAAACTTTTTTTTTTTTTTTTTTAATCAAGAACACACCATCACCAACACAGAAGTGATGGATGAAGGTTGTAACTTCAGGGTGGCAGCATATAAACTTGCACAATACATTTGATTGCATTGCAGTGCAGCCTGCCTCTCAGGTGTCATGTAGCTATGAAGCCTTGAAATCATAAAAGACCTTGAACTATTACATATATTCTCCATTTTGAAAGGTACAGGATCTGAGTAGGTCAAAGCCAAAGGCAAATTTTGAAATGCCAGCTAGAGAAGTCTTAATGGTTTTCAGAGGAGTAAAGATCTTAAGGATGGGTATGGGTAGGAAGGAAATAGCCTCAAAAAGAAAACCCAAACCACCAGTCAAACTTACATCTTGCAGCTCAATATCCTCCAGGATTCATATGAATTGCCAGCAGGAAAGAGAGTAAGAGATGTGGAAATGATAGCTCTTTAGCACAGTCCTTTCACAGACTCCACCCTTCTATAGAAGATGGGAGAGGCTCAGCAATAGATGCTTTACTCTTGATCCAGAAAACCTCTTGTAGAAAACTCATGTGTTCAAATTCCATACTCAATTACTTTTTATTCTATAAGCATGTAAGTCAGAAGCTGGGATGACTCAAGTGGGAGATGGCAGACAGCAGTACAGGACCAGGTCCCACACTGCAGAATGGGCTCATTTCCCATAAAAACCTCAAAATGTCTAAGCCTGCTGATACAGGCAGCTTGCAGCTACAAAATGTAGCTTGTCAGCTACTGCCTGACTTGCAGCTACAAAATTCTTCAGAAAAAATTAAAAAATGCATGACTTAAAACAGTTTCCCAAATTCCACTCCCACTCTTGTTAACAGGCTTCTACAAAACAGATTCACACGTAAAAAATACGTAAGTTGTTGAGTTGGTACATTCTCCTGAAACTGCTTGAAGTCCATAAGTTCAACTTTCTCTACATTTGCTTCTCATTTACATGCTAAATACCCTAAACAGTTACAATAAAACTGAGGGACATCTACAGTAGTAGATATCTGGACATATATGATATAGCAGCTTCTATAATCAACCAATCCTTCTCACACAACTAATAAAAATTGTAACAGAATTAATAAAACCAGAATTAATAAAATGTATATATGAAACCAGCAACAAATGAAGTAAAAGTTACTTCAGAGCTTCAGCAAGCTTGAACTTGCTTATTAAGTTAGAAAAATGCAGTCTTTTATCCATACCACAGGGAAATTCTTATGATGATTAACTCCTAAATTATTGAAAGTCTTGATAAGGCTGAAGTTTCTACCAAGCTAAAGTACTGGAAACATTTGTTCTTGGAAACATATTGCTCAAATTGAAAAAAAAAAAATACTGCAAACCTTTATCCAAACCAATACTATTTTTATAAGCACCATTTTACACTTCTTTTAACCAAAATCTCAGAATCATCTGAGATTCTTCAAACATTAACATGCTCACAATGAATTCAAGCACAGTTACTTCACAGCAGCGAAACTTCACTGCCCTAGTTATGGAAAGAGGGAAACTAATGCCAGACAACATCAAAAAAAGAACAACTGTTTAATAAAACTCCCTACCAAGATATAATGACTCTGTGTATGCAGGGCACTGTTGGTGACCCTCTGGGCAGCCCACGGGCAGGCTCCAGCAGCACTGCTCCATGGGATGCTGCTGCTGCTGCGGGGACTCACGCTGATGGCATTTGATTGACAGGGTGCTGGAGAGAGCTGCCAGAGCACCACCAACACAGCACCACTAGCTTTCACAGGAACAGATGCTTGGCAGGAATTATTTCCATCCCCTTCTCTTGCTCAGACATCATGCAAGACAGGAGCACTCATCACAAAGTCAAATAAAATTAAAGCATGGATGGGGAGAGTTTCTATGAAGGAAAAATCCCAACCCACATATCAAGGTCAATCTTTTTTCCCCCCAAGAAGTGGAGTATCTAGGACATCAGAAGCTTTATTGGGTCTTTTTCATCCAGCAATATTACTAGATGTTTTCATCCTCTCACTGTTACAGTTCCAGGCTTAGGATGAAAACCTAAAGAGGGTTTTCCTCTTCTTTCAGCAACAAGCCAAAGAGTTATGTTAAAAGCAAATTACCGAACTCAAGCAGCATGGAGGAAGAGCTGGCCTGGCACTTCTGCTGGAGAGGAAACATGTCAGCACACAGCCAGCAGCTGTCTCCGCTCCCTGGGAAGGCAGCAGGCAGCTAGATTATGAGCTAACAAAATCTGTAGGTGGAAAACTCATAAATCATTACCAGTACAGAGGAACAGAGAGATGTAAGGGGACGACAGGATGGAGCAGATGCAGTGCAGCCGCCGGTTCTTGCCAAATCCTCATCGGGCTTCCTACTTTCCACCCAGACACTGAGTCCCTGTGAGGACTCTCGCAGCTCCTCCTTTTCCACAGGCACTTCCCAACACCCGGGTGCGGCGAGAGGCAAGCAACTGCAATGCACATTGGTCACGCAGCCTGCATGGTTGCTGCAGCGTTCACTGCCGTGACAGCTGTGAAGCATTTTCTGCTTTAACACAGTTTTAGCACCCTCGTAAGGCTACAAAATCCACTTTGGCTGCCGACATTTCCCAGGTTCGGTCAGTGCGAAGGAAAAGCTCTTTATTTACACATCCGAGGCAGTACAATGGCTAGCCCGCAATGTGAAGAATGGCGGCGACACTCCCTACCTCCTGCTAAAGCTCACTTTGATACTGTTGACAAATAAGGAAATAAAAAAGCTCTATTTGCTACCTCCCAGGGTCCCAAGTGCCGAGGACAGGACCAGAGCAGTGCTAGAAGCCACCTCTCCTCTCTCCTTCATTGCACATCTGGGGAGCTGGCAAGACCAAGCCCCTACACTTAGTGAGATACGCCGGCTTTTCTTCACACAGGTTGACTTGTGCTATTTCATCACCCTTTTCTGAATCTTGCCCTCTATTCCTAAAACATAGTTTTTTTAAGAAGTGATTAATAACCTGGAGGTCTGTAACTTCAGCCGTGGTACAAATCATCAGGAAGGGTAGCACTGGCAGCCAGAACGTTTATCTTGCTATTTTGCCCACAGAGGCCACCAGTAGAGTTACAATGTCAATGAAACCTTTATCCCAAAGGTCCCACTCAGCACAAGTAGTAAAGCCAGAGCCAGGCTTTCACGACATTAAGATCCCCTCACTGATTTTTATTGCACAAATGACCTCAATGGCAACATGCAGGGACTAAGCAGTCCCATAACAATGTGCAGGGTAAATACAATCAACCTCATGTTTTAATATTTACATGAAAAAAGGATACTGCTAACCCACATGTTTATTGCTGGAAAAATACATCTTCTGTTATGGATTAATTTTGCTTATGACATTACAGCACATGAAGCAACTAGATACCGACCTTTGATTTCATACTTGGAAGCATGCCCTAGTCACCAGTGGCTACCATGTAGTATCATAAGATAGTGTTGTAGCAGGTTTTCAACATGCACTGAATGCCCTGTCTTTCCCAAAAGAGCTTTCCACAAGCTCTTAAGGCACTTAATTTTTTTTTTTTTTTTAATCACAGGACAGTGTTTTTCCACAGTAAAGAGTAAGTGTTCACCCCAATAAAAGTACTTGTCCTTTATTAGTATGCCTAGTGGGAGAGAGAAAACAAAGAGATTAAACAAGTGAAATTGGTTTCATTCTGCAGCAAATACAAACAAATATCAAAAGAGAATGAAACTTGCCACACGTTAAAATAAAAAATTGTGCTCATGCAAGATTCTCCAGCCAAGAATCGTGCATGCAACCTGTCAGTAGTTATCCAGCTGAGAAATAAGTAAGCCCAGACAAAAATATGGAGTCAAACTCACCAAAATTTGCACCATAAATCTCATCAGCTAACTACTAAACTGGGATGCATAGGAAGATGTTTCTTGAAAAACAATCAGAAAACCCTGCTGCCACCAATTAATGTACAATCACACACTGCATTAGAGATCCAGCTCACTGCACGTATTTCAGGAGAGCGGGTATTTCTTAGGTCACTAACCAAGAACTTCTACAGAAGCAGCTCAGCTGAATAACAAGGTAAAAACAAGACAGAAACCTCCCACAACCGAAGCACTCCAGATGCACTTCACAAGGTCAAGAGAACTGTAAATTGAACCATCAAGGCAACGGACTTCTGTGTCCCATAATCAACAACTACATGAAATATGCATCAGTCATGGCACAGCCAGTGAAAAAACAAACAAGGAAAAAAATTCTTAATTGTTGACAGGTGAAAATACAAGTCAAGAAAATGAAATCATACATTTGGGTTGACACAAAAAGTTATCTTGCAGTAACAAGGTTTCTTTCAGCAACTAAGAGGAGGAATTAGATACAATTCTTCAAGGACAAGGTATTAGTAGGAGCTTTTCTCAGACTATTGAGAGCTCTCTTAGGCTGCTGTGCTCCTAACTGGAGTACCCTGAAATAACGGAGATGGTGTATTGCTACAGATCAGTTCATACCCAATTAACATTCAGTTTAAGGAGATGGCTAGTCATCCAACTCCAAGCTTGCATGCTTTGCCAGCAGGAAAGTTTCTTAAAAAAGAAGGGGATAAAAAGGATCGGCAGAGATCGGGGTCAGGTGAACTTAGAAAACAAGCAGAAGATGGTACTTTTCCAAAGCTATTAAGTTTTCTTCCTTATGAAAGACACCGCTTTCAGTGGACTGTGTGGATGTTAGAACAGGATTCTTGAATTTGGAGGGACATTGGATGTGCTGTTTATCCCAAAAAATATAACCATCTCAGCAATTGCCGTAAGATATGATGTTGCTAAAGGAAAAACAGTGTAGCTGAAATTCTGCAAAAATCATTATAAAGGTACTGCTGCAATTTAGCTCAATCCTTCATTAATGTTTGGCAGAGAGAGTTGTACTAGCCACTGTTCACAGTACACTTGGAAGAAATACTTAATGGAGTTACTTTATAGTGTCCCCCTGAACCAGGTCTCCAATAAACCAATATATGCAAGTATTCAGAAGAAAACATGTTAAAAAAAATTACCAGAGAGGCTTCATTCCTAGCAACAAAGTTTGTCAGACACAAGACAACACAAGAACAGCTCAGTAATGAAAGCCAGTGCAGGAAGAGCAGCTTTCTCATGTAGTGTACCACTGCTCTGCTCAAGTCCACCCTGCTTCCCTTTTTTTAATGTATCAGGCCACTGAAAGTTATATTTTTACAGTGTCAACCCTACTCATACAATTCAAATATCACAACAATAAAATAAAATGATGTGCTGCTTCCATTTTTCTTGCTACCCCAAAGCTCTGAGCAGCAGCAAAAGCACAAGAGATCACCAGTGTCTCCAGGATACAGCACTGCAGCACTTGAAAACCCATAAATTGTCTTCAAAATTACAAGGGCTAAGCTTAAAAACAAAAAAATAAATACAAAGTGTGCATTCTCCAGAAAGCAATGCCTCCCAGTTGCTAACAGTTTATTATTTCATGAACTAAATACAGTAATCGGAGGAGGGGTGTATTAATAGCCAGCACCTCTTACACACTTGCAAGAGGTGAAGGCCTTGGCTTTAATAAAACGACAACTGCTGTAAGGAGTAAAGCAAGTTTTAACTTAGAACTCCCTAATTATTTCTTCAAACCATGTGCAAGGGAAAAGAGTTCACCAAGTTAACACACGGCTTTTTACTTGCGGGACAGTGAATCAGCTTCCAGATACCTGAATTCTGATATTTCTGGCTAAAAAGAGATGGCACAAAGAGCCAGCCGTGGAAATGCACAACGCTTTGCACCATGTCAACTATTCCAAACATACCAGCTAACACCGATTATGCTGTTAGCAGCATTCACTTGGACAGAAAAGGAGTCCATGACTGACTTGTATCACTCTTCATCCCAAAAGCAGTCCCATGTTCCCTGTGGCTGCTGTTTCCTCCTCAGAGTGGGTTGAACATTTTGACAGAACACAGTAGTTTTGGTGAACAAATTCCTGGAGTGGGGAATAAAAGTAGTCAACGCCCAGATTGCTTCAACCCGCAAATAGTTATTTTCTAGTAGTGATGGATACAATTCCTCTCGGACCAAGCTGAGATAATTCTGTGGCAATAGATATCGATTCATATCCACAAGTTGGGTGTCGGAAAAAAACAAACAAACAAATAAAAAAAACCAAACCCACCCAACAGTGTATGGCATGGGGTACATACACGATGAAATATTATCTAGGTGAGTCAGAAAAATAGTTATTACAGACTGGACACACAGAGAGGGGGCACACATTTGCTATGCTACCCACTGCTTGGCAGCTCACATACCAGCGCTCTCAGCCTTACTTCAGAAAGGCTTCACCTCTGTGAGGAAACCTGAAAGCTCTTAGACAAATTAATGGAAGAAGAGTCTATCAAGGGCTATTAAACACAGGGATGATACAACCTTCTAAGCTGAAAATTGCTGTAAGTATGACAAGAGGATAAAACAAAGAAATGCAGCACTCCCATCTATCTATCCTTTCCCTCCCCCCACCCCCCCCTTTTTTTTTTTTTTTTTTTTTACACCTATGCAACTCTACAGGTCACTGTCAAAGACCAGACTCTGGACCAAAGGCCAATGTCTCCCAGTAAGTCAAGCTTTGGTCTGAGGTCAGGTAACTTACAGGAATCATGTATCCCACGTAGCTCCTTCTCACTCTGTACTTCAAGAAAGGCTACCTCTTAAATCCACAAATGCACAAGACAAGCACTGCTCACCCGTGACAGCATACACCACTTGGGAGTGCTACGACAACAGCACTGACAGCTGGGTGGCAATTCAGTAAGGCCAGGCGAGGAGGAGAAGTAAATAAAAATCCCAAGGGGACTGACCTGGGTCAGCATGTTGTATTACTAATTTTGTAGGAGGGCTTTAGGTTGCTTCTTTTAAGATGAGGGAAAGTGTTCAAACTAATTGTCTTCAGTGATGAAAACAAAAAGCTTTGAGCCAGTCCGTACAGAATATTGTGATTTAACCCACATATTTCTTCCCAGTGACTGAGGATGCCCAGCATCATGACAGTGAGTGTATTGTAGAGACTGGTAATAGGAATCACACTGGTATTGTGATTGAACTGTGTATAGCAATTGCTTTACTTAGTTACATGTAACTTACATTTATATTGTGTTTTCAGCATATTTTGTATCAGTCTGCTAAATCAGAAATCCCATGTAACATCAACTATCTTCAGATAAGTGAAGTCGATATTAAACATTGCACCCTCTATGTGGGGAATATCTAGCAGAAGCTGGTCAGCGAGTACAGCACTCCAACACTATTCACACATCAGAACAAAGTGGGAGATCAATCTCAGTTTGGTAACCAAAAAGCTCAAATGCTAAGTAATCACATATGGCAAAGTTTCCTCTGTTTTGATATACCATGCACAGACACAGTCATGGAAGTGCTCAAAACACCACATCTTCTCTCAGTTTCAACAGTTCAGCTCCCCTTTTCTTAATCTTCTTCCATGCTGTATCTGGACATAAATGACATTAAATGCAACACTTATCTGCAAACATAAATGCATAAAACCAAGAATATGTCTTTGTTGGTAATCCGGATTCAGAAAACTTTGAAGTCCATCAAACTAACCCAAAGAATTCACAGTCTATCTATAAACACAGCATTGCAAGCAATGGCTATTATGAATGCTATGAATGCATCTCAATAGTTTTGCTCCTCAAAAAGATATATTTATAAGCAATTTCAATCATAATTGCAATCAGATGAAAACTCAGTTCTCAAAAATACATTTATATACACAGGTGGCCAGAATCTCAGAATTAAGAAACATTGCCACGAAAGGAAGTAAAAATAAAGTAGCAATATAAACCACCCGAGCTAGAAAAAAATAGAGTAATTAGCCTGTTGCTTCACTAATTTGTATCTATTTTCTAGTATTAGCATCATGCACTAACAGCATAATCACATTACAAGAAGCTAGTAGAAGTTATTGAGTGAGAGACATCTGCCTCACCCAGATGTAGACCAGAGCAGGTATATAATATTTTACCCCACTCCATCACAGAGGCAGCAAATCCCACCTGCAGGCAGTACCATTTACACTGCAGTAGTTCCTGAAGTGCTTCGTGCCCACGCACTGGAAATGGAAGCACGGACAGCTGTCAGTCAGCTCAGTTCAGTGCAAAAACTGACAATTTAAGTGATGCTATTAGTTGTGAGGACCACTACCTATTTCACTGTCGATCATTTCAGGAGGCAATCAACTAAGCCAAAACCCATATCCACTTTTCCTGACTGAACAGCCAACTGTCTGTCAGAACCCAAAAACAGAGTGCATTTGACCTAACTCTAAAAATGAATGACGACAGACACCCAAGTCTGACCCTGCAATCCTTGCTTCTCTTCACAATCAGTGGAGAAGAGTAAACATTTCCAGAAAATAGCTTATCTAAAATATTCTGCTTGCTCATCTTAGGGTGAGATCTTAAGGGAGTCCCTTGGGAACAGCTTCATAGCTTCAGCTTTAGGCACTTTTTAGATATTTGAACTAGATCAAACTTTCTCCATCAGTTTCTACAATGCTACAACAAATTCATACCTGCAGATTGGCAATCTGTGTGAAAGTCTATAGCTCAGTGACATCTGAAAACACCTCAGAGTTAAGAGTTTAATTACGCAGCCAAAATTAACAACAGGACAATTACTAATAGAATATTACTCGGTTCTATAGTTAAATCAGTAGACCTGCTTGTTCATCTTTCTGAAACGATTCACAGAATTTCCATTGTTGGCTGGGAAGCTTCAAAATCCAGCATACCACAAATATGCTGAGAGAATAGGCTCAGCATCAGACCACAACAACCCACCCAGAGCCAACCCAGTTTCTGAAGCCAAGTGTTACTGCAGGAGTTACAGATTTCTAAGTAGAATAGGTTTAATATCTTTTTTAACGGGCATAAAACATCACTACACCAGCCAGCCTGGCTTCCTTTGGCAGAGAAAGCATACATTCGCTTTGCGGTTGTTTAGGCTGTATCAATGTCAGCTCAGCACAATGATATTTGACACTATTAATAGGGAAATCTATTTTCTTGTTTACAGCATCATTGTTCATGCTCTGGAAAGACCAATAACAGCAACCCACTTTTGCAGATAATCTAATAAAGGTTCCACGGGATATATGTCTATAGGTGTATGCATACATATGTACATGTAAGAATGCCAATAAAAGCTACGTTAGATTTCTACAACTCACTTCCTACAAGGATGCGAGATATGAAGAGTTCAAAAGGTTTATTAATGAGACAGCTAAAGGATTTTTTTTTCTGGACTGAGCAAACAATGAAAGACTTGGCTGGTTTCTCTGAGGACTTCAGAAAGACATGCCAGTTAACCTAGGGCTCTTGAATGTGGATCTGGAAAAGGATCCTACAAAACACATTAACTTTCAGTGAAAAAGAGGCATATACCTTTCACTGCTACACCTCCTGTCCTTTTGAAAGAAACAGAAGGTTTTCAAAAGCCAAAAAACTGTTAACAGGTACTGCGTCTATTGTACAATGAGAAAAACAGAAAAAAAAATAATTATAATTTTAAGAAGTGAACTGATGCTAAATCCCAAAATGTAGATCTGTTCAGTCATGGATACAGCCAAACTCTCAAACTCAATGAACTGACTGTTAAAGCCCATGCAGACCAATGCATTTGCATCCCACCTCAAATGTTGCTCTGCCTAGTTTGATAAGCTCTGTAGAGTTGAAAAACTAGAAAACCTGGCATATGTTCTTTGCTAATGGAAGATAAAATGCAAAGGTAGCAGAAGTGCCAACCTAAATTTACTTTTTTAAAAACCTAAAATAAAAGAAAGCTGATATGCAACATGACTCTCAATCAGGGCTTTGCAATAGGTGGTAATTTTCCTCTATTCTTGGTAATGCTGCAAAAACAGAATTGATATTCAGATTATGTTGATATGAACCTTTATTAACCAATTGTTGAGAACACTAATTAAGGTAGCTATTCAGTAATCTAATGACCTAGTTATTAACAAGAACTGAGTAATTTATACTGGGACTACCAAAAAAAAGTAACAAGGATGCTGAAAAGAATAAATGGGGAACATTTTGGTCTACACTATGAAGACAGTGCCCTTCTCCCCATCACCAACATTTTGCTCTCCCTCAGCTTCAGAAGATTTTTTTTTTTGTCTGTTGTCTCTTCATACCATAACACTGCTTTTGCAGCACTGATACCTACCAGGTCAGACTGAAAAGGTCAACAACTGTTTAAACTGACAAGACAAGGCAAAGGGAAATGAGGAAAGAATCAGGTCTTCCTATACCCAGGAAACAAAAATAATGCAGGGAGGGCATTAAGCTACTAATCTAACCCTAGCATCAAACAGGCTACCCATGAAATGCTTTGGCTGACACATTTGGCTTCAGGGAGCTGTGGACCACTGCTTACAGAAAGTGCAAGAATCGCACAACTTCATCACAGGAGAGACCTGATAGTCTGATGCCTTGATGATTTAGCAATGCACATCACTAAACAACCAGTCCATTATCATAACAAAGGATCTTGGAGGCACAACAGCAATGCAAAAAAATTGACATACTGATGGCAAGGCACATTGGGAAGAAGGCACCATGACTTTTCAGCATATGCCAATAAACATTTTAACAGGAATCACAGAATTGTATAGGTTGGAAAAGACCTTTAAGATCATCGAGTCCAACCATAAACCTAACACTACCAAGACCACCACTACACCATGTCCCTAAGCACCTCATCCAAACATCTTTTAAATAATTCCAGGAATGGTGACTCAACCATTTCCCTGGGCAGCCTGTTCCAATAAAACAACTGAAAATATAAAGTCCTTCTCTTGGCTCCTTTGGAGTAAATTATGAGTATGTTTTCCTTTCTCTAATTCAAGGAAAAGACTTCTAATAAAGTTCTGCAAAACAAGATAGCCAAACTCAAAACCTGGCAAAAAAGCTTATCCATGTACTCGAGCACAAGAGAAGCTTCCCTGTGCTGGGAAGGGAGCTGAGACTGATGCGCAGGATGATGAATCTCAAGAGCAGAGCCAAGGATTCAGGTGGCCCTGGGGACACGCTGACTGGGACCTCTTTTTGCCACAAAATGTAGGAAAAAAAAAAATCTCAGACAGTATATGGGATTCAACAGCACAACACCAGGCTTCCATAGCACTGGCTGATGGTTTGGGGATCCTCAGGTCTCGGTCACAGGAAACCATGCATTAAGATAATATAGTCAAAGCAGACCTAAGACAGAAAAGAGACTTAAAAGCACAGGCATCAGGAGCAACCTCAGAGAGGTGCAGAGACCCGGGACAAAACCAGCGACAAGACCCTAACCAAACTCATATCAATACTGGTGCATACAAAGAAAGCTGTAGATTGAAAGAAACTCACCATCCCCTCTTCTTTCTGAAGGGTTGACTTCTCCTTGAGTATTTAAAACAAATAGCATACTCTGTTTTTCTAATTTTCTGTCGCTTGAGGATTGAAATGGTAGTGAAAATAAATGACGAGCCCTGTACCTACTAATGCTCAGTAACACGTTCCTAAGATTTCACCCCTGTGCCTTATCAGAAGAAAAATGACTAACGTATAACTTGAATGCATTGAATGAATTTTCCCTCTTAAAAACATTTCTAGAGAAGTAGAGGATTTTATTTACAGAAACAAAACCTAAAATGAAAGGATCATTTAAGCTTGCAAATTACAAACTGTTGAACTACTTAGACTTCTTTTTCTGCGTGAAAAGAAAACACATTTAAGGAAAACATATGAAATAGTGGTTATTACAATGAAGTACAACCCCAAAGCCGTATGTAGTTGTTCTGCCTGCAGTAGCTGAAGGAGTTGTAGAAGGGTGTAACTTGTTGGGATTCAAGACATCACAGGAGATGCTTCCTTCCTGTGTCCCTGATCGACCTCTCTGTCCCAGACTGCGCCTAGCATTTTCCTTGCCTGACCTGTCTGTCCTCAATTCTAATTCTCACCAGAGGTAATCCATCCTTCTTACAGGCTGACTAAAGCAATAATCTTTGTCCGCTACTATGAGTCTGCAATAACGGCAAGCAATCTCTACACAAAACTTCTCCATCTGACCTAAGAATAACTCGGATTTTGCAGAGTAAATCCTTATACAGGACTCCAAAACATGCCTATGTACGAAGTACTCAATGAATTTTAAAATTCCTACAGAAAATTCTATAGTTTCTGCACCCATGAAAACCACATTTCTAATTTCAAAAGCTCTTAGACACATAGCATCTAACAGTCTTCTAGACAAAGTCCCTATTATGGTAGGAATTACTACTGATTTACTTCCTGGAAATATTTTCCTGACTTCTGGGAATTTAAAAACCAAAATACATAACTTGACAAAAGATTATTTGTTTTATATGGCACATGTGAGGAAGTTTTTTTACTATATTAAAACATACTTAGTAATAAAAGCATTTCTAAAGACGGAGTGGGAACAAGAATGAACAACAGGAGAAAAAAAGTTCTTACCACGTGTATCAGCCATTACCCAGGTTTCAGCTTCCATACTGACTCATGACCAGCTTACCTCTTAACTACTTTCCCTTTGCACCAAGCACTTCCTAGTCTTGCAATCTGATCTACATGAGCTGCCACTTGCACCTATCCAAGCCCACTACAAAACTGTGATCCAAGTCAGAAGGTTTACCAGCAATGTTAGAAATACATGATTTCCCTTTATTGTGCTTGCACTATACAGCCGCACTTTACAGAAGACCAAAGCTGTTAAACCCTGAAACTCAAGTGTTTTGTTCCGCACTCAGCTTTACAGCACATAAACACCTTCGGGAGCACTATGGTGCCATAAATATGGCCACCACACCACTGTACCCTCCATTTGGTTACTGGACTCTCTCTTTATTTTGCTTTTTATTTTTACTTTTGCAGTCTCTTACAAGATCTACAGCTAGATTTAAGAAGTATGGTATGGCAAGTCCAAAAGGGTTTTCAGGCATGGCAGAATATTATTGCATTCCACAGACTTCTCTCTAGGGAGAAGCAACAGATTTTTTCCATTTGTCAATTTTCCTCTCACACACCAGCATTACCTCTCAGTGATCCTTGAGTATTTTAGTTATCTTTGAACAGATAATTACTATTTTAAATTAACATGTAAGTACTGCTGCAGTTGAGGGGAGAACTCATATTTAATCAACAACAGATCACATGGAAAAAGAAATAGAATCAGAAATCAAATGCAGAGTATAATGGGCAACCATGGCAGTTCACAGATGAAATTTATTGCACTTGAGATATCAGAATGGAATTACTTTACCTGTAGGCTCAGGCAGCAGACAGACATAGGTGACAGCCTATTGCCTTATGTGCAACACAGACATAAGAATTCTTGAATTTGAACAGGAGGAACGAGGACAGAAAATAAGCTGAGGAGTAAAAGATGATGTCTCTTAAAGCAATCTGAACTTAATAGCACATATCCATTCAATGCATAATCTTATTCCTCTGTCCTAAACAATCACCTTAAGCCTGCAAACAGGTACATATATCTTAGATGACTGTAAGCAGAGTTTAAATAAACTTGTCTTGAGTTAAAAAATTACTCACAAATTAGATCTAATTAGATATGTTTAACTCAACTGCTTCCGCCATTCTTCACCACATAAAAGGTTTAATTGTCACTAACTGCTACTGACACTCCCAGGGTCTTTATTTTTCCCAGTATCGCACTCACGATTCCCAAAAAGTGGTGCAGGGTCTATACGTGCTGTGAAGTTTTTCAATGACCTTCTACACAGAGGTTTATTTCCCTTGCAGCTTTATGTAATTTTATTTACATCTCTGAAGTTTTGCATTTATTTTAGCAACACCTGTCTGAAAAGCCATTGCAAATCAACTCTTACAGAAGCCATGCTAATGCATGATTGAGTTATTGCCACCACTTGCAAAGCTTAAGTGGGAGAGAACTTAGTCTTGCAAAGGTGCTTAGCCAACCCTCTGATGCATATTGCTCTGCAGTCACTAAACACATCTCAGTCCTTTATCAGTAAAAAGCTGCTTGTATGACATTTCTTCTATTACAGTTACAAAAAAATTAAAGTACCTACCTACATGGAATTCATATGCATGAAGCAATCTGTTTAGAGCTTGGATTTCTCTTAATCAGAAAGAATCATAATGACTTAAAGTCTCATATGAGAAGCAGAAAAGATGTATTTTCTGAGTAAGTTGTTCATACTAGGACCATCTAAAACAAACAACTAAGAAAAGATGAAATCAACCTGCAAAGGAGCAATTTATTTTTTTTCCTAAAATACAGATCCAATGTTGAGTATTGCTCCATTTATATGGAGCAAGGGGTACACATGTCTCGTTTTGTTATGAAAGTAATGCTGATTTTTCATTTAATGTTTTTTCATTTAAGTTTTTTCATTTAAATGATTTTTCATTTAAGTTTTAACCAGGTAGTACAAATGCACGTTTATCTAAGGCACTCACATTGCCCTCATCATCACAATACCTGAGCACCTCAAAAATCCTTCTTTGCACCATTAACCCTCGCTGTCTGTGGGAAGATTATGTGGGTTGCCCTTGCATGATTAGCAGTTAAATATATACACAAAAATAAAAGCATATACACAAAAATGCACTTTGCAGCCTATACTAATAAGTGAGCAGTTTTCTCTAAAGCAACCTCTATAGATGGCTGCTATGCTGGCTATATTCTGGGTGCAAAAACAACAAAGCTGGCTCTGCTCAGTCAGATCACGTCTAGGAGCAAACGACCAACACTCATGCTACATCAAACTAATAAACCCTGTCAGGAGGACTATACCTTATATGAACGTTATATGAACCTTCAAGTCCCAAACTGGTACTTTTGCACTGCTCTGTCCTCATTTGCCTCTGGAGAATATTGCTCACCTCAACCCTGCTTACCCAGTAGTCTGGACCAGACAATCTTTTGCAGGATACTTTGGTGTCCTTCCATCCCATATGCTTGAGAATCCTTCAAGTCAGGGTTTAAGAGAAGATGAAGCAAGCACAGGTCTCACCTTGGCAGTCTTTGGATACGGCTAGAGTCAAGTGTTGGGATTTGCTCCTAAATTTCAGAGCAGAGAGAAAGCCTAACTTTGTGCAAGGTCCCACAGGGAATTGTTATCAGATGGAGATCTCTATCCATGTCTCAGATGAGCACGCTGGCTATAGGAATACCTTGTCATTCAAAGATACACTTATAGTGTTTAAACATGTATCGTGCTCGCCAGTTCCTGGCTGCTTTCAATTATACTTTTGCAGTTGTTTTATTATCTACCTTCTGGTACAAAACAAGACTTAGCAATGTTGACAGATCATATCATAGATCCAGTGGCTGTCCTAAGACCCAAAAACAGATGAAACCTAAAAAAAACCCCACTTACAATAAAATAAAAATACTTAAGGAAGTCAAAGAGTTATACAATGCCAATCAACTGGGGGGAAAAGTAACCTATCCACAGATTAGTATCTGTGAGATTTGAGGGGAAAAAACAGAGGATGTTTCTAGCAATAAAAACCCCTTGAATTTGCATGAACTTGAATTGATCTAAATGAATAATCCTATTAGATACTCCTCAACTTTGGCCAGGATATAACTATCAGGATTAGAGACAGCAGAACAAAAACCCAGTGAAGGTCTGTCTGAAAGGCTCAGCTCCACGTGAAGGAGATTTCCCATAGCCCAGGCCATGCAGAAGATAGAACCATTTTATAAAAACACACCTGAGAACCATATGAAATGGCTTTTATATAGGAATAACTAAATAGACTTAAGACTTCAGCTTGGCAAAAAGACAGTGGCGGGGGATAATACAGGTCTGTCAAGCCATGACTGCACATCAAGGGTGAACAGGGAACAATTCTTCATTGTCTCTCAAAACAGGAACTGGGGGTTGGAGGTGGGGAATCAAATGTGTGCTCGTTTTGGCTAGGGTAGAGTTAATTTTCTTCATAGTAGCTAGTATGGGGCTATGTTTTGGATTTGTGCTGAAAACAGTGTTGATAATACAGAGATGTTTTAATTGTTGCTGCACTGGTCAAGGACTTTTCAGCTTCCCGTGCTCTGCCAGGTGCACAAGAAGTTGGGAGAGGACACGGCCAAGATAATTGATCCAAACTGACCAAAGGGCTATTCCATACCATCTGAAGTCATGCTCAGCATATAAAGCTGGGGAAAGAAGGAGGAAGGGGGAGATGTTCGGAGGGATGGCGTTTGTCTTCCCAAGTAACCATTACGCGTGACGGAGCCCTGCTTTCCTGGAGATGGCTGAACACCTGCCTGCCCATGGGAAGGAGTGAATGAATTTCTTGTTTTGCCTTTTGCTTGTGTGCCTGGCTTTTGCTTTACCTATATTAAACTGTCTTTATCTCAACCCACGAGTTTTCTTACTTTCACTCTTCTGATCCTCTCCCCCATCCCACCAGGGAGGGAGTGAGCGAGCGGCTGTGTGGGGCTTAGCTGCCGGCTGGGGTTAAACCACGACAAAGTGAAACTGTGAAGTAGCAGGTTCAAAAACAAATAAAAAAGAGGTCCTTTTTCAAGCAGCTGTGGAAGTTATAACCACAGGATGCTGCAGATGCAGAGTTTACCTAAATTCAAAAAACCCACTGCAGGCGATCCAATACAAAGGGAAGTCCTTAGCTGTGAACCAGTGGGATGGGAGCTAGGAGAATGTCTCGTAGGAATATCAGTACTTGTTTGACCTGCTCTTTTATTTTTCCCTAGATAAAGTGTAGTGGGTCAGACCAAGTTTCTGATCATGCTAAGCCCTGGCACAGAAAGAGGCTATAGGATCTTTGACCCATGCTACCACTAGCAGAGCAGCAGAGTACGTAGCCATAATTCAAACACGCCTCCAAGATACAAGCAAAGGTTAGTCATTTGTGAGAAAACAGCTTGAAACCAGTGAAACCAGTTCAGCACCTCCTTTTCCTCTCTTCCATGTCCAAAGACTGAGAGTTTCATGGTGCATTCTCCAAGGCATAAAGCAGTCTCTTCTCCCCTAGCTTGACCCAAGAAAGAGATTATTGTTTTGCATATTCACCAAAAGTCGTTACTCAGTTAAAGAAATCCTTGTTATTTTCTGGCATGAATCTTGCTCTCCACAACTGCAGAAAACATCAGGTGTTTAGGAACACCTATACCTTGATTACAATAGCCATAAATTCCCATGAGCAGACCTGCACACACTAGAACCAGCAAACCGCAGAGGAAAACTGTCACCACTGGTACCTGCTTCACAAATCAAAATTATGAGATGTATCACCCAATGAGGAAATAGGGAATTTTTTGTGTGTAATACTTATCATTTGAAATCTAAACAATATATTGAGTTGCAGTGAGGTTAACATTTCCTTCTCCCTCTGTAATACCCAAAACTTAAGTTATTAATTACCACACTGTAACACAACTTAAATACGTGAAACAAACAGATACAGTAGATAAAAGAAAATACATTAAGGGGTAAGATACAAAGGTACAGAGCCTACATTTTCATGTTCCAGTTCCCTGCCCTGACACAGACTCCCTACACTGCCTTGGAAAAATCACTTGCTGCCTCCATACTTCAAATTCTATACATAAAATGGAGGCAGCACCACTTCATTACCTCATCACGATCTCGCAAGGATAAACCGAAGATTGTGAAATGTCCGCAAACTACTGGACTGAAGGTCATACAGAAACCTTCCATGGGTAAGAGCAAGAAACATTATTAACTAGTGTTAAAGTACTTTATTACCCTTACAGATGGAGCACTCCTGCAACCTTAAGTCACCAAAAGAGCTCCAGTGAGGCTGCCAAGGAAAACCTGCGTTTGCCTGTTTACTCTGTGAACTAGGGTGCAGTGACAGTACTGACACTCTCACATTAGAAAAAAGTAATGTAATATACATACTTTTGTACATTGAATGCCTGACAGGTTTTTTTTGGAATATGAAAGGAAGCTTGCAGGCTCTTGTTATTTAATAGTGCCACAGATATTATCAGCGTATTATAATATCACAAAATTTGTTCACAGCAGGTAAAATTCACACCCTGCAGTGAACCGACAAAAGACTACTTAAAGCCTAATTTCAGCCTTCACCGTTGAGCCAGTGACAGACTTCTGTTAGTGCTACACGGGGATATCTTTCTGGACCAGAATATAAAAAGCTCTTTTGTCTTGAGGACATTTCCTTCAAGGCATTTTTGGTTTCCCACAAAAAAGTCGAGGGAATCTGTTATAATCTGAAGTCCAAAACAATCTCTCTTATTTACACTTGTTGATTCACGTAAAACTAGATAGTAATACATCCCTGTATTTCTGCGATTTTTAAAATCAGGAAAACATACAGAATTTGACGGTTTTGTCAAAATGAAATTGTATCACATTTTGGGTTTGTACCCAAATAGTTATGAAGACACACTAGATTCAGAGAGCTCTTCTATGAACCAGGAAGCAAACAACGGGACCTGACCACTTCTGAAAGTCAGTCAAGCAATTAGTAAATGTGAAAACAGAGAACAAGATTAGCATTTAAGAGAGAGATTCCAATAAATAAGTAGCCATGAGATGACCTGCAAGTACTAAGGAAAGAACAAAATCAGCTTGCTGATAAGGCTATGCCTTCAAAAATCAGTTACAGGAAAAAATAGGTTGCTTAAAAGAAAGGATATAAAAATTATACACGGAAGAGTAGGACAAAGGAGGGTAAAAAGCACCACCAAGTACTAGGGTTCTGCTTCTCGCTCTCGTACAAATGCACGCAGAAATCATGGATGTTAAACCTCAGTCTCTGTGCTTTGCTGGGGATCTGCAGGATCATCCCTCTGCCTACTAAGCTTCAACTGGAGGAGTGGAAAGTTGGATCCGTAACAAAGATCATTTTTCCACCGACGGTTTAATTTTAGAAAGGCGCTAACAAAAGGCACCGCTCTGAACACCCCGAACGCGTTATTTCCCTTCCCAATTCATCAAAGTCTCCTTCCTTTTGGAGACACGATGCCGTGACACAACCAGGGCTTTATTCGGCCGCTTTAGCCGAATAAAAACCTTTTCCTGCCTGGAAAAAAAACACCCCACCAACCGATGCCATAAAAAGGCAAGAAAGCGGCCCCCGCGGAAGGACGGACCGCCGGGTACCAGGGCTGGCCAGCCGCGGGTGCCAGCCCGCACCGCCGCTCTCCCGCCAGCAGACCCAGCGCCGCCCGTCCCGGGGGCCTAGGGGCTTCCAGCGGGCCCCCCCGCGCCCGCAGCAGGCGCCCAGGCGCTTCGCCCCTCGCAGCGCCCGGGGAGGCGAGGGCGGCCGGGGCGCGCAAACCCGCGCACGGCGGCGTTGCCGCGCGCGGGCTTCCCCCGCGGGCACCCGGTCAACCCCGCCCGGCGCACGCCCGGACCCGCGATGGCCGCCGCGCACAGGCCCCGCGCCTCGCCCGCCCGGCGCTGCCCCGCCGCAGCCCGCGGACGCCGCCCGCCGCCCGCCCGGGCAGCGCCGCCGCGGGGCTGAGGCGCCGCTCCCGCCCGGCGGCGGCCGCGCTCTCCGCGGGGCGGGGCGGGGCGGCCCGGCCGTGAGGGGCGCCCGTCCGCCCGCCGCACCTGTCGAGTGGTTGCGCGGTCCGGGGAGGGGAGGGCAGACGCGGCGGCGGCGGCAGACAATGGAGGAGTGAAGGACAGACACATTGACACACGGGCGCCTCCGCGGCCGCCCCCTCCGCCCGGCCGCACCACTCCCGGCACCTCCCCGGGGGGGCACGGAGGAGGAGCCGCAGGGAAGCCAGAAGGGGGGGCAGAAGAAAAGCAGAATCCCATTCTCAACTTCAAAACGAAGCGCAAGAGAGAAACAGTCTCCTTCTCTCGGGCAGCGCCGAGCTGGGAAGTCGGCGGAGGGGGAGAGCCGGCACCCGTTTCCCCCCACGCCTCGGCGGGAATGGTTTACCCCGCGGCCGGCCCCTGGCGAGGCGGAGCTGTGGGAGGAAGTGGCCATGAGGAGCGGGGCGGGGGCGCGCGCCGCCGGGCCCGCCGCGGGGAGGGGGTGGTTGGGGGGCGCTGCCGGGCCCGGGCTGTTGCCGCGGCTGGGCTGAGCTCGGCTCGCCGGGCGGCACTGTCCTGAGGCCGCCTTACCGTCTGCGGGAGGCAGGGGGGCGCGATGGCTCCCCCCAGGAGAGGTGATCTGAGTCCGGAGGAGAAGGACTTGCTGGGAGTGATCGCCACAGGTGAGCCTGGCCCGGCCCTCGCCCCTCCGCGGCGGTGGGCGGTAGTGCCGCCCTGGCGGGCTTGGCCCTGGCGCCTTCACCTCCTCGTCGTGAGGCTGCCGCCGGCGCCCCTCGCGGCGGAGGCTGCGCAGCGCCCTGCCCTGCCCTGCCCGGGCCGGCTCGCGTCGCGGCCCCGCGGGCCTCGTAGAGCCCGGGCGGCCCCCCGCCGCTTGTACCCGAGGAGGGTTTGCTTTCACGCCCGCCGCCGGCGGCGTTAGTGGCGGCGGGCGAAGGGCAGGCCGCGGCCCCTCGGCGGGGGCGCTGGAGCCGTTACTGGGCGCGCTGCCGCCTCGCGCGGGCCGCGGGCTCCCATCGGCCGCGGGCACGGCAGGGCTCCTCGGGTCGCCGTTCTCGGGGGCCCGTGATACGGGCCTGCCTGTCTTCCAGCCCCCGCCTTTGGCCCCCGTCCCCCTTTTCCCAAACGGGAAAATGGCTGTTCCCCTGGAAGCGGGAGCGCGCGTCTCTCACGCTGTCCGTACGCGGGGCAGGCCTGTGCCATCCCGGGAATGCGAAGGGGGCTGCTTGCCAGGCGTGGAGGGGGTGCGCGTTGCTGTGCAGTGCGGGCTGGGGAAGCCCAGCTGTGAGGGTCTTGCATCCTTCTTATGAGTATTCGTATTAGTAATGTACATTGACATTCATCTGATGACTTGTATTAACGTGCTCTGCAAAAAAAATGTTTTCTTGGGGATAATCCAGTTCTTTAGCCTGTTACAGGTTTCCCTGTGTGCTGTTGCCAGATCAGGATGTCCTTGCAGACAAGATGTTCTTAAATTAACAGAACTTGAGCTTGTCCAGGGTATTGTGCACCTCTTATCCTGTTTTATTTTGTATTTCATGTAAGCATTGCAGTTTCACCATGTTATGTGGTGCGTATGCTTATTGCTGGGGGCCCTTCTGTCACGCTTGCTGTAACAGTTGGGTTTCATGGTCCTGCAATATGAATTTTACAGCCTTGTCTAAACAGTTATACTCCAAGCAGTATTTTGAAAATTGTGAGTGATGTTTGTTAGTTGGAGGTAAAGTAAAAACACCTGATGTGCTCCATGTGTTTCTGTACGTAGTTTTGAGGTCATTTGAACCCATAAGAAATTTTATTTATAGTTTAGGGACTTTACTCTCAATTATATTAAAATGTTCGTCTGGGTTGGACACACAAGCATAGGACAGTCAGCAATTAATTTATTGTGGATCAGAATCAGCTTGATTGACTCACTTTAATCAGAGTTTCAGACCTTTGTCTTGCAGACATTTCTACCTAACTTACCTGATGCTTATGATTAGGGTCATGGGATAATTCAGGTTGGAAGGGAGCTCAGGAGGTCTCTAGGCCAACCTCCTGCTCAAAACAGGTCAGCTGTGAGGTCAAATTGTGAGATTGCCTAGGGCTTTATGTGATCAGGCCTTGAAAACTTCCGAGGGTGGAGACTGCACAGTGTCTCTGGGCAACCTGTTCTGCTGCCTTACTGGGCTCACAGTGAAAATGTTTTTCCTTATATCCAGTCTGAACCTTCTTTTTCTTTTCTTCTGCCTGTTGTCTCTTGGCCTCCTACCTACCATACACCACTGTGAACAGCCTGGCTCCAACTTTATGCTCTAGCCAATTCTAGAAGTCTGACTTCCATCAGTTTAGTGTCTTATTTGGAAATCCTTCAATGTTTTGTCATACAGAACCTGAACTTGTAAATGCAACTTTACTTTACTTGCATTAAAATTTACTTTGAAGATCACCCCTTGAAGACTTGCTGTTTCTGATGTTTGTTCTTTTGCTGGGATGTTCTTCTGAAAACTATTCCAGGTTCTAAGAAGTGTCTCGCATGTTAAAAAAAAAAAAAAAAACACATATATTTGGGGGAGTAGGCTAGTTGACATCACAGCGCCCTGACTTGTCAGTAAGTGTATTTTACTGGGTCTTTATCAAGTGTGTGTGATGACTCAGGTGACTGGCTTTTTTCCCTGAAATAATTAATTAAAAAAAAAAGGGGGGTAAAGAAACCTGTTTAGTATAGTTAAACCACACCAAAAGCTTTATGAAAAAAAATTATTTCTAGTATTTGTAAAGTTTTTTGAAAGAAAATGAGCCGAAACTGAAGTTGCAAGAGCTGCTTTGCTGAAAATTTGCTGGAAGACCACTTCCTTGTGATACAGTGAAGATAAACATGAAGCCTGTCATTAAAATGAGGGATGTAATGCTTATTTTTATTAAGCACATCACTGCTGAAAGAGCTTTGCTTATGGTTGTATCAGTGATCAGAATTTTCTGTTAATTTGCAATAAATTTAATTCCCCAAACTTAGACTGAATGTTCCTTCATTTCTACTTGTTTGAATGCCTGTTGAAGTTGCATTGACATTACTGAATAGGCCTTCGAAGGGCTTTAAATCAGGTTCTTAGATCTGTGGCTTAACTGAAAGAATTCTTGTAGCAAATTGAAAAATAAAAAGTTATGGCCTATTTTTCCTTGCACAGTTTTTTTTCAGACTTCAGTCTACTTACACATTTGGCAATTTTTAGAAATGTCAGTGATCATGCTGCCTCGGTCCTTGTCCTTTCCACCTCTATTCTCTATTACCAAAAGCAAATTCCTTCCACTTTTGTGGACCTGGGAGGTGGAATGTTGCAAATTTCAAATTTAAACAGGAAAGGAGATGTGAGTAAATTATAAAGCATGTTTCATTCAGACCAGAATAGTCTTTGAAATGGGATAATTCCCTTTTGTGAGAATCTAGATAGCTCTTTTAGACATAAGATGCTCCAAAAGAGGTCAAAGTACACAATGTGTTAAAATGCTCGGTATCATTTTATTAATTCAGAATTGTTCTGATGCAGTTTATGCAGAGACATATTAGTGTCCTGTTCTTGTGTGTGTGTAGATCAGTTACTTCACAAAAAATGGATGTTTACTTCTAGTGCATGCTCTGACTACTCTTTGTTGTGACTTCTTGGCTTTTAGCTTCTAGAACAGAACACTGTTCATTCCTAAGCCTCTTCGCTAAGTGCGATTGATTTATTGGTGGTTAATCTACATCCCAAGTGGTTAATCGACAAAGATTTTGATTCTAATCAGGAATGGAACTGATCTTTTTCCTCTTGATTCTCGATTTATTCCTTTTCTCACCCCCCCTTTCTCTCTCTTTGTGTCTTTTTTTTCTTAATTAAAGGAAACACCGAGGAGGCTGGAAGGCTACTGGGCAGCAAGAATGTCCGTGTCAATTGCTTGGATGAGGTACAGCGAAACTGTACAAGCATTATGCTGGGTTTAGCAAGGAAAATACTAGGTCTGAAGGCCTTCTTGTTGTTAAATAACATTGCTATACAGGCTCCTGGAAAAATCAGAGTTATTCTGAAGATATTTCTAGCCTGCAGCTGAATAATGAACCTTTGAAGAGCTCTTACCCTTTTTTAAAGAAAGTTTAAAGATTAATGTTACTTTAAGTACTACACTGTTTGTATTTTCTCTCAAGTTCCAGCATGAACTTTGGTGTCTATAAGGTAAGATGAACACTGCAGCAACACACATGGGGGTGCTCCTCTGACTTCTTGTCACCTCTACCAAACTGTAGTCCCTCTGCTTAGAAAGCAGCAGACTAGATAAAGAACACATGTCCCCATCTCACGCTTGCATCTCATCACTCAAAGCCTTTTCTTTGCAGAACCATAAACATACTCAGTGCGCAGCTAGGTCAGAAGTGGAAAACACACTGTCTTTTGCAGAGGCAGATGTGATGGATATGTAGAAGGTAAAATCCTTAAGTGCTACCTGAAGGTGGGAGGAAGTTTGTGGAGAAAGGAACCCTGTGTGATGTTCATACCTGTTTCCTCCTCTTTTTCTTTTTACGATGTTTTTCTAAAGTGTGCAACATTAATATGAAGTGTAACATGGAAGCAAAACTGTAATTGGCCAGCTTGCATGTTAGATCAATGTGTAATTTATCAATTTAAATGTCAATTTGTGGGTTTTTCCCAACTTTGTCATTTCATAGGATCACTGGGAAATTCAGGTTAGAAGGGACCTCGGAAGGTCTCTAGTTCAGCCTCCCACTCAAAGCAGCTTCAGCTCAGGCCAGATGAGGTTGCTCTGAGCTTTATCCTGTCTGGCCTTGTAAACCTCCAAGGATGGAGACTGCACAGTATTTCCGGGCAACTTGTTCCACTGCCTTACTGGGCTTACAGTGAAAATGTTTTTCCCTTATGTCTGAATCTCTATTTCAATTTACGCTCATTGTCTCTTGCCCTCCTGCCACCATAACTGAAGAGTTTGGCTCTGTCTTCTCAATGATCTTCCTGTAGGCACTGGCAGGCTGCTGTTGGGTCCCACCAAAGCCATCTCTTCTCCAGGCTGAACAAGCCCGGTTCCTGCAGCCTCTCCTTCACTGCACAAGTGCTCAAGTTCCCGCCATGTCTTGGTGGTACTCCACTGAACTCGCTGCAGTTTATCCATGTCTTTGTTGTACTGGAAGGCCCAAAATTGGACAGGGTATTGTAGCTGTGGTCTTGTGAATGCTGAATGGAGGAAAATTATCACTTCATCTACTGGTTATCTTCCTGGAATATTGTTAGCCTTTTTTGTGCTGCCAACAGTTCCATTTTCTGATTGTTCTTAAATACAATTGAATATTTAAACCTTAATTTCTAATGTATGAATTTCAACAAGTTTCTGACAAACTACTCAAACTAAGCTTTACAGTAAACTTTAGGAACGCAAGATACAATGTAAGTATGTTTGCAAGGGTGCTTTATTGTATGGACTTTAAAAGCTTTTCTTTTAGTCTAATTGCTGAACTAGTGCTGAACGACTGCACCCTTGATGCAGTATTAGTGCAACATGCAGGATTACTGTTGAGAGGATATGGTTTATTAATAGAAACCATAACTGAGTTATGCCTCAGGCTGCTGTTAAAGAAGAAATGCCTTGCCTAATGCTCACATCTGACTAAAAACACCCAAGGCACATAAGGCTTAAAAAGTTCATGCAATGGACTTCTTGCAGTCTCCTTTTTATCCCCAAGAGTGGTGTGTAATGATGCATATTGAACAGGAAAAGGTTCAGATTTGTTTAGGATTCTTAATCCATCAGTCATCTCATGTCAACTTTTAGAATTTTTCTATTATAAAGCATTTTCCCTCTAATGTGTTATTCTAATATCTACACATAAATAGAGTGTGTGAAACCCCAGTTAAACATTAGCTTCATCTGTTACTCAACGTTGCCACAACTGAAGACTGCTTTGAATGCATCAGGTCTTATTTTCTTCTGCTGCTGCCTTAGCTGTTTATCCTGACATTCACATTATTATTTATATTACTACTGTTACTTATTAATGTTAAGAAATGAGGAAACAGCCCTGAAAATTGAATGCTTAGATACTGAAATGGGAGCACAATTCACTTGGGAACTAAGAACTCATTTCCTTCCTTAAAGTCCTTTTTACATGAGAGAATCCACAGAATGAGCACAGGTTTAATGTAATTCTCTCTTCTGTTTGTGGTACAGCAAACATGCAGTCACAATTTAATGATTTCCACAGGCTGGAGAATCCACAGCATCCAGAAGTAGGCTGTTGCATATTGCACTTCCTGATTTTAAGAGATAAAGACATAAGATGTCCCTTTAATTTTTGGTTTGACCATATATTCTAACTGCTTAAATCTGCTGCTGCAACCAGCAATCTCTTCTCTGTGTACCTTTAGACTCGGACCAAGTCACATTTTAACATCTTCCAAATGTGTTGACTTTTTAAGTATCTTGCCTAAAGCTATGTTTCTTCAGTAACTGAGCTATAATCATGGAATCCTTTCCAGTTGTTTCAGCTTCTTCCTTCAAAAACATAGGCATGAGGTGGTCACAGTGTTTCAGCATTGCTTCTGCTGCTGTTACATGTATTTAAAAAATGGCTCCTCTAAGTCTATTTGCTTTTCCATGTGCCAAGACTCACTCACCCTTCACCTCCTTCTATCTGCAGTGCTCTTCTGGGAGCAGTAGGTCACTTGAAAGCAGAGTAAGATCCCTTTATTCCAGTTAGTTTCACAGATGTCCATCTTCCAGAAGGTTGTAGATACCCAGCAGATACATTCCTGGTTTTCCTGACCAAATCAATTTTTTTGTTGTTTCTTTGTGGATTTAGGTAGTCGAAGAAAGGAAAGGTATTTAGGCTTAATCACTGTCTTTATGAAAACAAAGAAATACATAGCTCTTTCACAAAATTTATCTTTAACAGTTTGACTCTGGCAACTTTAAAACTTCAGGGGCATTTAAGTTCAGGTGTCCCAAAATATTAGGACAAAGAGATGGGTAATGGAAATGGATGCAAAATAAACACAAGTATGTTTCATTTAAATGCACACTGCTTAGTCATTTTTTGTCCTATTTTAATGGGTTGGTTGCTAATTTGGAAACGTAGTATGGAAGAAAGTGCAATTTTCTTTCCCCTGGGACTACAGAGCTTGTAAATAGTGTCGTGACTTCATGTTGGCAGTTTGCTGACTTTAACTCCATCCATGTGCAGGGTGTGGCTAAGATCTTTCAGATTATTACAGAAAGGCGGTCAAGAGGAAGTACATGGGATTTCTAGCTGTGGAAGATTCCTCCAGTCATGTTGGTAGTTAAGGTTGCAAAGGAGCACTGTAGTACTACAATTCCATATTTTCTGCAGATCAAGCAGAGAGACTTGACCTGAAAAGGCTTCACAGATTTTCTGTATTTAAAATAATGTTAAGGTCATTCATAATCTTCTTAGATACAGAACTATCATTTGGCATTAGCAGTATTACTTTTTTCCTCTAGTTTGGCAATTCAGCTGTTCACTTCTGTAAAAAAATACATCTTTTAGAAACAGTCCACTTCTGTATGCTAATTACAGAACTGAATACTTTCTGGGAATTACAGCAGCAGCCTGCTTATTAGTGTATGAGATGTGTAGCTTTACTCATACTGATTATATTCAGTGGAGGGCTCTTCAGTTAATCTGTCTTGCTATTCCAGTATGAACTGTCTATGCTAGCAGAAAATGCCCAGATCCTTGGCCTTTATTGAGGAGAAAGAGTTCTGTCTTTTGATGTTTTTTACACAGTACTTCAAGATACACAAACCAAAGAAAATTCAACAGCTATTAAGAATTATCTGGTTTCAATTCAGGTCGCTGACTGATGTAGACTTTAACTTTTCATCACTGCAGATGAACAGAAAGATCATCAGAGAAATCTAATGTGTTACACATGTGAAACCAACAGCTCAGCAGGATGACTATAAAGGAGGAGAACTATAGCTATAATTGACATATCTACACTCACTGAGCCATATTTCATATTCTAATTAGTTCATACTTAGCTATAGCTAAAATTATTTGTGCATGTGTCTGTTGACTACCTTCCAAATCCAGCTTGCAGTAAGTTTAAGACAGGTAAGGGCAATCGTATTCAACAGCTTTAAGGGTGAAATTTCTAAAGGCTTTCATCCAATGAAAATTCAAGTCATGCACTTCTAGACTAGCAGCATTCAGTACCATTTCTGTTCAAAGTTGGAGATATTTTTACAATGCAGTTCCAAATACCTGCCTGACCTAGTCTTAATGAGTTGGTCTGATTTCAGTAGTGCTCTTCCTTTTTATTTAGGAGAGTTGATTTTGAAGGCATTCCTCAACTAGTATTTCTCTGCTCCTTGTGACACCTGCTCTTTTTGCATAATTTGTTTCCTTTTTAGTAACTTCCCAAATACTGTCTCAAATAAAAGCCAAACTTCCAGTCTATGTGTTTAGTTTGTAATTTTCGGAATGAATAGAACTGGTATAGTTGCCTGAATCTAAAGAATAAAATAAGGCACTTTTTCCATGTTAATGTGGGGCTGGGTTCCTCATTGCAAAATGAGCTGCAAAGGGGAGAGGTGGATGCTTTAACAGTGTCAGCATATAAGTGTCTACGAAATTTTTCAGCTAGGGTTTTTACAGTCTTTTTTTTTTTTTTTTTTTTCCTTTTCTGGTTCTATTTACCCAAATCACCTCTGACTTAAACTCTAGTTAGGTAGCTAGTATTCACACATGTAATGTCATAGTGTACCCCAATACCTGGTGAGGGAGCCGCTCCAGTATGATTCAGCTCACATGTGCCACATCTTGGCCATGTTTCCATGGTTGAGAAGAAGGGTGAAGTGAGCATGAGAAGTGTAAAACACTGGGAATGCTGGGACCACTTGGATTCCTCTTTTCTCTTGAGTAACACAAGTCTATGTGGCTACTTCAGTAGCAAATCATCAGTGTGTTATCCACAAAACAATGGCTTTTAAAAATATACATGTGTCATAGCTGTGTTCTTACACAGTCAGCTGTAAACACAGTGAGTGTTTACATGCTCGCAACATAGTTCTTCTCCCAAATATCCACAGGTCACTGGGATGCAAGATGGTCTGCGTATTTTTTTTGGTTGCCGCAACTCTTGTTCCCTGGCCATCCCCCCACTCCACAATTCTTCTGGTCAATGAAGATCGAGAAACAGTATTGTTGAAAACTTCCTCCATAGTTCCTAGAGGGTAGAAGGTTGCTTTTCCAGTTTATTATCTTTAGAAATTTGGTTTTATTCATCCTGTGGAAGCACACCTCTCCCAGGTGCTGAAGAGAGAGAGACTGGCCTGCTTTCTTCTTCCCCCACTTCTGGCGGTGGAGTCCAATCTCTCCCTGGTTCTGGTACTCATTTGCCCCTCCTGCCTCCCCACACATCCTTTTCTTCCCTTGCTAGTTGATTCAGCCCACTGACCCTGTAGTAATTTTTTTTTTTTCTTCAAGTGGCTTCCCCACCATGGCAGCATTAGGTCAACTTAGCTCTTGGAATCCCATCCCTCAGTCTGCTTCTGGTATATTTTCAACATCAGGAACTGGGAAGGGTGGTGTGTAATGGCTGGCTGGCTGTGCCATGAGGCATAGCCCCGTTGTGCCAGGGAGTCCTTGTTGGTTGATGAGCTGAAGAACCCCATAAAGGGAGGTGCTAAGCAACTTCTAGAGGCACTGCAAACTATTCCCCTTGTACAGTCAGACATACAGGGAATACCTATAGCCCTGCAGAAGATGGGAGATGTTAATTTTGCTCCCTGTAAACCATGTAACATCCCTGCAAAGTAAACAAAACTGGGAAAGATTAATTTTTGTCCTAGGGAATGAGGTTAAAAGACTGGATTTTTGGTCAGAAGAATGTTATATAGTAGCTGCTAGAAAATGGATTCTTTATCCTATGTTCCGTACTGGAACAATAAATAATTTGTTTCATCTGCTTAATAAACTGTCTGCTAGTTTAATTGTTTAAGTATGTTGTATTGACAATCCAAATGTCATCTGTCAGAAAACAGACTGGACCTGTTTTTGATACTCAGCCTGAGAAGAGTATTTGCAGCAATTTCAGTTTTTGCATAGGCATAATACAGGATACCAACCTTTTCCAGATAACCTTGTGTCTAGGCTGTCCCTTTTTTGTTTGCTGTGAATGTGAAAGGCTGATACTAGTGTGACTTTAAATCCAATTTTCTAACAACTGTCCACATGTTTTCTGCTTGATATGTTTTTTTGATCCACACCACAGCCTGACACTTTCAAAATTTAATCAAAGGCTTTTAAAAAAAGTTTCCCAGGAGGAGGGGATGACAAAAAAAGAACCCAACCCTTCCTTTTGCCCTATAATCTTCAGGCAGATTTTATAATTGAAACAACTGGCATTGAAGATATAACCAAACTTAAAGTCATTGTTTTGTTAAAGTTCCTTCTCCAGTCACAAACATTACTGTGTTCATATCCCCTTACAGCAGTACTTTTCTGTGCTGCTAAAGGAGGCGAATCTATACTATGACTCCAGACTGGGATTGGCCCATAAAAGTTGCTGTCAATATAATATAATGTAATGTAATATAATATAATATAATATATTTTATATATTAGGATAGAAAGCCTTTACTTACCTTTATAGGACCACAAATGAAACCTAGCAAAAACAATCACAAATTTGTTTCATGTTTGTGAAGTGATCTCTTCAGGTCTTTTGTTTCTTTAATGGCAGTTTATATTGCACTTTACCAAAATATTTTGGGTTACTACAATATAATGCATCAAGTAATTATTTTTTATTGTTTTCAGTTAGGATGGGGAATAATGAAAATATAATACTTTAAAAAATGTTATTATAATTATAATTTTCCCAATTTCCCTCACCTTTAGGAATTTTTTGAAAATTATACTGATAAATTTAACTCAATTGAGTTTTATTCTATCATAAATTGAAACAAGAAATATATTAAGGCTCAAACTGACAATTACATTATTTCAGAGTATCACATTACCATGCATTTACAGAGCTGCAATAACGGTGTTCTTGAGTGTATTCATGCACATAGCCTTAACCTGCAAAAAAAGGAAGAAAATGCCATTCTGATTTCCTTCAGGGACAAACTAAAGCACACTCCCTTGTATTCAGTGTTAGAGAATGTTCTTGGGCAATTACTGTCTTGGCTGGTAACATGAATCCTGACTTGATGTTAAGTGAAAATAAACAGCATATTGGAAAAAATGTATCAAATTCTAAATGGAACGTCATGCAATTTTCTCAAACAGAAATGTGCTTCTCCCTGCCCTTTGAGAGGGAGAGAGCTGGCACTAACAATTCACCCTAGTTCTGAAAATTTCCCCTAGGGTTTGCCCAGGTTTGCATTTATAATTACACCAGTGCAACTCTAATAAAAACTCAGTGCCTCCCTTGCTGAAGCTAATCCTTTTTGTACTGGTGCAGTTTATCAAAAGGCAAGGTTTGAGACTGTGTGGTTGTTAAAGTCTAGTTAGAGCTGTGTATCTTTACAAGGGCCTTCAGAGCTCTGGCTGATGTAAGATCACAGACACAATACCAAAAGGGTGGATAAACGGCAGAGAGGAGGATAGCACAATTACCAGTAATTATGACTAAAAATGAGCAAGACAGATTTCAGAAACTGCAAATCTTTGTGATGGCAAAAACAACAAGAGCCTATTCCTAATTTTCTTGTTGCTTATCATATAATGCAGGGGAGAAAAGAAATAACTTAGGAACCTAACAAATTTTCTAAAACAAGCTTTTCCCGCTAGCAGAAGCGTTAGTTGTCTTTAACACTAATGTCTGATACAAAAGGCCAATGGTTTTTGACAGATTGGCGGTAAATGAGTTTCATTTATACAACATTGGTCTGTTTTCAGATATATAGCACAGCATAATCAGAAAAGTGACATGGAATTGGAAAATCTACTGCATGTTAGTAACCATATTTTTTCATTAAGATTTTGAGAGGTTTTTTGTGGTTGCTAACTTAAATGTTACGTGAGGCTTTGGTAGTTATACTGAGTATGTATGCACAAGTAAAAATTATCAATGGTATGAAGATCAAGAGATACAACTAATTCTTTTCTGTATGCTACTTCCTTCCTCTTTCTTTTGTTAGCATGGCATGACCCCTCTAATGCATGCAGCGTACAAAGGGAAAATAGACATGTGCAGGTTGCTCTTGCGACATGGGGCTGATGTTAACTGCAATGAACATGAGCATGGATATACTGCCTTGATGTTTGCTGGACTTTCAGGTAACTTATTACTAAACTTATCTCACTGATTTTTACGACGTTGATGGGTACAATTTGTCATAAATTAATTATTTAAAGGAAAATGTTGACACCTTTCTATTATTCAGGTTTACTGTTACTTATGTGAACCATGCAAATATGTCAAGACCAGCAGAATCATCAGGACAGTGGAATAGGATAGCTACTGTTGAGGCTTGGGATCTTTTTTCATAGAAAAATTGATGTTGTTCAGTATTTTGAGGCATATAGTCTACCTGTACTTTGTCATATTTGTCAGATCTCAAAATTCAGTCTCCTGTGACTGTTTGCTTGTGCAGTGGGATACATTCTGTTTAATTATATTGTGTTACACTGAAAAAGATGCTGCACCAAACTGCCTTCTTTTAGGACTACAAATCAGTAGCTTTTACTAATATTTGAGGCTTCTCAAATCAATCCAGTATTTTTCACATTTTGCCTTTCTCCTACGTTATTTTTGCAATTATCTTGTGGGCTTTTAAAAATGTATTTAGTAAGTTTTAAAAACATGTTTTCTCATATTAATTTTCCCTCTCACATTTTTTTTTTTTTCATAAGAGTGCTTATAGCTGTATATATCTTCTGTCTCAAGTGGTGGTTTGCAGCTTTCCTCTTGCTATTCATTTTCCCTGAAGAAAGGAACAATTATTTCCTTGAGTGAGAGAAAGACATTACATAAAAAACATTGTTCCTTCTGGGGAAAAGATTAGATTTGGGACTATTAGGTTATTTTAAGTATCTTCTTTACTAGGCCACTTACGTCTTCCCAAAAAAGGAGATTCTAGGGAAGTGAGATTTCTTAGCAGGTAGACTTTAAACCCTGCCTTCTTTCATCATAAGTATAAAAAAAAGAAAGGCATATGTGTGTATATGAAACTTAACTAGATTATCAGATTGCTTTTCTGCTAAAACTTTGGTTAAAATATTTGGGAAATTTCAGCGTTCTGTGGCATTGAGAAATATCAGAGCTGCAGCAGATAGATGGGAACAAACTCTTAGAGGTTGTTAAATGACTGCAGGTTTATGGAAAATGCTGGATTTTTACCATTTTCTCACAGCTGAGCTTTAACCTGTCATCCTGGGTTTGAATGCTTCTGAATGTTGTCTTTAAGGTCTGTTATCTGTGAGTGCAAAAGGTACATGAGCACTACTGACACAATGACTTTGTTTTTAAATCAGAAACATTCATTTCCATCCACCACCCCCTTCTTTTTTTATATTCACTTTTCTGTACTTAGCATACGCACAAAAACTGATAAAGTAAGAATACCTTTGAACGCAGAACCGGCACAAGTGTCCTTATTAGTCTCTGAAGGGCACCAATTAAGTCATCTAATCTTCCCATCAAATTTTAGCTTCATTTTACTTGGTATTTAGCCCAGTCTGAACACCCAGTTCCCGCTGTGGAGAAAGGAACAATCTGTTCCCTTCTCTGTGCTCCTGCTACATAATAGTACTGGATTTGTTTTTCTTCTTAGAATAGCAAATGTTGTAGTTGAACTGTCACACTAGATTAGTAGAATTTGCTTCTATACTGCTATCCAGAGGGACCAAGCTCTAGTGTAGTTATATGCATATGACTCCTATAAGCTCCACGAGGAACTGAATGTGCATTACAGAGAGCAGAGTTATACCCTGCCTGAATTTAGTTTTTACTTTGATTTGACCCTCTGGAACGATAAATAAGGAGGCATAAATAAGGAGGCACTGTGCCTTTCTCTTAATCCATTCTTAAAATAATGACATTAAGAACATTCATTTCCCTCAGTGTTACTCCTTGTCTTTAAGAAATTCACTCCTTGTTTTTCTACAACATAAAGAATTACAAATTCTGGTTTGTTCTCTCTCATTCCCCATATCTTCCCCCCAAATTCAGGAAACAAAGAAATCACCTGGATGATGTTAGAGGCTGGAGCAGAGACTGATGTTGTCAACTCTGTGGGAAGAACAGCAGCTCAGATGGCTGCTTTTGTGGGTAAGGTGAAAGTCTATTATCATTTCCTAAATTCCTAAAGAAGTAAAATGTTAGATTCCAATGCTTTTTACTGGAGAAACATTATTTAATGACCTGTTCTGAACCGACACAGTTGTTCAGCTTTTTTTCCACATCTCACCCTATAACAGGGGCAATTTGTGTTCTATTCCCACGCTTTGTTTCATAAAAGTACAAATGATCTTATCTATAAGAATAGATGCTGCTGTTCTCCAGGTGTGCAAGGTTTTGCAATGTCATCACTTTTCAAATAGTAAGAGGAAGCTGGTACCACCTGATGTGTCTGAAGTGCAGGTATGTGTTTCTGTAGTACAAAGTGCATAATTGGAGCTTCCTCTGTAGGAAGGAACGAACGTAGCGCTAGGAGTCAGGAACTCTCATCTGAGCTTTGCCACGAGCATGCTGTGTGCTAGCGGTGAGTCACCTCCTGCCCTTCTCCCTCTGCGTGTGGAAGAGGGAGAAGTCTTGGAACCTGTTCTGAGGTAGTCAGTACTTACTGACCTTAACTTGACTAGAACAAGATAAAAGATTTGTCATTCCAGTATGCTGTGTGATCCTCGGCAAAACATGGAACCAGGCTTTTTTCTGTTGTTATGTTTCTTTTTCTTGTCTTTTTTTTCTAAACCCTTTTTACTTCTTTACCTATCTTAACAGTGCTGGGAGATTCCTGGATTAACGTTCCCAAATATACCACTTTTTCTCTATTTCTAGCAAGGACATGTGATAAAATACTACCAGAAAAAGTAGAGTCATTAAAATGACTCGAGTATTGCTGTCCAGATGACCTTCCCAACAACCAAAAATGAGGAGCTGTATTTTCACTTCACCATAACCTTCTCATATTGTTTAAGTGTCTGAGAACTCTCTTGCAAGTCCATTAGATGTTCTGGATTCAAGAGCCTACCTTGCCATTTAGATTTACTTCCTTGAATAGTGAGTTAGTGCAGTTTCAATTTCAATCATATCTTATTCCTAAAGAGGAAAAGATTGACATTTCTCACTTGAGGTTCAAGCAGCAAAGCCTTAACTATTCACTTAATATGTCAGAGAAGTCCACTCCTATTAATTATATTTTGGATTTGGAGACTCCTTTCCAATGCAATGCTGAATTGAGTTATTAGCAAATGGGGAATGTTATCTCCAACGTAATTTTGGAGAATTCTTGTTTAAAATCTCATCACATCACCAAGATAGAATAAATATTTTCAGGCATACTGAGATATGCTACTCTGTAAAAGTCTGAATGTTGGAATCCATTCCTGTTCTTTTTTATTCTCTGTTCAATCAACATTAATTCATCTGTCTGTGTGTGGGAAGTGAGGATCCTTCTCCCCTGTCATTTGTCTTACACTGTGCTCTGTTAGCTTAGAACAGTCTCTTCTAAAACAGCGAAGGATTTTAAATGCTGGAATTTGGTTGGCTCTGTCTTCTACTGATTAATAGGATTAGTGCCAAGATAAATCAGTCAATTTAAAGAATGTGGTCCTGAACTAGAGAAGCTAAATTTTACTTTCCCTTTAGCCAAGTAACCCCTCGTTTTGTCAGATGTAGAAAACAAGAAGAGAGTGTAACTTCTCTCATCTTGTTACTTTCATCACAGTCCTTTTTTTGGTACATTTTAAGCATGTTCTGTTCTCATAATTTCTCCTGCTTTAGGTTAATACGCTACTATCTGTTTCAGATCTGAAAACTTACAAGTCCCAATGCAAATGTCATTAATTTTTGAAAGTACAAAGTGGAGAGAACTTTTTTTGAGAAATTTTAACACCAGTATGACACTACTAGTATAGTATAACTTTGGGGAGAAATACCTATTCTCTTAGTTTTGGCTTACCAGCGAAAGAGGAGGTGGGAATGGGATGGAGCTCTCAAAATGAAATTTCAAGAAGTCATTCCCTGCTAGGAGTCAGTAAGTTACACTTACTGAATGTAAAAGTTACACTTACTGAATGTAAAAGAACGGCCAGAGTTGCCTGTTACCAGTGCAAAGCATATCATGCTAAGCTCCTGTGTGGGTAATTCTCACCTGTATTGCTTATATTAGATTTGGGTTTAGGTCTTTGTTTTTGGTTATTATTTAATTTCATTGGTGGTTTTTTTTTCTTGTGTGCCTCTAGGTCAACATGACTGTGTGACTGTCATCAACAACTTCTTCCCACGTGAAAGGCTGGACTACTATACTAAACCACAAGGCTTAGATAAAGAACCAAAACTGCCAGTAAAATTAGCTGGGCCTCTACATAAAATTATAACTACTACTAACATGCATCCTGTTAAGGTGGAGTAATGTGTAAATTGTATATATTTGTTGGCATGGGAATTGTTTCTTTATGTCAGAAAGCATTCAACTCTGAAGTCCAATTGAGAGCAAAAGCATTATCCATTAATTCAGAAGCTTCTGAAAATGAGAAAGAATCAGGCTCAGCATTTAGACGTGACTCAAAAATGAAGCTATTTCAGTGTTTGTATACACCAGAATCTTGAACTAACACCTTTAAGTGGAGAGATTCTTATTTTTTGCATCAATAACCATCTTTTTTGGCTTTCTTTTTTTCCTAGCTCCACTTCAAGTGGAAACATAAAACAATTTCCTACCTTAAAATCTCATTGTTCTCTCAATGCTTGTCTCAGCATGTATCTTCCTACCTTCATCAGTGGTTCACCATAGTAACCTCTACTGCTGCTGCTGTTTCTGAAAGTATGGGCAAGAGACGTTTATTTTTACTTCCCAGTATATTTGCTGAAAAAAATGTCTTTTATGGTTTGCTCTTCCAGTGTAGTTCAGGGAAATTAATATTCCTGAATTCAAAGACAAGTTCTTTGGACTTGCCATACAAAGTCAGGAATTTGTCCACAGTTGCCAACTAGGTATCTGCAGTACATACAAACAGTAATGCACCAGTGACAGCTAATTTAGTCAGTATACGGTTTTCTCTTAAAATGGTTAGTTCAGTGCTTTACTAGTCTACCTGAAGTACTCCAAGATTATGTGAGGCTGATGTGTTCTGTGAAACTGCTTAAATCATACAACTCCAGTTTAGGTGTTCAAAAGGAAAGATATTTTAGGACAGTGTATGGTAGTTTCCATAACTTTCTTTTGAAATGGTTTTGATTCTTCAGGCTCTTATTCTGGAAAAATCCTTATTATTTTTAACACCAGTCTTAATTTTCAATGTTTCTTTTATGGGAACTGTGAATTACAGTGTACTAAAAAGTAATACTAAATAACGACTGAAAAAAGAAGGGGAAGACTGTGTAAGGTGGAAGTGGAGGAATATTGGAAACTCCACTACACAATGAGCTATATAACCTTTAATGCTAATGCACAAGTTTAAAAATATTAGTTCCTAATTGGATTACATTTTCTTCAATCTTTCTCATAGATTGTGTTGCTGGTAAAAGAGAACCCTCTATTGGCTGAAGTAGAAGCACTGCAGAAATGTTATAGGGTTCTGGATCTAATTTGTGAGAAATGTATGAAGCAGAAAGATATGAATGAAGTACTTGCTATGAAAATGCACTACATCAGTTGCATCTTCCAGAAATGTATTACATTCTTAAAAGAGCGAGAGGATAAACTAGATGGATTTATCAAAAGGTACGTATTTCTACAGAGAGGTCTGAAGGCATATGTATGAACCAGCTTTACAGATATCAGAAAAAGACAACTGTAATAATAGATTGGATTGTCTTGGATACAGGCTATGCCAAGTAAATTTTGCAATAATCCCAGTTGCAGTCACTTCAGGGTGGCACTGACTCCCTTTTTTCTGTCTGAAGTGGCATTGTCCTTTCCTGGGGTACAAAGGAAACATTCCTAGAGTTTTGGCTCCTTGCTGGAACTGGTTAGAGCTTGGCAATCACACGTACACTGTGAAGCAGCAGAGAGCAACATGTGGTGGAGAAAAAGGGGAGTGATAGGCTTGAAAAATAATTTCTCAATGTCCGATATGGATCATCTGGGAACATTTCTCTTGCCATTTTGCTCTCCAGCAGTCATACAGGGTGAGATTTTTTTTCAAAAACACTTAAGCAACCAAGAACTGCAAATCCCACTGGCTCTGGATGAGACTTGGACTCTTAAATCACTTAGATCTTCAGAATCTACTCAGTTACAAAACCAGCTGCCTGATCTTAAGTATCAAAGTAAATGGCCGGGCTTTTAGAAGGATCACATTCCCCCTAGACCTCCATGGATTTATAAAGAAAATAAATTATGAAGTCAGCTATCATATACTGAAATCAAATAGTTCATCAGTGATCCATATAAAAAAGTAGGAGCCAACCAGATAAATATAGAAGCATCAGGACTATAACACGTTATTAAACGTAAGTAAAGCAGAATTCATATTTTAAAGTATTGTGTATTCTTCAGTGTTTATTTTTACAATGCTCATTTTTAAACACAACAAAGCATTTTGCTACTTCAGTCTGATTTGGATACTAGTCTACCTGTAAATGATTATTTTTCTCTGTGTGGCTGAATTAGTAAGTAGTGGTTTCAGAGCATACATTTAATTATTTTATATTTCATAATGATTGTGCATTAGAATAAAAATAATTTCATTTGCATTTTAAATACTGTTGCATTTGAAGTTGTTGAATTATTTTGAATTATAATTCTTCTCTATAATTTGAAAGAGGACAGAGTCAGGAGGACAGAGTACAGCGTGCTGTGTATTTGTTCTTGAACATTTACTATGTGATTTCTTATTTGACTTCGGTTTTTAAAAATTTAGTCTCTTGAAAGGGAGAGATAAAGATGGTTTCCCTGTATATCAAGAGAAGCTAATTCGAGAAAGTATCCGAAGGTTTCCTTACTGTGAAGCTACGTTGCTCCAGCAGCTCGTGAGAAGTATTGCTCCTGTTGAAATAGTAAGTTTTTCCTATCAAGAAAATACTTTCTAAGCAACTTCCATAGTAAACTCAGTTTAAACTAAGCCATCTTTCTGTTTCTCAGCTTCTGCAATGTATTATATTAAGCAAAGGTTTTTGAATGTCCCTGAACTCTCTGCCAAACTGGAAATTTTTTTTACATATTGGAGGAAAATGCTCTAAAATACTTCAACTAGTAGTTTTTTTCCTGTGCCTGTAATGAATGCTTAAATACCTCAGCTTTTAAAGAAAATTGGAACAGTTTGTTTCTGTGTCAGAGCTTTCTTTTCCTGCTCTGGGATGTCTATTCAGTTTTTCTTTGCCAGTTCACATTTACAAATTGTATATTCAGACACAGATGAAACCCATTTTGCGCTTTTTTTTCGCAATGTCTAAATGCAATTTAAGATCAAATCATTTCCTAGATTTAATACGTTTCTAGTGTACACAAAAAGTTGGTAATATATGACAGCAGAAAAAGGAAAAACATTCTGTGAAGCTCCTTTTATCACAGGGAGAGGCAAGATGACGCAATACAGAGTAAAATGTGTATCTAAATTAGGAAATCAAAATTACAAGTAAAAAACCTAACTTCAGTTTTCCTCATATATCTTTGCTAACACACTCTTTGTTATAGTACTATTAATTAGTTCATAATAAATCTTACACAAGAGTTGTTACTCCTTTTTAAGAATGTTCTCTCTGGTCTCTGAGAGCTAGATGTTATATGCAGTAACACAGGGGAAGTGGAACAATTTTGTGACGTGTTTGGATTATGCTAAGTGAATTAAAAATAGCCTCCATCTTAAGTGGCTCCAGTCTCCTAAAATGTCCTGAGGCTTAATGCAATCCCTACTGTTTGTCTAAGCCAGAAAAATAAACACAGTGTGAAAACGTAAGCCATCATGATGCATTAAGACTTGCTTTAGAGTAAACATTTTCCTTCCTGTCCCTTTTTTCTTAGAAGAGCTTGCAGTCTTTTCTGCCTTCTCCCTTTAAAGAAATAGAGTTTGTTGCATTGGATTTCTGTCCATTATGCAGAACTGGGAAGGAGGAGAAGCTATAAATTTTTAATTGTCTGGAAGGCCTTGACCTTTGGCATGCACAATTACTTGGATTCAGTCTGGGCATCTCAGCATTGTCATAGTAGTTATGATCATGCATATTCCATGGTAGTTTAACAGTTTAAGGATTTACTTAGAGCTGGAGCAACTTGGCATTTTTTTTCTTCTAATGTTTACATCATTGCCCAAAAGAATAGTCGTAATTTGTGGTTACCAGTAAAAGAGACTAAATCTTACTGCTTGTATTGCATGGGAAAGATACTGCAAATAGTATCTCAATAATAATATGTAAATAATTGTTTTGAAGATTCCGTTCTGACAATTTGGTGTGTAGTATCCAAGTACGCTGAGCACAATAGTATTTCAGTGACAAGCAAAAATATCTTTCTGTGTTCCAGCACAGAAACTAATCTGTGAAAACCTGCTGCATATGATCTACAAGTGGATGGATGACAGTGTGTAAAGAACACTGAGTCTGTTAATAGTATTATTAATAATTTACAGAGTAAAAAATGATAGTTTTTATCATCCCTTCTGCAGAAGCTAAGGAGTGAGTTAACTTTATATACAAAAATGTATCTACCTGTATAAATGTTAGGTTGTGCATGTTAGTTGAAGTTCTATGATTTAGTTTTATGTTCTTGCCACTACGGCATCTTCAGTGAGACTGCAGTGGGCCCCTCGGAAGCCTGCATTGCTTGTTTTGTTTTTTTCTTGCGTGTCCCTCTTTATGATAGCATTGTTGTTTGATCTCATTACTGCCTCTTGTCTTACCTTTCAGGGTTCTGATCCTACAGCTTTTTCTGTACTTACACAAGCTATTACTGGCCAAGTGGGTTTTGTGGATGCTGAATTCTGTACAACTTGTGGGGGAAAGGGAGCAGACAAAAGATGTTCAGTATGTAAAATGGTAAGAATCCATAAATAGTTATAATGAATCATAAAAAATAGTGCCACTGAGGTGCTGAGGATTTTGAATGCTTGACTACTTACTGTGTAGACTTATGAGGAATGGCGTGCATGCCTACACTGAAAATGTGCAAGCCATCTACTTCTGGGAGAGATGCCTGAAATTCACAAGTAGGAGTACTTGGATTTCCAAATGTGTATGTTTAAGAATTAAGAAAGAGTAAAATTTCTGTACATTTAGAGTTAACAAACAAACTATTCTTCATAGAGTTTTATATAGGTTAGAATCACTCCGTATGACCTTACAGATTGCTTAAAAATTCTGTTAAGTAATACACATAGAGAGATTTAACTTGGTACACTAAGAAATACAAGAATATTGTATATTTTTTTAGTACATAGAGATGAATTGATAGCTCTGGTAACTTTCAGGTGATGTACTGTGACCAGAACTGCCAGAAAATGCACTGGTTTACCCACAAAAAAGTCTGCAAGACCCTGAAGGAAATTCATGAGAAACAGGAACTAGAAGCTGCCAAAGAAAAAAGGAAACAAGAAAAGAAGCAAAAGGAAGGTTAGGATCTATAGTTTGCTTGCTGAAACTAATGCTGCATTAACTGCACCACAAGGAACAATAGTAACAGGTCTTAAAATCGGTAACAGCTGAGGTTGAAAGAAAAATCTTTGTTTTAACATAACAGCATACCTGTATTTGTTGGAATTCTAGTCTTTCAATTTACAAATGCTACGTACTTTCTAAAATCTGTTTTTTAAAGCTAGAGTTACACAGATTTCTGTAAATAAAGCATTCTGAATTACACTGCACTGTTTCAAAACCCAAATCTTTAATCAAAATCATGCAGAAGTTTCATGCTACTCTACCTTTTGTTGGAAGTGTTAGGACAAGTTGGATAATAGGAAAGCAGCCCATTCCTTCCAGTTGCAAAGGTTAATGTAGATGTTAATTCTCCGGTAATACTTTCTTTTTCATAATCATGGTATCAAATTGTGTTGTGTACTTTGAATGTGAAGAAAGAAAGCATTACTCTTTAAACTGTTAATAGTGTTTTCTCCCTTCAATAAGCAAGTAATTAATACATAATGACAGAAAAAACACTGTATCACACACGCACCCCCCTCAACTTACTCTGGTACAATGTTTCTGTAAGTCAAATAATAGGAAATTCACCTTTTCTCTTTTACAACATTAGATTCCCCTTCCCTTGTTTTAAGAAATGCACTGGACAAATCACACTTTTCTTATAATGGTAGTAGTCTTCACTTCAGCTGGACTGTGAAAAACTATAGCAGTCTATAAATTAGTAATAAATTAGTAATTATTGAAGTTTTCAACAGCTTCCTGTGATGATCCTGTTACAAGAGTTGCCATTGCATGGAATCAGGATGACTATGGAAGTTGGAGGCAAGGATACTAGAAATCCCTGAATATATTGCATACCAATACAGCAAAACATAATGAGCTGTGAGCAGTGTGATGCCTCACGCTGGTGACAAATGCACACGCGTGCAGGTTCGTATTAACTGAACAAGTCAGTGGCCAGGTGCTGTCCTCTTCAGAGGCAGAGACAGGATCTTGGTGGATGGCTCTTCTCCCTCCGTTCCTCAAAAGGGAAGCTAACATTTTTTGACATGTTACTACTGCACTATCTACATGTTAGTCTTCACTAACGTCTTCAGCTACATGGCCAACACACTATAGACCTTAGCAGATTATGCATTGTTAGCAAGACAGTGAATTCATCCTAGCTTCAAGTCACCTTGTGAATGGTGTTGTATCAAAGCTCTTCTTATCAACAGCAGTTTTATTTCAAAAAGCTAATAATACCCCCTACAAATCCTATACATCGGGGTGTAGGGGGGAATCCCACAGCTGCAACTACAAGCAAAACCAAGAGTTTAAGAGTTTCCAGTGTACAAGGCTGAGTGTTAAGGAAGTCTATGCTTCAGCCTGGGCTTAAGGCAGTTAGCTGCATAGCCAAATGAGACCTTGGCAGGGCTTTGGCAGTGTTGTGGCTAGCTGTGACAATGTTTTCAGCTGGCTGTCAATCATAACAGAGAATAAGAAACCAAGATTAACTCCTTTTGAAGGTGCCAGAGCCATCCACTAGGCTTTCCTCTTTCTCTTCAGAATTGCTGGCATACAACCCCTACTTAGCAGAATCAGGGCAAAAAGTTATTTAACAATTTTTGTCTCTGAAAACATTGCTTGAAAAGTAAAGGTGCAATAGCTGATTCCGTTCCATGCAGTCAGGTTATAAATTTTAGGATGACTCACTTCAACCAAAGTTCATTGTGGCCACCTGTTCATTAGCAAATAATTTCTTCAGTCTGTTATATGCAAAAATGCCTCCTACATAATCAAGTACATGCCTCTTTTTTTTTTTTAAAGAAAAACAAAACTGACCTGTACTCTATGTTTAACCAGCCTGCAGTCATTCTTTGAAAAGCTAACTGTAAGAATAGTGTCAATAAAGCATGTTTGAATTGAAAGTTAAAATAACTGTAGTGTCCTACTCTGCTCCTCTGTATATTAAAAAGAAGTGTGGCAAAATTGAAGATAAATTAATGAGATCTTTGTGTAGGGTTAGTTTCAGAGTAATCTTACACCAACATAAGCAGAACTCTAGTGTCTTAGGTCTTTTTTGATGAAGTTCGGTTAAATTAATCACTTTTGTAATTGATGCAAAAGTTTCCTAGTGTTTATTATTCTTCAGTAATAAAAATGTTTGCTTGCAGATGAGTTCAGTGTTTACTGATGATGCGATTTCTCTTTTGTTTAGATGAAGTGCAACCCGTAGAGGGTAGTTCTACAAGTGAAGAACAGTCAGATCCTGGTCCAGGTGCTACCAAAGGAGTGGATCCAAATCATGCTACTGACCAAACGGAAGAACCTGAATTTACCAAAGAGACGGAGGCACTAGCCCTGCACCCTGAAAGTCCACTGGAAAGTGAGACTGGCTTAGCTGACATTGCTCTTCAAAAAATTCAAGATTCTGAGGAGTAAGAAGAGGGTAGGAAGGGACTAAGAGTTCTGGCTACATTCCTGTACCTCAAGGGTCCTAAAGAATTTTTTATGCTGACCATGTCCGAGTTCTTACAGCATGGCTGTATGGAAAGACAGCATGTCTCTGTTCATTATGAGATGAAATACTGGCTAATTTGTCTTTAAATACTTCAGGTTCTGTTGTAGATTGTCAAAATAGGTATTTACTATCTGATAAAAACTAGAGTGGCATAGATCCATCTGTATGTTTACCAACAGTAAGCATAGTATAAATCTATGAGTATCTGTGGTTAATGAGCCACTTAGTGAAAAATAAAAAGCATTTGATTTGGATTATTCATGTTTTCAGAACCTAAAATCTATTTTAGTTGTAATTTAAATATTTTTTTCTGCAAGTATGCGGAACTGTAGTTAAAAGCATTGGGAAGCCAACTGTTAAATTGCTTTTTTACACTGCTTTCTGAAGCTTTATCTGAAGAAATTCAGTAGCAGTTAAGTTTCTGAAGATAACTCATCTGAATTCTCAACTTTTCATGACATTACTGTAAATATTTTTGACTAGTGAGTGCACAACAATAGTGTCTATTTTGTGGCAGTTTTATTAAATTATACTGCTGCTTCAGATGTCTCGAGCTGACTATGAAATGTGTGTTTCAACAGAATTATTTCAGTATTGGTTTGGTCAAAAATATTTCAAGTTTATCACAGTCTAATGAAGGGAAGACCAGAATGACTTAAAATATTTTGACTGACAACAATAATGGTTTCTAAATCTCAGTTTTCAGGTAAAGATGCCTTAGAGCACACTGGGATGTTGCTTATGAATTATTTCATAAACATAAAAGATGCTTAATACTGTTCATGCTGAACCTGGTCCGACTGAATTAGATGGGAAAATTCATGTGTGAATTGATAGAACTGGGATTTCACTTAGGCTTTCAACTAAATACACTATCTAGAAAATAGCTTCCCTTAACTATGCTGTTTTCACTCAGATTTACTACTGTGTCTCATTAAATCAATGGGAATGCCACAAGCGAAAATATCGCTTGCTGCATAAGGATGGCAAAATTTGAGATTCTCTAATTGTTGGATGAATAACTGGTGTTTTGAACATGGCAATATCCTTCAACTTAGAGGAATAAGGACCATCCTCAAAACAGAGGAAAAATGCTATTAATTTTTTACTATTTAATATCTTGAAAGTTTTTGTTTAATATTCTGAAAACTGTAAGAGTGAGGATACATAAATGCACCTGTGCAGGAATGTACCTGTATTTTAATTTTAAGGATTAGTAAATGGTGAAGAATAAAGGGAAGTTTTTTAAAAGAAGGGAGCTGCGTGGCAATTCTGTTTACTGCATCTATTAATGCCTGTTGGGACACACAGTGACATTCTCATTTGACATGCATGGGCCTCCTGTAGCTCAGGTGTACAAGTTTAATTTCATGACAATTGGCAAGCAAGAGATGCATGCCTGGAACTTAGATATGGAGTCATGATGTAGTCTCCATCCATTCTTGGATCTGGGAATGCAGAAGTGCTGCTGGTTCCCTATTCTACACATAGCATTTGGGGCTCGCAGGGATGCATTGCTCTTTAAGGTTTCCCTGAGAATGCAAGCCCTTGGGGACAAACAATTCAAGATTTTAGAAGTATGGTGAAATCCACAGCACAAATCCAGCTTTCATTCTGCCAGCCAATGCTTTTTCTTGATAAAGAAGAAAAGCCCAAGCACTAAGAGAAAGTATGAACATTGGAAATAGGTGTGAAGTGTGGGATCGTTGACGCAGATTATGGAGTTGCATTTGTTCTCATTCTAACTTGAAAAGGCTTCAAAGTCATTATGAGCAGAGGCTGCCACACTTCCCTCTCTTTGCAGCAAGTCTCGGAGGAGAGCAATTGCAATCCAAGTTAGGGTCCTGGTGTGCACTGACGCTCCAGAGCTACCTCTGCCTTCCTCAGCTTGAGTGGCGACAGCTCTTCTGTTGGAAGATCATGGTCCTGCATAAACTTGGGGTTATGACTAGCTCTTGCATAATCATGAATTGGAGGAAACATCTCGTGACGTTACTTATAAGGAACTTAAAGTAGAATGAAAATTCATATGCAATTTACTGATTCCTTAAGCAAGGCTTTAAGTGACAAGACAGCTGTGGAGTGCAAAGCCAACAGACACACTCTTGCACCTTCAGGGGTGTGTGATTCAAAAGACTTTTCTCCCTTCCACTAGGAAAAATGGAATTCTCCCTTCTTCTCCAGCTGTTTGCCAGATATAAGAACATAGCAGCTGTGAATCTGTCTAGCTTGTTTCATCACAGTTCGTGCTCCCTAGTTTACTTTCAGGCTAAGTGTTTTTTAATATCGACTCTTTTCACCCTCGGAAATCTGATTGAATTAAGAATATATAAAAGCTGCTGAAACTATCTGAGCATATCTTCTAGTGAATTAAATGTTGCATGTTCAAATCAGTTTAGATTTTTGATGCAGGTAGATTTTAAAGGTTTTTCTTCATCTAACTAAAGGGAATTCTCAGCAAAATTTGAAATCACCTTTGTAATTTGAGTATTTCTTCATATATAAATAGGTAACATTATTCCTTTTGCACTAACAGCTCTAAAGCAGACTCAAACCTTTTGACAAAGCTCAAATGGTTGAGTATATGGAAAGCACTGCCTTTTAAGTACGGTGGACATGTTGGCAGTCAGTGATCCAACTTGTCCCTCGTTGGAGAGCATCCAACATTTACAAACTACAAATATGAACAGGGAGCAAACATTACAATGAAGAGCTTCTGGATGCCATGGTAGGGTTTTTTTGTTTAATCTATGTATTCCTGGGACACTTGTGTGCAACAGTGGGAGGGCCAAAAAATCTAAGAGGTTTTGACAGACATTTCACCACCAAAGATTACATATGCTATCCTGGTTTCGGCTGGGATAGTTAATTTTCTTCCTAGTAGCTGGCATAGTGCTGTGTTTTGGACTTAGTATGAGAATAATGTTGATAACACCCTGATGTTTTAGTTGTTGCTAAGCAGTGCTTACACTAGTCAAGGTGTAATGCTCTGCCAGGTGCACAAGAAGCTGGGAGGGGGCACAGCCAAACTGGCCAAAGGGCTATTCCATACCATATGGCGTCATGCTCATATATAAACTGGGGGGAGTTGGCCGGGGGGTAGCGATTGCTGCTCGGGGACTGGCTGGGCATCGGTCAGTGGGTGGTGAACGGTTGCATCACTTGGGGTTTTTTTGTTGTTTTTCCCTAGGTTTTGTGGAACAAACAAAATGACCCATTGTCTTCTCTGAGCCCATCTATATGCTCAAAAAGATCACAAGAAGTCATGTTAAAATTCTTTAACAGTTACTCCTGTAAAACATATATTTTCTTTTCAAAAGCTATATTATTTGGGGAAAATGTTAAATTAGTTGTTAAAAAAGATTCTGTAATAAAATTCTTTATGTTGAAACATTGCATTGCAGCATTCTCTGAGCAGAAAACTGAAACAATGCTTCATTTCACTTTAATTTTTCTTTAATCAAAAGAAGACAGGGCAAAAAAATATTCCAGGCCAGAAATACTGTGCCTCTAATTTGATCCAAAAATTTGAAATCAATGAAATTTACTCTGAAATGATATTGCTTACTACCTTAGTCTAGCTCCAAGTGGAATACAGTCTGCTTTCAGAGAAAAATCTCTTAAATTCAGCCTTTTCCATGTCTTTTAGGACATGTAAAATCTACAGATTCTGGGATTGTGAAATTGCTGCTATGGAACAATTACATCATGGACTGCATCCGTGAGCATAGTCAGCTGTCAGAGTTCAAAAGACTCAAGACTAACTAGGGATTACACTTACTAAATCCTAATGGACAGTTACTTAGAGAGGACCTCTTTAAGAAAACATGTTAGCCGAAGCTTAGTTTGGTCTAGCTTCTCTGTAGACTGATTCAATTTGAGAAATTAAATATTCTTGAAACCTAATCAAAACCAAGGTGTTGATCTACCTTTTAAAACCACAAAGATGCGGCTAATTTAAGGGCATTTACAAAATACATGGAACTTTAAGCAAAAAATAGGGAAGTTGAAATCAAAAAGGAAGGAATCTAACCTCAAAAAGGTGACAGGAATTATGACATTTAGCAAAGATAAAGTCCTGTATCTGGGATGCAGTAATCCCAAGCAGCAGTACAGACTGGGATCTGTCTGTATCTGCCAAAAAGAACCTGGGGGTCCTGGTGGACAGCAAGCTCACCTGGAGCCAGCAGTACGCCCTGGCAGCACCAAAGGTAAAGGTGCCATGTATTGGTGAAGACAAAAGTATAGTACAGCTGGCAGATCAAAAGTGTAATTATTCCACTTGACTTGGCAGTTGCTAGGCTGCACCTGGAATACTGTGTCCAATTTGGTCAACTCAGTTTAAGAGAGACATTAAAAAAGCAGAGAGGTCCAGCAGGGGTGCCACCATGATGATCAGAGGGCTGGAGGAATTTGGTTTGTTCAGCCCAGAGAAAGATGACTTGGGGAGATCTAATCACAGTCTTACAATACCTAGAGGTAGTTATAGAGAAAATGGGGGGATGCACAGTGACAGGACAATAGCCAACAAAGCCAAGTTGTTGCAGGTGAAATTCCACCTGATTATAAACTGCTCTGGAGTGCAATTAAACACTGAAAGAGATTGCCAAGCAATGGTGGTACCTCCCTCACTGGAAATACTTGACTCACCTTGACAGGGCACTGGATAACTAATCTCAAAACCTGCTTTCAACAGGAAGGTGGGACTAGATAAGCTCCAGAGATCCCGGCCAACCTAGACTCTCCTGTGACTCTGTGCTAACTTAGGAGAGAAAGAAGGAACTCAGAAGACAAGCCACAGGCTGAAGAAGGGCTTTGATATGTCATATAGCATTGACTTTAAGCCTTTGGCAGAATGAAGGGAGAAAGGTGTGAGGAAATGCATTATTTTCCATCTATATGCACATCTTCCACTAGCTTCCTTAGTGGTAACAGGTTAACAGGTAACTTCTAAAGAAGCTGAAAGTGTCAGGTGTAGTGCTACAGCATTGTGTGACCCATGTGGTTATAAAAGAGAGTGTGTTAAAACCAGTCGGCAGTCTTGGGGCAGTGCATTGTGTATGGCAAGTCCTGTCTCTCCAAAAGGACCAGTTAGCAGAGGCGTGCATCCTGGGAGCGTATTAGCAGCCACAGACAAGAGCTAGATATCGGCATGCTTAAAAGCTCATGGTTCCACTGTATTGAGACCAAATGAGTATCCTCATAAAACTAAGAGTTTTCAGTGCATTCATGTGGCACACAAATTAGCAAATTGAAACTTTATCCCTCACAGAAATGAGAAAAGTTTAATGGTTGCTTTCTCATATCTTTGTTTTGAGGGAGGAAGACAAATTACTGCTAGTGAACATGGTAAGTCTAATTCTCCAGTAGAAACTGTATGGAATGAAATTATTTATCCTTAGTTTCTTAAAAATTAACTTGCTGTTTAGCTTTAATAATTTCGGATAGCACAAGTATGGTAAGAATTGCATTCCAAGCAACTTTTATTGTAATATTGCCACTATTTATAATTTGTTTTCTTAATTTCTTCACTCTCCATATTACATATCTGATGATAAAGGAATGTTACACTAATACTTTTTTTGCTGGAAGTTCATTTAATTAGATGCATGTTTTAGTGTACTTGTTTTATAGAGATATTAACTTACTTAAGAGGCTTATCTTCACACCAGAGAGAGGAATAATTTTTTTCTTAAGGAAGAAAGCACTCATCTAAATTGGATTGTCAGCTTCTCATGGGGTTCTTCCACTTTGTTTTCAAGCCGTCTTTCTTGGCAGGTGGCTACTTTGTTCCAATCAACAGAGGAAAATTCCATTAGAGATCTTGTCATTGCCCGTAGTAAAACGGCATCTTCGGGGTTCTCAAATGGTACTCTGCAAAAAGAACAAAGCAAATGCGCATTATCTGAATGTTTCCAAACTACTTGGGAGCTAATTTACTAGAGTTGCTGTGTAGGAAGTGAAGTTAGATGTCATAATGACACTAAGAGCGAGGATTTGAAAATTTTAAATGTTTGGAAGGCTTCCTTCTGTTAACAAATTTAAGAAAGCAAAACAAAATGAGAAAAAGTCAGAATCACAGGATTCTAATGAAAAGAAATCATGCCATAAATTATTTAAAATACATTTATAGTAGACTTTAAAATGTTTTGTTTTCACTGCTTTTTTTTTCCCCCACAAAAATTATAATTGTTGTATACTTTTAATGCTCTGATTCAATGGAAATCATAAAAATAATTTTATTATTTCATAATGCTATGATACCCATTAATGCAAATGCATATTTATTTCAACATGGATCTTTTAACTAGCCACCACACAAATATCCCTTCTCTAAGCTCTGAATCCAGAACACTGTGAGCTTGTGTTGTTCATGTATCCTGCCACAGCTGCAGTCTGGGAGAGAAATGTGGCAGACTCACAACATCAGTGCAGAACTGACAAGGACTTCATGTTAGACCAAAACCATTTGACTCCAATACAATATTAAAATCTGATCTTATAAGAACTTACTTACTTCATAAAGACGTACTTGTAGCAACACACACCTAATATAAACCATGTGACTATTTCCACTGAGTATAACACACTTTGTCATGAAAAGGTACCTTGCAAAGCCTAAGCATCTACATAAGATGGAGAGGAAGCTGTGCATCCATTGTATCAATGAGGACAGCTAACTCCACTGAAAGCAGGTAAGAATTCATTTTTAAACATAAATTAGCTTGATTGTAAAGAGCTGTACTCAAAGCAAGTAGCTATATAAAATCAAATTGCTAAAGGATATCATGATATGTAGGTTTTTATTATTTCCTTTAATAAATTTTTCAAATATTTTCACATGTAAAGCTAGAAAGTAAAAACAAGCCTGATATCTGAAGTTTGTAAATTTACTCTTACAAAGATAGCATCTAAAAATGTCATCACATTAAAATGCAACCTTTATACTGCCTCAATCCAGACACAGAGATAACAGGGTTAAGTTTTACATCTATTTCTGTGATTTTGAAACCCCACAGAATAAAAGTAACATCAAGTACAGACTAAAAGAGTTTCATTCTACAAGTCATAATATTTTCCAGAGAGTATGTATTTTTGAACAGCCAGTCAGGAGAAAGTTTTCTGGCATAGAACAGCTATTCTGATGCTCTAATACTTAGAGTGTCCTTTTTCTAGTCATCGGTATTTGATCTTATAAATAAATAGCATTTTTATATACCCATTTCCAAATGTGAAATACCTTTCAATATTAAATTTCAGACAGCAGTGGGTAGGTTGTCTCATCAGAATAGTATGGAGTTGCAACTATGTTAAATACAAAGACCAGAAATTTTTTCAAAAGCTCATTTTTACTGGATGTTTTCTCTGGTTAGGGTATTTTTTAGGCATGAGAAGAGGAAATTCAGCAAATGCTTCAGAGATGCAAAAGAAAAAAAGAAAATCCAAAAAATTACTTACTTATTTGTGTGATTTCCAAATTCACAACCTATAACAAAAAGTTCAGATTAAGACATTAATGGTTGTACAGCATTTTGGTGTTATAAAAGTATAAAAACCAATGACTAATGGGTGATTAGCTGAAGATTACCATCCTGATCCTAAATTACTTGTTCAAATGAACTGAAAACTAGCAGATGATTTGAAATGTTCAAGATCATCTTTTATTAAATTACTGTGGAAACAAGTATCTGTTGGGGGTTAAGTTTATGTAGTTTTTGTATTTTATTTCCCATAGACATACATATCCATGCCTTTTTTTTTTCTTTCACAGAAAAATGATGCCACTATCTATATATGTGAATGATTGCATGGTAGAGATAAAGACAATTGTTTGTCTACTTTGATAATTATCAGCAAAACAAATTAATTATTAAATATGATGAAACTATCCTTCTTTCCCCAACCTTTTCAAAATTATTCTTAAATACATTGCTTTCAGGTTTACTGTTGTGATGTATACATTCAAAAAAAAAATTGCAGGTATTTTACAACTGTTCCAAACTTCACCTACTGTTTAAAATGCTACTGTTTGAGTCTTCTGTGCACAATATTGTTTTTCTTATGTTTAAAACATCAAAAAAGCAGACGAGATTGTGTGGGATTTCAAGGTTTGTTCTGGGTTGTCATACGGTACAAGTCACAAGGCTCCAGGTGGTATTCACCTGCCTTCTTGTGCCAGGATGTGATGGATGCACTCTAAATCACTCATTTGCGACACAGGATCATGCTGTCTTCCAGATCTGAATGTTTTAAGAACTCTAAAAATTACTTTATATGCTATTATAAGACATCATTAAAATATTCTCAGCTTGGAAAGCATAAAAAGGAATCTGCTTACAAAACTGGGTAAGATATGTAAAATTTAAAACACTACTTAGAAGTACTTTCTTCAAGAGATTATTTTATAAAAGCACTAGAGGGCATCAAAACTCTATGCTGCTGATCACTGTCTGAGACTCAGCCTAGAAGTGTATTAATTAGAAAAAAAAGAAATTTTGTTTGTTCAGCTATCTTTAAAGACAATTCTGTAACTATAGGGAGTAAGTAGAACTTATCTGCCACAATACTGTTAGTAGAAGGATTCATTTGTTACCTGTTGCTGCTACTAGTACTTACTTTATGATGCAATTTGGTTGAGTTCCTGATGCCTTTATACTTTATTACTAAAATCAAGAACTTTTTATCAAATTAATGAAAAGAACTTTTTCTAATTCAAATCACCTTAAAATGCATGCTTTTCCTTACATTATTATAAATACCTGAGGGCATCATCAGTATTCTGGCTGGTTGAGTGCATCTGCTAGATCCCACTGTAGTCCCCAGGGGTGTATTTACTCTCTTTCCAAAAGCTATTGACTGCATGACACAAGACCTTTTGCGGTTATAAAGATGAAGTGCTGACTCCCTTTCTCTTTGTGTAACTGCTGTGAAAAGGGATATAAAAAAATTATTTTTTTCTATCAACTTAAATGGCTGGTATTATCTACCTGCATGCAGAACTTAATTCACTTTTTTTGTGCAGAGTTTTGTAACAACAGCAGTGTAAACGTGCATAATTTCACAACAATTCAAAATGGGAATGTGGAGTGATACTTCCTAAGGCTTTAGGGTGAAGCCCTGTCCAATAAAATACATTTTTCTTTTGAGTGCAGTAGGATCAGAAGTTTTAAACCAAGAAACTAGAAAGCAAGACTCTTCATACCACTTAAATGAGATCTACTGCAGAAGTCAGTAAAGATTTGGAAGTTCTTTTATGAATAGCAAAACCAAATCCTGGTTCAAGGCCAGTTCAATTCCCATTGCTCAATTACAGAGAAAACTGTAGGAGTGCAATCAAAAGAAAAGCTTCAAATTTTCCTGTTTTGCACGTTAATTCAAAAATAGCTTTAAATTTTAAATAAAGAGTTTGAGACTGTTAAGTCAAATAGAGGATTTTAACTTCAGTGATATGAACTGCATACTAATCTAGTACTTCAGCTATGCAACCAAAGTGAGCTAAAGGTTTAGAACAAGTAACTAACTCTGGCAGAAGCATTTTGAATTCAGGGAAGTTTTTAAGTCATGGTGTCTAAGGGACCAATTAGGAAGGAACTGCAGTAGTCATGCCCGGAGGTAACAGAAGTGTGAGCACGTCTTGTGTAAAGGAGACAGCCAGGACTATGCTGTGGTAATGTTCCACAGATGGTGAAGAAGCTTTGTAATGTTATAGTTTACTAAATAGAAAGTCCAGGGTACAGCCTGATACAAATTAATGCCTCAAGTCTTAGTCCAGGACTGATTACAGTATAACTGTATTTAGATTAAGTCCAGGAAGTTTTACCAAAGTGTTTCTAGAGCTGTAAATGCAACACGTATTTTCCAGCACATTAAGCTTCAGTCGTAGCTCCCTAGTCAAAAATGATCATTAGTGAAACAGCCTGACAGACGTGCTAAGCACAGATGTAACACAAGACCAAATATTCAAGAGACTGGAGGTACCAATGCAAAATGAATGTGTAAGCAAATGGCCATGCGATCAGATCCAGCAGCTCCTCATCAACCCCTGCCACATGCTGTTGGCCCATCCACCAGCTTTCCTTCATGACAGAGCTACACAGTCTGCCAGCACCTGCAGATGTCCTGTGGCTGCCTTGCTCAAGTCCTGCATCCTGATTCTCCTAAAGCAGTCCTGAGCAGGTTTTCAAGATTACATTGTTTCTCCTTGCTACTTTCTTACGAGCTAGAGCTGGGGTAGGAATCAACACCTTTCTCAGTGCTCTCCAGTCATTTTCACTCCTCTTACCAATCACATAGGTCTCCAAACACCAGAGACAAAAATCACCAAGGTTGATTTTCTGGGTCCACTGTGGCACGTCTATGGATGGACTGATTTATCATCTGGCTATTCTTAAGACAATTTTTTTTTTCTGTAGAATTTAGAGTAGACAAGCTGTGAAAGATCTCTTGATGATTTTTGAAGATTTGTATTTGAAAGCTTGGTCAGCATGTACCTCATCAAGAAATACATATTTAAACTGTACAGAAACATGTAGATAGCTGAGGATATTATCCATATCTAAGTAAACATGCTCATCCATGTGAATATACCAGTTTGAATGCACAAATGTAGGTACATGTTTCTAAGCATAGGCTTTTATCTGTCTTTCGTACCCAAAAATATATAGACCAAGATACAAGATAAACATACATGTAAAAGAACAGGCAAGATTAATTCACCTATTTTTCCAAACTGATTAAAATCAAAAGCAACTGTCAATGCTTTGTGAGAAGAGGAAAGCAATCCTTACACTTCCTGTCAAGGAGCTGTACTGAAGGAAGGAAATATATCACATAAAGCCGGTAGTCTGGGTCTTGTGCCAGAGGGTTATGGAATAGGTCTGCAAAAAGTATACAGAAAAAACAAACAACATCACAAAAAAAACCAAACCCAGCAAAAAAACCCAACTTAGCAAGGCAGGAAAATTAAAGATCACTAGTAGCCAAAGATTTTGTACAAAATATTATCAAATTAAAATTGTTCTTATGCTAGGTAAACAAAGCACAGTCTCTTTACACATGCAAAATTACTCCACTAAACACAGACTGCAAGAATTGGCTTATTGCAGAGTATGCAAAATACCACAGGCAAGAATTGAGTAACAGTGCGATCATGCACTCCAAACCTATGAAGGTTTTTTTTTATTTTTTATGATATACAGACAAAAACACTAAGAGTTTGCCTTGGATTTTCTTATCTATTATTAGGTGATGCCTATTTTAAATAATAGTAGTGTTTTAGGTGTGACAGCTTAAAGGTAAGACACAAAATTTGTAGGGGGAGAGAGTTATTAAAACCAGACGAGCTTTAGGACACCTAAGGCTTTACCATAGCTGATATAAAGTTTTTATCCCATAGACACAATACAAAATGTAAATACCCAGTCTTCTGATGTTTTGACACATGATGAGTTTGAAAACTCAAGAAACTTAAAGAGTAAAATGTCTGAAAGGGCCTAAGTTCCTGAGAACCTAGGTCCCACTAACTTTCATTGAGACTTGAGGTACTAAGCTCCAAAAGCCCATTAGCAACTTGACTAAAATACTTACATTCAGGTTCATATTACCTGAATAACCAAACCTTTGCAACACAGAGACAGGTATCAGTGCTGTGTTGCTGCTTTGCCAGATGTGGAACATTTGCCTAGCTGACATGTCAGATCAGTTTGTTTCATGAGAGTGATATCTGAGGTTGATTAAAATAGAAACTGGCTCATTCCCAGACCAGCTAACAAACAAACAAACAAGTGGTGTTGGGTGGGGTTTTTTTCTAAATGAAAAACATAATAATGCTATTTTTCTCCTTATACAAATGCTGTTCTTCTGAGACAGTAAAAATAATCAGGAGGCTGCTACCTTAAGATCAGAGCAGAGAAAAAAATATCTTAAATTAATAATTTTGACAATTTCTACCAAGCTTTACACTGGTCTGTTTTTCCCTTTTTGAGGAGAGGCTGTGGCTAATATTCACTCTAGGGCAAAAAATCCTGTTATAAGTAATTTTAGCAGTTAGGGAGGGAAAGATGGCATTACAGAAGCAAGTAAGAGATACTAGAAGAAAAAAGTCTGGAAATATTCCACACAGATTTGTAAACTACAAGATGCCATTTCACATGCTTCAGGGTAAGTATGACTGCCAAAGAGGGCTCAGTGCTTGATATGATTTAGCAGTTATTTTGAGGACGCAGTAAGGCTGGAATGGGCATTTGGTAACTCCTACACAGAGGAGAACTTAAAATATTTTAATTCTTTAACAAATTTTAAAGTACTTTGCCACTGTACTTAGAAGTAGTAAGAGACCCACAAGGTGGCAGCAAAAGAAAGTTCCATTTTTACCAAATGAAGCAGTATATAGCTTTTTTTTCTAGAAAGTGTTAATCATAAAGAATATAAGGTATATATCTGATAAGCCTGTTCTTGAGTCAAGAAAATATGTGATAGCATTCCAGAGAGAAAAATGTTTCAGAAAGATCTCTCAAAGCAGGTACATTTGGTAGTAGAATGGAATGAAGATGTGAGAGAGATTTTTCGAAGGCACAAACCAGGTTTGATACTAAGCCCTTCTGAATCTGGATGCTACTTGAAGCACATCCCTCCTCATCTACACTGATTTCTAGGTTTGTTTTCGAGTATATGAATTTTCCTACTGCTCATTTTTACAGTAAATCCAACCATTGTATGGATCAAGACGGTCTTATTTTACAAAACATCTGGGATCAATTCTTGGCTCTGCTATCTACTTTCTTGTCAAGGTTATGCAATTTTACTTCTACAAATTAGGGATAATGCTTTCTTCCTCCACAGTTCTGTCTGTTTTCTCTATTTGGAGTGTAGGAAAACAGTGTGCCTAACCCACATGGGGCAGAAAGGAACAACTGTGGTACAAACATAATGAAAAACAAAAGGAGTTTTCTGAGGTCTAGCAGCAAGATGTTATCAGCTGTGGATAATAAATCAGTTGAGGCAATTTACAGAGTACGTAACAAAAATCTTGGATTCCAAAAGGGAGATGTGAGCACAAGGTTACTCCATAAAGAAACCCTCCGTATCTCCCAAAAGGCTGCAGTTGTGAACAATCCACTCAGTAAATCTTTAGAAGCTGAGTGTCTTCCCTAAACACCTGAGGAAGAATGGTGTTATGCTACAAATCCAGTGCAGGACAGTTGCTAAAAATCACAAGAGAGCCTTAAGGAAGAGATATGCAGCATTTTGGCAGCTGGATGCTACTTCTGAAGTGAACAATAATAGTGTATTAGACTGCTCCATTTTAGTAGTTCTAATGTCCCTAAAAGCTACAAACTAATAAAATGTTATTATGCATCCAGAAGTTCTGTTGAAGGCTAGCAAGTGGGTTTTTTTTTAATCGGATTGTCCGGCAATAAAAAAGATCTACTCACAACAGTGAGAACTCTCCCATTCCCAAACCAGTTTTTATTTTATAAAGGTGAATTATGAGCGCAGGCCTTTTCAAAGCTACACAGTGTAAATTCTGCACCTATTTCACATTTCTGAATATTACAAGTAGGCAAATAAATGATGTTGTAATATGATATGATATATAGAATATGACTTTGAAAATTTATTTTGTTCATTTACTGCTGTCATTTACTTCAAATATGACAGTGCATTTTATTAAACCAATAGAGTCCTGTTAATTTGAGAACTCATTATTATGAAATCTCTTTGAAACAAACAAATTGACAATTTTTTCATGACTGCAAAGGTCAAAAAAGAATGACTGTAAAGTTAAGGTTTTTAAGGCTATTAAGTTTCTTCCACTGATTAGCGTTTACTCTCATATCTTTGAACTAAAGAACAGGTTTTTTATCAGGGTAGATTGGTATATTCTATATATTGTTTGATAGTTCTCTTAAACACTTGCTTTTCTATGGTGGTGGCTAGTCCAATATGCACCCAGTTTTCACTATGCCTTTGTGACTGCCATTCATAAGAACTGGGCAGCACTTTAACTATCTGTTATTTGTCTTTATTTCCCACAGATGGTTGCAATAAGTACAACAAACTCCCTGTGCTTTGTTGAAGCCTATTCTTAATTGGTAGGGCTATAACATTAAATTCAAGTGACTGCACCATTCATACATAGGATGCCTGTCCAGACTTTGCCTAATCACTTCCAACAACTGCATTCTTAAATGGACTATTTTTTCAATCTTGCATATAATGAAAAAAATTACAATAATTTGGCTGGCATGTTGTCTTCCTAAACACTTGATTTGTTTTTTAATTTTGGCCCAGTGTCAAGTTCAATTAAGTACTTTTCAAGCCATATTTTCCTTTCCCGCAATCTGACATTCAATTTTTTGAATGCATAAGGAGGTATGGCTTGATGACATTCACCTCCATTAATTGTGTCACTAAGACACAAAACTTGTTTCCTGTTTTCTCAAAGTACTGAGCATTTGGCATGACCTATGATGACATTCTTTTAGGAACCATGGAAAAAGACTGCTTACACTTTCACTTTCAATAGGTTAAGAGCATATATATAATCCTACTTTCCCTGGAGGCTAATTCTTACATTTTAACTTAGTGGTGCCAACACTGTCTTGTATAACTTAATTTGAAATTTCAGAGCCTATGGTACTTTCATTTCCAGCCAGTATATCAAAAAGTATGCTACTTAACAGATATTGCTATACTTAATATCTAAAGGATATTCATTCTTAGACTCTACAAATCCATAGAGCCTGCCAAAAAATGCAGAAAGTAAGTTCTCTGAGCAACAGAATTAATGATGCAGGAATTTGGGTTCTATAACCTATCACACACACTCTCAACAGCAGTAACACCTGTTTCTCAACTCCCTTCACCTTTGTGATAATCTCTCTGGACTCTCATGTTCCCTTACAAAAAGGTAGCAGTAAACTGCTTTGACTGCCTCCAAGCTACTCATCCAGGAGACTAGCTAGCCAGCAGCCAAAAAGAGTTAACTTCTGAACTCATTTGGCAGTTTTTTCTTAGTTGAGGTACTCTCTGTGGAATTTTCATGTCTTAGAGATCTCTTTCTTCTGTCAAATTTGGTTGAAATTGATAATTAGCTTCAAAGGCTATTGGCAAGTGATGTGGAAACAGACAAGAAACATCCTGATAAGAAACACAAAAACCCTACTACTTGCTGTTCTGCAAAGTAAAAATAAGGTATTACTTAGGGTCTGCAAGCTTATCATTCCTTTCAATTCCTTCACTGTTTTGCCAAGTTTTTTTAACTGGTTGTTGTGAAGCAACAGAGTCTGCAATGCACATAAGTGTTTCAGAGCACCTGAAATAAAATGAAAAATAATTAATTATTCTCACCGTATCTGATTGCCTTTATTAGATAATTGCTTTGTTATACTGCACACTGAATTAGATATTCTAGTTACCCATCTATGCCTGCCTTTTGGTAACACCTTGCATGAGATTAGTAAAAAAAAAAAATTATCAGATTTCAATATCCCTTTCATCTTTCTAGTCACATCCTTTGAACATATGCCTTTTTTCATTCCAGTTCCTTCCATTTGTCCCCATCACCCTTGCCTCAACAAATCAATATCAACTGCATCCTCGCTTCTTCCTCCCTTCCTTCCTCCTATATCCCAGTAATCTTTGATTAATTCGTCTTCACTTCCTTTTACCCTTACCTAATATACCTTTGCCTCACAAACAATAGTATATCCCTAATACTACCTTTGCCTCACAAGCAATAGTGAATTCCTTAGAAAACAGTTCAATTTCAAATAATTATTAATGTATGAAAAAGTTATTACAAAATATTGTTGTGGCTGACTGAGACTATGTGTTCACATCCTCACACCACATCAGGCGTAGACATCTCATTTTCCAAATTCTATACAGTATTTCTCATCCACATTTCTCTACCAATGATACTTGCCCTTCTGTTTACCCATATTTTGTTATCTTCTGTATTGTCTCTCGTTCCCATATGTTTGTTTCTTTCAAACATTCATTTTTCTCAAAATCTCACAGAAACTAATAAACATCATTTCTCATCCCAACATTTTATAGGGACAGAGAAAAGTAAAATATTAACATTTAAAATGTCAAGAATATACAAAAATTTATTATGCTTTGGCCTCTTAATTCACAAATTCACTAGTCTGGTACAGCCAATTTAATCTACCAGAGCAAGCAAAACTGAAATAGAAGTGTAAGACAGATGCAATTTTACAATAAAACAGTTTTGCAGTAACTTTGCAAAATACTTCTGATTATAAATATAACTGTATCATGAAGAAACTGCAGAACCTTAGTGACTACCTTACCAGTGGGACAACTTACTGATTTATTACCCTTTTATTTTCATGTTAAGTCCATCAGCACTGCTATCAGTTTTTCATCATATAAACATAAATGGCTCTCAAAAGGTACTTCTATCAGCTTACGGAGTACCTGGTCAGCGAGAGGACTACAAATCACCATGTAAAAGGAGCTTTGCATGTTAATTTTCAATATGAAATATGGTCACATAAGATCAAAAATATTTTACAATTGTCTGACATTAAAGTGAATGACATTTCATCCCTTAGACCAGGATAAACGTACCACCTTATTGCCACTCAAGTATGCTGGAACAATTAAATCTCTAAGAAAATAATTAATATGTATTGTTATGCATACATAGGAGCTTTCAACCATTAAGTTACCTGCCGTCGTCCACTTTTATAAATTTGAATGCCAATACACAGAAAAGAAAGTATAGGCCTCTGCTCAACAATCTAAAAAGGGAATATTGGTACCTGATATATCTGTCAGTTCATTATTGTTGAGATAGAGTTCAGTCAGGCAATAGTTTTTGATCAAAAAGGTTAAATCTTGGATCTGAAATTAGAGTTAGGAAAACTGTTATATGTCAGTCTAAATTTAACTTTGGAGAAATATAAACACAGCCTCTTGAAAAGTGTTTACCTATAGGGAGTTTCTTATATTTCTGTTTAAGACTCTTGGTTTAAGGATTCTCTTGAAAGCTAAAGCTCATTAGAAATATTAATTACACATCAAATACACATAGCACAGCCTAACCTAACTTTTTGAACTACAAATTTAATATTTGTATTTGGAAACAGATTTAATTGAATTACTGGTCTTCACATTTTCTTTTCCTTCTATTCACATTTGAAATATTTTTTATTGTAAGAACACCCTTGTAGGATGTAATAATTCTATGTTGATTTAAGAATACTCCTGAAATATATCCTTGGAAGAAGCCGATCATCTAGTTTTAAAATTATTTCTTCATCAGCAGGTCCAAAGAGCACATACTTGTTCTGGAATTCCAAAAATGACATTTAATCAGATTTACAGAATCAATTACAATTACAGAAAATAAATTTACGTATGGGTATATTCCCAATACAGAGTTATCTTCAGTCCCTATGAAATCTCATCACCTTGCTTGGAGAAGCTCAGTTCTAATATTGTCTTCACTGCAATGCAAGGTAAAGTATATGCAATGGGATACCAAGCTGACCATTATAATAGTGGAGAACTGGGAGTACTAATGGTGCCTAAGTATTTATCCTATAGTTTAAATGCAAGAACAACAACCAGAATTTTATTCCTGACACTACTTTGATTTCTGTGATGCAAAGTCATTTGTTAGTGGGAGAATGATTTCAGTCCTTGAATTGTGCTACTGATTTTAAAACAAACGTGCTTTGCTCTGTGTATTAACAGTATCTGAAAGCTGGAAGGAGGACAATAAGACAGGTTTTTCTTTTCCTAAAGTTCTCTGAAATCCTCTGAGAAAAGATACTTTAAAGTTAATAATAATACCATTATTATACCAAATAATACCATTCTCTGAGTCTTGTTTCACCTCAGAAAAAGCGGCTCAGTGAAAACAGCAATATTCTACAAATAAAAAATTCTATTCTTCACAATGATTATTGTATCTTCTATAGTGTAAAGCCCACACATACCTATTGTGTTTCTCTATCTTCGACAAGTTTGGTTTGTTTAGGATCATCTGAAATTTACTTTTTTGTGATAAAATTATTGTGATTCATTTTTAAGGAAAGAAAAAAAGATCTCAGGTCTTCTGAGTTCAGAAAAATATGCTTCCCCTATTAGAGCATTTAGCTGAGACTTCTCCTAAGAAAAGCCCCTGAGTGGCTTCTCCACACAAGTTATATAGAAAATGGTATTTCCACACAAGTTATATAGAACAACAGAAGAATGCTCTTTGTTACTGCTTAGGTAGGAAAGTGAGATCTGTGCAAAAATCAGATTTATTTATCTTTTATGGTCAGCAAGATCAGATCTGCTTAGTCATCAGGCCATTTCCTCTAATTCTTTAGTGTCCTTTAGAAATACAAGGGAAAGCCTTATTATACCTGTGATTTTAGTTCAACCTTTTAATGTATCCATATTTTTGCTTTTTTTGAAAATAGTTGGATAACCACAGGTCTTTCAATGAAGTCGACAGAAGATGCTATATAACTGATGTTAGCCTGGGGCAGCAAATATATGTACACTCCTAAGTGACATGGAATGTAAATTTATTTTTTCTGCTGCTCACAGAGCTACTTACTTACCTAAGCAAGCAATTCTGGTGTTTTAAGAACTTTAGCCCATGGTGAAAGTCATGTAAACTACTGTACAGTAAGATATTTAAAAGCAGGTTAGAAATTCATGGGTTTTATCACTTTTCTTGCTTTTTAATTACCAGTGGCTAATGGTGAAGGTTTGGATTCAATTCAACCATTTAATAATGGTTGGCTATGTATTCAGAGATTTCTAAATCAGATAATTCTACTGTCAAGTAGATGATTTTGTGTAAGATACAATGTGCTTACACTTGGCTGGAAACTGAATGTCCAGATATTCGACAGAGCATTCTCTTAAAATCCCTATGGGATATAATAAATACTATAATCTAGATTTGCACAGATGGAGAAAGTAAGGTACATGGTTTGTGTAACCGATTTAGGACTGTACAGTGCATTGGAAACAAGAGAAATTAATGTGGCCCAATCACTCACCTGGAAATCTCTCCTAAATTGAACATGTTTAGGTGACAACAGCCTGCATAATGGCAGAAGATACCCCATCAGCCCTAGCATTGCAGTGCTACTTCCTCTGCACAGGGAGAAGCACTTTTGAAAGAGTTGTATGTCACTCTTGTGTGCATGAGGACAAAAAGGAGTCTCACCTCAACCACCAGCCTGCCAGGAAATAAACTGTGCATGTCTGCAAGGGCATAAAAAGAGCTACGCATTTCCTGCAGTCCACTCCTTTCTTGAAAAACTAGGAAGCCCAGAAGTTGTTATAAGAATACGTTACAGCCATATCACCCCTCGGTCTGTTCCAAGAGCTGCCCACTCTGGTGGGCAGGGTATACTTGCTATGAGCTACACTGGAAACTGCTATCCCAGACCTCAGGTATCGGCATGCTATCAGGCAATTATGCTGATAACTTAGTTCTAAATATACTCAATCTTTCTTTTTATTGCTAAGGTATTAGCACAAAACCTCAGTTTCTAAAATACACAAAATTTATAAATGTGATGTGAATCTAAAGGAAAATATTATCAGCTTATACTCTGTAATGTAAAACAAAATACTGTATCTTCAAAACAGTCATAATTAAATCAGTTAAATTTACGTGGAAATTAAAAAGAATTCATTAGCTTGACAATTATTAAATACTTTAAGTTAGAAAAATTATTAAATAATAATCAGTGAGTATAGATGCATTGTTCTGCTCTTTAAAGGAATACCTTATTACCTTATTGTTGTTAATCCACAAATACCTTAACCTATGAAACCGTGATAGACTTGGGATACTTCTTAGTTCTCTGGTGGAGGGAGGGGGGGAAAAAAAAAAAAAGAGTAACAAATTTCTTAACATTAATGGTGCTTAATCACTTTATAAACAGTTGAATTTTTTATAAATAATATTATACAAGCACTAAAAAGGCTTGTAAAAATTCTGTAGAAATCATAGCAGAGAAAGACACAACGAACAAGATGGTAGAGACTGTGTAAGCATTCTACACACCTGAAAGCATAACAAAGCAGCAGGTGGTAAAGAAATAGGAACAAACCAAGAGATACATTAATTTTTTTCCATAACAGCATTTATTTTCCCAGGGAGTATGAGTCCCATGTACTTTGCAGTTTGTAGAAACTGCTCAGAACACAGGAGAAGTTTGGCATCCTGGGGACACAAACCTAAAAGGAAAATTGCTTTGAAGGTGCAGTGTGGATTGTCCAACCACAATGCCAGAGAAGCCAACAGAAGACAGACACCAAGCACATCAATGTACCTTTCTTATTATTTTTCATATTAGTGCATATTGTGAAATCTTTTGCCCTTTTTCACCCCTCTTCTCTCTTGTCCTCATATAAACTTAGTATTTACTCATATTCATTAACAGTCTTGTTTTAAATCAAACTGCACATCCACTGAGGCTGGAAGTACCTCCTATGTGCTGGTAGGGTTTTTTGTTTGATTGTGTATCTAGCACTTTGAGCTTGATAGTGTACTGTAAATAACAAATTACCTACTAACCAGAGAACATTAATGAGCTGCCAAGTAATCTTCACTAATTGCTCCTCCTTATTTTTCATTGCTTTAAATAAATGTTCTTGATTTCCTTTAGAATAATTATAGATGACCTTTACATGACAATTTTAATTGACTTAAAACTTTCCTCATGGATTTTAACATGTTGCAAGACTAGGGCCAGTGTTTCAGAAAGAACTAACAGGACTGATAAAAATTAACCTCACATCATCAGACTAAAATGATCTGCTTGTTTTCCAACTGTGAAGCTTAGTCTCTAATTTCCCATGGTTTGGGGTTTTTTTAACAAACCCTCCAGATACAGACAAAGGGGGAGTGGACACCTTTTCTGATCTTGCATTTGAAAAAAAAATCTGTAAAGAGCAAGCCCTACAAAGTTGAGGTGCTGTACTTTTATTCTCCTGTATTTCTGAAAATCAAATTATCCCATGCTGCTACTTTGTTAAACTATTTGGCTTCCTCAAATAATCCATAAAAACGAACACTATACATATACAAATACATATTTATCTGTCTATTGTCACAAGTAACCAGAAAATACAGACAAGCAGATGAGTGTTGACAGGACACACAGAGCTCTTAGAGAGCTACTATCTAATTCTTCCGTGTAGTTCTACCTGTACACCCCTGAACTATTTTTCAAGTAGCAAAGCCAAAATTTCCTCGTATTCTTTGTCACTGCTGTTTTATACCTAGTTTACAGGTTTACATTTTAATCGGCTTTACTCCCTGTCTAGTAACAGCCTCATCTTGACTATCTCCAAGCATTGATCTGGGGTTTTTTTCTGGTGTTAAGGCATTTAATTTGCCCCAGGTAGAGCTTAATTCCTCTAACATTTTAAAAGAGCCTGTCCCTTTCTGTACACCTTCCAGACTTTGCATGTCTCTTACAAACTGATCCTTTTTGGCCTGCAGCACTCTTTTCCTACCTACTGCTAAGTTAATCGGTTTTCCTAGGATGACAGCTTTCAGTGCCCAAAAGTACAGTTCTTCACATCCCTTTAATAGTAGTGGTTTAAAAATATAAACTTATTCCCTTTTATTTGATTGACTTTATTTTTTCATTTTCTTATTTCAACCAGCAGAAAATTACGTCAAACCAACAGTTAAGGAGGCATGATCTGACACTGAGATTGGCTGAGGTTCAAGATTTATATAAATTGGTACAGAATAAAAAGAATTCACTTCTCTCCAATCATCAAAGAAGCCAGCTTGCATCATCTTTCTCTAAATGGTTTCATGGGAAGACAGATCACTTCTATATCTGCCATCTGACCATTTCTTTTTATTCCACACCAAAAAATATTTCAAAGCCAGTGAGGGCACACATTTTTCATATCAGAAAATGTGCCTATTAAGACTATATGCGCAGTCTTAATTCTTTTACACATACACATTATAATAATTTTCTTGTATTGTTTAGAAAATATATATGCATCTTGTAATTTTCTCATTATTTAAACTTCTCCCTTAGATTTTATGTATGTTTTCTTCTTTCTAAAATACATATTTTAATCATTTTGACAGTAACTATATGTTTTACATTTTATTTTCACAAAGCATCAAATACTTTCTTGGTCTAAATCAGGAGATATGCTAAGGAATTTAAAGATACCAGTGAGCACATTTAAATTTTCAAGACTACCTGATTTCCACTAAAAACAGCCTAGACAACACTGAAATCCCTTAACACCTTTTTTTTGGTTTTGCATTCATAGGACCTAGAGACCTTGAAAACCTTGTCCCTGATTTATTAAACTACATTAGTTCTTTATATATAATATCAACTGTACAAACACTAGATGCAGTTGTGAGGCTGCAGACAGGTATGCAACACTTGGAATTATGCCCTGGCCAGAAATTCAAAATATGCTTTCCAAAAACTCTGAAGTATACTCTGTCACGTATCCATCTTTCTACGGTAGCCTCTCAGCATGTTCATCCTACAACATACACCTCTATAAACCTAGATCACCCACAGGTTCATGAAAGCTTTGCCTTCCTTCACTTAGCATGGTTTCTTCTCCTCATCTGCCCTACATCTTAAGCTGTTTCATAAAGCTCTCAGAGGAGATCAGTTCTCTGATCAGTACTGCCAGCCTCAAACAAGCGTCCCTGTACTTGTACTCACTTCATGTTGCCCTGCCCTTCCTTCAATTCTTAAGAGTGGAGATGCAGGTAATTTCAAAGGTGCTACCAATGAGTTCTACTGTTGCAATAACAGATTTCTTCAGGGAGGTCAGAAATTGGGCAGTTCTTAGACTGGGCAGGTCCTGTGTTTTTTTCATTTGCCTTCTTGATACTCTTTCCACCCAGCCTTACGAGCCAGTTAGAACAGGCAGAGATCAGCCCGTTAAGCCTCACTCTTCTGCTCCCTGTGGTAGAAGTTCATGCACAACTCTGTGAACTTACAGACCCTCGAGCAATTCTGGGTTGCTGGAGAAGGATTGTGTATCTAGGGCTGAGGCAGTTAACTACTTCACTGTGAGTATAGCTCTGCTGTGTATGTCAGTGTATCTTCACCATTTCTTCCTACACAACATGTATGGGCTAGGTATAAATATGATTTACTGATATTTCACATATGAATGATTTTCAGAGAGTATCTGATACAGAAAGCACTATGAAAGGTTACCATTTACTGTGTGCTCTACTTCTATAGTAAAAGCCAAACAGAGAAACATCTTTTACTTACTGTCCAGCCAGATACAATACTAAGACATCCACATTCCTCTTAAAGCCACAGATCTTCAGCTGTTTTTCTACTGCCTGACAGTATACAGTACATTTGTCAGCATAATATACTGCATAATTATAGATTCATTACATTATAACATATGCATATTCAGTGTCTAAATTAATATGCACACCAAAATTAATATATACATCACAGCACCTCACAAACTATAATGTAGTCCAAGAGAGATAAAGAGATATTAAATTAGCAGCCTCTATTTTAAATTGATAAAAATACTTCAACCATTATGTTACACTTATGCTAATTTTCTTTTCAAGTAACTTTTCATTACTTGAAAAAGTAATGTCTGTTGACTGGAGAATGGGCTTCCCACTCAGGTCAGCCAACTCAGTACAGGTGGTCAACAAGAAAACTGCTTACTTTGCAATACAGCTGCGACTTTGTTTTATGCAACTTTACTTTATGCACACGACATTTTTAAATTACGCATCCAGAAAACTCTGCTTGTGCATTTAACTTTGAAAAATGTAGACACAATTTTGATTTTCAGAGTATATTACTGATGTGCTATAATTGGTAAAAGCAATGAATCCTAGTAACATAAGGATTATTGATCTCAGTTACTAGTGGTTGATAAAAAGTAAAATGTGTATCAGGAAAAAATGGTTTTACTACACAAATTATTATGCCCAACATCATTAAGATCACTATTGGTTAAAACACAAAATTAGTATAACTGTGCAAATACAAAATGGCTTGGAAGCACTGACGGACATGTCTAGAGCGGCCTATATTGGCTGCACAATGACTCCAGCGTGTTCTGGGCATATTGAATATACATAAAATAACTGGGGGTGCACTTGCAAATATGCTGGATCTGTGGCACTTTCTGAACGGAGGAAACAAGGAGCTCACAGGACTCAGAGTGCACACAAGCTGCTTACTCCACACAGCTACTGTTGGGACAGTGGCCATTTGCCCAGGAACCCAATATGGCCAGGAGCCTGACCACAGCTGTCAGGTAGGGGAAAAATCCGGGACAAATGGATGTATTTTTCTTTCTACACAGACAAAATCTGCAGATGGAACAAGAGGTGCTATTTGGCGAAAAGCAGCTGTGCGACAACCCCAGGCGTGTTGACGTCTGTCCCCGGGGACTGCACAAAGCGCGCAGCTTCCAGACATACAGATGGGGAACGCGCACCTACTGCAGGAATAGAAATCCCAGATACTGTGTTCGACAGTCGCACTCAAGAAGACTGTGCCCCAAGATGTGTATTTCTCGAACTCCATTATTTGAGATCTCATCCCCTCCCCGCCCCGGGAGCCCCCTTCCCAGTCAGCCCCGGCTCTCCACCACACCACCCCGCGGCCAGTGGCCCCAGCAGGGCCCCCAGCCGCTCCCGCAGAGCTCAGGTGTGCGGCTTCTCCCGGCCAAATCCCTCCCAGGAAGGGCAGGCTGGCGCGCAGGGATTGAAGCCGGCTGCCTCGGAGGAGCCGAGCCGCCCGCTGCCGCCCCAGGGCGGACGGGGGCTGGCGGGGCCGGCCCGCGCTGCCAGGGCGAGCGGGGGAGGTTAGCTCCTTCCGCCGCCGCGGGAGGGCCTGAGCACGCCTTCAGTTGGTGCGCAGTAGCGAGCTTTCCCTTCTCCTCCGCGGCCCCGGCCCGGCAGAGCGGGGGGGCGAGGCCGGCGCCGCCTGCCTGTGGGGCCGGGCCGGGGGCGCTGCGGGGGCGGGCGGGTTGCGAGGGCGGGCGGGCTGCGAGGGGCCGCGCTAGGGGCGGGCGCCGGGCGGGAAGCGGGGGAGCAGCGCGGGCGCTGGCGGCGCGCCGGGGCCGGGTGAGGGGAGAGGCCGCCGCTCCACTCACCTGCCCACCGGCGCTGGCGGCCGCCGCCATTTTAGAGTCCCGTTCCTAGGCGGCCGGGGGGAAGGAGCGCGAGCCCTGGGGGGTGACAGAGGCTGGCCGGGCGTGACGGCCCCAGCGCTGCCTTTAAGACCGAAATGGGAGCCCGCGCCTCTGCTGGGCAGCCCGCAACTGGGCGTTAATCCGGGCAGGGCGTCGTGTCGGGGGAAGGAGGTCGGTGGCGAGCGAGGGGTGCCTTCCCAGAGAGCGCGGGCAGCCGGGGCTCGGGAGGGACCCGGGTGTCTCTCCGGGAGACCCCGGGACGACGACGGCTGAGGGGAATGGGAGAGACCTGCTTTACCTCTGGGAAGTCTCCTGGGTCGTATTCACTCACAATCCTGAAAAAGTGTACTGCCTTTTTTTTTTTTTTTTAAGCTACACTCCTGTGTGGGTTTGGGTTTTTTGTGGGTTTGGGTTTTTTTTGGGTTTTTTTTTTAAAGCACAGCTCCTCTCTGCAAGTATGTGTATATGTCACCTATCAGGAAAACACTTGTGACTTTAATTTACGACTAATTTACACTGTATGCATTACTCATTTGCAACTTGCAGATCACCTTGGTGCCTGAGAAAACGCCTTCCATCTGCACTCCTGGAATGGGCCCGCTGCTGCGACAGTGCATTTTATTGTAAAGTAACACAAAATGTTTATGACATCCACATGTGCAAGCAACTGTTGCCATGTTGTTATTTTTATAACCATTTTACTGCATAGCACAAGCTGAAAAATAGAAAAAGCCATTTCCAGTGTGTGTGCGCACACTTCTATGCGTGTAGGACAAAAGAAAATGTTTGATCAAGCTACAACAAAAATATGTCTGAAAACTTGGAGCTTTATTTAGAATTTAATTTACACAGAGTACTCAAGTTAGCAGAAATAGTCATTGTAAATTATGTGCAACTGATATATAAAGAGCAAGCGTTGTGTGTGCAAATATATGAATAAGCTGTCCCTCATGGAATTAATTATGTACATGCCTTTGCTTGTTCAGACCACTGAAACTAGATGTAGTGTGTATGATGGAGGAATGGAACTACAGTTCAAGTATTATATTGCAAATATCTAATTTTCATGGAAAAATTCTGTGGGTGGCTTCCATTTCAGCTAGGTAGCTTTAAACAAATAGAAGCCTCAAATAAGAAAGACTAGACATCTTAGCAGTATAAAACTCACAACAGAAATGTCTTTAATCACTTATTTTAACTTCTAAAGATATCTCTAGGGTATTAAAAAGCACAAAAAGAGGAAACATACCAGAGGAGAAGAAACTGGTACACAGATCCGTATTTTTTCATTTTACATTTGAGTTCTGTGTTTTCAGCCAACAGGATAAAGCTACTGCTTTAGAATTGTGAAAGGTGAGATGGTTATTGAAGAAAAAGTCAACTCTAATAATAAAATTGTCTTACCAAGTAGTCCAGTTAACTTGATATGACAAGCAAATTCAGTAATCTAAAGTACGGAGAGAGAGAGGGAACCTCTAGAAGATATTCTGTTGCATTCCAACACAGAGGTGTGACATACATGGGTTGAGGTTTGTTTTGATATGTTTTGGTTTTTTGAGGTGCTTGTCTCTATTAATAATGGGTAGCTACAGACTTAGTCTGGATGCCTAAATAGAGACTGTTTAAAATTCAATAAAGTTACTCTGTTTCTCTTTCTGCATCTGCAAGCTAACACTTAAAATCCGCACTAAGTTTAAAGGAACTTGGGCAGAAAAATGAGTATTTTTTGTATTCAGACTGAACTATCACTGTATTTAACACTGACTGGGTATTGTCATTTTCCAAAATACGTAACGTATCACCTATTTAATCCTATTCCTGGTTTGCTGTGCATAAATGAATAAACAATCACTTGTCCTTTGGGATATTCAGAATAATGACTTACTTGCTGTACACGTTTTTCCAAAAAGTTCTCATTATACTTCTGTGCTAAAAATACTTAGTTTGCTTATACATGGATACGCAGTTGCAACAAGACAATGTGATCTTATTGTATGTGATAACAGAACGTGAATATAGGGGCAAGCACAGATCATCTGTTTTTACTGATAAAGGTGGTAGGACAGAACAGGAGATTATTCATTTTGTAAACCACCAGGACCGCAGATGCCTAGAGGAGTTCATCTGACCCACAGAGTAAACACCTTATATTCCCTGAAATGCTTCAGAGGCCTCCTAGTGCATTTGAGTATGTCCATGCTTCAGCCCCACACCATGGGTAGAGGGGATTGTCACTGTATCACTTTAGAGACCACATTATAGAAACATAGGTTTGCTTTGGGTAATAAAGTTCAGATTCAACCTGTTTTGAAATGTAACCTGTCTCTGTCCACATTGCTGAGCCCCTGTATATGGGCTTGGATGCTCTCTAGTCCAGTCTCCCACATTCTCCATCCTCTCTGGGGAAAACAGGGTGGGAAGAGTTTTATCACAGTCTAGCAAATGACACTTGGACAATAATTAGGTGATGGGCTAAATCATTCTACCATTTTTAATTTTGTTTTCTGATTTACCAATGATTTTGATAGGGCTTTACTGAAAAATTGATAGCACAATGGCTCTTTGTAACTTAACCTGTTGTTCAATAGCTGTGAAATATGCAACATGCTAAAACCAATGTCTAATACGTGATATTTTTTTAATCACCAAAGTTTATGATCTTCAAAATTCAGTTGTTCTTTGCCTACGGTATTAGAACTATGTTCTTTATTTTTCAGGGTTTATATTTTATTTCTGTTTTTCAAGTCCTGTATAGTTTCTAAAAATTACAATTTTGAAGGTCTCCATTTCTCTACATATTATACTAGTAAGATTTTTGTTTCATGCATTGTCCCATACATTTTAACTAACATCTGGTTTCATTTTCATATAGATAATTTAAGCTACTCGCACATTCGTCTCACCTTTGTAGTCTTATTGACCCCTGATTTAATGTTGAGTGTGTTTCAATGCATCTCCCTGACAAGGCCTGCATTTTTACAGCACGTGTATTTAGTGTAAAAAGAAAAAAATTTAGCAATGAAAAATAAAATAGCAAGATTGCACTCACCACTTTCTTGAAGAAATTGATACAATATACACCATTACAGTATGGTGCTTGCACAGTTCTTTCCTTTACTATCGTCTATAATCAAATACTTATCATCAAAGGTACTGGGCTGTATGGCTTTTTCACGAAAGGTATTTTTAAAAACTGCATCTTCATTTTATTGAATCAACTAATTTATGTTGGAAGGAAACTCTGGAGGTCATCTGGTCCAACCCCCCAAAGAAAGCAGATCCTACTACAGAATTACTTTCCATCTCGCATGTTTGTACAGTTCTGCATACCTACAGAACATCCATCAAGAAATAAGAGAATTATCTGGGACAAATTTAAAATTGCCTGTGCTATACTAATGCTACATAGAAACTAGTAAAATTAACTGGCTTTTGAGGTTGTAAATAAATTTCACTTGGAAAGGTGTGAAGTAAATGCAAAATATTGTAGATAAATGCATATTTCCTTTTTTCTTCTTGTTTCCGGAAATATTTTATCAGTGTTTATCAGGTGAAACCCAGAAGCCTGAGGAAAGATCAGTAGGATATCCCACCTGCATTCCAGCTATTGCTCCAGAAGATGCAGGTCTCCTGTAGGTCCAGTAGCTGCAAGCCCTGTGCAGATGTTTGAAATACTCCACACTGTCTAAAGCATTCAGGCATTTGAATGATTTGTCTTGCTCATACTATTAATCTTGCTGATGGCACTGACGACATCGCAGTGACCCTAACAAGCTCAGGAGCAGAATTTTGTGAGAATGTTTTTTTTCCAGTCAATAATACAAGCTTGATCCTATATTTAAACAGTTCTGACTATTTTCAGTTTGAAGCCGGTGATTAACTTGAATGGTTAGATTACTGCTTGGGAAACAAGAGATTTGAATTCTTTAGTTTTTCTAGTATTATGTGTAACATAAATGAATGTATGTTACACAATGGTAAGTGTAAGGGAAGAAGGCAAAATAGTCCACATGCAGCCTATAGCAAAATTGTCCCAGCAGACTGCACCATATGGATGAACTAGCTCATTCAAATCCAGCTTCAGTCTGACTTGACACCTGAATACTACCATGGAGAATAAAGAATACCACCACCACAAATGTGACAGGCCTGATGGAGAAGTGTTCCAACAGATATATAAATGCTCAGCCTTATTTTCCTATCAGCACAATTTAGATGTATCATTCTTTTCAACATAACCAACTCTTAACTTTGTTCTCTGGCCATTCTGTGTGCCGGAGTGTTCCTGCAGTTCAGCTTCCAAGTTTGATCCACAGTCAGAAAAGAAATTCTTGTCTGCTGCAGCTCTTTTATGGGTATGTAAACAACATTATGTCAAATGATCCTATTACTCTAGTCTCAGAAATTTACATCCTAATGTTTCAAAATGTTGTATGTGCACTTCCACAATGGTTTGTATCTATCCTAACATGCTAAAAAAAAAAATCTCCATTGCTATGATCCCATACGCTTTCCAGAGCATGATAACTGGAATTTTTGGTCCTCTGTAATGTGCAAGCTTGCCATGTCTGAGGCTTCATGGGAAGATATTTTAATAGAGAAGTTATTATAAAAGTGTTGCTGTTAGTCATGCAAATAAAACTTCTGTATTCAGTACTTGAAATCAAGTTACTAATGTTGGTATTTTTCATAAAAACATATTATGCATGTTTAAAACTTTTAATACTGCTTCCTACCAAAATTGACCACCTTAGCCTTTAAGTAATAACTGTTCCTAAAAGGATAATGTCTGCAGAGCTCTCTACATGTAGAAGTCAATACCGTTCTTACTGATGTTTGATGGCTGTGTGCCTATTAATTCAGAGAATTCTTTGTTACTGGGCTGGTTTCATAACCTACAGATATTGAAAAAAGCCCTTAAATTTTAATTTTCAAATAATTTTTTAATTGTGATGGCTGCCAAAGTAATTTTCAGATGTAAACTTCTGGTATTCTGCCTTTTTAATACGTTGGCAATGAGGCTATGTTTACATGGTGCAAGACTGTGCCATGCAGAGATGCACAAAAGCAGTTCTAAATGAATTATCTTGGGTATTGAAAGGTCTGTATCCATTGCTGCCCCCTAAACACTATCTGTGGAACCATGAGGGTTCAGGGGATGTGTTCAGAGAGCATAGGCATTCCCAGTAACAACAACAACAAAAGTGTAATAACTTAATTGTTCAGTTAATGCCATAAGATATAACATGGCAAATACATGTCCTATGGTAAATTCATACTGTAACATGAAATACATGCAAATTATTATATGCAAATACAAAATAAAACTAAAGTCTGAAGACGAGTTTGAGTTTATACATGTAGGAACTTGCATGTACATTGATTCAAGGGAAAAGGATTGCAATGACAATACCAGAACTCTTAAAATTATCTTAATCATACAAAAAGTCTTAATTTATATAATACTGATCACGCATCTTAATCTAAATATGGCATAAATTATGTTTACTGGCTACCTGGCACTGAAATTGTTTCTTCATGCCTTCTGCCCTGGGAAAAACCCTGACTCATCTGTCTCACTGATTTGATATTTTGGGATCCTGTAACTCCTGTTTAGTCTATCAAAGCTCTACTGACCTAAGCTCTGTGAATTAATTACTTATACACTACGTTACTACTACTGTTCTTATTCTCTAATGATTACCATATACTCAGTACTGTACCTAAGCTAAAGGTACTAGAAAGTAGCTAAAGCTACTGGAAGAGTTAGGATCAAATGACATCTGGACACTGTAGCAGTGTATCAAAGGCAATTAATGGATTAATTCTCAGTTGTCTCTTGAATCTGTGTACATGGCAAAAGCCACCATTACGATACTGTCCTGCACAGAGACTAGGATCTAGGCCTGGAACAGACCTTCTAGATCAAGTCCACGATTTTCCTCTTACGTTCACATAATCACATTCATAAATTTGTTATGTTATTGCCAGTTAGCAGCAGAATGAAAATAGCATAATTATGTTTCACAAATGTTTCTGATTCTGTTTCTTCTTTCTTGCCTTCATGCTTGAGAAAAAGGGAGCAGGTAACATGGAATGATGAAGGGCCGGAGCAGGTGCTTGAAGAGTACCTTCATGAACTGCAAGATTCTCACAAACTACATCATTGTGATTGACTTCTGAGGTTTTTCTACAGCTGGTAGGCATGATGATTTCACTGTCATACAGGAGCAGTTTAGTAAATTCAGATTAAAGTTTTCTTATGCCCATGGTCTCATTTTTCATATTATTATCTTGCAATGATATGTAGAGGCATGGTATGTATACCAATATGTATTGGCATTATTTAGGCCCATGACGAATAAAGATATGTGTTCAAGTTCACGAAACTGTACCAGGGAGAAAAATACTTAAGAGTATGTTTGTAAAAGTGGTAGGGAACTTGAACAAGTAACAGTCATTGTAGCAGAGCACAATTTGAATCCAATATGGACTCTTTGGAACTGTCAAACGCAGAGGAATTAGTCAAACCATGTGAATTATAAAGAGCTTTAGATAACTACTTGGACTTCCAGATACACTGGTACCTTTGAGAATTTGGCTTTTATGCCTGTCAGGCTGACTTTGTGATTTCTTTTTAAAAATCACATATAGGTAGAGCCCACTTCCACTTCTACAGAAATATCTGTGTTTTTAAAATAAAGTGATAGATGTGTTCTGTAAAGTGTACCAGCAGACCTTAAAAGCAATTGTCATCTTAGAGAGCTGTTCTACCTTCATGTAGTTCGGTGTATAAACACTGCTTTAATCCATAATACAGCTGTCTCCTCTTCTAAATATATTTGGTAATTGCTCCAACACCACAGCAAGCTAACTTCTGGTGAGTTCTAGGGGTTTTTTATTAGCAAAGAGTAGTACTTCATAACTGTACAATTTCTAAGCACCAGCTGAAGTATTTTCAATCCATTTACTGTATTTATATTTCCCCAGGCTCCCACTAGTTTGATTCCTTCTTAGACAAATGTTTCCAGTAGTTGCAGGTGTCAGAGCTACCTGATTGTTTGCCTTGAGGAAACAGAAGATTTGCTGTTAGTTAAAGGTTATTGATACAAGGAAGCTCCCTGTTTTGTGTGTCTGCTTATTGATGAGTAGGAGAAACTTTCCATTAAAAGGTGTATGTCTGCTGTGATAAAAAAAGTTCTAGTCACACACACATACATACATAGCATTGGCTTTTGTTATTTTAGCTCATTCAAGGTGATAAGAAGCTTTTCACCTAAAAAATAGTATCAAATATACTGTTTTGTTAAAGCCAAACATTTTTAGGAAGTTCTAGTGATCCAGGAAACTTATGTAATTTCAGAATGGAAAGGAGAATTGTAAGAGCTGAACTTTTGGATTTAAAAAATACTACTTTGAAACAAAGCATTTCACATAAATGTTTAAAATATTCAGTTCAACAAGGACATAGTTCAGAATTTTGAAATACTTTTGCAAAATGGAGTTGATGCCTTCTAGTTATTTCTTTGTTTCCTTACCATCGTTTAGTAGTGACATAAGTTTGATCTTGCTTATTGTAATTCTGTTTTCCAGGACCATCACCATTTTGTCAGACAGTTCAGAATACAGCTGGGGTTTATTTGCCTTCAGATTATTCTATCTCAAAATTCTTTTCCCTGGTTACAATAAAAAATCATAGATTAAATTTAAGGTGGAATGCTGTAATATTTAGTATTGATTCAGTTTAGCTGTGTAAGACATATAAAAACCACCCTGGTTAAACTAGTCCACATAATCAAGAAGAAATTAGTGTATCTAGAAGGATAACCTTAATTTCCTTCGATTTCCCCAATTTTTAAAATCTAAGCAAAGAACATATATTCCATGAAATTCATGCCAAACTATCACTATATTTACACAGTTTTGGTTGCCAGTTTGATGCACTTTAATTTTTCAGATTTTCAGAAAGTAACAAACATCCATCCTTTGAAAATCCTCTAGTCGTTGTTACTTTCTAATTCATTCTTTATGTCCAGGAATGTAGTTTTTACACCCTGCTCCAGACTCCTTTATCTGAACTGCAAATATACCCAAGTGGGAAGAAAAAAAGAGTCACATTTCCAAGCTGAAATTGTGAACCCAGTTTCAATAAATTGTATTAGTTCTTCAGTCTTAGTAACTGACATCCCCAAGGCAAAAATACAGTAGCTTGGGATAAACTTAGGGATCTCTCAAAAAATTCTCCAGTATTGCAGTTTCCCTTTGGTGCTCTGGGACAAAGTGTAGTTCTAGTAAGTTTTTAAAAAATCCTAAAAATCAATGTTTAGCAATCTGATTGACTAAGAAAACTGGTTTGTGCTAGGCATTTTGGAAGGTGACATTAGACACTTGCTTGTAACTCTAGATGTCTGAATAGCTTTTAACTCCTGGGTAGATGGGATTGTAGTTAAATACTGTTTTTTCCCAAATAATCACTAGCAAAAAAACCCCACCACAAATAAGGGCAAGCTAAACTGCCATTCATTGCAACTGGCTTTCTGGGGTTTTTTTGTTTTGTTTTTTTTCCCCTCTCTATTACTGTGCTAACCACATACATAAACAGCTTTGGCATACAATGTGTGTGCTAAAATTAAACAGCACATCCTGAACAATTTTCTCTGATCTTCTCTCATAGTGCCTAAAAGAACCAAAGAATTCCCGATAAATGTTTTACAAATAGCTTCAACAAAGGTAGGAAGCAGTTCTGCAGAATTCTCACGGAACTTCAAAAATGACACAAATGAGTATTTGGAACTGGTACCTCAGACATCCCACAGTAAAATTCAAAAATGGTGCTCCGTACCTCAAAGCATTCTCAGTCACCTCGGCAAGGCAGTCAGACCTCACGGCCCTCGCAGAACAGCCAGTCTGGACAAGTGCCTTTGCAGCCCTCCTGACAACACAGCGCGACACCTCTATCCTCAGTGCTCTCATTGCCTTCAGGACTTCACTGTTGGTCGTTAAAGTTCTTAATTGTGCAGCTTCTCATTATACTCTGACTCTCAGCAGATGCATTTACATCAGCAATCCAGTATCACTTACATTGTATAGCCCATGCCATTTTGTGTCACAAGGATAGTGGAGGAACGGTAGACAACAAGAAAGAAAAAAATTAAGTTGTGGAATCATAGAGACATAAAGGTAAGATAAAAAAAACAGAAATAAGTGCACCTGTCTTAACAATCCCATTATGAAATGTAACTGTGTGGAAATTAGAGGAAAGCGATGCCTTGCTTCAGTGGCATTCTTCACACAGGAAAGATTATCTCCTTTTTATCTAACACTCAAAAGCAGAAGACCTTTATCTAGATTTAAAAGGGAGACATATGAATTATAAAACTTAGTATTGCTGTGTCTGACTTCTGGAAACCCTCTCACTTAGAGAAATTCAGAATTTTGAGTGAACTTGCCATGCTCAATGCCCTGGAAAAATTAGGTGTCTAGAAGGGGATTAACTGAAATCAGTTTGCAGGGCAGATTGTAAACTAAGCTAGCCAACAGAAAATGCAGTTTGCAGCTGTGACTTCTGTGGGACTTAGCTGCCCAAAGCAGCCCAGTGCCCTTTTCCTCTGCCTGTAAAGAATGAGGAGAACATTCAGAGGTAATTTTTGGGCAAGGGCACTGTACTCAAAAGGACTCCCCTTGTCCCAATGACTGTCCAGCATCAGCACAACATGCCAGATGCATCAATCCTTCCGTATGCACTTCCTTCTGAGAAGGTCTTCTATGCCCCAAATCCAATGAGTACAGAGGGCCCCAAATCACTCCTCTACCAGATTTGCAGCAGGAATTTCAATCTAAGCCTTCCATGAGCAAAATGTAACTGCTGGTCCACTGGATATACTGCAATGGTGAGGCTATTCCACTTACTTACCTTTTTTTTTTTTTTGCTTAAATTTTGTTGACAACAAAAACTTCCCTTAAAAAAAGACAAGTGTGGCTGGTGCTGTCTTTGCCTTGGCCTGGGATAGCCTGTTTGCCTTCCGTGCAGGTGAAAGCTTGTTAAACTGTTCCCGTAAAGAAAGATCAATCATTTTAGGTCTCAAAACTGTTCTAGGATGTCTAGATACCTTACAGCTTTTTTGTAAGCCCAGCAACCAAAATTAATCTCCTTGGTTTGTGTGAAGAGATACTTTCATGAATAAATCCTGAAGCTTTATATCAAGGAAATTATTTTTGCCCATGTTTTACTCATGGAGAATTCAAAGCACAGAATTCTAAAAGCACAGAATGGCAGTGATGGAAATAAAATTAAGGTCTACTGAATCTCAACTCTATGCCCAAATAGGAGGGCAATTAGAACAAAAAAGAAAGTGGATTTAAAGGTATTTTAATAAAATAGTTTTTAAAACTTTTAAAATACTGAAATGCATGCAGTGAAGTTTGAGTCTGAGAAGAATTTTTTGAAGTGCCTGAAAACTGGTATGTTAAAACTGATCCTACATTCTTGCTTGACTGGGACACTCACAGAATATAGTGATTGTTTCCATGTTCCATCAGAAATTTTGAAATAACTTTTTATTCCAAATTTTGGCTGAAAAGCGGGATGTTTTTCAGAGAGAGAACACACCCTCCCTCAGCCTGTGCTTTGTCAAAGTGAGTCTGTCACTCTTCTGGAAAGATGTCTCCGTATTTAATACGAACTTTTGAGACAAACTATTTTTAAATGGGAGCATTGTTTTATCCTCTCAGCCTCACAAACTAAGAACTTCCTTTATATCTCATTTTGAGAGGGCAGATAGCTTACTATTAAAACATACAAGAAAAACTGGAAGTTGAATTGAATCCAAGTCCATACTGTGAGAAAGTATTTTCATATTTATATGACAAAGACACAACTTATACAAATAAGCAATTTTAATTGAAAAATGCTGACAATATCCTAACTATTTGGATTGTGCAATCTGTTTTTTATTTTGGACATAGAAGAGTCTTAATTTTATAGAAAAGACGTGATGGGACTATGTATTATTCAAAGTTCTCAATTGTCAATATAAATATTATGATCTTGTTCAACAGTGAGGGGATTGTATTCATTCTGGCAATATTCAAAATGCAATCAACCATAGGTTATGAATGCCTTTAGACACTGTGCAATGGTGCATAAAACCAATCAATTATCCTTTTTGGCTAGGCTTATCTGGCACTGAGACTGGAAACCTGTTGTATTGTGAATTGTATGCACCTCAAAAATACATACAAACTATTTTCTTGTTTCTGTTTGCTTAATTAGTATACATGACATTCCTAGTCATACAGGGCATGGGAATCTTTACCATCCAATTTTCACATATGTGTCCTACTTCTATGAAATGTATCTAGGAATTAAATAAACCCAGTTTATCACTCTTTAGAACCTTGCTGTATGTATCTTCTTGTCTCAGTCTCATGTGGTACCTCACCACGTTATTAATCAAGGCGTGCAGCATGGAACTCACAATTGTGCGGCATGCCATGAGATTTTTGCAGCATTTTGAACTCCACATGAAAGTAAAGGACTAAATCTTTTTGCAGTACAGTTCCCTGAATAATTACTCGAATTATACTGGCAGTATAGGTCAGTTTGGATCTTTGCCACCCCTGCTGTTTGTAATCCTGATCAGAAATAGACAATTGTGCCAAACTGTGCATCCTGTCAATCTGCTCATATGAAACTAAGCAGCATCAAGGAATTTCCTTGAATGCTATACAGTGGCCTCCCACAGAGAAACAAAGGAGCCAGAGAAAGATATCATATTCTTTGAGCTTCCTGCACATCACTCTGCTTTATTTAAAATGTCAAACCCCCTCTCTTCTTGGCTGAATAAGCCATTCGTTTAAGACTTGATGCCAATCAGTAGTCCAGTTCACCATTACATTAAAAATGGCACATCCCATTTTATCACAACTGTAAGGCATGGAAGTTTTCTCCACATTCTTTAGTATATGTTGCATTTAGAGGATGCTCTCTTCAATCATACTATTACTGTCTTGACAGTTTAGTCATTGTTATTCATGAGGACTTCTTGATGCTTATCTGCAAGTTGTTCAAACTTGTCAAGAAGATCACATAGCGATGACCTTGAAATGAGAATGAATGAGGCCTTTGTGTTCTATAAATCAGTAACAGTCAGCACAATGCTTGTATTTTTCTCCTGGGAGAAAAGAAGATAGCTACCTGTGGCCATTAGCTTCTGTACTTGTACATAATACTTGTTACTAATGCAAAATTAAACCTTTAACATATGAGGTGGAAAAAACACCCCTCAAATGAAAGTGAAAAGGAAAGTTTTCAAAACCAGTGTTCAGCCTAAGTTGCTACAGCAGGAGAAATACTGAGTGTCAGAGAAGGCAATGAATATATATGATTCAGAGTCTTTGAGGAAAACTTTAAAGACATTCCAGAAGAGCCTAACATAATTAAAAGAGCTGTAGATAGATAAATGCATTAAAGGAATAACCAAATAGCATATTAGAGGACAGTGTATTACTGAAGCACAGCTAAATATATTAGCCTGCTATAGCAAAATAAGGTACACCTCAAAATTTTAAATTTGAAGTTAATGAATAGCATTATGTATAAAACAGTAGGTTGAAATTAGTAAGGAGGAAAATCAGACTATATTCTCCAGAATTATTTTTTTGAACCCTTAGGAATAAGCAGTAAGGAAAAGTAACCTGTTTTACTAGAAAAGCAACTATCAGATTGATAATACAGAAACCTTCAGTTTTGTTTTCACCAGTATGGCAATTGGATCCCAGAATTTGCTGAGAAGCTCTCAAAAAAATTTAAAAATGTCTTGGCATTCTGTGTAACAACATGTAGCTCTAAGGGCAACTTAAATGAATAAGGGATTGAGTAGCTACCTTATGAGGAGAGACTAAAAAGGTTGGGCGTCTTCAGCAGTGAAAGGAGAAGGCTGGGAAGAAGCGTGATGAAGGGTTACAAAGTCATGAAAATAGTGGATAAGGTGAAGGCAGAACTTCTGTTCACTCTATCCTGTAATATGAGAACTTAATAAAAATAACAGAACATCAGCTTAAAACAGATAAAACAAAGCATTTCTTTAAACACAAGGTAGTGGATTTCTGGCACTGGCTATCACATGAGATTGTAAGAGGCAAACTGTGTCAACGGGTTCAAAAAGGGATTAGACAGATGGACAGTATCGCCATAGGGTAGGGATGTACCTCTGGCATCCCTAACACAACAACGTTGTATCGTGGGAAGTGAAATAGGAATGGGCCTCTGAAAACAGCTGGGATTGTTATTCTCTGTGAATAGCCTCTCCTGTTGCCACTGCTGGAGACAGAAAACTGGGCTGGATAGACCATTGGTCTGACCCAATAAAGCCTTTCTTACATTCTTAAAATAAAATTAAGAGCTCTATTTAAATGCAAGCATCAATCTGATAGGCATTACTAATCCTAAAAGTGAATGTGAAGCTTGAATAGTTAAGTGTGTTGTTAATATAACTTAAGAAATCAGTGTTACTTATCTTGGCCTCATAAAAGTCAAAATTGGGTATCCCTAGTAAAAACAGTTTCAGTAAGTGATGTCCTCTCTTTACAGGAATAATGCTGCTTTCTGAATTGCAAGAATTTGTGGTTACTTTATTTTAAATATACAGCTTGTATATTTTAAGATTCTATATTGTATCATATAAGGTGAAAGTACTACGTGGTTGTATGTGCTTACAAATTTACAGCCAGTCTTAACCTAGAAACCAGCATACAGCAATGTATTGTAGCTCGTTAGAAATATAGCGGTGCCGATAATATTTCCCAACACACTCCTTTACTTTTACATTTATGATGTAGAAAAGTCCAGGCTATAAAACTCATTTGTTGGCATAAAAAGGGTATGATTGTGTGAGATTTTGTTGAGGATGAGCTCACAAAAGATCAGTAAATTTTCAGCACATCAGCCATAATTATACACAGATGCAATTCTTTCTCTGTATCCATTTTTTTTTAATTTTATAAAAGACACCCTATCTCTCTATTTGCTTGCTTCATGAGAAATATAAAAGTAGCAGACCAAATGCATTTTTCAAGCAAATATATAACACACGTATCAGTAGTACCATCTTCCAAATGCTAAGAAATTCAGTAGAATGTCCTGCTTCTAAGGAAATCTCGCAAAATAGTCATCCTATCACGCCAAGAAAAAAAATAAGCATGTTCTGAAAATTAATTGTTCTGGACTCTGTTTGACTAAGGAGAAAAGGTTTGATCTAGGGCTTTTTACTTAGCTACCACATTACATACCTTAGAACCGTATAACAAATTTTCAAACACACAGTAGTCTGACCCATCTGTGTTTCCATTTCAAAGTTCACTTTACTGGATGGACTGAAGTTTCCAGTCAGATTCACAAAGCCCATCTAGGTAGCCTCTGCTCTGCAGGTAGGTTCAGGTGAGCCACATGAATGATGTCTACATTAGTAAGTCATGCAGGCTAATAGGGAAGGATTTGTGGCATGAAAGAGTTAGTGCTGAGAGCTTAACATCCACACCATTTCAGGAAGGTTTACTCAGAGGTATTGCTAGCCTGGTCCTGTGGCTGGAGAGCATTAGGTGTGCTTTTGGAGCGTATCTTCTAGTTTAATCTCATCCAAAAGGAACTTAGTTCCTATGCTTTGAGATTGCTTAGTGATGTGAATAAAAGCATGATAAATACTCCAGAAGCACATGCCAAAATGCTAATGGTGAAATGCAGCCACAGGTATCATCAACATTCAAAATTAGTTACATTTCAGTACTTTAAGCACAAAGGTCTTTCACGGTCTGGGTTACTCAGAGGCCATGCTCGTGAAGGATTTGTATCAGAATAGTACTTCTAACTTTCCTTTAATATGAGACTAGGGAAGGCTAGGGAGACTGTAAGATAGCTGAGCAAATATGAACTTCACAGAACAAAAAAAAGAACTTGTTTGCAAATATAAATATTTGTTTTAACTACATTTATCCACCAGATGGTGTCCCACAACATATCCTTTAGGACCTGCCTGAAAGAATGAGGAATGGTTCTACATCTATTTCACAGATACCAACACTGGATTTGTGAAACTCACAAATATTTTTCAAAACTTGAATGCTCAAGAATAAATTTTAAATTTTATGAAAATGCCATTATCTGGAAAAAATAATGGTAAACAGTGCTCTTTATTGCTGCATTGCATGTTGCCCATTTTCATCTTTCAATGAGCCATGGAGGCAGGAAGCTCTCAAGTGTCCGTGTTTTATTAAAAGTGTAGAAAAACTGCATGGTTTAGAGAATATCGACACTAAACTAATCAATTCAAGCTGGTTTAGGAAAAAGTCGGGCTTATATAAATAGAAAATATTCAACAGTCTACTCAATGACAAAATTTTGAAAAAGAGAGGCCACTAAAATGTGGAAAAATAGATCCTGTTGATTTATGACTCAGTAGTGGAAGAATGTTGCCCATACCCATCTGTGTCCCAGACAAAGTGAAGGAGATGGTTTATCTCCTGCCAGGACAAAAGCCAGCACAAAAGGAAGATCTTACAATGGAGAATTCTGGTGAATCTTCACTTATGGTACCCCATGGAGTCTGTAGTAACAATAGGGAAAGGAAATGTGACTGACTAAAAAATATCTCACACAAAGCCAGAAGATGAGAATTTAAGTTTTTTACTGAATAGGGCTATAGGTGTGTATTTCAGTAGAATTTGGTTCTGTGTTTACAAAAGTATACAGTATCACTTTAAATTCTCTACTAGCGGAATAGTAAGACAGGAAAAACCAAATAGAAAACAAAAATAGAATCTATGGTTCCTGTAGTATGTCGTTCATTATGTATCTGTTGACTAAACTGAAAGAGCTCATGGCAATAGAATATATTACCATCTGTACAAAATGCTTCATACATTCTTGATATTTAAGCCAACACTTCCAATACTTTTTCAAAATTAGGAGTCTAAAGCTGGTTCTTAAATCAGTGGTCCGATTCTCAGTTGTACCAAGTGCCCAACCATATCTGCTGAGTCAGTAAGAACTACAATGCTCAACATTTTAATATAACTTACACAGGTTTGCAAACTTTTCCCCTCACCTTTGCCACTGCTTTCACCAAGATATTCTCCACTGCTGTTTTCTCTTTCCTCTGCAGTATGAGAACTGTTGCCAACAGGCAATTTCTCTGTTGGACAAGTAGATACATAAACATGGGTAAAGAAAGGTTGACCCCATACCATGTAGATCCCACATTCACAGTTGTGACTGACTCAGTTAACTCTGAAGAGTGTCAATGTTTCTTTTCCTGGTGTTCTTTCCAGCATCTGCTTTGGATGAGGAGGAAGGTTCTGGAGCTACCATGGTTCAGGAGGTGGCTTCACTGCTCCATGGCCTCCCTCTGCTCCTGCCCTGTGCGTATCAGACCTTCTCCCAGCAGACATTCCCTCAGCACAGCTCTGTGCCTTGGCCTCATCCATCTTTTAGCCACTTCTCAAGCAGTGTGATTTGTGTGGAGTGACCTCCTATGTGGAGAACTGGCCCAGAATGACAAATAAGTAACAGTTATACAAACAGCAAAAAACCCAAGAACTCAGGTTTCTTTTGGCTTTAAATCATAGATTTCTATGAAGTGGTTGAGGTAGAGCTCATAATTTGATATAAAAGTGATTAGTAATGATGTGCAGCTATTTGGAACCCTATTTAATAGTATGCTCCATCTTTTTACTCACTATATTCTGTCTCCAATTTTCTAATTAGTTTTCAATCTTTGTATTTAATCCTTGTTTATTAGTAAAAGTTACTTTTTTTACTTCTCAGTGACTTCTACAGCACTTATGAAACATGAGGAGCAACTATATGTACCCTTGAGTGATTTAAAATGTCAGCATTCACTGCCTTTATTCCTTGGTATGCAGCTGGACTGTAGCACTCTGCTGGTATGTGGGGCATCAGTATAATTGCTAAGGCCTTTGCAGATTCAAGAGTTTGCCCTGATGAAATACAGAAGAAATATACCTCTAGGGGATGGAAATTTTGGTCTGAAACCACAGTACTCGCCTGAACACGTAACCTTGCCCCTAGTTCAACATCAAATGACACCAGCCTTCATCCCACAAGTTCTAGGAACACATTAGTTTCATCTCCATTAAAGCATCAACCTCCTGATTTGTGTCTGGCTTTGGAATCAAAGACAACATCTGTATTACTTATTCATAAACCAGTACATGTCAATGAAATCAGTCTAATGATTCTGGAATTTCTCCTGTAAGATGTTTCTAGAGAGAATGCATAATTGGACTGTGCAGAGGTACAAGTGGCCAGCATCCAATGCAAACTCATCAGCCAGCCTGAAACAGGCACATTTCTTGTTATATGATCTTTGTATGTCAGAAAAACAGGGGCAAGGGGGGGTCCGCCTCAACTAATTAATTTTCCAGCAGTATCTATTTACATGATGAAGCAAAGCTTGTAAAAGGTGGGGACACATATAACTTTTTATTAAGGTATTCTTCACTTTGATACTGCTGAGAATTTGACAGCACTGTTCTTAAATTAGATTTTTGTCATGAATGCCTTGATGTTTGTACTCCGTGTATAGTAGGCCTCATACCATATTCTTAGAGACAAAAATAACTCCTTTGTGTTCAGCTGAGTAGCTTGGTAACTGTCTGAGAGACTGAACAGTGATAAATGAGAGAGAAATAAAAGAAGACTTAGAGATTACTGAAACTTAGTGTGCCTGTACCTTTACAAGGGAAAGTACCAGGTGGTATTATAGATGAGAAATCTTTCTGGAGCCAAAAGATGAAAGCCCAAACCTTCAGACTACAGATAAGACGTACATTCTTAATAGCAAGGGTGAATGTCCAAATTAGTAGAAGAGATGGATTCTGCATCTGCTGAAGTCTTCCTGCACATTTCAGTGCCTTTCTGAAACACGTTCTTTAGTCAAATACAGGTTATGAAGTTCAGCACAAAAGTACCTAGATGTATTGTATATAATCATCTACCAATCTCCCCTGGCCTTCCAATATTAAAAAAGCTTTGGGAAATGCAGTAAAATTGGATCCCTGCTCTGTTTACTTTTCCATTTAAAAAAGAGTAACAAATAACATTTAAATACTTTTCATGTGTGCGTCAAATATTTTGCCATATCTGTAGCCTTTAAAATGAATAATTTGCATAATTTTTTGTGGCTTCCACAGTCTCAGATTCTTGGGCTCTAATGAAAAATAACGCCTTGCTTTAGTGGCTGTCTTTTTCCGACAAATGTAAAGCTGATAGAAACTAAACCATCCTCGTGAACCAACTAAAGTGGACAGCTGATTTTCTTTGGCTCTTTTAAAGACTTCAGCCAAAATCAGTTTTCCTTTTTTTATGCTTCTCCTGCAAATACAATCTCAGAAACAAGAAAAATTTGCATTCCATACATTTAAAAAGAAATAGAGTATTTTCCTTCTGTTTTTCTAAACAGTTATCCTTGAAACAAAGAAATACTGTATAAAAAACTTTACAGCCTGTGGCACAGAATAACACACAACTTGGCCAGTAGACCATGTGTGGAAAAACAATTTTAATGAACAATAGGTCCCAAGAAACAACATCAATTGTTATCGTTACTTTCTTTTAAAATTGAAATGGTCCAATTTTAAGAGAATTCTTCCAAAAACTCATACAAAAAATGGTTTACAATGAGAAAGGGAAAAAAATGTACATTTAAAAATGTTTTATATACATGTTTATTATCTGTACCATATGAGTTGTGCTTTGTCCATAAGTGTTCTATTGATAATTTACTTAAAATGCTTGGATAAGGACTGGCCCTTTGGCAGGAGTGAGGTAGCATGGAGTACATAAAACGAGAATCAGTGTAATGTGTTTATTTTGGTGAAATACATTTTTATTTTCTTGAGACTTTTGTCTCAATGTACAAAAATACAGTTTCAGTTTGATTTAATATTTCTAATGCCACATACTAAGTCCATTATTTTTCTGGTCTTAACTAACTGCATTTCAGTGAATGGTGCAGCTACTCTGCAGCAAGCTAGATCCTGCCTCAGTTATGCACAATTTCAGTTGAACTCTGTGAGTTCTTTCTTCTGAAGAAGTAGACATTTGAGTTCTAACTTGTATCGAGCATTTTTGGATCTTTCAACATGCTTGATGCCAAAATATAATGCTATATGACAGTTTTGTAAGCTAACAAAATGAGCGCTCACTATATCCTCGATTTTATTTCCACTGTAACAAAAAAGCTCATGATCTTAACATATACATTCACCTAATACTATTACTTGCATTAGTTGCTTGCATGCAGTACTTCTTTTCTTTCTACATTACTGCTATATTTAGTATTTTCTATTTTTACCGGAGCATACCAGTCTAGCAAATGATTGCTAGTAACATTCAGTTCACCACCCTCTTGTAGGAAAGTGCTCTTGCTTGTCTGCAGCCTCATTAAGGCTTTGTACCCAACAACTCTCTCATCTGCATGCAAAACATAGGGAACTGGAACTAATATCCAGATGTATCTGGCAAGGAAAGCCTAACTCTCTAAGCATTAGTTTTAAGACACCCTCGCTATTACTGTTCTAGTCCCAACCAAATCATTTCACTGTTTCTACCTTCCTAGCTACTTAGTGGACTGGTGAAGTTTACAATCAACCGAGCATTTTGAAAAATCCAGGGTCCTGACTATTGCAAGTAGATAAAAAAAGTATTATTCTTTCAATAGCGACAGAATTTTAGTCTAGTGTTTTTGGCCAAAACTTCCGTGGTCCAAGGTATGTGTTGTGCCTCCGTGTCTGGTTGTTGCTCCCCATGCAGTTTAGTCACATTTAGGTGATTTTGAATGAATGCAGTTTGCAAAGTCTGTTGGGAATTTTCAGGATGAAAAGCACTTTATAAATGTAAAATATTGTATTATTACAGCTGCCTCCAAGAGAGAAGTTGTGTTTAGCAGAACATTCGGAAAGAAAATTTACAGAAATTTATTAGAAGCTTAATTTTGTTTCCAAACCACAGTCACTAGAGATTCAAACTATTTATCTTGAATTGTACCTGCCAAATTTTGATGAGATGAAATTCCCCCCTCCCCATTTAAAAGAGCGGGATTGACCACAGTTATACTGCAGACTTTAAAGTAACCTGCATTATTAGGTTTTCTCCACATTCCAACCCATCTGCCTTAGGGTATTAAACCCTACTTTCATCTCTGTGAGGTTCAGTATTTCCAAATCCAAGCCATAAGGCCATGTCTAGACTACAAACTGAGAAGTGGCTTTGACTGCACACATGCGCACACTAAGCCACATGTCCCACAAATTTTCCATCTATACTTTTGTACATGGCTCACTCACAGCTTGGTTTTAAATAATCTACGCTGTTATAAAGAAAAACAACCTCCCAGTACTAGTTGATGAACCATTACTATGATTGATTTTGCCTGGGTGCAGGCCAGGCAGACTGCCTGAACAAAAGCTTGGCCCACACAAAGCCACTGAGTATAATCAGTGTTTCTGAGTATGGCGAGAGTTTTTCTACCTCCTGGCACTCATGCTAAAATAACGCCTTGGTATTAGTTTAAGGGTTTGTAGTGTGAATTATGGGAGAGTTAGGTCTTGAGAATATTCTGAGATCCACTCATGCTTGACAGTATAGATGCAAATCCTAGACATAAAAACATTGTAATGCCCCCAAAATCACAAGATTAGATTAATGAGATATTTTCAAGTACACCGCCAACTTTTGATGCTGGAGCCCAAACCAATTAGGGTTCAGGATACAGCCTGAACTTTTACCATGCAAAGATTACGTGCGCCACAAAGCTGAAGGCAAGGTTTGGGGAGCAAACTCAGTGTTCCTGCTCCTCAGATGTTTTGCTGAAGGTAATAAGGCAAACAATGAGCGACTTCAATCCTCTGCAACATCCCTAGCCAAAAAGGACCTTAATAACCAAGAGTAATCCTGAAGTATGATTACATTAAGCAGCCTCTGTATTCCTGGGACTGTCTTCCTTCCTTTAATCTTTGTGTGTGGGATAATTAAGATATTTTGAAGTTCTTTCAGGTATTGTAGTTTCACAAAGTGGTGTTTAGTCTTATGTGTTGATGTGGTATTAAGTCACGGCTACATTACCTATGGTACCAAAATAAAGAACAGTTAGTGATACAAAGAGGACTTGAACAGGAATGGAGGATTCCCAAGCCTCTCTTTCAAGGATGATCGCAGATTTCTTATAGTGGCATTACTGCATGTGGCATGAGGTTGAAATTGGAGTCTCAGTGCTGAATGTCCATAGGAAGCAGTGCATATAGGAGGGGAAGGGGGCTTCTAGGGAATGATGCATTCACTACTGACCTCTAAGCAGACTAAACTTCTGTCAGGAAGAATGAGAAAAAGCCCTCCCTCAGATGTTTGGAACGAGGACTTGGGAAGGACTGCCACCACATTATAAGCACAAGTGTGCTGACATTAGTAATAAACATTAAGTAGTGGAAAAACTGAAAAATGTAAACTATTTTTAACAAGCTGGATAAATCAAATATTTTATAACCATGCTATTCATAAATATGATGAGTTCTTTTTAACATGGAAATGTGAATCTAATAATGCTAATTAAATAAAAGCTAATAAAAAGACCACATTGGTTGCTGCATATAGACAGTTACAGTTTATATTGGCCTTTTAGACCTAACTGGTGAAATATCATTTTCCTGTGTTGGTGGTGACATGCCATTGCTTTATTTACGTTTTAGACTACGAGATCTCATATGCCACCTACTGGACAGATGTTTTAAGTTAATTTAATGTGCACGCTATGAACACAGATTATCGGAACACTGCCAGCTAGTCTCTTGGTGATTGTTTTACTGCATGGAGGCTCTAAACCCAACTCCCTTTAAGACAATTAAAAGATTTCTATTGACTTCAACTAGGTTTGAATTGGACCCTTAAAGAAAGTTAATGCTGCAGCAAAAGCATGCATAGTTCTTCCTTCTGACAATTTATAAAATAAATTATCTATCTTAAACATTTTTTTCTTGACAGTGTTTTCTATAATATAAAATGAAGCATTTCATGGCCTTATATACCTCTGTCCTTAGTAACAATCATATCCATTCATTTTTGTTTTTACTTGTTGACTAAATGAATAGTAATAAAATAACCACTTTCCTCACTTCACTTAAGAACAGAGAAAGTAATTAAAGTCTTATTGAGTAAATTAGTTCCAGTAGTTCAGTTTTAGTGCTTTTTTAACAGACCTTATAATGATACTGAGTGTTGACAAGAATTATGTATTGGATTGCCCAGAACAAAATATTGTATTCTGAGTAAGATATCCTTCTTTTACGTTCTCCATATTATTTTTTAGAAGGAGCACAAAATATCTATTCTATGCACAATTTATAACATGCTATATATGTAAATGCAGTACAGTTCATGTAAGAAGCAGATGTAAACCTGGCTATAGGCTGGAGTGGGCGCAACCTAGAAGTTCATGTAGGCATTTGAGATATAACAGCATTTACTGACATTCTCTACAACTATAAAACAGAAATTATGCTATATCTTCTTGCACATATAGAAGTAATTTTTAAATAATTTTCCTTTAAGTAATTTCTTTAAAGGAAAAAAACCCTCACAGATATGGTTCTTTACTATTGTAAGGAGCTCTACAGCAACAGGTACTTCCGTCTGTCATAGAAACTACTAAAATTCTTTTCCACTCATTTTTTACATAAATGGGTGCAAAATGCCTTGCCACTTACTAGTTAACAGAATCTCCTCAGAATACCTATCTTATAAAATTTGTCCCCAGATTGCCTCCTGGACCTGCTTGATCTACTAGCTCTTTATGATGTTGTGCAAGTATGCAGCCTTAATAAGTATCTCATACTTCTCCTCTCCTGAAGCTTCAGCTGTGCAAAAAAATCTCTGGAGAGATAACCTCCCAATCCTCTGTCTCCTCTCTCTATATTATATTTGTGTACGTAAGTCAACAGCAACAACAAAATGTTCTCACTGTTAAAACGCCTAAAAAACTGTTAAGCACTTAGCTCTAGGATTTTGGAAACTTGACTCTTGGTGTGCATTTTGCCATTTTATTAGTTACAGCTGTACTGTAATCATAGTAAGTTTTACTAAGCTTTAGTTTAGTCAAAACGTAATGTTATTGTTTTAGAAGAGATCCTAGAGCATTCCAGTGAGGAGATCTTCAATTGGCAGGGGTCTATCAGCTCTTTCTGTTACATTTCTTTTACATGTGAATTCAAAGCAATTAAAATTGCTGGAAAGGAAGTCTGGAATGGGCTGTAGTGTCTGTGTAGGCAGGTGATACTTGGTTCTGTGTCTTAATTTCATTCAGCCTGACTCATTCATTGATTGCATGAAACAGTTTGAGACTTAAAAGAGAACTAGGTGACTGAAACTAACTTCAGGTAGGAAGGAAATATCAGTAGCTGAGAGTAAAAACCAATGCATGAAATGATACTCTTATAGATCCTTTGAGAGGAGACAGATCTCCATTTTAATTAAGGTTCCCAGTGTTTAAAGCTGTGTTTGGGGTGATAATGTGAAAACATTTGCTGGATTATAGCAGATCCTGCATGTGCAAATAAGAGATTTTCAGTACTGTACAAATACGCCATAATATTGGATGGATTCATTTTAATAAAATAAGCTGTATACACTTCGTTCAATTTTATTCTGGTTCATGGGTTATAAGTGAAATCCTGATACTGAGTGCGTGGTAAGTCTGTGAAGTTGTGCAGGATGGGCCATTTCTGTCTCTTGGCAGGGAAAGGATTACACAGTATTACAATTATTAAAATTCTAATTTGGGGCCAGGTTTTGCCCTCAGGTACTTCCTTAATTTCAGTAGAGAGTTGTGCGTGTTTATCTGATTGAAGAATTTGGACACTAACATTCTTGGTGAAGGCAACTTTTTTCTTTAACAAGAATATGCACTGGCCAATAAAATCTGAACGTAGCAGGGACAGGTTTCTTACCAGGAGACAAATGTCAGTAACTGTTCTGTTTTGATAAGGTAAAGCGATTTCCTTGTAAGGGAGTGGGAGATGGAGCAGAAGGAAGGAAAGAGGGATCTTCTTCCAGATACCTTGTAGGCTTGTTTTTAAATTACGACTTTGGATCTAACAACAGGTTTGGCAAGTGTTTGCCTAGGAAATCCTGAAACTATGCCAGATTTTCTTAGCTGGTTTGTTGTAGAGTGTGCATTTTTTAAATACACTGTAATCATTTCAGACCACGTAATTAGAAACACAAAGCAGTTTACTGAAACATAGTGATATATTAAGAGTTCAGTTAATTACATGTAAAGAAACAAGACAGACTTCAAAACCTTTACTCAGTTTCTATTTTATTTGCAACTGTGGCATGTTGATGGGACTTTGCCTGCTTAACATTGAGTAGGAGTTTCAGAATTTTAACCTGAGGGTAAAATTTTCAAAAGCATTTAAGCGACTGCTTCACTGAAAATCAATAGGACTTTCACTCCTTAGGGCAACATTTTAGAAAGTATGTAGATACCCAAGTCCAGTTGACTTCAGTGTGTATGTATATTAAAAAATCCTGCTTTATTGCCCTAAATCTCTTTAAAATAGAAGTGTTACATTTCAGTGTCACCTAAGAGTTTCCGAAAATATTACCCCAAATAAAGAAGCTGCTATTCTCATATTTTTTCATTTGTAAAACCCCGTTTTGTTTTTCTTTCTTCTTCAACATATGCAGAAAATCATAAAACATGTTTTGGATGATAATAAGCCACATTGTCTTCAATCTGGTCTTAAAATCTTACTGCAAACGCTCAAGAAGAGGTGGCAATTATAATTAGTGCACACAGTTCTTCACTCTACTGTAAATTTTCCTAGAATTTCAAAATAGACTATATATTTTCCCCTTTTCAGTCTATTTAATGTCTTTTTCGATAGAAGTGATAAATTGCCTCCTTTGAAGCCGCAGCCTGACCTAAATTATTCTGTCTACATTACATATAAGAGCAAGTAGAAAAAAATAAAATACTAATATGAAATCTTAAGGAGATGAAGAAGACATAAATCAGAACTAATTAGTCATTCTCATTAATGAGAATATATATTATGTTTTCCATTTAATCTCTCAAATGTAATTTACTGAGAAAATTAAAAAGTACCCCTTAGTATAGAAAAACCTCAGTATTCAAAAAATCTTTGGTTTGAGAATCTACGGGGGGGGTATCTCGGTTCTCTAACACATTTTCTGTATGAGCTTTAAAACTATGCTAACTTGTTGCACAACAGCTTACAAGTTCTCAACAGTTGCATTTATTACAATTTTACCTCATTTTCAGACAAGTTCTCTTATCATGCTCCAAATCACATTTTATGCTGCTTTGAAGTACATTACTAATATGCTTCTTGCTTAACAGAAAATAGCCTGACAGTCATTTCTGTTTTAAGGTGCAAAGTAATAAATGTCAGTTTCTTCTTTGCAGTCATTTATCTGAGCCTGTACTTACTCTCAAAGTCTCTGCCTTTGGAAACAAGGCAGAAGTGCAATGCTCTAATGGTCTCTTCTTTGGGACTAACAATAAAAATATAAAAATGAACTTTGAACCTTTCTTTCTGTGCAGCCTTAATTCTGATTCTGGCCTTTTCCTGTCATTATTAAAACTGGGCATGCCCAAGTTTTATGAAAAATTGGGAACTCCTTCTTATTTTGTGCGTGTTCAGTGATCATGTGGGTTGCAAAGACAAAGCTCTCTGGCAGTCATCTGTACTTGTCAGTGCATACCCTTCTATTCCCTGTGGCTGTTTTGTGCTGCTAGACAGGTGTGTGCACTCTGCACAAAACTTTGCCCTTTGGACATCATTATAGTGTCTAAGAAACATGGAAGATGGGATCCTGACAGACTTATAAATGACCACGAAGAAGGGAATTCTCTTTTGGGATCTTTTCAGAACATATGCCTTGTACTATTCTGCATCCATTGAGAGAAGCATGGTTTTTTCCATCACAGAAAATGGAGAAAGCAAGATTTGAGGTATGGATAACTGGATACCATTCTCTCTGAAGAGTGAAGCAAGGCTGTTAAGATGCAAGAAGCAGTTAAGTTGAAAAAAGCATGTAGTTAAATGTAGCACTTTATCCCTGGGTACATGTACAAACATTTAAATTAATCTGGTTAACGGGTTTCTTCCCTGCGCCTTCCCCACAGTCACCTGTCAAGGATCTGACTAAACAATGCCAAGCAGCAGAACAGAGCTCTTGTGGATCCTTACGAGCAGTGAAATCCAGTCTCCTGCGCTCTTCACGCTGAGCATTCAACCTCTCCAGACACTCAGGTATAGTCAGTATGCCCTGGCTGATCTTAAGCATCATAATGGGAGATAAAGGAGGGAGAATTTATTGCTTAGGACTCAAAGCATATAGGGTTTTATAGATCAATAAGAACATCCTGAGTTATGCCCAGAGGCAAAAAGGAAGCCAGTACAGACTTCAAAGACCTTGTGTAATATATTCCTTATGGCCAATATTAGAGATTGAGCACAGAGCAATGTTCTACACAAGCCATTGAATCTGACTAGAATAAGGACAGACTATACACTGCATAAGTCTATTTTGGAGGCTACAAAGGTAACTTATAGCCTCTACCTTTGAGAACTTAGCACAATCACCTAACTAATGATAGCAAAAAATATTTTAAGTCTAGGAACCCATTCTGAGCTAAGCATTAAGAAACACCTTTTGATTGTGAGGTTCACTCAGGAAGAATAACCAAATTTGACTGACCAGCATCCCTTCCCCTCATGTGACTTCTAATCTCCCTCAGGAAGACTCAGAAATAAGTGAAAGACTGCAAGCTCTAGGTTTGACAAAAGACAGTATAAATCAAATTCACTGACAAACTCCTCAGAAGCCTGCTTACCTTTCAAAGCAGGGAGGCTGACAGTACTGACCAAGGAACTGAACTCATGACATTTTCATACAATATTTGTAACAAGCGGAAAATACAAATGAAATTAAAATAATGTTTACTCTGTGTCTAGTGCACAGAAAAATGAGGTAATGTGTTACCTTTCCTGTGGCAAATTCAGGGCCAAACTTTTCCTTTACAAAGGCTCTAAGAGGCTTGTCTTGAGGTCTTCCTTCTCTAAGTGACAAGACCAAGAGAAGTATGTGACAAACTTAATGGTTTCATATAGCCCAGATTTGAAAGGATGATTTTTAGCTTTCATTGAAAGCTGAAAATGTTGAGGTTTAGCAAGCTCCTTGCAGACCCAGTCCTATAGCCACTCCAATGTCCCATATATTTTTCCTGTGAGAAGATTATATGCCTTATTTCAAAGAAAACCGGTCTCAAGGAAACTTCTGACTTTCCCAAGTCTAATGTGGGAAAATCTTTCTACTAAGAAGAGGTGCCCTGACTGGTATCCACAGGTACTGTGGATAACTGGAAAATGGGTTCCATGCTTTTAATTATATTGGCTCAGTTCAGCACAGACACTATCCGGCAGGGAAGGTGAGATGTGTGAAGATCTGTATGATCTGTGAATATGAGAAAAAATGAAGTAGGACTTGAACATAGACAAAGTAGACCTTTGGTTAGCTGCTATTGAAGAAAAATAACGCTCAAATATTAATGGTCTGTAATGTACATATCTTCTTTGATAATTTGCTTAAGGAAACTTTCACTTGCTACTTTTTTTAAAGGGAAGGTAAAATGCACATCTTTGCTTTTGTGGGTAAATAAGATGTTTCATGAGAGTGGAACTTGGACCTTTGTTAGGGGTTAGCAGTGATCCCACTCCTCCGTACATTACTCTGCTGAAAGATCTCACTCTGCCTTGCAACATTCTTGTTATTCCAGAACTGGGTTGGGCTAGTCATAATAGATGCAGGCAATCAGCTCAACTTCCCCACACACAGCTCTGCCAGTAAAACTCACTTCACCTTGCAACACTCCTGGTTTTCCTGTGTTTTTAAGCAAAGGCTATCAACTTGGCACTTAGCGTGGATCTGTCCTTACTCCTGCTGAAATCCAGGGTAACTTTCTTAGCAATGCAAAAGGAAAGTGTTGCTGATACAGACAAACATCTGCTTGTGGCTAGGACAAAACAAAGTTGTCTTCTCTGAGTGACTGAGATTTTGACCCTGACAGTAGAGGTAACTGACCTGCGTTCCACTTCTGCTTTCATTACAGCAAATAAAGTCCAGGATGACTATAGATATCAACTCAGTTACAAAGAGCGTAAGTGAGATTGGAGTCTAACCTTTACATAATGTGGCCTCCTGCATGGTTGTGCTTTTTCCCCACGAAAAAGGTTTCCTTTTAATTAGAACACCATAGCTTTCAGTGTTGATCACTGTTGTTTTATTTATAATGAAAGTCTCTAGAGCATTCACCATGATGCAGACAAGCATTAGCCTACTGACAGCATCTCAATTTACATTAGCGTTTGAATTTGGGCCGTGTAATTTCATGTAAAATCAAACAAGTGTGTGACACAGTAAAATAGTGTGTCAAAATAAGGACTATTCTTTCCTCTTTGTTTTCTTTATCACACAAAATAATATGTTAAAAATATAAGAATGCTCTAGGCAATGTACAAAACTAAAAAAGACTAGTTTGGTGAATGAGCATAGTGAGAGGCTGTGAATATGGATATGTTTGTACTAAGGAGCCTAGAGGAGATGCTTTTTATGCGTGGCGATACAGAAATACGTACTTGTAACTCTGCACACCAGGGAGAGAATATTCCCCTAAAACAAGTAGTTTCTCTAGCAGTGCTCCTTGTTGATCAAAGCTGCATAATTTAAAGCATCTAGAGGCAGCTTTAAATTATTCACAATGGGGGTTTTTTTGTGATCTTGGTATATAGCGGACAGCATTTGTCTAACTAGCAGTCTTCTGTAAGTTCTCTACACTTTCGCATCCTTACAGAGGTGGCAAGTTTTCTGAAAGTCACATTCGAGAAGAGGGGACATAACTTTGCATAACAGGAGCAAGAGAGACTGATTCTGACACCGTGTTAGTCACATCACACAAAAATGCCAGGCATGCAGGGCCACACGGAACGGCAGGGCAGAGCCGGCAGCCTCTACGTCTCAGCCCGAATGCTGCTGTGTGGTGCCTAAGAGTTTTCTGATACCCTCAAAAGCCCCAAATAGGAATCCTGCAATTAGTGCATCTAACTCCTCCTTTACTGCAGTCTTCTCTCCTATTGGTAAAAGGTCCTCACAGGCTCATGTAGGGATCCCACCCCTTTTGTGGGTTTTCATTCTGAAGCTATCCACAACTTTACACCTGAATGAATGCCAAGCCTCTCTGAATATATAAGGGAAACCTTCAAGAGCAATTTCAGAGTTACCCAGAAGAAGCAGAAGAAAAAGATTTCATCCAGCTCTGTCAGACAGAGACTGAACCAACCATGCTTCTCCCTGCCATTCACTTCTACGGCTTTCTTCTAGCTTGCATCTTCACGAGAAGCTACTTGGCTTTCAAGAACGATGCCACAGAGATACTTTATTCACACGTTGTTAAACCTGCTGCAGCGAGCCCAAGCAGCAATAGCACGTTGAATCAAGCCAGGAATGGAGGCAGGCACTACACCGGCACTGGATCCGACCGTAACAGTGAGTATCCTACCGGCGGCACTTGCACCGCGCCCGGCAGCCCCTCCGGCCCGGCCCCGGGAGCGCAGCCCCGGCCGCAGCCGCGGCGCCCGCTGCAGCGCGCTTCGACCCCCAGCGCGGCGCTGGAGGGAACCGGCGCCGCGGGGAAGCCGGGCCAAGGGAAGATGCTGCCGGTTCCCGGCTGGGATCGGCCTCGCCGGGCGGCCCCCCAGCACGCCTCCCTCCCCCGTGCGAGTCCCGTCGGACCGGCTCTCTCGGGCAGGTTACTTCCTGCGGGAGGTTCATCCAGGAACGCCGGCTTTTATGGGTTATCCGGCCCGCAGCAAGATAAAGGAAAAGGAGCGAGAGGCATTTGCAAAGCGCTCGCTTTCTTGACTCACCTTCCCACTGTGGGCAGAGGAGGTGTCTGGGCTACTTTTCAAATGCAGTAAAAAACTCTGAATTTTGTTCCCGCTTTTAGTTTTACTTCCTGCTGTAGCACTTACCTGCTTAACACCTCCAGCAAAAGTAAACAAATCAGCTCATAATTTACCTATGATCTCTGCTCTAACTTGCCTTTTTATATTTAGTCTTTTCCTGCTGAGTTTTATGTATATATGTCAGATACATGGGGATCTGGAAACCTTTTGCTGACTTTATCTGTTCCCTCCCCTGCCCGCCTCCTTAAAATGAAAGAAATCCAAACAGACAGACACATACACCCACCAACCCACCCACAACGATTCGGTAAAAATAGCGTCATCCCTGGAAAGTGAAGGCAAAAAGTGACACTGATACCTTCCAGCTAAGCCAGGTGTGTCAGCTTCTATGAATGCTAAGGGTTTAAGTGCACAGGAAACATCTCATCATTATGAGATTACTGGAGCAGCCCAGTAGGTATTCATCGTCAATGAGCTGTCACTGGAGAAAAGCTGAGCCAGGAAAGACATAAAAACAGAAGGAGAGACAAACTCAAATCTGTGACCAGCTGCTCCCAGGTACATTCCTGAGTGCAGCTGCAGGAAGGCAAGCTTGAATCTTTTCTGCAAGGTAGGCAGGAGAACAGCCCTGTAAACAGTCCCTTGGATCAGCCTGCAGATTTACAGTCCCTCTGACTGCCCATCCTGAGACACGGGGACAGGGTGAAGTAATCTTAACGCAGTGTCTCTGTTCAGAACTTGCTTCCAAAAATCCAAGTAGAAACAGAAGCAGCCTGTAGCTGTGATATGTAGATGTACCTTCAAAGCCTTTTATGATTCACTCTAAAATGTTTCTAGTAATTACTTCTATTTTAAAGGCGTTAGTTAATTGCATTGTGTGTAGAATCTGCGCCGTAATTGTCCTTCAGAAAGAGGGAGAGCATAGCCAGTAAAGATTGCTTATTAAAATTAAGCGCACTGTGGGCGTTTATTTCAAAGTGTAATTACTGAAATAAACAGTTGTGTTTATTGCAGGGTGCAGAGCTGCACATACAGGCGGGTACAAACATGCCTGTATGAGAAGCTCTGCATGTTGATTCTATGTCAGTTGCCTGAGAGAATTTGCAGGATCCTCTATGTTACATATACTATAAAGACTACTACAGATGCAAAGATGGTGTCACCCTGAGGGCAAAACGACCACTCTGAAATCGTTACTGCTAATCATTCAAACTTTGCATGCAGAACACCATTCCCTGATAACTTCAGCTGTTATCACTTCTGCAGTATCTGTGTTCGGAGCAGCAGTGCTCATGGGAGAGACAGGCCACTGTAACCGTGGAATGAGAAGAAATACACTATTTCAAATTCATTTAAAAGCATATAAACAGTTTCCAAAGCACTATTTTCCCCCTTGCTAATGATCCAACATAATTGTTGTAAACATCAGAGAGCAGATTCCCCAGACTGAGAACAAGCAGGAAACATTTCTTCCCTTGGGGCATTTTTTCTCTTCTAAAAGGTATGTCCCTGAGAAGAAGAATAGAGAATAAAATTGCCTCTTCTACCACAGCTGCTGAAGTGCATATCATTATGATTTCTTTATGCTGTGGTAATACCCAGAGATACCATCAGCACTTGAGGCCCTTGTGATGGGGGACACAACAGTAAAGAGATGTCCTGTAAAGATTACAGCCTACTTTAACTTCTACAAAACATAGATTGTTAATGTGAAAATGACTGGTTAAGGAAATCTCTCCATTCTGAATCTCAGTGTTTATTATTCTGTGCATTCTGCAGATCGTGTTCAAGTTGGCTGCCGGGAACTGAGATCCACCAAGTACATTTCAGATGGCCAGTGCACCAGCATCAACCCACTGAAGGAGCTGGTGTGTGCTGGTGAATGCCTCCCTTTGCCACTGCTCCCCAACTGGATTGGAGGAGGTTATGGAACCAAGTACTGGAGCAGGCGGAGCTCACAAGAGTGGAGATGTGTCAATGACAAAACTCGCACCCAGAGGATCCAGCTTCAGTGCCAGGATGGAAGTATAAGAACCTACAAAATAACTGTGGTCACAGCCTGCAAGTGCAAGCGATACACCAGGCAGCACAATGAGTCCAGCCACAACTTTGAGGGAACCTCTCAAGCAAAACCTATCCAGCATCACAAAGAGAGGAAAAGAGCCAGTAAATCCAGCAAACATAGTACAAGTTAGAAGTCAGACATTCTCTCCTCTCTCATCTCCCTCTCCTCCTGCCAAAATTGAACTCACCTGTAACCATTTGCTTTACCGTTCTGACTGCTTAAAGACAAGTCTGCCATTGCTGTGTTCTCAGTTGACGCTACATGCTTATTGCTTTGGCCAAAATCAAAGGGGCATTCTCAGCATATGGACCTTTTGGGTGATTTTCCAAATGCTCAAGATGGGGAATAACACAAGCCTTCCAAACCCACACTATAGACTTTTACATTTTCTCCAGCCATGGAGGCAAAGAAAATTTGCCATGAATATTCACTGAAGTCTATTTTGTAAAAAGATGCTTTGTTGTGTGTTTTCATGAGAACAGTTAATTATCACATCTATTGCCTTCTATATCATGTTTTATGAACATGTTCTATATCATGTTCTAACAACAGCTTAAAAATACAACACCTAGTATCTGCTTTCAGATTCATTCTAAAAAAAATGCCTTGCATGCTGATCTTTCTCTTATCTCAGTATACCAAAAATTAAAATATGCATGGCAGCAATCAAAAAGTAAAGCTGAACAAACTATTTATTTGTTGTTGTTGTAATTATTTAATGAGCTTTTATGTGTGTTATTTCCCTCCAAAATGTTCTTATGTTTATAGCTTTTCTCATGTATCAAAGTATTTTCCTATGATTTGTGGCTGGATTAGAACATACGTTTTGTAGATAATGTAAAATAGACACTTTAGCATTCTTGGTATATATATTTTCATTTCGAACATTCATAGACTTAGGTGTTATTTTGAAGTAGCAACATAAAAATTGTTTTTTCATTCTCCACTGTATTATTTTTGTTTAAAAGTGTGCAATCAAAAGAAAGATATGATGAATTCCTTTCAAATTCATTGGTTTCTTTTTTTTTTTTTTACAAAAATAAACACTGCCAAAAAACTGTATTGTCTGGCTCTATATATTGAAATGCACACATTTTAATCAGTCACAACATTTAATCTTAGAAAGTGGGAGAACATTATTTGGTTAAAAAAGCTCTATCCATGATATTTAACATTAAAACAATCTTTCTGTGGATTCTTTTTGGATGTAAAAATCTTCTATGGCCGTTTAACAGATGGTGCTTATTAATGTTCCAAGACGGGTTCTTATTTAACAATTCTCAAGTTGTACATTGCAGAAGAAGCATATATTTGGGAAGTTTTACAAGCTAGTAAGACACCACAATTTTTTTTCTTTTCATTAGTGATGATCAAGTCAAAGACTAATGGTAAAAATAACATGCAGTTTCATCTTTCCCATAAAGCCAATAGAGTCCTGCACCTTATCCACAAATTCTTATAGAATGTACCAGGAAATACACAGTAAGCAGTCTACCTTTCAACACATAGTCCATGAATCACCTGTTCTTAATCTTTCAAACTATATTGAAAAACCATGGGCAAGATTTCATCACAGGATTCTGCTGTTCTTAAATCATTAACTTTTACAACCCATTTGCACCCAAAGAAAAGATTACACAAGAAAAGAGTAATGAAAAGTCTTGCCTGATAAGGTCTCACATAAGCTCTCTTTGACCTTCTCTTTATCTCATTCCATTTTGTATTTTAATTCCACAGGATACATCATTAAGTTCTTGGCAGAGATCTTCCTCGGGTATTAATGTAGAACTGTTTGAAAATCACTGCTACTGCTTGACTTACTGAATCCTAAATTTTATTGGAAAAATTTAATGATTTTTCCTCAAAACTACTTTCAGGAATTATCTTTAAAATCTGCTATATGTAAGAAAGATATATACTTTTTTTTTTCAATTTTAAGTGATCTACATGGTGGCACAGTTAAAAAACATTGCATTAATGACCTAGTTGTTTCAAGTTTAGTTCTGTGATCGTGCAAATATCAGAATGATGAGATCAGAGACCATTTATACTTAAATTCTCTGATCTTAAAGGTGCTTCTTTTAAGCCTAAGAGGATAGATGATGAATAAAGGAGTTTGCAGGGAGAGAGGTGACATGACGTTGCTCCTAGGCATATCAGTCCAGTGGACCTACAGATATCCTAGTTTTTTATTTTAACAGACATTATAGTCTCATTCAATCCATTCTGTGAAGGAAAGATTATTCCCAAATGCCAAACATCTATCCATTTTTAAATTGTTCTCCAGCTACTTTTTCAAGATGATAAAGCACAAAAGATTGACATAATGGACCAAAATTTAACCAAAATTATTTTCAAAGCCAGTAGTCACTACACATCAGTAAAGTTGCCCTGCCTGTTCTGTGTTTGACTCCCAGAAATAAGAATGGTGAAATAAACCACACATCTTGCTCATGACTCTTCTACAGTCAGTGAAGTTTGACTGTAGGAACAATATGCACATTTAATAAGAGTTTGCATTTAGCAATAGAGATAATAACTCCTAGTTTGTCTTTTCACGCAGAACTACCTGAAGGGGAATAATTTGACACACTTCCATTAAGATGACTTCATGAAATTTTGCTGGACATGTTATAGAAAGACCATGGGGCCCATCTCTAAGTCTGGCATATTTGAGGGAACATGAGGGAAGCCAGTAGGAGCTTTGTCCATCAGCAGTGACTTAACTTTGAAGTGCTACCTGAGTTATCTACGGTCTCTTCTTTGGCTATGACTTTGGCCTTTTGTGGGGGAGATCTGCAGGAAAGCAGTGTTAGAAATATGTTAACCTTGAATTTTCTTAAGGAATAACGTTACTCTTTGTGACTCATCTCCTAGTGCTGAATGCTTCAACCTGGCCTATACAATCTGACTTCTGTTTCATCCTGTTACATGTGAATTCAGTGGGGTCTATCCAAGGATCCAGACAAAAGGCATTATATGAGTACGTCCAACTAGTTTTTTCTATATGAAGAGTATCCAACATGTAAAGTTGCAGTGGGTAGGATATGGGCCATTGCTCTTGTATCTACAGTGGAGAATCTTGCCAAAGTTTCTCAAAGATTCAATGAAAAAAATAATACTGCTTAAACTGAAATAATTTTAAATATGATACATCTTATGTTTGTTTCAGTGTTAAAAAGGAAAGACAAACATGCTAGAATTTTCTTAGTTTTCACCTGAAATATTAAGCCAAATAGATACAAGAAGCATGTTAATGTTTTGAAAAAGTACAATGTAGAGGCAGATCATATAAGTTTTTGCACAAATGAGACCACTAAATAGTCTAGATTTATTACACTAAGAATATATAGAAGTTTACTTTCTCAATAATATCCTATCATATGGGCAGATCACTAAGTCCAGGGGCTTCATAATTTTTTAAGTTCTCATACTTGCTTCTTTAGGAAACTAAAAGTAAATAAATTAGAAATAATCTGTTAATCTGCCATCATTATTTCATTACTTTTGAGCTGATGAAAACTGCCTCCAGCTAAGGGGTAAATTGTTTTAAAATGAATGGAAATCAATTTTCCTTAGACATCACTAGAATGAAACTTAGCCAGATGCTCATTGTTTTGATAGCATGGTAGCACTCAGAGGCACACTTCGTAGAGGCAATGGTAGATAGTATGTGTCATTAAGACATTATCAACTGCAGAAGTCAGAAGGGCCCGACACTTGCAGTCTAGACTAGAAAGTCCTGTTGAGAAGTTTATTTATTCAGTTTTCTAGTAATAGTAACAAATCTGTTGCTCTCTCCTTTCCAGCAGCCTTGGAATCAAAACCACCCAATCCAAGTTCAGTCATTTGTTTGGAAATAAAGCAGACATTTGAATAACACCCTTCAAAATACCTAACAGATTTCTGCTAGTAAATCACTGTAGTCCTCCTAACCTTGACCTTTATATCCTTCCTGAAGAAGTACAGCATTAATCAAGAAAGGACTGTTCAACACATTCCACTGTGAGAGTCTTGTTGCTACAGTATTAACCTGGAGGTGTTCAGTGGAAAATTATAAGGAATCCTTAGTGTTGGAAGGTATCCTATTCTCATGATGCATTTCCTTTCCCGTAGGCCAGGCAAGGGGCTTTGATTTTAAGTTCATTGACATACATATAAACATCGCTCCAGGCTAAAACTGAAAATTCTCTAGAGATTTATGAGTTAAGCAGACATTCTGTCACTGGATTTGTTAATTTTGCCTGAACGTCGCCCCCACAACAAAAAGCCTGCCCATGCATCTTTCTAAAAGACATCCAGACTTTCAGTTCACTCATCGTATAAGTTATGTGGACTGACACACCAGAAAAGTATGATTTACAAGTGATATCGCCTACCACCGAGTTAATATTCAAACATCTACCTTCCTCAGTACTTCCATGACAAGAAAATACTCTTCATTCTTAATTAATGCTCATCAAACTACATGCCATGAAAATAACTAGTCTTTACTAATTGCTGAGAAAAATCTCTACAAACACTGGACTGTAACCCCACTTCGGGAGTTTGTTTTTTCTTAACTTACTTTGGTTTGACAACATGTTATAGTGAATGAAGTAGTGTTCCATTACCTAGCTGGAGTTCAGGCCTTCTTAATGCCTCTATACAACCACAAAGAAATACAGAGGATGTCTTAATATAAATGAAAATCAGGACCACTGACTTTACTATTGTACTTCATGAATGTAAAGGAAAATAAAAAAATTCAGCTCCCTGGAAAAGAGGCCTAAATCAGAATACGCTGCAACAATAATATAGTTCTGTTTACTATGCCCCAAAGACAACTGCTGTCAAAAAGTGACCTTTGTTACCATCTACTTAAGTAAAAAATATTAAATCACCTAAAAATGTTTTGTTGAACACTTTGTCTATTTTTTGTCCCCTGCCCTATTTTAGTAGTTGTACAATAGTGTATTATTGTCTCATTGTTAAAAACCCCTAGCTGTTTTGAACTATACTTACTACAGCATACTTGCTTTTTGATACAGAAATATTTTAAATCTCTTTTTAGAATGACTGGATGCATCGTTTTTTAATTTTGACTACTGAGAGGAAAAGTCATGCTCTGACTTGACCTAGGAGTTCCACATTTGATTTGTTTTGTTAGCCCCAGTGAGAAGTGACTTAGTGAGGAAATTGCAAAGAAACTTCGTAAAAGCATAAACCAGTCTGTGAAGTCTGAGGCTTTGGTGGGCTAAAGAAGGGCTAACCAGGCACATTTATTAAAGTTCTTTTATATGAAACAGTGGAGAGTTGAGGGAGAGGGCCTAAGGAGAAAAGTACTTGTCTAGCCCTACCACAAGAACAGCACTGAGAAATGGAGGGACTATGCAAAGCTTTAAAACAGTCTGTAGCACAAAGACTTTGTTTTAATTGCAGCTGAAGCAAGTTTAAACATCTGTTGCTTGTTAGATTATTTTATTTATTTATTTATTTATTCATTTATTTTTGGGACGGGTTGAAGAAAGCTTTTAGATTCCCTATGGCCATTAAGCTGGGATGGAGAACAGAGGTCCGCGTGTTTCTAAAATGTAAAGCTGCAAAAATTTTGATTTTAGCAAGGACCACTTGCTTTTTTTTTTTTCCACTGAAAAAGCCTGCTGAAACTTTTGCTTTTGTACACCTTTACTGCAATTTTTAGGATGGTAGCCAGAACAGCTTATAGCAGCGGGGAACAGGTTGTATTGCTGCACTGCATCTTTTGTTTTCAGATATTGAAATGTCTGAATCTGGGTGTGTCTAGAAGAGGAGAAAGAAGAGAAAACGGACCAAAAAAATGGAACAAAATGACATGTGGAGGACAGCATGTGCTGCATGTCCTTCATTTTGTTCTGATCATCACAACATTTCATGAGACTTCAAAAGACTTGTTCTGTCTGCAGATTGCCAAGCCAAACATTAGCCAATGAACGTTACCCTTGGGATTTAATAGACTGCCAAGTCTAAATTCACAGGGTAGATAACCATTTCTGACTGTCTCTGTGTCTTTTCCCATGCAAAGGGAAGAATGCACAGTACAGTGTGTCTGTACCATCCACACATTCCATACAGAACCAGGGCAAGTCAGGGAGACTTCAGAATCTGACATCTTCACAGAAACTCATGGTTCACTGCATTGGTCATATCTTCTGGTGGGTGACCAAAGCCTCCTCTTTCTGAGGAGAAAGAATACTGCCTAAGCTGAAAAGGTTCACATACAGGTTTCTTAGAAAGCTATCAGTCTACCACATACCTGGGCTTCCTTGTTGAAGAATTTGGCTCAAAATCCTGCTTAGAACCTACATAAAATCTATGAGTAAATTCCTTCTCAGTGTTACCCTTATAAAATTACAGTAATCTGATTTTGTGAACAAGATCATTAAGCATACAGGTAGTGAGTTACCCATAAAACCTCTCTTGGGTGCTCTGCAATTATTGTCACTGTATTTTCTTTTGAACTTTTTGTAATCGGTTGTGAATCTTGACACTTCAGCCAGAAGAAAATGTTTGCAACATCCTTTGCCAAGAATAAAGTAAATATTAAGATGGATTTCCATTTTTATTTGCTTAATTAAATACTTTTTTGCATACTTCTTCCATAAAAGCCCTCATTAGACAGACCACTCAAGCCACTGTCTGAATCTTAAGAACGCAGTACTTCGTTGTACTCTTTATCTACTCAAATACTGCAGCCCCTTGCAAATCTGCCTGCTTTTGCCCTCCACTTTGAAGCTTCTGGCTCTGGCAAAATCTAAATCCTCTTTCGCATGGTGTCTCAATGACCAAGCCGTTTTCTTTCCAGTAGTTAGGTTACTTGTCCCTCAATTCCGTTCCAACACAAAAAAAAACAAACAAAAAAACCCGAAAAGGATGCATTACTTAATCTGTTTTCTGAAGTGTTCAGTTCTGAAGAAAACAATGCATGTGGAAACACAAGCGTACTGGCACAGGTAAGTGTCAGGAAGAATTTTTAAAGTAAGATGAGTTGGACTGCATTACTCGGAAACACAGTAACAGGATACAGAGCATTTTTCATTAAGTAGTTGGTTTGCATCCAGCTAGATTAGTATGTTGGAAAATGGTTAACCTTTGATGGTTGCTCAGTGGTATATATTAAACAGGCTGAGTCTCTGTATAATTGCTGGATGACAGGTAGCCACATTGCTGCAGTTGGGAAAAATCTGTAACCCTGATCTTTCTAGAAACTGAACAGGATCAAGGATTAAAGGACTGACCCCTTCCAATCTGACACTTTCATGCTAGAAATGGACAAGCCAGCAAAGGATGAGGCAAAGGATTAGGACAGGACTACTGTTTTTAGGGACTATCATCCTGCAGGTTTCGCTCGCTATAAAGCAACTGTTTAGAAAGAGAAAACAGATTCACAAACCTTTCCACAAGGCAGGCTGCATTTTAAGGCCTTTCCCTTACAAACTGCCAAAATGGTTAGAACATAACACTAAAAATTCAAAAGAAGAGGAGAAAAATGAACCAGATCCACATGATTGTTTTGTCTAATGTGTACCAAAGAAATTAACAACAAAGGCGAAATCCAATTTTTGTGTTGGATAGTATCTTGTCTTACCTGCTGCAATTTCAGTCCCTGATGGTATAGCTAGGACCAGTCTTCATTTGTTAGTAAAAACTTACACAGATAGAATCCCTCCTATATGAACTCTGGCAAACTGAGTTCATCTATGTTCTTCAGACATGGGACTAATGAATAACATTCCTGGCATTCTAAGGGTAAGGACCATTATTAACATGACAAGAGACACAGAAGCAATACTTTCAGTGTAGTAATAAATAGTAAAGCTTGTACTCCTATTCATACCAAATCTGCAAATTTTCATTGGTGTTATTTGATTCTCTCCATCACTTTAAGTCTGGTGAATTGATTCACATTCCTTTACAAACATTTCACGGAGATAACACAGAACACGGTAAAGCAATAAAACATGGCATGATAATATGCACACACCAAAATTAAAAAACCCCAAAGATTTAGAGCAGTGAAAATCCCAACTCTATTCCAAATTTAACTTCAGCTCGTAAGTATTCTCTAATGTTTCACTACATTATTCTGTATCACTGGCATCTGTGGCTTAATACCACATATTTAACCAGTTCATAGACTATCTCTGCTTTCAATCATTTTAGGAAAAGGAAACTACCATTAGTCTTTCCTCAGAGGTAACTGTTTCTCCAGTCATGACTGGACACCCATCAAGAAAGAATAAATTAAACATTTCTTTTTTTACTGAGGTGATAGAGCACTATCCTAATGGCTGGTGCCTGTTGTTAAGTCACAGTGACAGTGGAAAACAGCCTCTGGGATTTCTGTCCCTCAACTTCCATGTCTTAATCTTTGTTAGAGTCACCATACAATGCACTCTGACAGTCGAACACCCTAAAACACAATTCCTATAAACCAGCACAATAAATGGTGATGTTAAAGCTGAGCAGATAGGCCTACCCAGCAGATAGGCAACCCTGTTAAGCATTACTTAACATCTGACCAATGTACCTAGAACCTACGAAGACCCTCCCAGAGCCACGTGTTTAAGACTAGTCACCATTTCTAATGAAAAATTACATGAGGCCTCCACCTCATCACCTACTTGCCAAAGCACTCCCCAAAGCCGTAGAAGACTTTCTTCAAGTCTTTAACCTTTCTGAATTTCACAAAAATTCCTGCAGTCAGGGACTCTCACTTTTATGAACTACTGGATTAGATACTATGGGGTAATTCTCTTATCTTTAAATTATTTTTCTTTGTGTACACAAAATACTCATTAGCTCTTGAACTAACCTTCCATACCCCAGAGAAATAGCCTAAAGGATTATCGAGTAGAGAATGGATAAACACTCCAGGGTGAATATAACATTTTTGGGTGAAGCTTTAAAATGTGTGTCAAACATCAAATGAAATCTCTGTCAATTTTTTCTCTAGCACTTGCACAGAACATAAGTAAGACGATTCCTCTGTGTATCAAGTATTCATAGACTCCAGAAGAAATTTATCTACCAGAACCATGTAAAACAATGCCAAAGATGTGACATAAAACACACATGATACCACAGGTGAAACTCAACATACGTTTTTCAGCACTTACCTACAATGACATGCAACTATGAAAACACTCCATTGTGTTCAGAGACCACATTTCCTTTACATTTGTAGCATTCATATTCTCTATTTATGCTTCAACTATTTACAAACTAAAAATTATGGAACACTTCTACCTCATTAACTAAAATTTACAGCTCATTACACCATTTTGTCAAAAATCAAAACCATACATCAGAAACATTTTGCAGAACTGCATATGAAGGCAATAGCACTTAGAATTCCCCTTAGGGATGTGATCTATAGGTGATTTTATGCACACTGTATATTAGGCATGTAAGCAGTATTTGATATTTGATAGTCAACTATTTACATCATTTAAGTTCAGCAACTCCCTTGCTGAATACATGGTATTTTGATCTCAGTTCCACATAGCAACAGGAGCAAATCAATAGCACATCACTTTATCTAAGTATTCCACACATCTATAGCATCTTTCATCAAAGAGTCTCAGAGCAAGAAATAACCCTTTGCAATCATATTTGTAAAAACACAAACATAAAAATATGCTAATATGAAATAAGATAAGATTTCCCGGAAGGTGTTAATTATGATTTGGAGGGAAAATAGTTTTGCCTTTTTCAACATTCCACTATCTATTATACTGCCTCAAGCTATATGTTCCCTATGACATGATATTGACTTGGGAACCACTGTCACCACAGAGCAAATACTCTGAGGCAGCTGCTGTGCAATAAAGACTGAAACAGCGAAGATGTAAGTCAGTCCAAAAGGACTATGTGGAGGGTCGATTAGGTCTCAGTCGCAGGCAACACATAAAAGATTGTGAAGATCATTAAAAAAAACCTGTCACACAATTATTTTTTCTAGTGATCAATCAGAACTGAAATAAAGTATCTGGAAACAAAATGCCTACCCAGACTATGCTTTCTCAATTTTTTTTTTCATATATAAATGTAGAAATGATGATGAAGCCTAAGACTTTGAGATCTCATGTAAACTCCTATAAATAGCCACAGACATGCAAGATAAAAGCTGAAATACTGTCTTTTTGGGGACTTTCTAATCTCTTTGGATATGCAAAGAACCTATGCCTATAAACAGTGACTTCAACAATTAGAGAGAGTTATTGGTGACTTAAAAGAAAGTCAAGACTGCTATCCTACTTGAACAGAAAAACTCTCTAAAGACAACTGACATTCTACTTGCTTACTTACAGCTCTGGATGTTCATTTTATGGCTTGCCACCACTGAAGTAATAACTTATATATCTGGATAAAATTAGTGAAATACAATCCCACAAACACAAGGTTCTGGCTAGAAGCCTGCACCCCTGCTTAGAATGCTGTAGTTACCACGTTAGCTGCAAGAATGGCTCTCAGATTTTAAATATTTTTAGCTTTATGTTGTCTTTTATAGATCTTGCACTTCCATAGTAGGAAGTATTGTATTTTTTTGTAATTTTGCTTTTACAATTCACTTTAATTTGCAAAATGTTCCTTGATTTTATGCATTTCCCTTTAAAACACACAATAGTGAGCATTGCTGTTGGTCAAGAAAAGGTAAATTCATCTTACTTTGCCTGCATTACAAACAAAATGCTTCAAGAGCTTAGAAATGACTTTGAAAAAGGGACAATTTCTCAGTTAATTTATACCACATCTACAGAAGACTCAATTGCAATTTTAAATTAAGAAATGTTATTATTTTACTATTTTTTCACAAAAACCTTTCAGTATGATTTCTATCACTTCAATAGCTTAATGCTCTCTGGAAACACTATTATGAGTTTCAGTCATAGAAACAGATGAACTTTTTTTTCCCAGCAGTTAAATTTTCAGGTGAATTTCACTTCTGTAATTTGATTCCAATTTGTACATATCTTCTTTCTTCAATAAAAAAGAAAAAAAAAACACTTTTCTTTTCAAACATATGACTGGCATATTTACTGCATAATTGCAAACTACTACTGTGGTTTCAGATGTTATACCCCTGCACAGAAATGATGGATTAG